>NC_138183.1:14187852-14860941 GCF_964194105.1 Spermophilus citellus | reverse complement strand
TGCCACCTCTAGACCTCCATTCTGCCTCACCTGCTTCTTTTTTCTTTATGAAAATTACTACTTCACCCCATAAACCCCAGGGACGATTTTAGGTATGCTGGGAAGTGCCTGGCTTTGCGCCTTTGATTGATGTGCATCATTCTTCCTCTCCTCCATTCTGTATGGACATATTCTAGGGCACTTTTTAGTGAGCTCCGGCTGAGACGTTGCAGTTCTCAGCTCTAGCACAGCTCCTCAAGAAATACGTAGTTGTTTATTTAATCCATCAGTACAAACAGCATTCAAGGGTACTGATACCAACATAAAAAACAGAAAACTTAGACTGCTCATAAACGGAATGGACCCTTCTTTGATAAGAGTCAATTTCCCAGACTTTCCCAGGCTTAGGAAAAAGATGCATTTCATTAAGAAATAAGGTCACAACAATGCTTTTCTAACCCATCTTTTAAGCTTCATAATAGCAAATCTCTCGTAGCTTCTCCATCTCCATCACCAGACTTCGAGTATTCCCCTGCTGATGGCGAACCTTAGGCTCCAGGAGGTCAAAGGGCAACTGTCAAGGCAGCTGGGTGTCAAATCTCCTGCAAGATGGGGAGGAGCAGGGAGTGATGGAGAACCAGGCTGCAAGGGGACTCAATGCTGGCAGGATCAATGCTGGAAAGGAAAATGAAATGTGAGGTCGGGTAAAAAAATGGGATCTCTGCTTTGCCACTTGCTGGCCATTAGCCTCACGGGAATCATTTTGTTGCTCTAAATCTGTCTTTCTATGTCCTCAAAATAATGCCAGTGACAGAACCAACCCCAAAATGTGGTTGTCACACAAGAGCGTAACAGCGAGAGCTCAAGATTGATTATAGATCAGAAGCACATGGAAGTGGAAGATTCCCAGGCAGGAAGTCCCACCCTCCTCCCTCCACATTCCCCAAGGAACCTGAGACTCCCGCAGGCAGGCAGGGGGTCACAGAGCCCCCTTCCCACCACACTCCGGTTCTTCTTCTGACCTTTGCTTGATTACTTTAATTCCGCGATCCCATTCATCCTTCCCCCTGCTCGCTTTAAAACAATATCTGATAAAGCTTCGTTTAGGGAAATGCAAGCTTGCAGCAAGAAGACGAAGTAGCAATGATATTTAAATAAAGTTCTGGCAAAATTAAATAATAAAACTTCCATGAATCTTTTTTCTTTTTTTCCCCCATCTTAAGAATTCTTTTATTTTTTCTCTTCACGAAGCGAGCATCTATTCTGAGCGTGAACACCAGCTATCCTGTTACAGACTTGGTATTCTGCATTTTGTACTTTCCCAAACATATTCCGAGTAGCTACAGTCTTCATGATGATCATTTTAATGGTGCCATGATACTCCTGCGTGTTGACACACCATAATTTACAAACCTGATCACCAATTGTTGGACATTTAGCTTTTCTATGCTGTCTTTTATTTTGGATAATACCATAATGAGCATTCATTATGTGTGCGTCTTCACGACATATAGCTCTTGGCATGTAATGAATTAGATCCTTAGAATAAAAGATAAATTCCCAGAAGTCGGTATTTGGAGTCAGAGGGCATCAACCTCATTCCAACTTTACCTATTACTGTGGTAATTTAGTCCCCAGAAGGATTATACCAATTTACGCCACACCCATGGGACCTACTCTCATGCACCATTTTCTCCACAATGATATACCATGGCTTAGTGTTTTGACTTTATTTTCCTTGACTATTTTTTTCTGTTTGTAACAGAAAGACATGTTCAGTATAGAAAACTGAAACAAAAAAAAAATACATAAACTAAAAATCATCACTCATTCAACTAAAAATATTTAATGTGAAAACTGATCATATCTTTCAAGTCTTTGTTTTTTCTTTGTACATGAGAAACTTTCCCAAAACTTAGATCACAATCTATATTCAGTTTGATTTTGTTGGGGTTTAGTTTTACTGATTAATTTTCTCGAGTCATTGGAAAAGTTTCTGAAACCATCAGCCTTAATGGATAACAATATTCCATCATATAGACACCTCGCTTAAAGATCCCCTAGTATTGGATGCCTAGGTTGTGTCCAACAGCCCCACATAACAGGCAAAGTTGCGATGAACATTCCTCTGTATAAATCTGTGTTGTAATTTTTAATTCTGCAGCATGAGGAACTTGAGTAGAAAAACTAAATCAAAAGTATAATTTTGTTTTTGTTTTTGTTTTTAGAAATCCTTCAATATTAAAACTCAAATTTGAGGAACATCCTCTCCACCCCTGTCCTCTAGAAGGCAGCCTAGGATCCGGTGAGGAGTGCTGGTGATTAGCCAGCCACTACTGATCTCCTTTGACAGTTTGGTCACAGGGGACAAAGCATTTAACCTCCATGTCTTTTAAATGGGATGATGCCTTCTGTCACCTGTCAGTTAGGGCTGCAAAACATCCAAACCAGTTTCCCATTAGGGGAAATCCAAGGTAAGGAAGAAACGGAATCTTGCTTCCCTCTCTGGAAGCCAAAGGGAGCAATTTAGGCCTCTGTACCCACCCCAGATGCCCCTGGGGATAGGAGCATGCCCTGAGACCACAGGGGATCCTGTGGAGCCCAGGATGATTTAGAGAGCGTGAGCAGCAGGAGAGGCCTGGGAGAGACGCTGCACACATGCCCCAAGAGAGCACGGTCGCTGCACACATGCCCCAAGAGAGCACGGTCCGAGCCAGCTGGCTCTCTGCTGTTTGCTCCCTGTGGCTTCTGCTCCGGATTCTCCAACTTTCTTACCAATTTTGTGAGCTTCCTAACAGCCTCCCAATCCAGTCCTTTTCCTCTTTAAAGTCATCAGAGTGGATTTTCAGTATGGCCACCAAGAACCAACCAGGTTAAGTGAAATAAACCAACACAAAAAGACAAATGCCACGGGATCTCACTTACACGTGGACTCCTAAGCAACATGGAAATCACAGAGGGCAAGAATCGTGGGGTGGCCACCAGAGACCCCCGGTGGGGAGGAGGTCAGGAGATGTTCATCAAAGGACACAAAATTTCAGTTAGATACGAGGAATAAGTTGGAGAGATCCATCATACAACATGGTGACCACAATTAATAACAATGCAGCGTATTCTTGGCAGTCACTGGGAGAGTGACTTTTGAGTGTTCTTGACACACAAAAAAATAAGTTCACGAGATAATGTGTTAGTTGGATTTATTCATTCCAATTTTACAACATTGTGTCATACGTGACAAATACACAAAATGTTTATTTATCAAGTAAAACAGTTTTTCTTTTAAAAAAAAGGAACTAACTAGAAACCAAGATGCACAGAACTGTGGGCACTTGAGATAATGTGGGTAGATATTTTGGCAGTTTCCAGCCCAGAGTGGGCACTGGATAAGTAGTGGCTGTTAGGGTGATTGTTATGGTCAGGCAGCATGGAACAGTGGTCACAAGCCAGCAGACAGCCAGACCCTCTGGCTCTACCTCTTACCACTAGATAGCCTTGGGCAAGTTACTTAACTTCTCTGTGCCCCATTTCTGTCATATGCATATAATACTAAGAATAACACCTACTTTTAGGTTGTTACAAGGAGAAAATGAGTTCAAGATATGTTAAATGCTTAGAAGAGAGCCTTTTTATGTGTGTGCCATCATTACTGTAAAAAATGGGGGTCACACTTTGTCATCCCTAAAGCATGCTTGCAATCTCTGTTTTCTCTGATACCAATAACAGTCCCGATGAGATGTGAAATACTTATTTTCCAAACTTGGAAGCTGAGGATCAGGAGTGTCCCATCTGTAGATCCCACACCTGTCAGGTAGCAGAACCCAGGCTCAGACCCGGGACTCCCTCTGTGACAGTCAAGCTCTGGCAGGTCCCCTCCTTTGGAGCAGAGGTGGGGGGACTTGGTATTCTCGGTAATTCTTGGTGGACTAACAGTGACGAGTGAGTGAGTGAACGAGTGAGGTTTGTTGAAACTGGGTTCTGCTGAGGACAGGATCTAACAGCCGCTGCAGAGCACCCATGACATGTCCTTTAATCCTGTAATGCGGTGACACAGATGAAATCATCCCTACTCTGACAGTGAGGAAGAGGAGGCTCAGAGGAGCTCAGGGCCTTGCTCACAGCCCCAGGCTGGGGACAGCTGGCCCTGCCCCCCCTGCCCTCTACCACATCCCCTCTCCCCCCACGTGGATTCGAGAGGGGACATCTGCATTGTGTCAGCCACTTCCACCTCCCTCTTCCCATTATCTCCCGACTAACGTGTGCAAAAGGGTTATTTTCGCTACCAAATTGGCGTTTAGAAGCTGGAGATTAAATAAACAAACGTGTGACAGGCTCAGGGCGCCGGCTCGCGGGCTGCCAGCCTGGGCCTCAGCCCGCCTCCCGATGGCGGCTGTTTGACTGTGGGGCTGCCTGACAATGGTCGTGCTCAGTGTCCTGTTTATACAATGAATCTATAATGTAATTTCACGAGGTTCTGAAATGCACTGAGCAGCACCGAGCACCCGGAACCCGGCCTAATCCATATGAAACAGGCTGGAAATGCGCCTGGGGAGTGCGCAGACAGCCAGGGGCCGGGGAGGCCGCAGAGGGAGCCCTGGAGGGGCCTCGGGCAGGGCTTGGCCAGTCCCCAAAGTGGACAGGCACAGGATCTGTGCACAGTTTCCGGACATCTCCCAAACCAGCCCTTCTGCAGGACCCAAGGTGTTTAGGACTGTGAGGACCCGTGGCAATTGGGGACAGGTGGCAATGAATGACCGTGGAGATTTAAGAGCAGAAGATGCATTCCCCCACCCCCCCAGAGCAAGCTTTAGTAAACACCCTGCAGCCACAGATGCTGAAAGGAAGAGGACTCTCCCTTTGTTTTCTGTTTCTGTGTCCCTAGCTCTGGGCTTCCCACGGGGTGCCCACGGTTTGTTCATCCATTCAGCAAACATGTAGCACCACCTCTTCTAGGTCAGCCACTGGGGGAGAGATATTCCCTTTCGATAATTAAATGATTAAAACGAGCCCCTTTGACCATGAAATGTATTTATCAAGCAGGTTTCACGGACCAGGTACTGTTTTGGTGCCCTAATACAATGAGCACAAGGCCCTGCTTCCATTCGGGGGCAACATAAGTGTCAGATGTCCTCAACGCTAAGGAGGAAGGTAAAGTGGGAGGTGAAAATTTGTATCAAGCAGCCAGAAGATGTCTCCCACCCACCTTCTGAGGCCACTTCACAGAGGTGGAAACTGAGGCCAGGGAAGGCCGAGTCAGAGGTACTGAGACTTAATACCCATCGGCAGAGTTCTCAAAGCACTTCAGGCAAGGCCATTCCTACAACCCATTCAAAACCTTTAAAGGGCACCCACCCCAGCTCCCTCCACCTGGAAGGCAGAGAAGGCCCGTGGCAGCCCGGGAGCCTCTGTGTCCAAGTGGCTTTCATCTTTCCCTGTCTGAGCCTCCACCTTGGTCTCGTTTTCCCCTCACGGAGGCCCAGCTGAATTGGGAGGTCAGTGGTCCTGCCACAGAGTCTCAAGTGAGTGCCTGGTCTCCCACTCGTGTGTGTGTGTGTGTGTGTGTGTGTGTGTGTGTGTGTGTGTTCACACACGGCCTCACTGGGGCTGTGGGATGGGTCAGGCCTGTGCATCTTTCCCTCCTGAGTGCAAACAGTGCAGCTCTGGAGTTGGAGACGGTGGGTGGGGCAGAGGTAGAAGGAGCACAGGTGGCCACAGGGGCAGTGCCACAGGCTGCAAAGGGAGAGACCCGCGGCTGGACCATGAGTCCCCTCCCAAGACCCCACAGGCCATCATTTGGTGACTGCATGACCCCTTGGAGCTAAACCACCTTCGCCCACTTAGCTGCCTGGATCCACTCCCTGAAGAAGCCCTGTGAGCAATGTCACATGACAAGCACGGCCACAAAATCTGAGAATCCAAGACTCACAAGAGGTGGAAAGGTCTTTAATCCAGCACCTCTCCAACTTCCCAGCTTACTGAATGCCTTCCTGTTTGCAATGAAAATAAGAGTCAGCAGGGACGGAGCCGTGAGTTACTCTCAGACGAGCACCGTGCCTGATCTCACTGCATCCTCACTCTCTGAAGTTGATAGTATTGATTACCTATTATGCCTCATTTCACAATTGAGAAGAGATGCTCAGAGAGGCCAAGTAATCTGACTAAGGTCACACAGTTAATAAGAGGCAGAGCATAGACTCAAAGGCAGCAAGCAGCCTGAGCTGCTTGATGGCACTGAATTTGCACGGCCCATCGGGATGGGTGAAGCTGATGGTGGGAATTGTTTGGCCTGGAGCCAGGGCATGGACTTTTAAATAACTTGTTTAAGGTTTGGCAGGAGGGGCACAGGCTGTGGCATCAGAAAGGCCAGGCTAGGATCTCCGCTCAGGAGCTGATTTCCTGCACAGCCTCCTGTGAGACCTGCAGCCCCTCTGGGCCTCAGTTCTGCATCCTCTAAACAGAGACAACACGAAGCAGTTGTGCTTTGCACAGGAGTCCTCTTCTCTCCCACAGCCTGCTCCTCTCCTGAGCCCTGATCAGCCTTCCCCCTCCAGATGCCCAGTGGGGAAGGCCTTGGGGGTCACACAGACATGAGTTCCATGCCTTTGCCATGTCCCACTGCATGAGGTTTGCCAAGTGACTGCACCTCTGGTCCTGGTTTCCTGCACTGTAAGATGGGGACAGTCATCTCAGAGGACCAGTGTGGGTCCTGGGTGCAGTCAGGTGCACGAGGCCTGGAGATCAGAAAACCCCAGCAAATATTCATCGCTGTGGTTTGTTGATATTGTAGAATTTTCTGGGCACAGATCACTGGGGTTGCTCTGGCTCATGGAAGCTCTTCAGCCAGTCCTCCTGGCTGCCCCTGCCCAGCCCTAGTACCTGATGCCAGTTGGTGCCTGCCACAGGCTTTCACTTAGGACACAGCCACCAGGCTATGAGCTGGGGGACGCTCCAACCCCATAGCACCTGGAATGAGGACAGGCCACCATAGGGGTTTGGTGTTTCTTGAATGAAACCTGCAAACCATGGCTTTCATTCTGTGGAGGGGTGTGAGGGGCGAGAGGCATACTAACCACAGATACCCCGTTAACACCCCCAGGGCTCCCAGGGTCTCACCCCGAGTTCCACCACTAAATAACTCTGTTGTTTTAACTAAGTTATGCAACCTTCCTGAGCCTCATTTTTTTAAAACCAGATTTCAAAATGAAAAATAATAATATTTAGTTCTCATGGTTTTATGTGACTTAAATATGATAAGGTAAAAAAGATAATAACTGCCTTTAATGACAATAAATGGTCTTCATTCATGCCACTATTTAAATTATGAGGCTGAAATTTTTGAGAATCCGGGGCATATGTGAATGCATATCGTTTTACACTTAATTTCAAGGAATTTATAGTTCCCCTAGCCAAGAATCCTAGCAAGGGATCCCGTCAAAATCCAACTAGTTCTCTCTCCCTCATCTTATAGGCAAAGAACCCAGCCCCAGAAAGGTGATGGGACTTGATCAACATGACAGGGTTGGACCCCGGTGTCTCCTCCTGGGTCAACACTACAGCCAAACTGATTCCCAGGTCATGGGCTACTTTCACTACGTGTAAAAGCTCCCTTTCCCCACACACTTTGGAGCTCCTCAGCCCTGTGCCAGGTTTGATGGCCTAAAGAGACTGGTCAAGCCCCTGAGCACATTTCCTGCCTGGCCCTGAGCGAAGACCTTCCCTCCGGTTTCCCCAGCAAAGGAACCATCGGCCCCGTCGTTCACCACTGGGAATCTTGGACCAGCCATGACGTACCTGGGAGCCTCTTTTTCTTCATATATCAAATGGGATGACACTATCGACCTCACCAGGTTACTTGAAAATGAAACAATAAAATGTACCCTGGGTGTCTGTGAGTGGGCCCCGAGACTGTCACCAGATTGCAGACATTAAAGGAGTCAACATCGTCCCCCGTGGAGGAACGGGAATTCACAGAACCCGGTGAACAAAGGTTTGCCAAGTCCTGCAGGTACCTGTTTTAATGAATAAATGAACATGCTTGCGTAACGAGCACAGTGATTGTTTTATGTAAATAACGCTCCCTTGGAGCTTGTAAACAATTTCTTGTCTCAAGAAAACATTGCCCTTGAGAGCTTGTTTACAACACCAATTTGCTTCTCCAACTTTCTCTTCCACGGCCTGCACAGAAGAGCCCTTGGCCCAGGTACGAGAGCACCAATACAAATCCAAAACTCTACCTCCAGGCTCAGCGGTGGCATGTGGGATCCCAAGAGCCTTGGCAGGCGGCTCCACCTTAAGAGAGAAGCGGCCCTTTTTTCCTTCTTCCCAGCCCTTGATCCAAGCAGGGGCGATCAGGTGATATTTGATGGAGTCAACGTTTAGAGATGAGTGTAAGTGATGAGTTTGGGTTGGGTAAATTAAAAAGCATAATATAATAAAGGATGTCGTCATCAACCAGGAGAATGTGCTCTTTCCCTGAGTCAGCCTGGAACCATGGGAAAACCAGGATAACTAATGGTCAGCTGGGCAGCTGCCCAAACACCAGTGGACAAGAGGGCGTCCATTGGCTCCTTGCGTGGTGGGAAACAGGTAACTGGTCCTGCTCTCTCCTCACAGAAGGTGTCCACAGTGACCCACCTACACCTGTGCGAGTAACACTGTGTCCCTGACGCCAAATCACCAAGTCTGCTCCATCATCGGATTGTTGGGGACTCTCCCCAAAGAGCTGTAGGGCCTAGAAAATCTTGTAATAAAGTTCTTGTTTTTAAACTAAACAAAGAGGTGAAAAAGGAGCATTTCTCTGGAAATGAAGGAAACAGAAAATCAACTTGTGGCCTCCACCTCATAGCGGCCAATTTAAACAGGAACAGTCCGTGGACGCCAAGGCTGATGGGTGGAGGGTTTTTAAGTCACGGGTTACTAGAATGATTTTTGGAATAGTCCACCACATAACATTAATTACAAAGGAAAAATGATGACGTTGGGTGAAGAAAGCTGGAAGACACCCACTCCTCCTTGGAACAACCCAGTGAAGGCGGCAGAACCTGCCTGGTTTGTCAGATCCCAACTATGGAAACCCAAAGCCGGTGATCTCAAGTCACACCATCTCTCTGCCTCCGTTTTCCCTCCCCTATATTGAGAACATTGGAGAATGAGAATCTCTAAGGATTACATTGCAAACTGATGCATTAGGCCGCATAAAACTTGAGGACTTTGCATGATCCTCAGGGGCCCTCTCCACGGTGCTGGCTACTATAAATATTACCGATGAGGAAATCCCATTCAGAGAGCAAAGCAACCCACATCCGCCCGACCCCACATCACTGCTCCCCATTGTCTCTGGGAAATCTGTAGGTCCCTGCTGCTGAGCACCTGGCAGATTTCAAACTGCTGCTTCATTCACATTTCCTTTGAAAGTGACAAAGTCCATGGAGGTGAACAGATCCTCCAAGGCCCCATCTTACAGGTGAGGGAGGACCTTGACTCACTCAAAAGGCAGCTCTAATAGACATCAAAGGGGACATTCGAGCCTGCGTGTATTGACACCAAAGTCCTGACTGTGCTTGCTCGGAGCCAGAGCTCAACTTGGAATTCCTGCCCCAGTGCCTCAGGTCTGCAAAGTGACCTTGGAGTAGCCTCTGGTTCACAAAAGGCAACCAGAGCTGAGAATACGACTCTGAACTTGAAATTTACAGTGAAATCCTAACATGTCTCTCCCCCTTCCTAGTACTTGACACTGTTGGGTTAGGACAGGCAGGAAGAGATTCTGACAGGGAATCAGAGAGACTTAAGAGCCAGGATTAAGGGCAAGAACTGATATCCGCTAGTAAGTCTTCAAGGTCAAGTCAAGGAGGATGTAAGGCCCATTCAGGCAAGTAGAATAAAGTATATCCTGTCTTTTGTCTTTAAAATTTCCATTTCTCACCAGGCATGGTGGTACATGCCTGTCATCCTAATGGCTCAGGAGGCTGAGGCAGGAGGATCAAGAGTTCAAAGCCAGCCTCAGCAACAGCGAGGCACTAAGGAACTCAGTGAGGCCCTGTCACTAATAAAATACAAAATAGGACTGGGGATGTGGCTCGAGTGCCCCTGAGTTCAATCCCCTGGTACCCTCCCCCCAAAAAATTCCATTTCTCATTATCTCACTGTGTCATGGGAGAGGGGTGACTTATCACAGGGAAATTGGTTGCAGAAGGGCACCCTCTGGGTTCAAATGGAAAGATGCTCTTTCTGCAATCCCGAGAGCACTCAGCACCTCCTCTTCTCTGTAGCAGTGTCCACAGTCAACTCAACTCGACACTTCCTGCCAAAGAAGCATTGAACAGAGGCCTTCTTGGTACAGGAAAATGGATCTGAAGTTGATAATCACCACAAGAAAACAGAAGTATCTGACGCCACATGGGCTGAGAGACCACCGGGCACCACCCCGCCAGGACCTTCTGTGCAGATTTCATCGCTCTCTCTTCCGCCTGCTCCCTGGGAAAATGAAATCTCATCTGTCTGCAGTTCGCAGAAGCCTGGAGTAACTGGATCTGCAGCTGGAACAAAAGATATATGTGACGTTAACAGTTCATTGAGCTGTGAGATGAACAAGACGGGTGTTGAAAAGGAGACCTGAGCTGCGAGTACATTTCCAATGTTAATAAAGCTTCCCTTTTGTTGCATGTTTCCAAACACTGACTCCAGGATGGGTGCCATCCGTTTCCTCCTAGAATTAGACAGGCCTGCAGATTTAAGGCATCGGAGAGCATCACTCGGCTCCGTTAATGGACAGGACGAGGTGCTGTGTCAGGAACTCGCCCCCGTCGTTAGCTCCGGCTGCAGTCATTTTGCTGGCTTGGCAATGCCTGTGCCTCCTGCTCACCCCGAGCACACGCACATGGATAGCAGCCCACCACGGGACCACCGCCTTCCAAAACTCAGGCCTTCAGACTTGGGGAAGCATGTGCATCATGGCATTACGATCAGCAGTGAAGGGTAGGCGCAGGTGAGCTGCCCAATAATTGGTGACAGTGTAACTACATGATGACATCCTGCGTGCCCCTTCAAAAGCATGTCATAGAAATATATGTGTTGACCCGGAAAGATGTTCTTGATTTGTTGCAAAATATTTTTAAATGCAAGGCATATCACATGAAGGATAGCATGACCCCATTTGCATATTAAGCAATAAGAAAAAGAAAGAAAGAAAAGAAAGAAGCTGTGGTCTAGCTCCAAGGAGGAATGGAGCCTGCTAAATTAAAAACCACGGTGATCTTGTTGGTTCTAAATACAGGAGACTAGACGTGGGCTGCAGGTGCTTGGGAAGGACAGAGGGCTCTAGAAAAGGAAGCCAAGCTTTGTGGGGACATTCCGAGGGCGGGGAAGTGGGGAGACAGAAGGAATGAGAGACATGGAAAGAAGACTGAGAGTTTGAATTGTTTCCTCCCAAAAAGATCTGCAGAAGTCCCCACCCCTGATGCCCGTGCATGTGAACTCAAGGTCACATCCAAGAAGCAGGTCCTTTGCACGTGTCATCAAGCTCAGGAGACATTAGGATTGGTTAGGAGGGTGTCCTTAGAAAGCAGAAGCACAGAGGCGAGGACCGCAGGGAAAGACAGCAGCACAGAGGGAGACAGACCAGAGGACAGAGGTGCACATTGGTTGTGGTGCCACTTGCCAAAGGATACCTGCGGCTCCCAGGAACCGTGAGGGGCAAGGACGCTCCCCCTCTGGGAGGCTTGGAGGAAATGGCTCTGCCAGCAACTCAATTCTGGATTCCAGACTCCAGACAACAAGACATTTCTGCTGTTTTAAGCTACCCAGCGTGTGGTACTTTGTCACCGCAGACCCACAAAACACACACAAGGACATGCTGTCAGGGTGGGGTTTAGCCAAGGCACAAAGATGCCAATAGGTAAAGAGCGTTTTAAGGACGGGTGCCTCGAGTGCTTGTCAAAGCCATTAGGGTCTCTGTGAGATAAAGCCCTCCTCGGCTCCCTCCCGAATCTGCACACACTGAGATCCAGGCTTTTGTGTGACTGGGCGTCTGGGGAAGGTGAGGCGCTCCTGCCTGGCTGGTCGTGGTACAGAATGAGCACAGAACAGAGCCAGGGGCCTGGGGACATGGAATTATACTCCCCTAGCTCTCCTGTCCTGCCCGTCCCCAGGGAATTCTCAGAAGCCCTCAGGGGCCTCAGACTTCCACAGGGCCTGCATCAGAGACTGTGTTTCCAAGAACAGAGTCCAGGGAAGTTTGAGTTTTGTGCCCTGGTCGTTCAGCCCCCGGATCAGTAGGATTCCAGACCACGGTCTCGCCAACGCATGAGCCTGTCCAGCTGCCCGTCCAGCTGCTCCACTGGCCCTGCTAAACACAGAGCAGATGTTATACAATAACCATTCTATCCCTCGGGATCACCTCCTGGGTCAGCCAGAGAAAACAAAGGACTTTTGCTCTGTCCACTCACAAAGCCTCACAGGGCATCCTTTCCCAAGTTCCCAGAGCCTTATCCAAACAGCCAATGGCCGGGTACAAGTGATTCCTTCCCCTCTCCTGATAGTGGCTGGTTCATTCCAGAGGGGTGATTTCAGAGCCTTTGGCCATCCAAGGGTAGGTCAGAAAGGTTGGCCTTTAGAGTCCCTCCCAATCCTGTCATCAGTGGGGACATGTATCCACTGGCCAAGGCAGGAAAGGAGACACGAGATTCACAGTGAGGACTTCACCTAGCCCCATGGGCAGGTGACGTTCAGCGGTGAAATGCTGAGAAACAAGGTTCCGTGCTGAGAGACCCCTTAGGATTTTATCTCAGAGGAGAGTCTTCAGTCACACAGATGGGAGTGAGAACATTCTGGAAAGATGAAACAGAGCACGAAGCGTTTTGGGTAAAGAGAGGCACAGGTATGCCCGGGAGCGAGCCATGGCCTGACTCCAGGGCACAGGGGCTGAAGGCGAAGCAAGACAGGAGGGTGACACAGTTCTAGGGCTCAGGTGTCACTCCAAAGGTAGGTGACTACCACAGAAGCCTTCCCATGGGGGTGTGATGCACCCAGAGCTACACTTTGGGGATTCAGGTGAGACAGTGCAGGTAAGACAGGTCCCAGTGTGCTCAGAAGCAGGGTCTTAGCCTGGAAAATGTGGCCAAGTCCAGGACAGAGACCAGGAGGCCTGAGCAGCCCAGGGAAGATGGCGGAGAGCGGAGCTGAGAGATACTTGGAAAGGGAAGATGTCCAACCTGGCAGCCAACCATTGGTGGAGAAGGAAGGAGCCACAGGGATGCTGCGTGGCTGCTCTGGGGATGGGGACCTGGTGCTGATCCCTGAGGTGGAACAACAGGAGGGGCAGGTTCAGAAAGAAGTGGCTAGGACCCCCAGGGTGCAGTGACATCCAGGGAGAAGAGCCCAGCAGGGGTGGAAGGGAGCAGAGCCGGGCCACCTCCTCTGCAGGACCCGGATGTGGACCTCCCAGGACAAGCAGGGGGATCCTCTTCTAGGTGGAGGTGCTGTCCTCTCCGGTGCCAGGTGTCCGGCCACACCACGCACGAGGCCGTGGGATTCCTCAGCTCCCTCCATCTCTCCTTCTGCTCCTCATCCCACCCCTTGGGAGCTACATTCCCCAAATAGAGCCGGGCGTATCTGCAAAGAGATAAAAAGGAGCTGGCAGAGCCCCTGGTTCTTTCTTGTTCTTCATCAGACGTTTATGAACACTCCCTCCCATTTAAGTCTCGGAAGGGTCGTCCTCTTTCTTCCTCTCTCTATTTTCTCCTCTCCCTCACGGGGCTCTCTCCCTGCCTCTGTCTCCCTGCTCTTTGTCTCTCTCCTCCCCTCGTTCAGGCATAATATGTCCAAAAGAAAAAAACCAAGTCCAGGACACGCTCCAGTCTGGGTTCTGACCCCTGGTCCGCCACACTCTGGCTGGAGCCTTGGACAGGACCCTTCTCCCTGCTGGTCTCCCCCAAGAAAACAGATGGGTCAGGAGGGCAGAAAGGGTCACACGGAGAGAGAAACAGGGACCCAGGGCAAGTCTGACTCAGGCAGTGAGATTTCAAGGCTAAGAAGGACAGAGATACGGAGGACGACGGAGACAGAGAAAGAGGGACAGATTTAAGAAATGCACATGGATAATACATGCACATGGATAACACATGTATTAGTTGTATAATCTTGGCTTTCCAAGGTCTCAAGTTGCATCCCTCAGGTCCCCACCACAACAGCATCATCTCTCTGAAGACAGACACTCTACTGTCTCCTCATCCCCTTGTCCCCAAAGAACCTGGCCAGTGGTCAATGCTCAAGAAATTTGGTTAGAAGTAGGACTGCCAAGGAAGGTTGGGGCTGCCCAGGAAGCAGCTGGGGCTGTAGATGAGGTCACACGCACCCCACCAGGCCCCTCCCCACCACTCCCAAGATTCCTCCCTCTTCTTACGTCCTGGGACCACAAAACCAGCCCACGAAGGTGTTAAAGGGGCCATTAAAGCCTCTGAACAGGTGAAGCTCGCTCTTCAATCACCCCACAAGTTAGGGGCGGGGTTACAGAGGCTCAGGTGGGTGGCTCCGCCCATCCTGGCCCCGCCCACTCCTGGGGAGGGATGCCTAGGCCTGGAGGCTGCTGCGGTGGGGCCCAGGGAGGTAGGAGACCAGACTGTGCAGCAGCCAGGGGTGAAGCAAGCCATGGCACCACCTCCTCCTCCCGAGGGGGCTGCTCCGGAAGAGGCTGCCCTTGGAGCCCTGCTAGGGTGGCCACACCGCGGCGACCCTCACTGAAGTAACTGATGGCGACTGGGACCCTCCTCTCTCTGTAGGGTGCTTTCAGTGCAGAGCACCCCACGCTGGTCGTGAGCTCCCCCTGGTGCTCTCCCCTCCCTGAACAAGAGAAGAGGGAGGCAGGAGAGAGATGCCCAGGTCACCAGGACAGATGGACACACGTGGGGACCCATGTCTGATGGCCTCAGAGGCCCCCCGCAGAGCAGAGGCTGCACGTTCCTTTCCCTGCCCTGTGAAGCGGGGGAGGACGGGAACTCCGGTCTGTCCCAAGAGCGCTCCCCGGCACCTCCCACCCACGGCTCCTCCCGGACTCCACTGCCCACCTTGTGCTCGGCGACCTCCCTGAGCCTGCCATCCCTTGCCTCGGTTTCCCCGCCTTGATCATGCTGCGCTTTTCTAGAAGGGACGACGCTAGCAACACTCCCTTGTCCCAACAAAAATAAAGAAGGAGAAAAGAAAGGGAGGGAGAAAAGGAGAGAAAAAGCAGAGAGAGGAGGAGTAAGAAAGGGAGAGTGGAAAAGAGGACCAGGGAGAGTTGCCAGGGGACAGTTGCTCCCGCCGCCTGCAGGGGGCGCGTGGAGCGAGCCTCCCCGGGGCGCGGAGGCTTCCGAGCAGGTGATCCACGGTGCGCGCCGCCAGCGCTGATCTATGGCTCAGGCCCGGGTTATGCTCCCGCCTGGGCCGCTCCGTGATTTACGGCCTTTCCTGAGACTCCAGCTGGCGTCAGGGTCCCTGGCCCAGCCCGGTGTCTGGGATGGCCTGCGTGGTGGAGCCCACGCAGCAGCCAATTTCCCGAATGGGCCCCAGGAGGGCCGGGGGCAGCCCTTGTGTGGCTGGCCAAGAGCCACTTTATCCGCTGAGGAAGATTTACGTTCCCGTGTGTCACGGTTCTGAAGCGGGTCACCAGGGCCGCCGTGGTAAGATTTGTGCACTCGCGGGCTCTTGGAGATGCAGACCCCTGGTGCATCCAGGAACTAGGTGCTTGTGCCAGGCACTGTTGGGAGTACTGAAGGTCCAACAGCCAGCAACAAGGCAGAGTTAATTTTTGCCCCTGGGGGGTGCCACCCTCTAGAAAGAGGACACTTGACCCACGCCTGTAAGTAAAATGGTGCAGCTTGTGCCAGATGTATGAAATGAACCACAGTAAGTGGAGACAGCAAAATGACCAGGGAGAAAACATGCTTTGCGGAAGCTGGGTAGGGAAGGCCACCAGAAGAGTGGACCCTGAAATAGGACTCAGGAAACAAAGCCAGTCAAGTCAGTGGGGAGTGCGGAGAAGGGGGTGCCAGGAAGAAGGAGAATCATGTACAAAGGCCCTGGGGTTGGAAAGAGTGTGGCACACAGGAAAGACTGAAATAAGAGCAGGGTGGCTGGAGCAGAGCAAGAGCAGAGGTGTCCCAGTTCGGCAGGGAGTTGGGGACCAGATTTGACCAAGAGGTGAGGGTCAGTTAAGGGTCTGAGCCTTTACTGTGATTGCAGTGGGATCCACTGTAAGGGAGTTCCTCAGCATAGGCAATAAGGAAATCGTGTCCTATGAATGTTGAGTTCTAGACAAATCTGGGGACAGAAAAGCTCTGTGGCTGGGGAGAAAGACCGCATAGGGAGCAGGCGCAGATATTTCCTCCTCACTGTCCACCCTCAGATGCTCGACCACCATAGGTAAGCGTAGGTGACGGTGGGCAGACAGAGGGGCAGGGAGAGCAGTTAGTCACCCCCACAATCCCAACGACATTTTTGAACGGTCCTAAGGGAGCAAAAAAACAGAGACAGACAAAACCCTCCTGGTCCTTCTACATGGCCATGTGGAAGGTGAGCGTGTCCCCTTCAAGCAGAGGGCTGGGCCTGGGAGACTGGCGCTCTGGCTGAGCCCTGCTGCCCCCTGCCCAGGCCAGCCTGGTTTGCACCACTGAAGCACCGAGATAACCAGGCGGCAGGTTCCCTCAGGATTATCCTTTTTTTTTAATCCCCTTGTCCACTGTCCTGGAATTCTCCTCTGAGTGACGGGTGTTGTCTGTCTCCTGTTCTGTTGTGCCAGACTTGGCCAACGCCCTGACCCCGGCTCGGAGAGATGGATCCTGGAGACACAAAATGTCTGAGGTTCACCAGGGACCTTAAACACGGGGCTGGAGACTCGGACGGTGGGCAAGGCAGGGACCGCCCTGTGCCCCCTGACGGGACCCCATCCATTGGACTCCCAGGGGCCAGCGTGGTCATTGGATCTGTGACACCCACCCACTCGCTAGCTTCCCTCTGCACTGGAGATGAAATCCACACCCCTCTCCATGGCCGGCAAAGCCCTCGGTGCCCTGCCTTCTCCCGGACCTCCTTTCCAGCCCCCTTCCTCTCTCTGATGGAGTTCTGGGCACAGGGACCTTGACTGTGTCACCACAAGGTCATTCTGGTAATTCCAGTAACTCTTCCTCAACCAGGGCACCCTGTCCAGCCCCTGCCAAAGTCATTCTGTGTCTCTCGGGTCGTTGGTTCTTCTCTCTGCTCTACTCCCAGGGCCTGGAATAAGCCCGAGAAGAGGACTGAGTAATCATGGGATGGATTGAAGGGGCAAATGAGGGAGTAGCATGTGTTCACCTGTGTGGAGAGCGAGTCTCCCACGATCCCCCGGACACGCCCTTGCAACTTGCTCTAGTCAGACCACCTTGTTTCCAAAGGAATAAACTTCAGGCCAAGGACAGGCGGTGTCCTCTCCAGGTCACTCTGAACCGACGGCCAGCTCTCCAGTCCTCCTCAGCCAGCCCCAAATTCTTCCCCCGCCAAAGGCAGCGTCTGGAACTCCTTCCTGGCTGCTCCGAGCTCCAGGCCTCTCGCTCTTCCCCTCTGATGGCCCACAGGCACCTCCAACCCTGCTTCCCAATCAGTCTTGCACCCAGACCCCTCCTGAGCTCCAGGTCCCCAGAGCCACAGCCTGACAGGCACCTCTCCACTGACGGACGCGCAGACTCTGCGCCTCCCAGGTCCCACGTGCAGCTCCTGCCCTCACCCCCTGCCCATCTCCTCCCTCCCCTGCTAAGTCTCTCACCAAGCCCCTGCCAGGGGATACTCCACCAGAACCTGACACCACCCTCCACACCCTCCCTTGCCCCCTTCCCACCTACAGTCCCTACGCCTCTGTGTTCAGTGGGAAGAATGCGTCCTCCCAGGGCACCTCACTCAGGAGACAAGTGGGGACTTCTGACAAGGGCCACGTCCTTCTGCAGAGAGGGTGCTTCTTTCTCCTCCTCGTAACGGCACTGTTTGATCCCCAAGCTGTGTGTCCTTGGGGTTGAAGCCACAGGGACCCAGAACTCCCAGGCAGCCCTTTCCCAGCCCTCCCCCATCACATGGCCTCACGGAGCACCACTGCCTCTCACCTGCACCAGCGTCTCCTGAGTCCAGTGGAGACCAGTACCTCTGGGCCATTCTTCCAGTCCCTACCCTCCCTGACGTTTTCCTCCAGGAACAGTCAGCCTGGGGGTGTTGACCTGGCTGGATCCCTCCCCTCCTTGGACACCTACCCCCCAGCCGTCTCATGCAACCCCTCCAGTCTTGGAGCCATCACCAGGGACCAAGGCACCTCTTGCCCAGTCCCCACCCTGGATGGTACCCTCCATCTCTGTGTGTCCTGCTGCAGCCATTTCTGCCCACCCGGCTGCCCCTAACCAGATCCTAGCCCCTCAGAGCAGAGGGGGGGAGTCTCCCCATCCAGGGAGGGCTTGGCAGCCGGGTACCAAGGGAGGGAGGGAGGGAGGGAGTGAACCACTGAGTCCTGAAGTTGCAGTTGACTTCCTTGATGATTTTGGTGGCTGCAGTTTGGTCCCATGGGATGCTTGAGAGGAGGGAGGAAGCAGGACAGCCCTGTGGGCACAGGTGTGAGAGGGAGAGGACCAGTCCCTGGCAGCAGCCCTCCCCAGCCTGCCTACCCAGGATCTAGGGATGAGCAGAGTCCTTCCATGGAGCTCTGGCCGGAGGAGGATCCCTGTGCACCCTTCAGAGCTTGAGCACCCGAATGAGAACCAGCAACAAATTCTCCAAGTACAAAACATGAATTCTCTCAATTCTAAGGCATTTCTGGTGGGCGTTTCTGGAATCCGAATGTTACATGCTGTATGTTATAGGCCCTGTTACAATGGATGCATGTCATATTTTCTGCTGTTTGATTCCAACCGACTGATATCAAGTCAACCATGGGCCACATGATTCACGGACTCCTGGATGGAGGAAGTTCAGCCTTATGCAGGGGTCACTCCAGGTCTGGTTTTTGTCCATCCTCCCCATATTAATTACTGCTAGAGTCCCTGCACTCCCAAATGCCCCAGTCTGCATGATACATTACACGATCACCCAAACAATGCAGCACGAGGAGAGGGCTGCCCTGAGAGCCCGGCTCCAAGCCAGCGCAGGGCCAGGATGCTCTGGGTGTGCCCGGCCTGCCCTGCCACCTTGGCACAGTCTTGCACCCACCTGTCAAAGACAGCCCTGAACATTTTAAAAGTACTTTCCAGCATCTTGACATGACTCCCCCAACTTTCCCCCAGAAGGTCTGTGATGACCACACAATGACCAGAGGCCTTCCAGCAGGTTCCTAAGTGGTGCTTGCAAACCCTTGCCCCGAGCAGCCTCAAAAGTCACAGGAGCAAAAGGGAAGCCCTGGCAAGCCCTATAGGCACGGCCCACACTCCCAGCAAGAGGTTTCTGTTCTAATTCAATGTATAGAGTGTTCCATCTGGGCTAAGGTGCACGCATAGTCACTTTAACTTGAAAACTGGGTTTTACATTAGTTGCAAAGGTATAAAATGGAACCATCCAGAGGATGCTCTATGCCCACCCTGGGGCCCTGGGTGTCCCCTGGCACAATACAATCTGCACAATACAATCCCAGAGATCTTTGCTCCTTATGGGAGCTGCTTGCTGAGAGTGTGGAGGTGAATTTTCACCCAGGAACCCTGCGGAGTTAACAACCTGAACAGGGAGGAAACTCACCCCAGGGAGGCGCCTACCATGTGCCTATGGCGTCCAATTGCACGTCTAGGATGAACTTTATTATCTCCATGTACATATAAGAGAAGAAAGAGCCAGAGAGGTTAAGTAACTTATTTAAGGTTGCACAGAAACAGGGATCAAGGAGGAAATTTGAAATCCAGGTGCCTGGGATTCAGAGTCGAGATTTCTCCCCGGGCCGCTCCCCCGGCACAGCTCTTTCTTCTGTCTGCTCTGTGGCTTATTGGAGAGCTCGCGGTACACGCCGCACCTCCCATTTCAGGTTTCTCATCATCTTCTCTGTCGCTTTGAGTTTCTCTCTTCAGATTGACTACCGAGGGCTCTCATGAGCGATTTGGGGAAATTTTTTTTTCTTTTTAAGCATCCACTTCTATTTGTAGTTCTAAAAGCTGATTTGTAATTTAAGGGAGATTATTTTGTGAGATGAAAAGTTGCTGAAAATGTGGAAAACTACTATAGATGAAATGCATTTATTCTGAGATATGATCTGTTGGATTCTCTACTACCAAAAGTGGGGGGAAAAAAACAGGTGGTACTCTAGAAAAATACTCACAGATGGAAGATGTATAAATGGTAATTCACCAAAAACAACTGCAACTATGACTTTTAAGATATGATGCTGGTTTCTTTTTTTGGGCCAATGCACTACGTGGAAACCGTTGGAACTCCCTGGATAACGAATGTTTGACTAATTAGATGCTAAATCCTAGAGAAAAGCCTGGGTGGAGGGTAGGTCTCTTGAATCACCATGAAATTTTAATCTATATCCACAGAGACTCGAGCTTAGATGCTATTGGAAAAGAGTGAGATGGTGCAGCAGGGGATAACTGAATGAAGCCAAACCTGTTCCTCTCCCCAGACCCACCTTATTACTGCCATGAAAGCATCAGAGGTTACTAGAGACTGAGTCAGCCCCTTCCCAAAGTTATTCAATGTTTTTTGTCTATCTCTCTCTCTTTTTTTTTTCATATTTTCACTTGGCCTTTGTTGGTTGCAGTAAAAGTAAAAAAGCAGCCTGTCTTGACCTAGATTAAGTAAGTGCAATATTAAGACAAAAACTGATTTTAATCTACCTGGAAAACTCCTACACATCCTTCGAAGCCCTATTCAGAAATCCCTTCAATCAGAGACCACTTCCCAGGTGGAATCATTCTTCCTCTTTTGAAGCTCCTATCTGACCATAACAAATCACCTTTGTTGGGACTTGGTTTTATGCTCTGAACTATGAAATCCTCAGTGCGTAGGATGCAGAGTATCTAGCATAAGGCATGGACTACAGAAGCTGCCTGGTCCCTGCTAAGCCAACCAATGAGGAAGCCCTAAATAAAGCAAGAAGAATCCAAGGGGACGGGAAACACAGCTGTGATGCCTGGGTTTCTTTTCCTTTCACTCCGCAGCTGAACCCTCAAAACACTGCTTCCCGTGACCTCACCCATCTTCAGATTCAGTCATTCCTTCGGGCTAACAAAAAGGAAGTCCTGAGCCCTCCCATTCTAGAATGTGTGGCACTCACTTAAGCTGAGAGATAAACCAGACCCTTGGTTGCTGCCCCCATGAGCCCCACACTGCCACCGGTCCTCTCAGACCTACAGCACATGGGCCAAGGTCATCCTCCCATGGTGAGACCCTCCCCACTGCTATGGTGGGCACCTGGGTGCCTCCTGGGTGCCCCTGAGTGTGGCTGCTCAAGGTTCACGGAGCATCCTTCTCCCGCACCTGGTCTCCCTTAGCCAGAGGGCTGCCTCGCCCTGCTCCTGTCCTCCCCCACCATTTCCAAAGGACCTGAGTGTGCCGGTCAGTCTCGGGGTCGCCTCTGCAGGACCCCGAGGGAGAAGGGCAGACGCTTCTTCCAGGGTCGTTTTTAACTTCTCAACTACACGCAGTGATTTTTTTATCCCTAAGATCCCCTTACTCTTTTTTAATCTCTCCTTAAACATGTTAGAATTTTGAACGTGTTTTGTTTTTAGGTCTCACCTACGTAGCACCAAAAATAATGACGAACCAACAAGCCCCACCCCACCCCCAGCTCCTACAGAAATGCCTGCCGCCTTCAGTGCCCAGTCGCCTGGCGTCAGTCAGGAAGGCTGCCCTCAATCTGTAGAAGGCAGGGGTCGCTGAGGCGTGGAGAAGCTGGAAGCCCTGCCCACCTGCTGCTAGGAACGCCACTGAGGGGAAACAGCATAGGGGTTCCTAAACACAGGAAATGGAGCCACCATGTGACCCAGCAATCCCACTTCTGAGTATCCACTTAGGGGAATCAAAATCCAGACAGAGCTCAAAGAGACAGCTGCACGCCCACGTTTGCTGCAGCACTAGTCACAAGGGCCATATACAAAAAACAGTGCAAGTGTCCATCAGTGAAATGCAAGAAGAAAATGTGGTCTCTGTCACAGTGAATATTATTCAGCCCTAAAAAAGGAAAGAGATCCTGCACTAGGCGGCAACCTGGATGAACCTCAAGGACACTGTGCTAAGTGACTTAAGCTGGCCCACAGAAGGACAGACGCTGTGTGATTCTACTTCCACGAGGAATCTGAAATAGTCCAACTCACAGAAGCAGAGCATGGCTGCCAGGGACTTGGGGAGGACAGAATAGGGAAGTCACCAGGCATAACCTTTCAGCCAGGCAGATGAATAAGTCTCATCCATGTTCCACACGACACTGAGCCTGTGAAGAACAATCCTGGATCGTACACTGAAGACTGATGCGAGTGCTCATGTTTTGTATTCTTACCACTAGAAAATGCAAGTCAAAATAAACGTATGGCATCTGAGCGGTTTCCCACTTTGAAAATATCCGGCAAAAACCGGAGCTTTATCAATAAGAGGCTAGATTTTGTTTTCTTACAAAAGAATTCCTCACGTTCACAAAGTCCTGGAATGACAGATCAATACCTCTGCCTCGTGAATGGAGAAAGCCCTTTCCCAAGGTCACATAGTAAGAGCCATATTAGAAAAGCCAGAACTCAATGACCACTTTCCAAACTCAGTGTCCAAAGAGCTCACCCCACCAGCTTGCTCTCTCTTGGTAGCATCAGGCTCCCAAACCCCACGGTTTCTCAGAGCCACTTGAGAAACTGGTTAAAAGGCAGATTCCTGGGCTTCTGCAATAGAAGTTCTCATCCAGGAAGCTGAGGTGGACCTTGGCATCTGAATTTCAAATAGCACATTCCACCTCAGGGTCATTGGGGAAGTGCATTTTGAGAAACCGGATTTGGAGTGTGAAGCCTCCCTGCTGGGAAGGCCTTGGAAGCTGCCTTACCCAACTGCCTCCAGGCAGAAGGCTCTTCCCAATGCTGCACACTCCCAAAGCCGGGGAGCTCAGCAGTCCCCAGGCCTTCCTTGACTCAGGGGAAGCTCCCCCTAATCACAGAGCTCACTCCATCTCCCGGAAGCCTCTGCTTCGTTCTAGTTCTTCCCTCCATAAGAGGCCAGTCTCTCTGGCATCACCTGGTTCAACCTCCAAAAGCCTAGTGGACCTCGACCGAGACCTGCTGAATTAAAAGAGGGGAGGTGACACCAGTGTGAGTAGACGTGAACGCATCCGGTATTTCAATGTCCTCCTGAGACACGGGAGGACTGCAGTACACGTTAACTCTCATGTATAACTAAAGAGAACCAATAAAACATAAAGCTGATAAAGTTAAGAAAATGTTTTAGCTGTATGTTGTAGAATAGCGCAGCTGCTCTCTCCTAGGTCCTCTCTCCTAGGTCCTGGACCAAAAGGGGAAATCTGTTTGAGAGAGAGGTTGACCAGTTGTCCTAGAGTTGAGGCTGAGTGACAGCAACGGGAGAGTGTTGTGTGATGAGCCTCGAAGACTAAATGGGAGGGTTCGTATCAATCCTGGGGGCAGTAAAGCCACTGAACTTTCTGGAGTGGGCTTCAGGTAGTCCAGCCTGGCTGCCTGGGAGGAGGGGAAGACCCTGATTAGAGGCCAATCACAGGTTTGCCATGCTCTCCCTCCTTCCCTGGACTCCGTTACACTAGAAGCCCTAAGTTCCTTGATCATACTGGGCACTTTCCTACCTCTGGGCCTTTGCACGTTCTGTTCTGTTTCCTTTGCCTACAACACCCCTCCACACATGTTCCTCTCCCGCTCCCCAGCAACTTCTCATTCCCTGCATCTTGGCAAGGTCCTCCCTAGGCACCCTATCTAAATCAGATAGAACCGTGCTCCTTCATCATTATTCTACATCTTAGAATTCTAGGTTGTATCTTTCACAGCACATGATAAAATATGCAAGCTTTCTATTCACTTACACATCCTATTCCTCTCCCTTGCTAGATCATGAGATCCATGAGAGCAGAAAACTTTTCTTTCTAGCTCACTGCCCCAGACTCCTGCATAGTGCTCAGAACATAGTCAACCAGCAGTCAGTTTATCTTATTTGGGTTTTATTGAGTAAAATAAATAAAAGCAAGTTTAATAGTCTGGTTAAGGGGTGATCATTCATTCCCTAAATTGAGGCAGATAGATTAGAAAAGAAAGGCAAATCAATCCAGGGCTGGCAGGTCAGTCTCTGCAGGGGGAGTCAGACAGCAAAATGGACCAGGGAGGAAATTGTGATTGGCATGGAGAGAGGGGAGAGTGAAAAGCACTCGGAGATCTGCAGCCTGAGTGTTTTAGTCAGCTTTTTGCTGCTGAGAATATAGGATCTGACCAGAACAATTTTAGGGGAGGAAAAGTTTACTTGAGGGCTCACAGTTTCATTATCTGGTTTTAGTTTCAGAGGTCTTAGTCCAGAGGAGGCCAGCTCCATTCCTCAGGGCTCCAGGTGAACATCATGAACATCCTGGCAGAAGAGTGTGGCAGAGGGAAGTGGCTCACGTGGTGATCAGGAAGCAGAGAGGGAGTCCACTCTCCAGGTGCACCATGCATACCCCAGAGCCACGCCCCCAGTGAACCACCTCCTCCAGCCACGCCCACCTGCCCCCGGTTACCACTCAGCTCATCCCATTGGGCGCTGATTCACTGATTAGGTTAAGGCTATACCCCAACCATTTCTCCTCCGACGCTTCTTGCATTGTCTCACATTTGAATTTGGGGGGGGGGGGACAACTCACATCCAAACCATAACGTTGAGTAACTGATTCTCAACACTTAAAATTCAGCTATTTAAGCTACAAATGTTCTTCAAATTCACCTACAAAACTGTGGATCACTGGACAATCCCTTTCCTCTCTCCCTGTTACAGAATCACAGCCAGACCCTTTGCTGCATGGCTTGGTGGTGCCTCCAGATGAAGTAATTGGAGTGTCTACCCACCCATCGGTGCCAGGCTTGCCAGGGCCCAGGGAAGGGGATGGACACGCTGGTGCGGCTGGCTTGCCCTCTTCACTTGCCTGACAAGAGCGTGACCCAGCAGCTCCTGCTCTGTTAGCCTGGGTCTTGGAGTTACTGGCTATGGAGTAGACCTGAGGGCCACCGGAAGTCTGGGGTCAGCCATTGAGCCGAGCCGGGGTCAGTCACACCACAGCCATCCCACAGACCATGCCCACCGAGCGAGCATCGGATGTGGCCGCTGAAACCTGGGAGCTGTTTATAATTCAGCCCTTTTTGCACCTGAATCTTTCATATAAGTAGGAGTAAATGTGGCGGTTTAAAACATGCCTGCACATTCTTTGACCTCCTTCCACCTGTCCATTGGGAGGAGGAGTCTGTTCTTTCTCCTTTTGAAGACCCATAGGACACAACAGAGTGGCATTGCCTGCCTTGGGAGACTGAGGCAGCAAAGGCCAAGCACTTTTAGGGTGGTCCTCCTGTGCTGCTCTCTCCCCTGACGCCTTCTCCCAAGGCCCTTCCACTCAGAACCCACCCACCATGCTGTGAGGGGAGCCGGGGCCACACTAGAGAGGCCAGTGTGGCTGCTGTCCTCAACCACCCTGCTGAGCCCAACCCGGCACCAACTGTGAGAGTGAAGGAGCCCCCAGAGGACCCCAGACCCTGGCCATCAAGTCACCTCCAGCCTTCGGACATCATGAAGCAGAGTCAAGCCTCCTGCTGCTACTAAGCCCCATCCAAACTCCCGGCCCACAAATCTGTGAGTGTAATAAAATGTTTGTTTGACTGCACTCACTTGTACAGTGTTTTGTTTTTTTTGGTTTTGGTTTTGGTTTTGGTTTTGGTTTGGTTTTTTTGGCACTTGTAAATGGTACAGCAAACAATGACCTTGTAGGCAGCCATCACGAACGGGCCACATGCCACCACCCGGCCTGGACAGAGCCTCCAAATTCATCTCAGAAGATCACACCCAGGCCACCACCCTGGGACCACCCAAAACTTAAGCCACTCAGGGTCTCACGTGACCCTTCTGATCTCCTGAAGTATTCGAGGACACCCAGCACCTCAGCCTCCTCCTGGTCCCTGCCTGAGTCATTGAAATGAAGTGGGAGACACTGATGTGGGCCTCTCCGGTCAGCTCCAAATCCTCCGCCTTGACTACACCTTTGCTGGCCGTGTCGTGTGGCCTGATTCTGAGCCTTTGCAGCCACTCATCCCTCTGCCCTGTCACCCTCTTGACCCAGTCTCACCTCCAAAGTCACTTCCACAAGGACACGCACCCCAGAATCAGCCCTTCCCTTCCCCCTGAATGTCTCTTCCCTGCCACTGGTTACGATTTTCATAAAATCCTCATCATCATCGGCACAGCTGGGGAGCTAGTACCTGCACCCTCCAGTAAACTACAAGACCCAGGAGGACAAGGTGCAGGCGTCTCGGTCTCGGTGACATGTGGCAGGTGCGGTGTTGACATCTACTGAGCAGCACCTGGCACTGAGGAGGGCGGATGGGGGTCAGGAGCCTTCAGCCAGAAAGGCTCACGCCGTGGTGTGGGAGCCCAGCCTCCCAACCTCTGTCCTCCTTCCCCATCCCGTAGGGGTCACACGTGTTGTCACCTCCCTCCCTGCTCCCCTGGGGACCCTCCTCACCTCCCTGACCGCTGACCTAAGGGTCCGTGTTCAGTTTCCGGGAGGAAGCTCTACAGAATCCCTCCACCCCCCAGGAGGCCCACACGCCGGGGACGAAGGCGAACGAGCGCTCTGTGATGACAGTTTAATATCTTCATCTTCTGCGTCGAGCCCCAGTCAATTAATATTCGGTTGATTAGAAAAAGTGTCAGAATGATAATAAATTATCCGTAATTAAGTCCATCCAGGAGCCAAATGACTTCCTGGCTGCTTTGGGGGAAACAGTAATTGGTAGCACTGTAAATAAGTGAGTGTTTTGGGTACTCGTGTCTGGAGCCACAGAGGACCCTGGAGTGGGTGTGGACCAGGGACCTAATTAATGTCCCAATGCTGTCTCTTACCAGGTTAACAGGAATTAACATGTGGCCACATTTCTTATTTATTGAGCTGATGGCCAGCTTCACACAGTGACTACGATATGAAAGACAGTCAATAAATATTTGAGGTAATTAATGAATTACTTAATTGTGCTAAAAGACTTTGACCTAGTTTCTCCAGGTTTGGACATCCACAGTCACTCTAAGCCATAGCACTGACCATACCCACTGCACATATCCTCCCATGACTCCCTATTGCCTTGGAACAGAGTGAGAGATCTTCAGGGCTTTGCATAAGGAATCCCTTGCACCACCACCCATGGCTGCCTCCTCCCTTCCTGAGGCTCCTCTCTCGTCATCCCCATCCATACCTGGACTCCGGCCATCACAAACAGCACACAGTGCTCCTGTCCTGCTGTGCCCATTCCTGCCTCTGTACCCTTGCACCTCCATTCTCTGAATCAAGAGCTACTTCTCTTTGCCTGACCCCTATCCACCATCAAGACTGAGCTCAGATTTGATGCATCAAGAATCTGTCCTGAAAATAGTTGGTGGTCCTCCTCAGGTTCCTGCAGCCCACCCACACTGGACTGTAAATATCCATTCACTTGTCCATCTCCTCAACTGGCCTGAGAGCTCAATGGGACCTGGACACGAGTCCGCAAGAGGAGGAAGATTAAATGACATAAGGTATATGGAGTGCCCAGCAATGCCCCTAGCACCTAGAGGGTCTTGATATGTGTTGAACGAATAGATGAATGAAGATCTCATGGCTGGAGGTTTCCCAGGACTCCAGGAAGAACTGTCATCCAGAGGTAGATTTAAATGATATCCATGAGCCAGATGTGTGTCCCCAGAGGGAGGCAACAGGCTTTGTTATCCTACAAATCTCCCTTTCCACAGCAATTATTTTGTAATAGCCTCTTTAGTATGATGAAATAAAATCCATAGATAGTATTACCTACCTACATAATTTTTTACAATCAATATAATGTATTATAAAGATAATAGAGAGAACTTATAACAAAATAATATATATCCCAATAAGTAAATGCTCAGAGGTGACTCAGAGGAGGCCTTGGAAGTAATCCGGCATTTCATCACTTTCGAATGAGACGTGGGACAAAACTTTGTAAAAATTTTCAATACTTTTTCCTCTGTATTTGATACCTTGAAATCAGGGTTTGATAAGTGTGCCTTCCCATATTTTAACGACAAAGGCAGATTGTGTCATAGGGATTGGGTTCAGGAGCCTTCAGCACGGTTGACTTCAACTCCATGGTGGCCTTGCATCCCCAGCATTGTTTGCTGAAATGAGGAGCAACTCCTGGTAAAACTGTGAATAGAAGTTGAGTACAGCCAGTCTCTCCTTAATACACACAGCCATTGCATTATGGAAAGTTCTGTGTGTTTGAAAACCATGTACAAAATACTTGGTATATGTGCATTCACACATAGAGGATGATGGACAGGGACATACTCCAGACATTTACTCTACACACAGATTCACCCTGATGTGCAGTGAGTTTTGTGAAAATCCCACAAGTTGGTTCTTTGCCATATAGAATCTTCCAGCAAAGGGCTGGAAACTCTGGGCCTCTCTGGCCCCCACCTGCTCCTTGCTAATAGCTACTGGAACGGGGGAGGACCCAAACATCCCCACAAGTACCCACACACCCTGCAGGGGGCAGCACTGCTCCCTTTGAGAACCAGGCTCCTAACGACTAGCTGGACCTAGGACACATCAGCCTGGCTGGAACTGTCAGGAACTCAGCTGTGTCCCCTGGTCTTGGTGGAAAGCTCAGCTCACATCTCCCAAGTAGGGAGGTTCAGAGGGAGCCACGGGGCAAGCATAAGAGCTGGCACATGGGGCGGCCACCTGGGCGGCCCTTCCCAGTTGAGACTGCCTCCAAGGATAATGTTTGCAGATGGGGGTGGAAGCGAGAGGGGCTCACACACCCCTAATGGCCTCCAGCTGCTGCCACTCACATCGTGCCTGGGGGCATGGCCAAAGCAGACTGGGCCATGGGCTTCCTGCCCGTGCTGAATCCAAGCTGATGCCCGCTGCCAGCTCCCAACAGCCAAAATTCATAGTGCAGAGGCCAGAGACTTCATCCAGGCTCAACCCTGCTGTGGACCTGCTGTGACCTGGGTCCCATGCTCCCCTCTGCCATGAGAGTCAGACAGAGTCCCTTTCCTGACTCTTTCCTATGAAAGGGAAAGCTGCATCCAAACAGAAGGGAGCTGTTCAGCCCAGTGACACCTGGAGCACATCCCTAGTCAAACTGCCGCAGATGCCCGTAAGGAACACAAAGGGGCCATTCCGTACTCAGAGCGTTAGTCGCTTGTTCACAATGACTCAGAGTTCAGTGGATCAAAAGACAAGCTTTAAGGCAGACCGTGAAGGGTGAGGTGGACATCACCTGGGCAGAGCTAAGGAGCAGCTCAAAGTCAGAGGCAAAAAACTAGGCAGACAAAATGAAGCCCAGCATTAAAGAGCCTTGAACACCAGACTCAAAGCAGCTCGAGTCCAAGGACCTCCCCAGATCCGTGGGACACACTCCAAGACCCCGGGGCGTTCCTGAAACCACGCAGACTGCCAACCCTGTGTACATATACCATGTTTTTTTCTTATTTATATATACCTATGATAAAGTTTAATTGGTGACTTTGGCACAGTGAGAGGTTAACAGCCCAATAATAAAGTAGAACAGCTATAATAATATATTGCAATAAATGTTATTTAAAACCTATGAGTTGTTTATTTGTGGAATTTTCCACTGAATATTTTTGGGCCGCAGTTGACTGTGGGTAACTGGAACTGGATAAAGTGAACCTGGGGATAAGAGGGACCATGGTGCTATGACACAGAGGCAGAAGGAACAAGGGTACCAGGCAGGGGATTAGCATCAGGGCTGGACAGGTAGAGTCTGGGCTCCAGCAAGATAAGTAGCAAACAGGGACAAGGTTGGGACTGGGGACCAGCCAGGCATGCAGAAGACACAGAGGTCCCTCTGACAGAGAGAAGTCCACTCTGATGACCCTACCTCATGTGGAATTCATGACTGGAAAACCAGGATAGGAAAGGGAACTGGCTTTAATTGACCATGTAAGGAATGAAAGTCTCACACAATTACAGCACTGGTGTCGCAGGCCACTCTCAGGGTAAATATCATGGTCCCTGTTCTCTATGCAGAGACCCGGGTGTGAGCCAAGTTTACTGGGCTGACAGGTGGTAGAGCCAGATGTCAGAACCAGGTGTATCCAGGTGTATTCCTTCATCTATTCATTCACTCACCCAATACTGAGCTTCCCACGTGCCCAGCACTGGGCAGAGGTCAGGACGGATGAGCTCTTGGCTTTTCCAATGTTCACATGCTCATGGTGGAAGACAGAAAATACACAGCCAAACCAACACATTGGTGAGATTATGACTTAGGAAGTAATAACAAAGAAAAAGAAAACCAGAAAAGGCATAGAGAGTGGCTGAAGAGGGGGGCTGGGGAGTGCCATGGGAAGCCTCCATGAGGAGGTAGAAGTTCACCTGGGACCTGAAAAACAAGAGTTAATCATGCAAAGATCTATGGGATGAGGGTCCCAGACCAAGGGACCAGCAGGACCCACAGCTGAGAATTAAGAACAAACGGTTTGAGGAAGAGAGAGGTGTGGCTTGCTCACTGCGGGGTGTGGTGTTCAGTGAGGTCAGAAGTGAGCAGAAGCAGATGCTGCCTGGTCTCCTGGGCCATGAGTTGGCCTGTATTCTAAGAGCAATGAGCAGCATCATGATCCAGTTTACATTCTAGAAACACATTGCTATGGAGGGAACAGACCAGAAGGCACTAAGAGCTGAGCCAGGAGATCAGTCACGAGGCTATTGTAGTTGTGGGGGTGGGGGCGCTACTGGCCTGGCCTGGGGTGCTGGCCTCCAAGATGGGTGCAGTTAGACAAGTTGGATTGCTGGAGGAAAAACAAAAGCCAGAAGAGCTCGCTGCTCCCCCACAGGGCCTCCGATGGCCTCCCAGGACCCCTCACCTCATGTGGGGTTGGACAGCCTCACAGGGGGTGTGTCACTCTGCAGGACTGGAGGACTAGGCTCCAGAGTAGCGCGCTGGAGGGGCTCCACCTGCAGAAAATTCCCTTCCCTTCCGAGGGCGCTGCGTCTGTCCTTCCAGGACACCCACCCCGTCGCTTCCAATTCTTCCCTCCGGAAGCGCCACAGGGAGAGTCAATCCCTTTCCTTAGAGTGTCCTCCAGACTTGGAGACCATCTACCTCCTGCCTTTTCTTGCTCCAAGAAATGCATATTTTCTCTCGGAGCCAAAGAAAGGACTTCCAGGTGCCGCCCCTGGCTGGGCTCCTGCTTCTCACACCTGTTCATTCTTCCCTGAAGGAGCGCACGCACTGACCGTGTGCGCATGCGCACTTGTGCAGGGTGCCGGCTCCAGCTCTGAAGTTTGCAGGGGAAAGTGGATCAAAGAGCAGCGACTCACCAGCGCTTCCCAAATCCCGCCTCTAAGAGGATCTGCTGCAGGCCCCTACTGACAGCACTCTTCAGGGGTCTGTGAACAAGAGGATCGCATCGACAGACCATGGGATTCTGTCTTCCCGCTCCTCACATTTTTTTTGGATGGATTGAGAAACACACTTCTTCCCCTAAGCGGGTTTATCTCAGTCTCTCAGTTTCAGATGCAAACCACGCCACTTAGGCATATTTCCAGCCGATCACAGCCCTTCACCATAAGCAGCAGACCAATAAACAGGACTAATGAACTTGAGCAGCCCCGCCCCATGTCAAAAGCAATAGAGACAACAGGGACGCGCTACATCTCCTATTTTCTCCCCTGTCAGTAATTCATTCTGTTAGCTGAAAATCCCTATTTACCAACCCACCATTCCTGTTTTAGTAGGACCAGTCAGGGGCACCCAGGGAAGATCACTAGCTGGAGAAAAGGGCCTCTTGAAGATTATATATGAGCCAAAAGAGAGAAGCTTTAACATTGATGGAGGTTTGGTCTTCACACTCCAGCCAGTGCTGCAGATCTGACTGAAAAATAAATGGGCAAAGGGAAAAGAGATGGAAGAAGTAACAGGGATTTAGATTATTGCAGGAATGATGGGAATTGGGAATCAGAAACCCAAGTGACCTGTCCAGGCCCTCTCTTGGCTGTGTGACCTCCAATATGTCAATTCGTCTCTCTGGGTCTTTTTTGGTTTGATATATGCTGGTTGATAAATAGTCTAGGCTAAGCACGGTGCAAGGTACCCAAGATGGATTTCAAGGCAGGAAGATGAAGACCCTGGTAGCCAGGTGGTCATGGTGCTGTGGGGGATCCAGGAAGACGGGTAATTGCAACACAGCATGCCCACACCCGTCTGCAACAGCTTGACCTGGGAAATAATGACAGTGACGGTGGTTCTCATAACTACAGAGCTTCAAGTCCACCCAGACACAGGGCACCTCTCCTGGCCTCCCATGGCCATGGGCAGAGTGAAGCAAGAGCCCAAAGCTCTGGGATTCTTGACCAAGTGCCACCCTTCCGGACCCCTCCTTCCAGCCCTCAGAGCCCAAGCACACAACCACTCCTTGCCTTGAGACCCCAAGTCTAATCCCATCATACCCTTCATGGTTCACATCAGTCACCCCAAGAACCCCAAGGTTCCAGAGTACCCCCCTCCTGGGGACATTTGTCCTCTGTGCACTCTACAGCCCCACCCTCCCCAGCTCCCCAAGACCTCCCCTTCCTCCCCCCCAATCCTGCCCTTGACTATGTTTCAGAGAACATTTACCTTCTGGCTCTCCCCAGAGACCCTCCCCCCCACCCCCCGCAGCCGTCCCAGGAAGAACGGCTCTCGCCCACACGCCAGCTGTCACCCACCGCTCCTCACTGCTCCTCGCTGTGCCTCCAGAACGTCACCACCATTCCCAATGCAGACACTGGTGTCCCCCGGACAGCCTGGTCTGTCAGTCTTTGACCTCCCCTCAACCAAAAGCCACACCTGTCACTCACTGTGGTCACAGTATGCACCTTATGATGATACAAGGACCACTCGCACACCATGACCTCAGTTTCAAAGATCGAGCTGTCTGACCCCTGCCAATTTGGGGGTCAGTGATTCTTTTTTAGGAGAATGGGGGGATCCCAGGGTCCACTGGTTCTGCTGCCCTCTCTACCTTGTGTCCTCACTTCCCTCTTGGCCCACAGCCAGTTAACGACATCATTGTCATTGTGCTACCCTGGTCACAGGTGGTAGGTTCTACACACGGGCTGACACCACCTCCCATCTCCCATCTTTCATATGTCTGTGAGTCCCACACCCATTTCACATGTGACACCCCTCCCATTGAGAGGGGGGCCACTGCCTCCTCGACACTGGGCTGGAGCTCTGACTATGGCAGCAGCAATGCCAGGGTTAAGTCATGAAGGGCAGAATTTCTGCCAACTTCTTTGGGGACACTGGATCTTGGAACCCAGCCACCATGCCAAGAGAGGCTCATGTGGAGAGGAACGTGGCCCTAGGCTATCAGGCCAGCCCACAGATGACAGGCAGGACCAACTTGCCAGCCCTGTCCACTCACCATCTGTATCGGTTCCCCAGGGCTGCTGTAACAAATCGCCACAGACTGGGTGGCTTGAAACAACAGAAACATGACTTCTCACAGTTCTGGAGGGTGGAGTCCAAAGTCAAGGCCCCAGCTGCACCGCTCTCCGTCAGAGGCTCTAGGGGAGAATCCGGGGGGCCTCTCCCAGCCTCTGGTGCTTTGGGCATTCCAGTCTCTTCCCTGGTGTCACATGCCTCTCCCTCTTCTGAATGCCAGGTCCCCTCTTTTTCCTCTCTCATAATGACTCTTGTGATTGCATTTAGGGCTGATCCAGATAATCCAAGACAAACTCCCCATCTCAAGACCCTTAATTTAATCCTATCTGCAAAGACCCCTTTTCTAAGTAAGATGAGAGTTACAGATGACAATCTGAGACCTTCGGTGGCCATTACCAGCCTTTTACACCATCTTAAAAGTGAGTCCCCACTCCCCAGGTGATGTCACCCCAGCTGTGCAGGGACAAGCCATCCCCACCCAACACCTGCCAGAAATTGAAAATTCACAAGAAAATGAAAAACAGTTTTTGTTAGAAGCCTCTAAGTACTGGGTGGTTTGTTATGCAGCAGGAGATAACCGGCACAACCCTCAGTGTCCTTGTCCCTTTCTGGCTTCTGTCCCCTTGCTGGTTTCATGCAGCTCTCTGCCTGCCCTCAAACCAGCCCGGCAGCTGGATGGGTTACGAGGGGAACTGCCCGTCCTGCCCACTCTGAATTCACAGCCTCGGAGCTCAAGGGGCTGCCCAGCCATGCAGCCACTGCGTCCTCTCTGTAAGAACCACGCCCCCTTCTCCCAAGGGCCACTTGACCTGCTCAGTGCAGACCCTGCCTGCCTCCTGCCCAGCCTCAGTCTCAGCTCCAGCCTTGATTCCTGCTTCATGAAGACAAGAAGCAAGCAGAGGAGAAGCCCTCAGCTCCTGCGCCCCACCTGCCAGCCACACCTGCCCACCTGTACAGCTCTCCCTCCTGCTGTGGATGGCCTGCGCCACTCCAGCCTCTCCCCGTCCATCATCCGGTCCCCAAGGACACTGCTGGTTCTCCCTTGCCCCTGCCCCCTGCCATGCCGTCTCCACTGACATGAGATATGTTTCACCCCTCCCATGCCTTCCTGCCTGGCTGTCCTCCACTCTCCTCTCCTTTGAAATGAAATAATGGCTCATGCTCCATCTCCAAGCCTTTCCCCCAGCTCCCCAGACCCTCTCCAACAGCCTGGTGCATAACTCCAGGCCACCTCTGACCCTCTGACATTGCCACACCCAAGGTCCCTCACAGTCCTGGTCTTGCTTACATGGGTAACATACACTGTTCTTTAAGGATGCCATGATAAATTGTCACAAACCAGGTGGCTTCTGACCAAAGAAACTTATTTATGGCCCTTCTGGAGGCTAAGAATCCAAAACCAAGCTGTCAGCAGAGCCACGCTCCCTCCAAAGGCTCCGGGAAGAACCTTTCCTTGCATCTTCAGCTCCCGGGAGCTGCTGTCGCCTTGGCATCTGTCTGAGGCTGCACCCCCCTCATCTCACGACTTGCCTTTGTCCTCACATGGCCTACCTCTCTCTGCTTATGACGGTGTGTCACTGGGTTCAAGGCACATCCTAATCCAGTAAGACTCTTCTTAACTGACAACATGTGCAAGGACCCTATTTCTAAATAAGATTGAATTGCTGGGGTTCCGGTAGAGAGGAGTTTGGGTAAACACTGTTCAACCCACCAACAGAGCGTTTAGCGCAATCGAGTTCTCTATCTCAATTGAGGTGCTGCATTGTCTGGGTTTTCCTCCCACATCAGGGACCCCCAGGTCTCCTCTGCTGGTGGTCTCAGGGTTCTCTCTCCTCTCTCCTTCCTGTGATTGCATCCGATCCCATGGCTTCAGATGCCTCTGGATGCTGACAACTCCAGAATTCCCACCTCCTGAAGTCAGACTCCTGCACCTACCTTGGAGGCCTAAGGGCACCCCAAGCCTTGTGCATTTCAAATTAATTAATTTAATAAAGCTCCTGACTCTCCCCACACTTCCATCTGCTCAGGTCTTAATAGTCATTCCTGATCCCTCTTTCTCACATCTCACTTGACAGCAAGTCCTCTTTATATTGTTTCTTTGTTTTGTTTTGGTTTGGTTTTTTGGTAACAGTGAACACTGAACCCAGGGACGCTTAACCACTGAGCCACCTCCCAGCCCTTTTTATTTTTTATTTAGAGACAGGGTCTCAATGAGTTGCTTAGGGCCTCGCTAAGTTGCTGAGGCTGGCTTTGAACTCGCCATCCCCCTGCCTCAGCCTCCCAAGCTACTGAGATTACAGGAAGGCACCACCATGCCCAGCTACTGTTATGATTTACCTTCAAAATATTCAGTCCCTTCTCAACACCCCATTGCCATACCCTGGTCCAACCCATGACCATGCTGTCTAGAGCAGGAGACAGCACACTTTAGCTCCAAGGCCAAATCCAACCCCCACCTGCTTTTGTAAATAAAGTTTTATTGGAATGCACCATGTTCGTTGGTTTACATGCCATCTGTAGCTACTTCAACATCCAAGGGCAGAGCTGAGTAATTCAACAGAGACCATACAGCCCTCAAAACTGAAAATGTTTACCATCTGATTCTTTAATAGAAAAAGCTTGCTGACCCCTGGCCTGGATGATTACAATCACAGGTCTCCCCGTTTTCACCCTTGTCCGCATTAGAGTTGATTTCAACCCAGCAAGCAGACATTGCTTTTAAAAGATGAGTCAGACCGGATCACCTCCTCACTCAAATTCAGTGCCACCTGTCTGGCTCACCCCAGCTCACCCAACGCTGCACTGCTGACCCCAGCTACCTCTCTGCCCTTATCTCCAGCTACTCTCTACTTCAAATTTCTCCAGCCACACCCAACATATTCCTGTTCTTGGAACACACCAGCCATGCTCCTACTTTGGGACCTTTGCATTTTCTATTCCATCCATCTCTAACAATCCTACCAGGCTCACCTTCACACCTCTCATGTCCTGAGGAGACCTGCCCTGCTCACCCCGTATCAAATAGCAGCAGCCCTTCCGGCACTCACCATCCTCCTTAATCTGCTCTCCATAGAACTCTCCACCATCTGACATCCTGGCCTTTCTCTTAGTTATTTGATTATGACCTGGTTTGCCATCTTGCAATCACGAATCGTACAAAATATACACTGTTCTACCTCCAAGTACTTAGCTCAGTGCTTAGAGCTTATTAAGTGTTCAGGAAAGATGTTTCGAATGTATGAGTGACCAAAAGAATGAATGCTCGATGCAGGTGGGTTCCTGGGCTAGGCCTTGACAAGTGTTAACATTGCAACAGCCCTACGATGCCACAGTCTGGCTGGGCACAATTCAGGAGCCACTTGTCAAAAGAAACAAACTTTATTTTTAGAACACACACACCAAACCACACAGCTCCTCAGGAAAAACCTTCAGAGCCCAACTGCCACCACCCGGCTTCCCACAAGCCTCTCCACCTCCCCCACTCCTCCTGCTCTTGAGGCTGATTGGCTGGGTCGTGTGGGCAGAGCCAAAAAAGTCCCCCAATGAGCAGCTCCATGGTCTGAAAGGGTGGGGAAACAGCCCAATGAGCATCACCGCAGAGGAGCCAATCAGTTGGCAGCTAGAAGTTTGCTGGGGCCGCTGTGAGCCAATCATCAGCCGGCAGCTGGAAGTTTGCTGGCAGCTGGAAGTTTGCTGGGGCCCCTTTCGGCTGTGGCTCTCAACATCTCCCCCTCTCTGTTTAAACAACAAGCATGTGGCTTAGGGACTGTGCCTGCCTTAGGTTGTCCAATACTACATATGGTCCTTACCCGTCGTCGGATGAGCTGCCTCAAGGCATCAGCCTCCTGTCTTAGGTTGGTACCATTGCAATTGGATCTTACCCAACATTGACTACTGGTTCAGCATACAGCCACACCTGTGGATAGGTCATTGTATCAGCAGGGAGGTGAGGTTCTTTGCCTCACCTCTGTTGGCCCCCAAATTTTAGCTGAACGACCATCACAAGCAGAAGGGAGGAGGATACACCAAACCAATTGAGGGCTCCTTTTGGAAAAATTCTACCACCAATGACACCATCAGCAAAAATACCCCAACACTACCACAAGTCGCTGCACCAACAGATAGTTCACAATGCATACAAGTGAGTTCACAATGCATACAAGTGATACATAGTCCAGGCAAATTCTGCAAGCAGTTCAGTGATGGCTATTGCAGAAGCTGTAGATTGATTATATTAGAACACTTCCATCAGGAAGAGACAGATGTTGAGAGCCACAGCCGAAAGGGGCCCCAGCAAACTTCCAGCTGCCAGCAAACTTCCAGCTGCCAGCTGATGATTGGCTCACAGCGGCCCCAGCAAACTTCTAGCTGCCAACTGATTGGCTCCTCTGCGGTGATGCTCATTGGGCTGTTTCCCTGCCCTTTTAGACCACGGAGCTGCTCATTGGGGGACTTCTTTGGCTCCGCCCATGCAACCCAGCCAATCAGCCTCAAGAGCAGGAGGATTGTGGGAGGTGGGGAGGCTTGTGTGTGTGTGTGTGTGTGTGTGTGTGAGGCTTGCGGGAAGCCGGTGGTGGCAGTTGGGCTCTGAGGGTTTTTTCCTGAGGAGCTGTTTTGTTTGGTGTTTGTAGTTCTAAAAATAAAGTTCGTTTCTTTTGACAAGTGGCTCTTGAATTGTGCCCAGCCAGAATGCGGCATTTGGTGGCTCACATGGGTAAGTGATAAGATAAACTGCTCGCCCCTGAGGGCAGGGTGAGAGGATGGGTAACCATTTTAAGATTCCTCTTTTGTTTTGCTTCACTTTTGTTTTAAGTTGCCTGTCCCTGGAGATGAGTGAGACGGAAGAAAAAACCGCTCACATCTGAGGAACAGATAGGGAGAAATGGCATTTCAGGAGGATAGAAAGGCTATAATGATTTTTTGTTGTTCCAATTTTGTTTCACTCTGTTTCAGTTTTGTTTGGAGTTATCTTCTTGGGTTGTATTATAGTTATAGTAGAAATATTCAAGTAAAAGAGAAGGTCTCTCGAGCTAGTCAGACAGAGAAAAAAATTCAAGTAAAAAAAAAAAGTCCCCCAATGAGCAGCTCCGTGGTCTGAAAGGGCGGGGAAACAGCCCAATGAGCATCACTGCAGAGGAGCCAATCAGTTGGCAGCTAGAAGTTTGCTGTGGCTCTCAACACTACGAGACAGGCCCTGGGGTGCAGAGCTCAAGGATACGCAGCCAGGACTCAAAGTCAGGGGCAACACTAAAGCTCACTGTCCTCACCAACCCCACCTCCTTAAATAATACCATTCTGTACATTTTCGAAGCTATCTTAGCATGCAAAGCCCGTATTTCTAGCAAATGAAGTGTCCATCAGTGGATAAATGGATGAGCAAAATGTGCTACATATGCATGATGGAATATTATTCAGCCTTAGGAGGGAAGGAAATTCTGACACAAGCTATGTGAATGAGTTCAGGACCTTATTCTAAGTGAAATAAGCCCTTTGCAGAAAAAGACAAATGCACAGGAGTTTACTCATGTAAGTCACCTAGACCACCCAGCTTGTGGGGACAGTAAGGTGGATGCAGGTTGCCGGGAGCTGAGGGCAGAAAATGGGAAGTTACTGTTTAATGGGTTCAGAGCTTCCGTTTGGGAAGATGAAGAGAGTTCTGTGAATGGATGGGGGGTGGGGGTTGGTCACACAACAATGTGTAGGGACTTAACACCTCTGAACTGTACCCTTAAAAATGGCTAAGATGGTGCTTTTTATGTTATATGCATCTCACCACAATTTTTGTAATAAAAAAAAATATTCATAGTTCTTCCTCTTTACAAACTGCCAAGAGGGTATAAGCTCTTCAGTTGCCAGAAGAGGAAAGCATGGTGCAGATATCGAGGCTCCAGGCCACGGTGATCAGGAGGAGCCACTTGAACCGAGTCTCCTGCCTGTCATTTCAACAGCCCCCAGCTCCCCCTCTCCCCTACCCCGCCTTTTCCCTCAGAGTCTTCGCTGTGTTTGAAACACTCGGAATTAATTTCTCCATTCCTTGGGTGGGTCAGGAGCTCCGGGGACTTCTTCCTTCCTTGCCAGGACCCAGTCTCAGTTGGAGCAGGTCAAGGGAGTGCCAACTACAGAAACGGTCCTGGGAGAGCCGGCGGGAGGGGGGCCGGAGGGAGATGTTTGCACATTAGCATATGCAAATTGGCAAGGGTAAAGAAAACTGGGAAAGCTGCTATTTTATCATTTGTGGTAATTACAGTAATTTAGAGTGGTGAATCAATGGGTTCCTGGAGGTAAAAGCATCTCAGAAGGATAATGTGGTATGATTAAGAAGTTCTGATTAAGAGCTGAGCTGCCCTCGTTTTCACTTGAAAAAGGTGAGGAAAGAGACTGGGGTCAGAAGTGCAATGGCACAAGTCACCAGGGTGACGACCTTGGCTGGCCAGGCCCTGTCTCCAGTGCTGGGGAGACAGAGAGGAATCGGCCTCTCCCTGCCTCCAGGCCCCCGGAGAGGAAAGGCAGCCCTCCTCAGACACACAGGGGTGTGACTGGAAAATGGGGAACTGACCAACTGTGTCTCAGGAGGAAAGAATGGACAGAAAGAGCCTCAGAGCCAGGTGATACCTGAGTAGGGTTTTGCAGTATCCTTAGGAGTTTGTGGACACAGCAGCCAGGGCAGAGGGATTTGCAGGTGGAAGTAATAACATGTGGGAGGGAAGAAAGCGCAGCTGGAAAACTCCAAAAGAGAAGCAGCGTGTGGACAGCACAGCTCGTGGGGCTGGCGACATCGGCAGGGCCCTGCGCCGGCTGACGGGAGCTATGAAGGTGACCTGGTCACCTCCCTGAATTTTAGGAAAACCTGGGGAAGCAAACAAAGAATCAGCAATAAACCAGGACCTGTGATAGAGGGAGGGAGTCAGGAGGTGAGAGGAACGAGCCCCTGAGATGTGAGCAAGAGGCTCGGAGACAACCAGCCTGGAACTTCATGAGTCACAACTGCAAGGGACCATCTTACACAATCCCTTCCTTCTACAGAGGAGCAGGTCAGGGCTCAGAGAGGTTAAGGCACTTGTTTGATACCACACAGCTAGCAAACAGCAGACAAGCGGGTTGATAACAGTGCTATCATCTTTGACTCCAAAACGTGAGATCTCCACAAACCACTAGAATGTAAGAAAATCGTCACTTGTCCCAAGATGCTAACATCTAACAGAAGTACCAGAGAGCAGATGGGGCTCTGCCTTCCCTGTTGTCAAATCCTAGAGGGACTTCCCTGTGGCTGAAGTGGCAGGTTTTATTCCTATGCATATTACAGGGAGTCATCCCACTGCTCAGCCCAGGAGAGAGGGACAGTTAGCCATGTCCACCAACAGGGTACCTTAGGAGGTACTGAGTTCCCTGTCCTTGGGGGTATGCAAGCTCCAGGGAGGATTCCTGAGCTCTAATTTTAAGCCCCCTTTCAGTGCTAACATTATATGATCTTTGCAGGTTGAAACACATCCCCAAACAAACCAAAAACCTTCACTAAACAATCATTTATTAATCATGCACAGCAAAGAGCACTTGGGGGCAAAGTGTCTTTTGAGAGAAGCACAAAAGCAGAAAGGAGCGTCCAGGGGTGGCTCACACAGCTGGTCTTGAGGGTGAAGGGCGGAGGTCACCGTGCCAGAGTGGGTGACAGCAGAGTAGACCTGTGTGCTGAGGCAGAGTGGGACAAAGAGGCCGCAGACCACAGGGGCCAGGCCAGCCTGAGAGCCTGGGGAGCCACAAGGAGTCTCAAGCCGCTGACTGATGTGCATTCTAGAAAGTTCCCCCTGACAGCCGAGCCGAGTTATGTAATCTATTCCTTAAGACTATTTTAGATAAGAAGGAAAATATAAGCCCTGCTTGGCTCCTGCTTGGCGGCGGGGGCCGGAGTCTGCATCATGGTCTGGGGCAGAGGTCTCACCTGTGCAGGGACTGGAGGTCTCCGGGTGCCCTTGCTGGGCTACGGCCGGGCCCACAGGTGCCTGTGGTGGCCAGCACCCCCCAGGCTTGGCCGGAGCCGCCCCCCGCACCGCCCCTTGCTCAGTCCCCGGCCGGCCTCACCGACAGATGGAGCATTTGTTGACACTCCGGTGACAGCTTGAAAACTCATCTCCTCCCTCGGCGCCGGCCCGTTCCACCTCGTCCTCCCATCTGCCATCTCATTTTAAAACTAGCAGAACAACTCGGCTAGAGCAATTCCGACTTTTTCCATCTGTGCCGAGTTAATTAAGAGGGTAATGAGAGCTGGGGATGAACGAGGCCTGCATTAATTCAAGATATGATTAAGAGAAACATTTCTAAAATATATATGTGCGTGCAGAGAGCCAGGCCCAGACACGCGGGTATGCACCCAGGCCGCGCCTGCCGAGTCTGCAAAGGCCTGGGCCCGACAGGAGGGCTGGAGGGCCAAGGGGCCTGGCTGCTTGCAGCTGGAGCCACCACCATCCTGAGCTCCCAGGAACAGGCCCCTGTGGTCACAGAGGAGAGAGGGGACCTCAAGAGTCTGCTTCCCACGTGGTTGCTCCACAATCTCTGTTCCTCCTCTACTGCCACCGGAGCCGGGGACAACAGCCAGGGTTACCAAGGGCTTCTCTTTATTAAGAGTTCCATCCCAGACACAGCCAAGCATTCTCCAAACACCAACAGATGAAGAGCCAAACCCATGTATAGATGATCTTGAATTCCCACCAGCCCCTACGGTGCAGGTACCATCGATGCCATTCCCGATGTGCAGCCGAGGAAACAGGATCAACCACCTTAAGAGACGAAGCCAAGATGCCATGTTTGGAAAGTAGCAGAGATAGACCTTGACCTCAGGTCTCGATGATGCCCAGACAGAACTGACCTTCTGGGTAAGACCAGCCTCTGTGCTCAAAGAGACACATAGGAGCCCCCGAGGTAGTGCTTGGGGAACAAAGAAAGAAGGGATCTCTTTTTTCTTTGTGGGCTGCTTGTTTAATTGATCCTTTTATTTTTTTTAATCTTTTTATTGGTGCATAGTGATCATACAGAATAATTGGTTTCACTGTGGCATGCGCGTATATGCACATCACTATTTTACCTATCCCTGCATTCCCAGGACCTCCCCTGGCCCTCCCCTCATCTCTCCCCCTGGTCCCCTCCCTCTATCCTCCCTTTTTTTCATGAGATCTTTTCTCTGTCTCTCTCTCTCTCTCTCTCTCTCTAGCTTCTACATATGAGAGAAAACATCAACCCCTGTCTTTCTCAATCTGGTTTATTTCACGTAACGTGACCCTCTCCAGCACCATCCATTTCTGCAAATGACATAATTTTGTTCCTCTTTATAGCTGAATAAAAACCCATTGTGTATATATACCACATTTCCTTTGTCCACTCATCTGTGGACCGACACCGCCTGGCTCCAGAACTTGGCTACTGTGCCTTGTGCTGCAGTCAATACCGGGGGTGGGATAGCTGGGTCACATGGTGGCTCCATTTCTGGTCTTTTGAGGGATTTCCAGAGTAGATCTGATCTGGCCTGGCGTGTTTAGGGGAGAAGGAACTCATCTAAACTACCCTGCTGGGTAAGACCAGCCCCTGAGCTCAAGGAAACCAATGGGAGGCGGTTATCATGAAAGCACCAGCTCTAGTGGACGGTCCATCAGACTGGAGGAGACTGGAATGCAGGAGAAGTCAGCCCCAGGGCCACCTAGCCTCTGAGTGGAGGCGGGACTCCAACCCAGGTCACTGGCTCAAAAGGGGACCCTGAGTGCTTAGCTCTGGATGGGTGCACTAAAGTGGGGCAGAATGATAACAGGGTGGGAACACCCTGAGGACACCAGCCTCAGGAGGTCACAGGGACACACAGGTCACCAGCCCTGTCCCTCCCAGGAATTAGGCCTGGATTCCAGGCCCTGTCCCCCTGCAGACCTTCTCCAGACTTTGGCAGTGACCCAGCTCCCCCATCTGCACCGTGGCCCCGGCCACTTCAGAACTACATTCCAAGCTCATGGCCACCTCCAAGGGCCAGGGCCGGTACAGAGCCATGTTCCCTCACCTCCTGTGTCCCAGCCCAGAGTCAAGTTCACACACCTCCAAGATCATCGCAGTCCACCCCCAAGGTTCCCTTCCCTCACCCTCCGGCCCCACGCTCCTGCCTTCCCAAGACATCCAGAAGCTGTCTGGTCTAAACAGGGGTCGTCACCGTGCCCTCTGTCCTGTCCCCCGCCCTTTCACCACTTCCCATTCATGAAGCCAGAAATGTGGGGGTCATTCCTCCTCCTCTTCCTTCGGTCCTGACCAGTGACTGGTCACCAGGCCCTATGTGTCACCTCTGAAATGCACCTCAACCTCCCCACCCCTGGATCCTCCCGCCACCACAGGCCAGGCCCCATCTCACAACTCATCCATTGCAATCCCTTGCTCCAGGATTCACCCTGGAGCTTCCTCCACACCCACTAGAATAACAGGATTCTTTTTTGAGCACAAATGATATTTTTTTTGTAGAAGACCATCTAATTTACAAATCAATACACATGTCAAAGAAAATATTTAGGCATCATAAAGGAAAGTCGGACTATAAAAAAAAAACCTATGTGCAAAAATTCAACAAGGAAATGCACATGAAAACTTATTTTTGAACTCTGTCGTTGTGAGTGAGACACTGTGAAGACAAAATAGAACCATCCTCCAGAGGCCAAAAATGGAAGGAGGCCTGAGGAGGGTGGCAGAAGCATCTCAGCGCACTGATTTCAATAGTCTGGTCTGTGCATCAATGTTTTCTCTAGATCCAGGGTGTCTTGGCACTTGGAAGGAAAGGAGCAAAAGCATGTCACTGGAGCTCTTTTGAATATTGGGCTGCTTGGTCATTGATCATATTAAATTTTCAAAAAGAAATCAACAGAACCACTTCACACTCATTAGGATGGCTACTATCAAAAAGGGGTGAAAACCAGAAAATAACAAGTGTTGGCAGCACCATGGAGAAATTGGGACCATAAGACACTCTGGGAAGGTAAAATATAATCATTGTGCAGAATGTGTGGCTGTTCCTTTAAAAATCAAAAATAGGATTCCTATAGGATGCAGCAATTCCACTTTTGGGTCTACACCCAAGAGAATTGAAAGTAGAAACTCCAACAGGTGTTGGTATACCCATGTTTGTAACACCACTATGTGCAACAGGCAAAAGGTAGAAGCGACCCAAACCATGTTCGTCAGCTTTCCATCTCTGTGACAAAATACCTGAGAAAAACAACTGAAGGAAGGAAAGATCTACCTTGGCCCTGGCTGCACAGGTCTCACCATGGTCAGCTGAGTGCATGGCTTTGAGGCCTGTGGGCAGGACAGAACATCATGGTGGAAGGGCAGGTGGAGGGAAAATGTGGATCACCTCATGGCAGCCAGGAAGCAGAGAGAGAGGAAGGAAGGGTCAGGGACAAGATATCATCCCCCAGAGTCCCCCCACCACCAACAAGGACCCACTTCCTCTAACCAGGCCCCATCTCCACAGTTGACACCACATCCCAATGTCCCAACAGTCCACTTGGTTATAAATTTATCAGTGAGGTTAATCCACCGGCCAGGTCAGAGCTCTATGATCCAGTCACTTCCCAAGGCCCCACCTCTGCTGCCCTGAGGACCAAGCTTCAACACATGAGCCTTTGGTGGAAATTCCACACCCAAACCGACACACCAAGTGTCCACCAGAGGATAAGAAAAATGCAGTATTACATACAACGGAATATTATTTAGCCTTAAAAAGGCAGGAGATTCTCCTAAGTATCACAACATGGAGGAAACCTGAGGGTTCCAACTTCACCTTACATTAAGTGAAATAAGCCAGTTACAAAATGACCACATGTATGGGTCCACTTACAGGAGGCACCCGGAATAGACAGGTGCATAGAGACAGAAAGCGTGGTTGTCAGGAAGGTGGGGAATCGGGGAGGATCGTTGAATAGGTACAGCGTCCACGCGGGAAGATGGAAAGCATTCTGGGGGTGGACGGTGGTGATGCTGGATAATATGAAGGTACTTGATGCTAGCAAATGGCACATTTAAAAATGACTACGGTGACAAGTTTTACGTTTTGGGCACTCTACCACAGTTAAAATTTTTTTTTCTTTTTTTTTTTTTTTGAGTGTTTTTCAAAAAATCTGTGGAGGATGGACAGCAAAAGATGAGTTTATAAGAAGCACTAGCAAAATAAGGTCTTTCTTCGGGGTCAGGATTCAGAGTTGGGAGATGCTCAGGTGGGCCTCAGTGCCAGCCTGTGGGTGGGGCTGAGTGGGAGCAGGGTGTTGCTGCTCAGAGGTGACGGGGGCCACTCTCCTGCTCCCCAGTGTCTCTTTCTGCCCCATCTTTGCTCACAAACACAAACCAACTCCCCATTCTGGAACCTTTCCCAGCCTATGAGTGGAAGTGGGACTCAAACCCAGGTCACTGGCCCAAAAGGGGACCCTGCGTCCTTAGCTCTGGATGGGTTCACTAAAGTCTGCCCCACTTTAGTGCACACACTGCACCCTGTCACTCCTCCTGCCTGAAGACCCCTTGCTCCCTGCTAGTACAGAGACCCAGGTGTTGGCTCATTATCTCAGGAGCTCCCACCTGGTCTCTGCAACCTCAGCATCGTCCACGCACCCGGATGCTCGGGGCTCTCTCTTGGCTGCTTTCTCTGGTCACTGACTTCCCTCAGCTCTTCTCCTGCCGCGAGTTCCTGTTGCCTCTCCCCATAATAAATACATCAAATACACTTAGGCTGACGACCTATGGCCCAAACCAAGAATATCAAACATTTCAACAGGAAGGACGTTCGCTCCTCTCTCAGGCATCAGGGACGAAGGCTGATCCTGTGGCTTTCCCTCGTTCTTGATGCACGTTCTGTTTGTAAACCCACCTCACTGTCCAGGTGGCTGCTGAATTCTGGCTGGAACGCCCAGGGAGCAGGGAGGAGAGAGGGTGGTTGCCTTGGACGAGCTCCCTTTGAGGAGTCTTCCTGGGGCTTCACACACTCTTCCCTTTAGATCTCACTGGGGAGGACTTAGTCCTGGACGCAGCTGAACAGGAGGCTGGGAAACGTACTCTTTCCAGTGGGCATTGTGTCATTGAGGTTAAGGTTGGATCTGTCATGAAGAAAGATCAAGAGGGCGGACGTCGGATGGAAACTACCTGTGTCCTTCAGCTTTTCTTTACTGTGAGCAAAATAGCTGAAAAGAACAACTTAGAGAAGGGAGAGATTCATCGGCCCAGGGTTTCAGAGGTCTCAGTCCAGGGTCAGCCACTCCCTGCTCTGGGCCTGAGGTGGGGCAGAACCTCATGGCAGAAGGGGATGGTGGAGGGAAGAAGCTCAGCTCATGTCAGCCAGAAAGCAGAGAGAGAGAGAGAGAGAGAGAGAAGCAAGGTCACCTCAAGGGCGCCACCAGTAACTGCTTCCTCCAGCCACACCCCACCTGCCTACAATGACCACCCAAGAGTCCAGTCAAATTACTATTCCATCAAGTGGATTCCCCCCCCCCCCCAATGAGGTTTCAGCTCTCACGATACAATATCTCCACCTCGGAGCATTGCTACCTTCCCTAACGCATGAACTTTTTGAGGAGATCCAGCTCCAAACCATGACACTTAACAAACAGTGGTGCAGGGTGATGCACAGTGAGGAGCTCAGGGGGCAGCTGAGTGAACGAATCCTGGGGTCACAAGGTTGGAGCCTCCTGGTGAAGCTCTGGTGCACAGAAGCTGGACACTGACTCTTCCCCCGGGACTGTGACACCTCGTCGAGCCCTCATGTCCTTGGCCTGATGAAGTTACAGATATATTTGGGGTTGCCGGTGACACCTCTGCTGTTGTCCACTTTCCTTCTATGATGCAGAAGGAGGTTTGAGGGAAGACTGCGTCCATTCTAATGCTGGCGCTAGCCTTACCAACCCCAGGAACAAGGGAAGCTCATCGGCAAACACAGAGGAAGGTCCCACCTCTCAGAACTTCTGGGAGAGATCACTGAGAGAACAGAGGAGGGGCCTGGCCCTCCAGCGCCTGGCACCTGGTAGGCTTTGCTCCTGCTGCCCTGAGTCTACCTCAGGGCCGCCATCTTTCATTCTCTTGAGACCTGGAGCTCAGATGGACGCCAGCTGGTCTCTATGGAGGGTCCTACAGTGGAAATTGGGGGTGGCGTGTGAAGCCCTGGCACTGACCTGGCCCAGGGCGGAGCTGGTGTGGACCTGGGAGCCCAGTGCTTGCTTCGGTGTCTCCATTTTTTTTAAATTTTTTATTGGTTGTTCACAACATTACAAAGCTCTTGACATATCATATTTCATACATTAGATTGAAGTGGGTTATGAACCCCCAATTTTACCCCAAATGCAGATTGCAGAATCACATCGGTTACACATCCACAATTTTACATAATGCCTTATTAGTAATTGTTGTATTCTGCTACCTTTCCTATCCCCTACTATCCCCCCTCCCCTCCCCTCCCAACTTCTCTCTCTACCCCATCTACTGTAGTTCATTTCTCTCCTTGTTTATTTTCCCATTCCCCTCACAACCTCTTATATGTAATTTTGTATAGCAATGAGGGTCTCCCTCCATTTCCATGCAATTTCCCTTTTCTCTCCCTTTCCCTCCCATCTCATGTCTCTGTTTAAAGTTAATATTTTCTTCCTGCTCTCCCTCCCTACTCTGTTCATAGTTGCTCTCATTATATCAAAGAAGACATTTGGTATTTGTTTTTTAGGGATTGGCTAGCTTCACTAAGCATAATCTGCTCTAGTGCCATCCATTTCCCTGAAAATTCTATGATTTTGTCATTTTTTATTGCTGCATAGTACTCCATTGTGTATAGATGCCACATTTTTTTTATCCATTCATCTATTGAAGGGCATCTGGGTTGGTTCCACAGTCTAGCTATTGTGAATTGTGCTGCTATGAACATCGATGTGGCAGTATCCCTGTAGCATGCTTTTTTAAGGTCTTCAGGGAATAGTCCGAGAAGGGCAATAGCTGGGTCAAATGGTGGTTCCATTCCCAGCTTTCCCAGGAATCTCCAAACTGCTTTCCAAATTGGCTGCACCAATTTGCAGTCCCACCAGCAATGTACAAGTGTACCCTTTTCTCCACATCCTCGCCAGCACTTGTTGTTGTTTGACTTCATAGTGGCTGCCAATCTTACTGGGGTGAGATGGTATCTTAGTGTGGTTTTGATTTGCATTTCTCTGACTGCTAGAGATGGAGAGCATTTTTTCATGTACTTGTTGATTGATTGTATATCCTCCTCTGAGAAGTGTCTGTTCAGGTCCTTGGCCCATTTGTTGATTGGGTTATTTGTTATCTTATTGTCTAATTTTCTGAGTTCTTTGTATACTCTGGATATTAGGGCTCTATCTGAGGTGTGAGGAGTAAAAATTTGTTCCCAGGATGTAGGCTCCCTATTTACCTCTCTTATTGTTTCTTTTGCTGAGAAAAAACTTTTAAGTTTAATTAAGTCCCATTTGTTGATTCTAGTTGTTAACTCTTGTGCTATGGGTGTCCTATTAAGGAATTTGGAGCCCGACCCCACAATCTGTAGGTCGGAGCCAACTTTTTCTTCTATCAGACGCAGAGTTTCTGATTTGATATCAAGCTCCTTGATCCATTTTGAGTTAACTTTTGTGCATGGCGAGAGAAAGGGATTCAGTTTCATTTTGTTGCATATGGATTTCCAGTTTTCCCAACACCATTTGTTAAAGATGCTATCCTTCCTCCATTGCATGCTTATAGCCCCTTTATCAAATATAAGATAGTTGTAGCTTTGTGGATTAGTCTCTGTGTCCTCTATTTTATACCATTGGTCCACCCGTCTGTTTTGGTACCAGTACCATGCTGTTTTTGTCACTATTGCTCTGTAATATAGTTTGAAATCTGGTATTGCTATACCGCCTGATTCACACTTTCTGCTTAGAATTGCTTTTGCTATTCTGGGTCTTTTATTTTTCCATATGAATTTCATGATTGCTTTATCTATTTCTACAAGAAATGCCGTTGGGATTTTGACTGGCATTGCATTAAATCTATAGAGAACTTTTGGTAATATCGCCATTTTGATGATGTTAGTTCTGCCTATCCATGAACAGGGTATATTTTTCCATCTTCTAAGATCTTCTTCTACTTCTCTCTTTAGGGTTCTGTAGTTTTCATTGTATAAATCTTTCACCTCTTTTGTTAGGTTGATTCCCAAGTATTTTATTTTTTTTGAGGATATTGTGAATGGAGTGTTTTTCCTCATTTCCATTTCAGAAGTTTTGTCGCTGATATACAGAAATGCCTTTGATTTATGCGTGTTGATTTTATATCCTGCCACTTTGCTGAATTCATTTATTAGTTCTAGTAGTTTCTTTGTAGACCCTTTTGGGTCTTCTAGGTATAGAATCATGTCATCTGCAAATAGTGATAATTTAAGTTCTTCTTTTCCAATTTTTATGCCTTTAATTTCTTTCGTCTGTCTAATTGCTCTGGCCAGTGTTTCGAGAACTACATTGAATAGAAGTGGAGATAAAGGGCATCCCTGTCTTGTTCCGGATTTTAGAGGGAATGCCTTCAACTTTTGTCCATTCAGAATAATGCTAGCCTGAGGCTTAGCATAGATAGCTTTTACAATGTCAAGGTAAGTTCCTGTTATCCCTAGTTTTTCTAATGTTTTGAACATAAAGGGATGCTGTACTTTGTCAAATGCTTTCTCTGCATCTATCGAGATGATCATATGGTTCTTATCTTTAAGTCTATTGATGTGGTGAATAACATTTATTGATTTCCGTATGTTGAACCATCCTTGCATCCCAGGGATGAATCCTACTTGATCATGGTGCACTATTTTTTTGATGTGTTTTTGTATTCGATTCGCCAGAATTTTATTGAGGATTTTTGCATCTAGGTTCATTAGAGATATTGGTCTGTAGTTTTCTTTCTTTGAGGTGTCTTTGTCTGGTTTCGGAATCAGGGTGATGTTGGCCTCATAGAATGAATTTGGAAGAGCTCCCTCTTTTTCTATTTCCTGAAATAACTTGAAAAGTATTGGTATTAATTCTTCTTTAAAGGTTTTGTAAAACTCCGCTGTATACCCATCCGGTCCTGGACTTTTCTTGGTTGGTAGTCTTTTGATGGCTTCTTCGATTTCATCCATTGATATTGGTCTGTTCAGATTGTGTGTATCCTCCTGACTCAGTCTGGGCAAATCATATGACTTAAGAAATTTATCGATGTCTTCACTATCCTCTATTTTATTGGAATATAGGTTTTCAAAGTAATTTCTGATTGTCTTCTGTATTTCTGTAGCATCTGTTGTGATATTGCCTTTTTCATCCCGTATGTTAGTAATTTGAGTTCTCTCTCTTCTTCTCTTCGTTAGCATGGCTAAAGGTCTGTCGATCTTATTTATTTTTTCAAAGAACCAACTTTTAGTTTTGTTAATTTTTTCAATAGTTTCTTTTGTTTCAATTTCATTGATTTCTGCTCTGATTTTAATTATTTCTTGCCTTCTGCTACATTTGCTGTTGTTTTGCTCTTCCTTTTCTAGGGCTTTGAGTTGGAGTGTGAGCTCATTTATTTGTTGGTTTCTTCTTTTTTTGAGGAATGACCCCCAGGCGATGAATTTTCCTCTTAAAACTGCTTTCATTGTGTCCCATAGATTCCGATATGTTGTGTCTGTATTTTCGTTTATCTCTAAGAATTTTTTGATTTCCTCCTTTATGTCTTCTGTAACCCATTGATCATTCAGTAATATATTGTTCATTTTCCATGTGATGTAGGATTTTTCCTTCCTTCTTTTATCATTGATTTCCAGTTTCATTCCATTATGATCAGATAAAATGCATGGTATTATCTCCACCCCTTTATATTTACTGAGGGTTGCCCTATGGCATAATATATGGTCTATTTTTGAGAAGGATCCATGTGCTGCTGAGAAAAAAGTATAGCCATTTGATGATGGTTGATATATTCTATATAAGTCAGTTAAGTCTAGGTTATTGATTGTGGTATTGAGATCTATAGTTTCTTTATTCAACTTTTGTTTGGAGGATCTGTCCAATGGTGAGAGTGGTGTGTTGAAGTCTCCCATAATTATTGTGTTGTGGTCTATTTGATTCTTGAATTTGAGAAGAATTTTTTTTTATGAATGTCGCAGCACCATTATTTGGTGCGTAAATATTGATAATTGTTATGTCTTGTTGGTGAATGGTTCCTTTTAACAGTATATAATGACCTTCTTTATCCCTTTTGATTAACTTAGTCTTGAAGTCGATTTTATTCGATATGAGGATGGCCACCCCTGCTTGCTTGCGAGGACCGTGTGCTTGGTATATTTTTTCCCAACCTTTTACCTTGAGCCTGTGTATGTCTTTTCCAATCAGATGTGTCTCCTGGAGGCAGCATATTGTTGGATTTGTTTTTGTAATCCATGATACCAGCCTATGTCGCTTTATTGGAGAGTTTAAGCCATTAACATTCAGAGTTACTATTGATATATGGTTTGAACTTCCATCCATGATTGATTGTTTATCCTTTTTTAAAAAAAAAAAAAAAAATTTTAGTTTGTTTCACCATGGTTGTCTTTCCCCTCGCCCTCTGTCTTTACTGAGGCACTTCCCACTGATGGTTTTGGTTATTGTTTTTCATTTCTTCTTCATGTAGTGTTTTGCTCAAAATGCTTTGCAATGCTGGTTTTCTGGCTGCAAATTCTTTTAACTTTTGTTTATCATGAAAGATTTTTATTTCGTTGTCATACCTGAAGCTTAATTTTGCTGGATACAGGATTCTTGGTTGGCATCCATTGTCTTTCAGTGTTTGAAATACATTGTTCCATGACCTTCTTGCTTTCAGTGTCTGTGCTGAAAAATCCGTTGTTAACCGTATTGGTTTACCCCTAAATGTAATCTGTCTCCTTTCTCTTGTAGCTTTTAATATTTTCTCTTTGTTCTGTATATTGGATATCTTCATAACAATGTGTCTTGGCGTTGGTCTACTGTGATTTTGTGTGCTCGGTGTCCTGTATGCATCTTCAATTTGTATATCTGTTTCCTTTTTTATTTCTGGGAAGTTTTCTGTAATTATTTCATCCAGCAGGTTACTCATTCCCTTGGTTTGAATCTCTGTACCTTCTTCTATCCCGATGACTCGTAAGTTTGGTTTCTTCATGTTATCCCATAACTCTTGGATGTTTGTCTCGTGATTTTTTACCAGCCTTTCTGAGTTGGCTAGACTCTTTTCAAGATGGTATATTTTGTCTTCATTATCTGACGTTCTGGTTTCTACTTGCTCCACTCTGTTAGTGATACTCTCAATTGAGTTTTTAATTTGGTTTATCGTTTCCTTCATTTCTAGAATTATTGTTTGATTATTTTTTATAATCTCTATCTCCTGATAGAGATGCTTAACTTCTTCTTTTATCTGTTTATGAAATTCATTCTGAATGTGTTCTTTCGCTGCTTGAATTTGCTGTCTTGTATCCTCCTTAAGGTTCCATTCCATCTGTCTAAGGTGTTCCTTGAGTTCTTTATATGACCATTTTTCTGATGACTCCACGTCCTCCTGAATATTTAGGCTGTCCTGCATTGTTTGTAGTCCTTTTCTTCCTTGTTTTTTGAAGCTGCTCATGTTACTTCTTGTTCTGTTTGACTGCTGGGTTACTGTTTACTCCTATAAATTAATTTGATGTTTGGGAGGAAAGGTATTTGAAGGGAAGGGGTGAAGTCACTAAAGAGAATGAGAGTAGGCAGGTAGAATTCAAGGAAAGGGGGGATAAGAGAAATGAAAAGACTAAAGAAGAAAAAAATAGGAACTAAAAAAGAAAAAAAATTTAAAAAAAAAATAATAATAATAATAATTTAAAAAAAATAATTAAAAAAATTAAATTAAAATTAGTAGCAAAAAAATTTTTTTAAAAATATTTTGTAAAAAAAAAATTAATTAAACAACAAGAAAGAAAAAAATGAAACTGAAAGAAAAACCTAAATCAAAAAAAAAAAAAAAAAAACCTAATAAATGCCGTCTTAGAGTTTGATTAACTTCTCTTCCAGTAGGTGGCACTTTGTCCACCAGGCCAAGTTTCTCCTGTCGATACGCGGGAACCAATCACTGTGCAGCAGCTCCTCCCAGACTGGGCGAGTCTCCAATCCTGAGTGTCTAGGGCCTCCTCTTGTGTCTAGTCACTTCCCACTTTTTCTCTAGCCAGGCCCCTCTCACCACAATACTGGCTACAAGCCAGGTCTGCTGCTCCCGGGAGCCCTGTTTTCATGAACGACTGGGCACACTCTTCCAGTTTGCCATTCCCTCAGACCCTAAGTTTGTAGAGCTTGGGGCTGAGAATCCTCAGCGGATTTTACTTGCCCTCCTGTATCCACTTCCCCGTAGCTGGTGCAAGAGACCTCAGCAGTCAGCCCTGGTGGGAGCGGTAGATCCGCGCCGCGGGGACCCGCACCACCTCTGATTCCCTCGGGCTGGCTGTAGCACTCGTGGGAGAGCTGGGAGTGGCCCTTAAGGTTTTCCCGATGTGTGGAGAGGGAAGGCTGTGGGATCACACACCTGTAGCTGTCGGTTTCAACGAAGTTATCTCCTCCACAGCAGTCTGATGACGTTGTTTCCCTTTGCCGGGCGACCAATGCAACGGGTGGGTCCTTACTGTCTCTCCCAAGCCCCCTTTCAAACCCGTGGCCACTACTTATGAAGGCTCGGTAGGCATTTACCTTCGTATGATGAGAAGGGCTGACCAGTTGTTTCAGCCGGATGGATTAATGCCGAGTCATAGCTGTTTGTCTGCAGGAAGCAGGTGACCGGGAGTTTGAATTCAGCGGATCAGGGCTCAGTGCGTGTTCTCGGTTCACTTGGATTTTAAATTGTCGCTCATCTTATCAGCTGTTTCATTTAATTCGGCAGCTCATTCGCGCAGTGAAGAGTCTGCTCTATGATGCTCTGTGGGAGGCGGTGGCAGCAGCGGCGGCGGCAGCGGCCTTCGGGACCCCCGGAGAGGGGGTGCGGGTTGGGGGAGGGGAGGCGGCGCCTCGGGCCGCGGGGGCCGGGTACCGGACATGCGGGAGAGCGGGCGGGGTGGGGGAAAGAAATTGAAATCTAGATTTAGAGACTGAGCTTGGGAGGAGAGACAGCTGGGGAGAAGCAAGGCGGAGAGGCGGAGAGGAGAAGGAGATGGGGCCGATAGAGCCGTGCACCTGGGGCTGCAGCCTTACTGCTCGCGCTGAAGTCGTGATGGATTCCCTCCACCTTGGCTCATGACTTGATGTTTTCAATCACAGGCCTAGGCTCCGTCCCAGGCATCGGCTCCGCGGGGCTCCTGCGGTACGGGCCTGGCAGCGGCCCGGTGTCTCCATTTTAACCTGCAGAGGTGGAATGTGTTGAAGGCCCAGAGAAGTAACTATCAACTGGTGCAGCACATCCCCCACGCAAATGCAGGGACGTGCTGGGACATGTTCCCCTGGTGGCTCCCAAAAGACCCCATAAAGACAGCCACCCACTGCAGCTACAGGAAGCCAGCCTGTCCCCCTGGGCTGACCTCCTTTCTCCTTAGACCGCGGCTTTATTTGATCCCATTCCATTTTATTTTATTGCTTGAAAGGCCATGTAACAGCGCCTCAATAGGCTCTCAGAAACTCTCTTTGGAAAAAGCCTCGGAAAAAAATCACAAAAACTAACATGTGTCAAGTGTGTGGGATGCTCTGGGCGCTGTGCCCTGGTCCTTACCTCTGTCACCTCACGCCTTCTTCACCCAAACCCCCGGAGCTGGACACTCTTATTACACCCATTTCACAGAGAAGAAAACCAAGACACAGAGATCAGGTTATGTATCCAGGGTCCTTAGGTAGCAGGCCTCAGAGCCAAGATGAAGGCAGGTTCCTGCTCCAGGCTGCACCAGGCAGAGGGTCACACCTGCTGCAGAGCATCCAGTGTGGCACTGAGTGGCCTTATCAGACCTGGTCACCTGTCTGTAAATGACTCCACCTTGCCCCAGGCACATGGAGGGTCAAGAGGAATCCTGACAGCTAAAAAGAAGTGGCAGGCTTTAAATGGCAGGGTTTCAGTCTCAACTCTACTGAGGTGACCTCGAACTCTGCCCTTTGACCTTCAGTCTCCTCAGCAGAGAAAATCTGGGAGGCAGGGGGCCACTGTGCCATAGAGAGTGAGAGTCCTTCTGACAGTCTGTGAGCCACATCATGGCTGCCTTTTTGGATCCTTGAGCTAAACAAGGACCCTCCTGTCTCTGTCCACCATCCTCACCAGACTGTCCAACCTGATCCTTGCCTTCCCAGACTGGAAACAGGGTCAAAGATCCCAGAAGACGACAGCTGCCACTCACCCGAGTCACCCGGCAGAACCCTGTGCTCACATCCGTGCCCTAAGCGTGCCCAGTGTCACCAGCTGACAGCTGAGAGGGTCAGATTTGACGGTGGAACTTCCTGACCGTCCAGTGGGGTAGCTGCAGACTCCTTTCCTGGGTGCCCTCGCAGCCGCAGTTTTGGAGGCGAATGAGGCTCCATTATGAGATGCATTCGGCTGAAGTTCAGACGGCACAAGGGCACGGTCACCTCCTGCCTCCACTGCCTCCTAGGTAGAGGTGATGGAGGCCCTGCCAGGCCACAGCTGGGCACAGTACTCCAGGGTCCAGCTGCTGGCTTTGTGGGCAAGGGGGGACATCGGGGAAGAGCCATGGCCTCTCGCCTCTGGCTGACAGCTCTGGTGATAGACCACCGGCCGCTCCACGGCTTCCTCGTCTCAATTCCTTCCAGTCATTACAAATGTCTGATGCCCTCTGCAAAATCCTTCCCTGCTTCACACCCATAGAATCTGCTGCTGCACTTCATCCTAATACCAAGCCAATACGAGTGTGATTCACCTTCTCCATGCCCTGCAGAAGATTCTAGAAGTCCCGTGGGGCCTGGCACCTCAAATGGAGACTCACCACTCCAGGTCTAACCCCCACTGGTCTCTTGAATCTAGAAAGACACATTCCTGTGAACAGCAGAGTCTGGGACCGGTCCATTGATGTCCCTCTGAAAGAGTCAGGTGCCAACCTTTCTCCATCTCAGGGAAATACTGACAGATACAACGTGTATTTCCGGCTGTTTCTCCTGGGACAGCCAGAATATGAGGCCAAGGGAATGGATGAGCCAAACATTCCGCACCCAACAGACCGGTGGGTGCTACCAAGGCCGAGGGGTGGAACTCGGGAGCTTCCCGTCCAAAGACGAGGCCAGCCGTACCCAGCTGACTCCAAGACGAAACCCAAGGACAAGTTAAGACTTCTTTTTTTTTTTTTAACTACACATCCCCCAAGATGCCCGAGACTGGAAACGCCAGATGGAAGAAGATGCCACATGCCACAAATGCTGATCAGACCCAAGAATCAAGGAACATGTCCTAGAGGGATGGCAGAGGGTGGGCCTCCAGGGCCAGAAGGGGTTCGCTCAGCAGAAGCGGGGACCTGCCTGAGCAGGTCACAGGGGCCGCAGCAGATGAGGTCGGGGCAGGTGCAGGTGGGAAACGCAGAGGTGGGGCCGGCAGTGGGAAGGAGCACAGGAGGCTGACTCACCGCCCGCTCCCGGGCCGGGACCAGCTCTGTGGGCTCGGTTCCTTTCCTCCCCACAAACACCTGTCCAGGGCAGCTTGGGCTCCGCCGTCGTGCTGTGTCCTGGGGACTTGGCAGTAATAAGTCAGGGTCTCTGTCCCAACAACACCTCCTTCCAGAAGTGACCCTGGGGGGCCGGATGGAGGGGAAGGAGCAGCACCGGGAGGATGGGGCAGGAGGCCCCCCTCTCTCTCCACTCCAGTGACCTCCTCTGGGAACTCTGTCCACTCTGGGTTCTGTCAAACCCCGTGTGGCTCTGCGTCTCAGCCCCAGATGCTGGGACTGAGAAGGTCACCAAGATGAGCACGTTTGGGCACTTGGCACCCAGAGAGGCAGAAAGACCTTTGGAGCTTGCAGGATAGGAAAAAGGAGGACTCGGAGTGCAGGTAAGATGCGAAGACGGACCAGGGAAGGGGCGCCAGAGGGAGGGGAGACAAGGAGGCGTCCACAGAGAAAAGCGTGTCATGGTGAAGACCGGAGGCTGAGACCCTGGTGCCCGCCGCTCCTGGGCCCACCCACATTGCTGCCCTTGGACTCTGGGGACATTAGGAATCTTCAGAGTAATTCCGTTTCTCCATGTCAGCTGAGCCGGGCATCTGTCCTGGGAGCCCACGTGCCCTGGGTGACTCATTGAGTGAGGCCACTTCATAGCAGCCTGGCTGAGAGGCACCGAGGCTCTGGTTACACACAGACACGGCCACAGCTGTGTGGGGGTCAAGGAGGAGCAGACATCTTGAGAAAGAAGCCAGGTCACCATGGCTGTCCACAAGGACTTGAAATCAAAGAAGGGAAAAGGCAGCCTTAAGAAATCCGGTGATTGGGCAGCACTTTGTGCTTCCAAGGAGGATGACAAACATAATCTCATTCATTCATTTATTCAACAAATATTTAATCTCTCTCTCTCTCTCTCTCTCTCTCTCTCTCTCTCTCTCTCTCTCTGGCCAGGCGCTGTCCAAGGTGCTGGGCATCCAATAGAGACCAAACAGACTGGACGCCTGGGCTCATGGAGCTTGCAATGAAGAGGGGAAACCAAACAATAAGTAATTCAATAAATACCTGATTGCAAACTGTGGAAAGAGCCATGAGGAACCACAACAGGGTACTCAGAGGACAACAGGAGGCCTAGGTTAGTTGGAAAAGCCTTCTGCAAGACATGATGCATAAACTAAGAGGAGATGGAAGAGAGAATTAAGTGAAGTCTAGGAGAGAGCATTCCAGGAAGAGAAACAGAGTGTGCAAAGGTCCTGAGGCAGAAACAAGCTTGGCGTTGAAGCAGAAAGACAGTGTGACTAGAGAAAAGTAAACAAGTAAAAACACTTTGGGGAGATGGGGCTAACGCAGTGGCTGAGGCTGGCCCAGAGAGGTGACCCCTGGACCATGACAAGGAATCTGGACTTTATTCTCAGTACCTCAGAGGAAATACTTGATATCCAATTATATCCCCTGCTTTAGGGTGTTGAAATTTGGACTCAGAATTGTTTGAAGTTAACAGACAAATTAACTGTATAACTTCTAATTAATCAGTGAGTTGGAAGGAAAGGAAAATGAGATTTCTCTGTAGAAAACTTTTCCTAAGGCAGCCAAGGGAAGACTACAGGAGAGGTGGCCTGGGGTGGAGTCAGGGTGGATGAACCTCAGTGGACTGTGGAATGCTGAATGGGTGGCCTCCACTTGCTTCTGAGGACCACCACTCTAGCGCTACACAAAGGGTGGTCTGGATTAGTGGTATTGGCATCAGTTTTTAAGTAAAGCCACACCCTCTGGTTCCACCCCAGACTCTCAGAATCCTAGACTCTGGGGCTGGGGCCCAGGAGGCTGCGGAGATGAGCTGTCTAGGAGATTGGCCTTAGCACAGTCCCAGCCCTGGCAGCACCTGACACTTTTCCCCTGGCCTCTGGTTGTTCATGAGCACACACGCTCCAGGGGTTGTGATTGAATTTTGTGCTGTTCATTATCATTTATTGGTTCAACTTTTGATAACTTGCATTCAATGACATGCAATCGTTTTTTCACATGCAATACCTCGGGGGTCCAGTTCAATCTTTCTGTTTGTACACACCCATGCAGCCCCCACTGAAATCAACATATAGAACCTTTCCAGCCCCCCGAACACAGCAGCACCCCCTTCCAAACAGTTCTCCCAAAGGAAACCACTGTTCTCAGCACCATCTCCAGACAGTGCTTCATATAAAAAGGATTATGCCATAAGCACTCTTCAGTGTTGGTTTTCTTGCCCTTTGTTGGTGCCTGTGACACTTTCTATATCACTGTGTATAGCCCCCACTTGTTCTTTTTCATTGCTGTGTAAGATTTCATTATATGAATGTACCACAAGCTCTTAATCCATCCTACCATTTGCTGACATTTGGATGGTTTCCAATTTAGAACTGTCATGAATAAAGCTGCTGGATATCTTTTCACCCTTGTTCTTTGAGAACGTAAGCACTTGTTTCTTTTGAACAAGGGTGGAGTTGTTAATGTACAGTTTTTGTAGATACTACAGGTTTTTTATAAAAAGCGTGTACCCACTTTCATCCAGCTGAGTGTCTGTGAGTTGGTGATATTCCAGCAGGACTTAGACAGCTGCCCCCTCCATGTTACAGACAAACCCGGCTCAATGATGGAAAGTCACTTTCCCATGACTGTGGATCATGCCCTGATCTACCCTGTCAGTGGGAATAACTTGCTTTCTCTTCCTGGGTCTCAGTGGGAATAACTTGCTTTCTCTTCCTGGGTCTCAGTGGGAATAACTTGCTTTCTCTTCCTGGGTCTCAGTTTCCTCATCTGTAAAACAGGGGGTGGGGGTGAGGCTGGTGAGACCTGCAGCCACAAAACTCTTTCTTGGAAATACTACACAGAAGTCCTAGGGGGCCGGGGACAGGTGCTCTGACTTGACCTGAAGGTGGGTGGAGTGTGCCCACCTTGAATTCCTAGGGCTCTCCAGACCCAAGGGTGACCTGCCACAGACCCAGTCAACTCACAAAGAACTTCAAGTCCATTCTAACCATCTAGAATCTTCTCAACTGTCCTGAGAGCTGCCTGCCACTCCGGCCCGACTCCAGCTACGGGGGAGCCCGCGACACTCCCAGGGCAGGCTCAGAGAGGCTGGCCAGCCACCGAGAGATGCCCCTTCTGGAGGAGCTGTCCACTCGGTCCTTCCCCTTCCCCTTCCCAAGCCTTAAATTCTGGAAAATAAAGACCCACAGTGTCAAGTACTGAGGCTATCTTAACCGGAGACAGTTGGAAGAAGTAACAGCAGAGTTTGCCCCCAGGTGACGCAGCGAGATTTTCAATTTACATAATGTCAAGATGCAACCTGAGAACCTTCTAGAAGCAAAGGTAGTATTGGGGGGAAGGAAAAAAAGGACCCATTTATTCCTGTCCCCATTTATTCATGTCCAGGCGATGACAACAGAGCACACATGCAGAAGGAGAAACATAGGAGCACCACAGACGGAGGCCACAGACAGAGGCCACGGAGGGAGGCCCACAGAGGGAGGCCTGAGGGAAGGGATGTCCCCAGCTGGTGTACTGCCTGGAGGAGCTGCTGGCCCAGTTCTGAAGGACAGAAGCCTGACATGTGCCCCTGCTCCTCTGCCCCCTCTATTTTTATCATCTCGGTCGCCCCCTCCCCAGTGAGTGCCCTCTTCCTTCCCTGGCACCTTGATGGAACCATTGGTGAGCGTTGCCGAGTGCCAACCATGGCCAGGCCTGCTATCCACAGCAGGGATGCCCAGAGGACGCAGTGGCCCACCGTGCGGAGCAGATGGCGTGCTCCTGAGATGACACGTCTCTCCCAAGTGCACCAGAGGGGCCTCCCTTCCTCCTGTCACCATCATGGTCTGATGCTGCAGCGCTGGCCACAGCCCCCCAACATCTCTGCCCCCCTGAGGTCCCCTTCCCGCTCTTGACTCTCTTCCTCCTGGCTGGGATCCTGGGGCTCTCTACCTAAGCCTCCCTGAGCCCATCCCTGTTGCTTTGAGGACGAAGCTGAATCGCTGGGCAGCTCCGCTCCACAGAGCCACTCAGGAATCCACTTCCTTCCGCCTTTGTGGCCCTTCAGCCCCCCCCCCCCCCCCCCCCCGCCCGACAGGCTCACCATCTCCTTGGTCAACATTGTCCCGACACCATCGTGTCCAGACTCTAACTGTGGAAATGAGAAGACATGGAGGAGGCCCAGGGAAGGCACGGACCCCTGTCCAGATGCAGCACACCTGTTGGTGAGGACAGAGCCACGGGCTCACCCAACAGCACTGAGGCTCAGACATGCAGCAAGGGCCCAGCTCTGCAATGTTACCCCCTAGGTGCCATTCAGAGCTCCTTTGGGATGAGTGGAGGCCTCACAGTGCAGTTCTCCTGCCCAGCCTTGCTGCCTGTGCTGTCTTGCAGCTGTGGGTCCTGCCAGCCCCCTGGTAAACACTACGTGATGGCTACGGTGCCAACGTGGGAAAGGGGATTTGGGTTAATACCCAGCAGTCTCTTTAACCCCCTTGGAGCAGGAAAGGGACCTGGCCGAGGTCAGGAAGCTAATCGCCCCCTCCTGTCCCGACCTCCTCAGTTCTCAGCATGCTCCTCCTCATTCATCCAGTCACACCTCAAGCTCCAGGAAACTGACCCTGTGTCACAGATCTGCACACCAGGGTTTACCAGGGGGACTGGCTCCATGGATGCTTGGAAATTAGAAAGAAATGGGGTTTAAAGGAGATGGGAAAAAGAGACTGGTGAAGAAATGTGATGAAATAGGCAGCTTCTGGTCCCCTGTGCCATCTCCAGCTGTTCCCATGGCTGCCTGCGGTTTGGAGATCCGAGACGAACTTCTCTCTGACCGCTGGTTCTGCTGGTCTCCGCCTGTCTGCCCAGGCCATCTCGGGGCTCCCCTGGGGGCCACTCCTCATACTGAGCCATTCCTGCCTCCAGCAGAGAGCGAGCATCCCTAAGAATGGGACTTGGAATTCCAGAGGGAGGAGAACCTCAGAACCAGTTCAACCCTTGATTTTCCCAGGGGATACTGAGGTTCAGAGAGGCAAAGGGAAAGGCCAGAGACCAGCCAAGTGGGAGGGCTGTGGCAACCACCCCAGCCTTTCAACCTTCTCTGCCATGAATTTCCACACTTGCCCCATATGCATTTCTCTGGTGACCTGAAATAAAGGAGAAGGAGTCAGCCAGACCTCAGAGCCTGCTCCCAGCCCTGAACGTGCTATGTCAGCTCACTGGGTCCTCAAACCAGTGAGCACACTCAGCCCATTTCACACAACCAAGCTTTAGTTCAGAGATACGGAGAGACCAGATGGCGGGGGGTGGGGGGACACTGAAGCCAGTCAGTGTGATCTCAGGGCCCTGCTGTCCCAATGACTGAGGCTGGGTGGGCTCAGAGTGGCGACTTCCTGCTCAAGATGTCTTTCTGGACCCTGATGCAGGAGCCGGAGACTTGGGAATGAGGTGCTTGTGGTCTAGGTGCAGAGTTGAGTCCCCTAGCAGGGACACCGTCACAGGCAGGATTTGTCTTAGAGGTTCATCCAGCCCCAGCATGGGAGGAGATTATTCTAAATAACATTCAGTTGACTGTGACATTATTATTCTTAGACTATAAATCAATAACCAAAATAAAGTAAATTATTAGGTCTGGGTGGCATAAAATATGGGCACAGACAAAGAGACTTAGGGGTCCAATTTGCTCTAAATCAGTTTAACCACCTTCCAGCTTCCCACATTACAGTCTTAATCTAGCACATTAGCGAGATTAGTACGTGGTTTTTACAATTAAACTGCATATTTTATCACGTCTCCTTCTTTCACGCTATATAAACTTCCAGGAAATTACAGACTCATAAACTTTGGCATTAAGCATGAGGCCATAGGAAGCAGAGAAACCAGAAAGATGTGGAGGGGCAACCGTGAGTTCCTCACTCCATATTTTTTATGTAATGAAAAAAAAAAAGGCCTTCATTAATTTGACCATTAGGATGAAATAAAAAATTCAAACAAATTGATTTAGAAATGAGTGACTCGATGCATATAACGGTGTCCTCTGGGGATTATGGGGCCTTTTTTAATTGCTAAGAAGGAAGGTTTAAGGTTTAATATAGATGAGTTGGGGTGTTCTCAGGGGGTAGTGAGTTATTCTGCTCTCAGAGCAAGAAAAATACATTTTTTTCCCCTGAGTTTGGGATGGTTTCTGGTCTCCCCATGGGCCCTGTATACATGACTTGGGATCAGCACCCAGTACTTGGTAAATCAGAGAGTAAAAAGGCATGTGGCAGGCGTGTCCTGTGAGCTGCTTCCTGACTTTGTGGCGTTTGGAGGCAGGGCTCCCACACATGATCCGTGATGCACACGTATGTGCAAACGTACACACAGACGCAGCCCCTCCTACTCGGCCAAACTCCTGGAAGGAAACCCCGCTCCCCAGCAGTTAGAAAACCCCGTCCCAACCTCAGCTGGGACACCGTTCCTGGGCTCATAAGCAGCTGAGCATGGAAGGATCTTCTAGAGCATTTTCTAGAACCCTCTCCCAAGAAACCAAGAGAGAAAGCTGAGGACTTACCCCAGGGATCACAGTAAGGTGCTGGGACAGGTGCCACTCATTCAACAGATGGGAAAGTGCTGTGCAGGTCCTGGGCTTCTCAGGCCGCCTCGGAGGCAGAAAGCAAGGTCCTGGTGATCATGGGCATCCAACAGACCTTAAGGCAGTCTTTATTCTTGGGCCTAAGCTGTAAAATAAGAAAAACTGGATGTTAAAGATGTTATAAGGAGTCGCTAAAATTTGATACACACAGAGTGCTTAGACTGGCATCTGTCACATAGCAAGCCCTTCGTAAATGTCAACTGGTACGATTTTGATATGAACATTATTATTGTCGACTGCGTAAGAGGCACTGTGGTGCTAGGAATCTGTTGCATCATTTAACTAATCAAATATTTACCAGGATCCCACTGCATGCAGGTCTTGGGTTGCCTGTGGGGGATGCTGGTGTGAGTCAGTCTGCATTACTTCTTGCAAAGCATCAGAGTCTGATGGGAAGGTGACCACACAAGCCAGTAAGTGGCAGTCTGAGGCAGGAATGCTAATAGATAGCTCCCCTAAACTGCCTCAGAGGTCACATGGGAGAAGTGGAGGGGTTGTCCCAGCTCGCTGACTGTGGAGACCAGGCATTTGGAAGCCAGGAGCCAAGTCTCAGCACCCCCATGGCTAAGAGCTATGCAACACCAGCCAAGCGGCTCCCCGGGCTCCCCGGACCTCAGTCGTGAGGCAGGAGGGAAGGAGTCCCAGGACAGGCCCCGAGCGAGTCCTGTCTGCAGCTCTGACTAGCCCTGGAGCGGAGACAGGAACTGGGGTCCCTGTTGGGGCTGCATTTCCAGGACAACTGGGGGTACCAAGAAGCATGTTCCCAATTGCAGAAACCCCATCCTTCTCTAGTCAGTGGGGCTCAGTGCTCACATGTCCCCTGCAGACGGAAGTCAGGCATCGGGTGGGCTCACAGCGTCCTCTCCTGGAAGATGCCAGGGTCCTTTTCTCTTCTTTAGGTTTATTTTTGGCTCTTCCGGACAGTGAGGACCGGCAGTTCCCTGCCTTTTGTCTCCCCCCTCTTCTCTTCATAGCCCCCAGGTTGACCGCCCCCCCTTACATCACAGCAGCAGAGCCCGGTGGCTTCTGGACGGCTGTGGCCGACTTCGCTCCCACCCAGAGACGTGAAGTTACCCAGAAGGTAAGTGTTCGGACTGATGGGCGAGGGGATGGATCTCCAATTAATGCGCAATTAGGTAACAACAACGAAACGAACAGAACAAAGAGTGAATGAAGAAGCTGAGGCCCACCTCTGTCCCCACCACTAGGTCCCTGTCATGTTGACAATATGTAGCATATTTTATGATGGTTGGAAGGCCCCTTCTTTTCTTTCTAGATGGAGGTAAGGCAGACATTGACTAACCGACCATTTCCTCTCCCAGTGTCCGATCCCAGAGCATGATGGAGAGGAGGTACGCTGAACTGAAGCCACAGGGTGGCCTTGCACGAGGCCATCAGCCTGAGAGGAGGCTGGGCCTGGCTTGACCCCTGTGGTGAGCTCTGAAGGACCACAGCCTCGTGGGTCCTCCACCTTCAGCACCAAGAGTCCTCATTCTGACCCTGAGATCTGAGCCTGGAAGAAGCAGGAACTGGTTCTGGTCCAAGAATAACAGGAAGAGGTGGTGGAGGGGAGGAGAGAGAGCAGAGGGGCTGGGAAGGGGTGGAGAGGAGGAGCCCCGGTTTGGGAATCTGGGACATGGATCCTCAGGACTGTCCCACAGACTTGCTCTGTGACCCTGAGCCATGTCCATCCCCTCTCTGGTCCTTAGTTTCCTGGTCTGGAGATCTGGACCCTTAGGCTCCTCTTCTCTGCCACAGACTCCTAGGGAGGAAATGGGGAGGAGAGGGGACTGGCAACCTGTGCCTCCCTCCCTGGTGGGGATTTAAAGAGCATGTTCCCAGCACCCGGGGCAGGGCCGGGCAGCTGGGTGGTAGAGACGCGTCCTAAATGGAGAGTAGAGAAGGGGTGCTCTCCTGGCTTGCTGAGTGAACCTGGACAGGGTCCTTCCACCCCTCGGTCCTCACCCACAAATTGAAGGCTGCTGCTGGTCCCTAAGGGCGCTTCCACCAGGATTCAAAGGTGGGGACCCTGCTGCCGAGTTTTCTCCAGAGGAAACACACAAACACCAAGGAAGGGGAGTCACTCACTAAGGCCTAGCTCCAAAAGACATCCAGGGGATCCTTGAGCAAAGTAGAGTGTCCCAGACACGGATGCACACTGCGATCACCCAGGAAGCTTTACATAAAACACGGGTGGACCCATGACTTGGTCCACCAGGGCAGCTGGTCCACAGCACTCAGTGTGATTGTCGGAAACTCTCAGGCAGCTCTGAGGAGCTTCCGTGCTTCTGTGCAGTGTGATGACCTTATTCCCGTTCCTGCCTGTGACATTATCCCTACTGGCAGATGGCCAGACTGTACCTACAACCAGCTTGACCATCACATCCTTAGACGGGACATTGCCCAAATGTCGGAGGCCACATTGAAAGCCCCATGCCACAGGAAACACCAGATCCAAAGCCACTGGTGGAAGGAAGTCTTAGCATCTGCAGCCACCACTAATGAAAAAGAGAATTCATCTGTTCCCAGCACGGTTGCCATCATTTCTCCTGTAAATCATTTCCTCCTCATAACCGTCTCTAGTGGAGGACAGCTGCTGTCATCTTCTCATTTTATTGGTAATGAAACCAAGGCACAGAGAGGTTAAACAGCTTGCCCAAAATCACACAGCTGGTGAGTGGCAGCAGCAGGATGGTGCTCGGGCAGTTTGGGTCCACCCCATGCTGCTCTGCTTCTCAGAAGCTGTGTGAGTTTGTCTGGGCTCCAGCTCAGGGTCGCTGGGGGAAGGATGGCCTTCTTCAACCATGGTACAGCTGAGACACGACCCAGTCTGCCTGAAGCCCCTCACCCAGGGAGCATTCTGCCGGCCATTTGATATTCCGGCCACGGCAGACATCCTCTGTCTAAGGGCTAGAAGCAACCCTTTATTTCAGTGGTAGCTGGGTGGAATCACTACCTCCACCTTCTGGAAATATAAAAAGGAAAGCACAACCACACGTCTGGGTGGAAGGGAAGAGGTCAGCTAATGAGTCTTAGCCTCACCTGGGGACGTAATCAAATTCCTCATGCTGAGACCCCTGGACAAATGACATCACAGTCTTAGCAGCCAAGTCTGAGAACCACTACCCCAAACCCAATTTCTTAGCAGGCAGACCACAGACACAGCCCTCCAGGAGAAGCTAAATCACCTTGGCTTCTGGTTCTCTGCACCAGGTGAACGGCGCGCCAGGAGGGCTCCCTGGAGGAAGCAGCCTTTGATCTGGGCTGTGAAGACTGAGGAAATCTGGAGAGGCAGAGACCGCCATGGGGACCTGCCTTGGGTCCTCACGTCTGCCCCCTCTCCGGGAACCCAGCCTTCCCCAGTCACTTCTCCTTCCTGTTCCCACTTCCTCGGATCTTCCAGGAATGAGCTCAGCCCTCAGACAAATGTGAGGTTGAGTGAAGAACATATGTCCTCATGCATTAAAGAGCATTTCCCTTCCTCCTCACCGTCTCGTCAGGAATTAAGTTCTCTCCGCTGTCACATTCGAGAGATGAGCAGATGGCGAAAGTTTTGTTTCGGGAATAATGTCCATTTGAATGGCCCACGCTCAAGGGCCCCTGACTGTCATTAAGGACCATCTCAGACATGCAATCTGGACTCTCCAGAAGTCCCTATTTCACCCCAAACTGAAACCTTTACCTGCCCACTCCCCCTGCCCACAGCCCGTGTCAGTAAACGGAGCCCATCACCCGGCCAGAGGATGGGCAGAGCCTGGCCGTCTGGATGGCCACCTCGCAGCCCCTCGCCAGCCAGCAAGGCTCAGGCTCCCTGCGTACCCCCTGGGCCCTCCAGGCCTCCTCACTAACTCCTTTCCCCCTAGTCTCTTGGCCTCCAGCACTTGTTCCACACTGTGGCTCCAGAACTTTCTAGAAGGTGAGACTCACTCCATCCCTCTTCTCAACCTCCGGTGAATTCATGCTGCTGCAGCTGTGCTTGCCGGCTTCTGTTGCCTGGCGGCTCACCTGGAGAACGGTGATGTTCCTCCAGCACGTCCGAGAAAACAGACGGACAGCCCAGGTGAGCAGCCCATTGCTGGAGTGGCCTGCCCAGAGGCAAAGGACCTCTTTAGGAGCCATTTACATGGGACAGATCTGGAAGCTGGGTCCTACAGCCATGGATCCCAAGCAGAAGTGATAACCAGAATTTCCTGGGACTTTAAAAAACTACAGCTCCCCAGGCTTTCCCCAGCCCCTCTGCCCACCACTCTCCGCCCACTGCAAAGTCTTTTCCTTAAGAGCACCGACTCCAACGAATCTGCCTTACCTCCAGGCTGCCCCGCTCACCAAGCTCTAAGCTTTACGCCTTGCTGTACCCAGTCCTCCTCTCCCTGACCATGTGCTGCTGCTTCCAAAGAGGTTTCAGGGATCTCTTCTTAATGGTACCCTGAAACCAGCTTTGCCAGGCCATCGGGCATATGTAAAGGACATTGAGCTAGGTGACAGAGCCTGGCACTTGTACAAGCTCAAAAAAATTTTGGTGATGGGCTGGGGTTGAGGCTCAGTGGTAGAGCGTTAACGTGCTGAAAACAGTCCAGGCACATAGTAGGCGGCATTAGTAGTTACCTGTTATCACTCCTATCATTAACTCCATTCACAGATGAAGAAACCGAGGTTCAGAGAGGTGTCATAGTAACCAAGTTAGGAGAGTCAGGATCTAAATCCAGCTGACCAGTCAAAGCCACATTCCTAACCACCAGGCAATGCTGCCTAGCCCCAGTACCCTGGACGTGGAAGTCCACCGCAGGTGCCTTCCGTCTCTGCAGGAGGACAGCCCGCGATTTCCCTCCTCCAGGTGTGCTGAATGATTGGCATCCCAGGCATGGGGGGGGGGCCTAAATGGAGGAAATGCTGTCCCCACCCTGGCACTGCTGCTGCCCAGGGCTGACTTGGGTGTGAGCATCAAGGTGCCAAGTAGAAGCTGGCCACACTGACGGGCAACTGCTGGGTTCTGGGCCAGGCTCTCCCTCGCCTCCTCCTTGCTCTGTGGGGACCCACCGATCCCATTTGATAGGTTCGCCAACCGCAGCACAGCGAGGTTCAACCACCTGACCATGGCTGTGCCGCGGAGGAGGAATTTCAAACAAGGTTCTCCTGACTCTGGTCCACCCCAATCACTCTGAGCTAAAGGGGACTCACTCTATGATGGACGAGGGGGATATGGGGGATGTGGGTCCTGAGGACACTAATTTAGGGGTCACAGAGCCTCAGGTTGAGAAGTCCCAGGAGGGCTCAGCTGGTGAGGGCAACAATTAGCCCAAAATTGTCCATTTTCTAGAAATCTGTAACTTAATAAAAGGACTTGAACACAAATTGAAAACCTGAAGAGATGGAGAACCAACTCAGAAAGGAGCCAGTAATTTAATGTCTTCCTACCAAAAGGCATGCATACCCACACACAGGGCCAAGGAAATGCACGTAAAACTGGGGAAATCTGAGTAAGATCAATGGGTCTGCGTCCATGTTGGTATCCTGGTCATGATCTTTTATTATTGCTTTGCTAAATGTTGCCGTGAGGGGAAACCGGATGCAATTGTCTCAGGATCTTTTCATATTAATTCTTCTAACTTCATAGGAATCCACAATGATGCCAAAAACGATCTCAATTAAGAAATCAACCAAAGGAGATTCCAGTAGAAAGGTGAACAAAGTCTGTGAATATGCGATCCGTGGAAGAGAAAACAGAAATGAGCAATAAACAGTCGTAGAGACAATCAAATTAAAACCATCAGGTGTCAGCGCAGCAGGTTAATTGCCAATTTTTTTTTTAACAAATCTGATAACATCAAGTATTGGCAAGGACATGAGGAAAAAGGCGATCGTTCCCTACTGTTAGAATGTACATTGGTACAAGGACTCGCGAGAGCAATTTGGCAATATCTAGCAAGTTGCTGATGTGCCTATTCTATTTTCAACAAAACTGTTTCTAGGCCTGTCTGGTAGACTCGTGTGTGTTTATGTACACATATCATACAGACACACATGGGAAGACATTGACAGAGATGTTGATTACAGTACTGTGTATCTAGCAAAATAACCCCACTGTCCTTCAACAGGCCAGACAAAAGTGATGGGCTAATAAAATAGAACACAATGTAAAAGTTAAAATAGCTGCTCCTCGGACATCAACATAAACTCAGAACCAAACATCCGCTGGAAAAGAACAAGTTGTGAAATAATACTTTACGGTGACATTTATTTCAAAAAAATTCAGCCCTACAATTCTATGCTCCATGTGGCTCATGAAATGTGTAGATGTGAACATTCAAATGTATGTAAAAATGTGTATGGGAATGACGGACACAGGGGGGTGGCTATGTGATGAGGGACTCAAATGTAGCTGAGACATTTTACTTCTTTTTTTAAAAAAAGAGAGAGATTTGAAGGAAATATAACAAAAATATATGTACCTATTTACTTTTGAAAATGAGTATGTAACTTTCTTATGTCTAAAACAAAAATTTTGGACCATGTTTAATTCCGAACATCATTTTTTGGAAGGCTTCAAAATTCAAAGAAAAACAATGATTCCAAGATCACCTACTGACCCATCTACTCCTTCTCTAAGAATTTAGGCAACAGACATTCTTGCACAGGTATTCATGCACAAATATTTTTACTGTAGCATTGTTTATAATAACAAAAGCCTGAGTATAACCTAAAAGTCCTTTCATTGGTGACAAATCACACAAACTACAAAATATCCATAAAGTGGATTAAAAAGAATAGAATAGCTCTCTGAGAAGTTGATGGGATAGTGTCTAAGATGTCTTAGATGGGGAAATAATGTGGTTTATATTGTGTACATTAGGGCCCTCTGTGTGTATGTTTTTAAAAGATGGCGCCAACCTTTCTTTTACACACGTGCTGTAATTTGGATGAACTATCCCCCAAAGGCGCACATGTTGAAAGCCTGATCACCAGCTTGGCACAACTGGGAGGTGGTGAACCCTTTAAGAGGTGAGGCCGAGTAGAAGAAAGGTAATTGAGATCATACCCTTAATGGGATTTTGAGACCCTGGTCCCTTCCCATCTCACCTCCACCATGAGGTGCTGCCTTGCCACCTACCCAAAAGCAATGGCATCAACGAACCACAAACCGAAGCATCTGAAACTAGAAGCCACCATAAACCTTTCCTCCTTGTAAGTTGTTTATCTCAGGTACTTTGTCGCAGTGACGGAAAGTTGACTTGCACACCCCATAACTGAGGAGAAGCGAGAAGATAAAGAACAGGATGAAGAAGAGAAATTTTAGTTTTCATTGTATGGTTTTATGTCCTGGTTGAAATTTCCTTTACCAGGTCTATTTGCATTATTTAATTTTAACAAACTAAACAAACAGAACTAAATTACAGTCACCAATTTCTAAAATAGACTTTTATTAGTAAAATCACATATTACTTGAATAATCCAATTTTGCATATCATAATTGAATCTACCTTTGTGCAAGTCATATTTCCTCTTCTGAGTTTAAAAGAGGTGCTCGTGAAGCACCTACTATGCCAGAGTTTCTGGACACACGGAGATGAAAATACCCAGTCTTCCTCAAGGGAATGTAAATAGCCCAGGAAGGGCAGGTAATTTAAAGACAGTCAGACTAAAGAGAGCGTGAGGACAAGGGCTGCAGGGGGCGCAAACACTGCAGGTGGACTTCAGTCTGTCCCTCCTGCCCTCCCCTTCTGGAGACCGTGCTGACACCCCAACACCTCCGCTCACGTTTGATTGGCCAAGGCTGGTGATACAGCTAACTCCAAAATCGGGAAGGTGGGGACGCACACACTGGCCACCAGATGCAAGACAGCCTGCACAGTCACTGGTGTGAATCTATTGTGTCATGGAGGAGGAGGTAGCTAATGTAGCAAGAAGCAAAATGGAAGTTTCTAGAACAGCGCTTCTTAAACTGTTCTAGATGACGGATCCGGATCTTTTTTTTTTTTCTTTTTTTTTTTTTTCATTGCCATCTTATTGCAGATCAGTATTTTTGGAAAAACGCAATAAAAATGAATTGCTGGGGAAAAGTGAAATAAAAACAAAGAGTACAAAATGCTAACCCCAAATGCTTACTACTAGAGTCAACACATTTATTAAATTGCTAGAATAGGTATTTTATTCCAATTTCTGTTCTTCTCTTGGATGAGTGTTTTAGTCAGCTTTTTATTTTTATTTTTTTTCACTGCTGTGACTAACAGACTCACCAGAACAATTACAGAGGAGGAAATGCTTATGTGGGGTTCATAGTTCCAGAGGTCTCCATCCATAAATAGCTGGCTCCACTCCTCGGGGCTTGAGGTGAGGCAAAAGAGTGCGGGGAAGGGAAGTGGCTCACATGGTGAACTAGAAGCAGAGAGAAGGCTCCACACTCCAGATACAAAATATAGGCCCCATGCCCCCCCCCCCATGAACCACCTCCTCCAGCCACACCCACCTATCTCCAGCCACCACTCAGTCAATCCCCCCACAGATCAATCCACTCATTAGGTTAAGGTCATAACTGATCATTTTTCCTCCAAACCTTCCTGCCTTGTCTCACACATGAGTTTTGGAGGACACCTCACATCCAAACCCTAACACTCTGCCCTGGCCCCCCAAAAGCTCACAACCATCTCACGTTGCAAAATACATTTAATCCAGTCCCAAGAGTCCCCAGAGTCTCAACAGTTCAAAGACTGCTCAAAGTTCAAGTCCAGAGTCTTTTCCGAGACTCCAGGCACTCTCTCATCGTAAGCTCCTGTAAAATTAAAAGCAAATTACAAATATCCAGTGTGTAAAGGTACAGAGGAAGCATTTCCATGTACAAAAACAGGGGCATAGGAAGAAGGGAAGGGCCAAAACAAGACCAAAATCCAGCTGGGCCAACAGGTCCTACAGCTCCCTGTCTGGCAACTGGGCACATGGCGTCGTGATGTCCTCTCCAAAGGGCTTGTGAAGCTCTGCCCATGTGGCCTTGTTCGTCGCAGCCCAGTGGCCTTTCCGATGGCTTCTCTTTGCTCAATTCCTGCAGGTTTCTTAGGACAATGTCCCATGTTTCTTAGTCTCAGGGGTCTCCACTTCAGCTGCAGCTTCCTCCTCAAATCTGCACTCCTGTCCTTCTCAGGGACTGAGACCTGCTACACTTCCAAGGACTTCTTTGAAATCTTGGCAGAAGGCTCCACGACCCCCTCACTCCAGCATCCTGCATTCCTGCAGAGCCAGCACCATGTGGTTGACACCAAGGTCTGCCGCCGTCTTGAGCAGTAGCCCACCCTATAGGGACCCAGGTTGCAGCAGCCTCTGAATGTCTGGGTGGCTGAGCACATTGGAAAAACCTCCTAGGCCCCCTTGTGTAAAAGGATTCCCCAGGGGTCTCTTCTGAAGAGAATTTTCACCTTTACTCCCTTGAGCTTAAGATGGGTGTACTCTTGCCAGCTCCTGAGATGCCCTCAAGCCATGTTTCTTATTGTCTCTGGGTAAAGTCTTTAGCATTTCTTTTTTTTTAATATTTCTTAGTTGTCAATTGGCCTTTTTTTTGAGAGAGAGAGAATTTTAATATTTATTTTTTAGTTTTCAGCGGACCCAACATCTTTGTTTGTATGTGGTGCTGAGGATCGAACCCGGGCCGCACGCATGCCAGGCGAGCGCGCTACCGCTTGAGCCACATCCCCAGCCCCAAGGGCCTTTTTTTAATTATTTATTTATATGTGGTGCTGAGAATCGAACCCAGTGCCTCACACGTGCTAGGCAAGCTCTCTTCCACTGAGCCAAACCCCGGCCCCTAGCATTTCTTTACTGGAAGCAACGTCTTTAACCACTATTACTTCCTTAGCCCCAGTTTTACTCCTGCCTTTCAAGTTCAAGTTTTTCAAATATTTCCGCTCTGCTTTCTCCTCCTGAATATCAACATAAACTGGGGTAAATGTTGCCAGCAATACCCATGCCACTTCCTTAATGCTCTGCTGCCTAGACGTTTTTTCCCACCAGATGAAGAAGTCCATCGCTTTTAAAATCAGCCTCACAGAAAGCCTTAGGACACGGGGAGAATGCAGATCATTTCTCAGCCAGAACGTAACACAAATGGCCGGTTAGTTGAGTTCTACTTCTCTGAACCTTCTTGAGTCCTGTCTTCACTGTCTGTGACCCTATTGGGTCTTCTGAGCTCCCACCAGAATCAGGCATTAAGCTGTGCTTACCACAGTCTAAAGCATTTCCAGCTTGAACCGCTAAGCATCTAACTTTCCCCTTTTCTAGCCTTTGGGATTTCCCTGTGGTCTCTCCACGCGGGTTGGCATAAGTGTCCTCACAGCAGGCAGCCAACCTGTTTAACCCGTGTTCAACAAACTAAGAAGTGCACACAGCTTTGCTTCTGCCATGATCTGTTGATCATAAGCCCATCACAAAGCTTCCCAGAGTCAACAGGAAACTCTATCTCTTGAGGAAGAAATAACAAGCTTCTAGAATCCTGGAACCAGAGGTGATATTTCATTCATCTTTGGAAAAACCAATCCACCCTACAAGAACACCATAGGGAACAATGGGAATTCTGTCAAGGGGATTTGTAGGAGTAGAGAGAGCTCTGGGGTGCCCTGCTCTCTCTGTGGAAGAGGAATCACCAAGAATGAGCTGCTCATAGGGAGTGGGGGGGGTGCTAATAAGAAAGGATCCCAGCCCCTTCCACCCAGGGTGGTGGTGACCAAGCTGTGAATTCTTCTCTCCAGGGCCAGGGACTAAGAGGAGTCTTGAAGAGGTTTTCTGAGGAGCAACTGACACAGGGGCCCCAGGAGATCAGGGGCAAATGTGAGCAGGGAAGTTGGTTGACACAGCCCATGACGGCCATCAGGAGAAGCAGCTGAGGAATATGTGAACCCGGACTCACAGGTTCCCATTCAACCACAAACGCCTCCCAGAAGAGAAGGCCCTCTACAGCAGGAGTCACTAGAGGTCTCCCTGACCTCTGCACTCCTGGGCCCCACCTTAAACAGAGCATCAGTGGGACAAGAGGGTGGGAAGCCATGAGCAGACCCGCTACCCACCACAGAGCCTTAACCCAAGGTGAGCTCTGAGCTCCGAGCTGAGAACAGGAGTCCCTGGAGCTAAATGGGAGACTGTAGTTTTGATTTGGACCAAATCAGACTTTTCAATCCCTGAAGTTAGGGCTACGTTGAATACCTGAAAGGGACCGAGTACTGATAAGGGATCAATATTGGTTCATTACCCATAACCCATGTACCATCCTAAGGTAAAATGTTAGTACCATCAGAAATGGGGGCGTGTGTCTCTGGGTGCCATCTCCTCCATTTTTCTGTAAGTCTAAAACTGCTCTAGGAAATAAAGTCAAGTTAAAAACATTTTTTAAAGCGACTGGAAATCCATGAGATCTGCCTGTGATGCCTTGAAGGGATGAGGAAGTGGGAGCCGACAGAAGGTGCTAGAAGGCCGCAGAGGAGGAGGAATAAAGCTGCTTCTCGTTAGCCCCCTGACAGGCCAGCGCACTCAATAATATGCTATTTCAGTGATTTTACAGACGGAATGATTTTGCAAGTATGACAAAACTAAATTCTCTATTTTTTTCTAAACCAAGTGTAGTAAAAATTTTCCTGCATCTTCTATTTCAAGCACCTCGGTACGGAGATGACCACCCTGGGGGTGCTTCTCTGTGGAGTTTGCCACCCTGCATCCATTTCCCTTACTTCTGGCGTTTGCCCTCCATGTTTCTCCCCACCCAGCCCAGGTAGGTGATCCAGGAAGAACTGATTCCAACGCCCTCCCCAGCCTGGACCAAGGTGGCACATGACTCAATCTGGCCAGATCCTTGGTTCATTCACGAATGGACACATGATCCAAATGTGTCCAGTGAGTCTCATCTACTCCAATTATAAGGAGAAGCGCTCTCTCTCTCTCTCTCTCTCTCTCTCTCTCTCTCTCTCTCTCGCGCCATGAGATAGTACTAGCATTGCCAAGTACACCCTTGAGAGAGATCCCTAGAAATGAAACTAATGTGAAGGGAAACAGAAAATGTACCACCGAAACCTGGTGACACCCTTGAGTGCCTAGGTCCAGGCCTATCTGAGCCTAAGGATGCCTGGAAACTTTCAGAGATGGGACACAATAGTTTCTTTTTTCACTTAAACGAATAAAAGATGAGATTCTATTCCTTGCAAGGAAAAGAATTCTGATAAATTCTGCATGACCTTGAGCTAATCTACCAGAAGACACGAACATTGACAGGAATGTAACCAAGATGCCAGCTGGGCCCTCCCGGCCCTGAGAGATGCAGGTGCCGGGCTCAGATGCTCTTCTCCTGGCTTCTCACCCCCAGATCTTCTCATCCTCATCCTGGGCCATCTACCCCGGGCCTGGGTCTGATGATGCTCTCATTGCTTTTACTCTAAATCCACACTAAAGCAAAACCCAAACTCACCCAACACACCCCAAAGCATTCTTGAGTGGTGTGGAGTCCCCTGAACATTTTGAGTTAAAGACGGAGGAGGCAGAGTGCACGTCCTGCCTACCATGGTCAACTCCCATCTCAGGCACTCGCTGTTCTCCCTGAGTCCCTCCTCGGCTGCCCTTCCAGCAGAGGGGAGGCAGAGGGCTCCTCTCTCCATGACCCTCACCCCAACTTCCCTCCCCACCTCCTAGCCCTTCTCCTGATCTGCAAACCTCCCTCCCTCCCTGTGTGCACACTGACTTCATTCTGGCTTCGTTCATATACAAATGTACCAAGGTGCTTGGCAGAATAGAGGCTTGCTGTTCACTTAATCCAATCTCTTTAGAAGCAATCCGGGTAAACAGGAAAAGAAAATTTTATTAAAGACAAAAAATGTTAGAACATCGTGCATTAAACTCTGCACTAGAGAAAGATACACGCGGTGTACGAGAGGAGCGGGAGGGGAGACAAGGGCAGGAGAGGAGGAGGGGCTTGGGAACTCTGCCCAAGGGGCCTTAAGAAGAATTCTCCCAGGAGGGGACATTTGAGCAGAATGTTTCAGCACAAGGAAGTTTCTGACAGGCAGAGAACAGAGAATGGATAGGACCAGCAAAAGGGAGAGACCAGAAAGTTCCTGGCCAATGTGGGGGGCAGCTCATGGGGGGTACCCACAACAAATGGTGAAAGGGAAGGGGGCTGAGGAAGTGAGCCAGGTGAGGTCAGCTGGAACCCAGTCATAAAGGGTTTTGGACGCCAGTGAGCAGATGGATTCTATCTGGTGGGTAAAAAGAAGCCATTGACCGATTTTAAGCAGGACAGTGATACAGTTTTTGTTTAGAACATCAAGTGGGTGACAGGTTTGGAGAAGAAATTTGGGAGGCTGATGGAAAAGGAGTAGACTTAGGTTGAGGGGAGGTTGAGAGCCTGCTGCAGTATTGTATGCTGGAAATAATGGCCTCATTGAGGGCTCAAATCAGTGGGCTGTGGGCTCTGAATTCCCAGCACAGGATCTTGCACAGAGTAGGTGCCCATGGCCACCTGCACACATGAACATTGCTGAGGTCCCTGTGGGGAAAGCTGGGGGAGTGGCCGGCCTCGCTGAAGAGGAAAGGCCACCTGGAGACTCAGCCCCGAGGTGGAACTTGTGCCAGGGAGGCTGTGGAGCCTTAATTGGAGGAGAAGAGGGAAGAATAAATCACAGCCAGAGCAAGGTCACAATGCAGTTCTGGGAAGAAAAGCAAAGCCTTGAGTCAGGAAAGAGGTCACAAGATGGCAATCGTGAGAGTCCGGAGCTCTTGGGATGCTCAGCCCAGACTGGAGCAGGACAGGCAGTCCCAGGCTATGCGGGTGACCATTCTGAAATCTACTTTTACGTAGTAGTGCATGAGGCAGAGATGCCAAAGGAGCCCTGGAGAACCAAGCAGGGAACAGCCCAGGCCACCCTCCCTTTGCACCATTTGTGAGGAGGCTCATGCTGCATGGCATTAGGTATTTAATGTCATGCTATGGAGTGGCGGGTCACTGTGGTTTGACAGATCAAGACTAGACATGGCTGGACGGAGTAGAGGGGCCCTGCTTCTCCTGCAGGGTGGCTGAGCATGGCCAGGGTGGCTGTGCATGGCCAGGGTGGCCCCAGGCTGAGGTCCACCTCAGGACCACTCCACATGTCTCTCAGCTTCCTTGGTCGTCAGCGTGTTCTTCTCAGGGAAAAATGGTTGGAGGAAAAGAGTCCAAACTGCACCAGTGCATTGAAGACCTCTGATAAAGTCTGACCCACTATTAGGGCGTTGGCCAAAGTAACTCCCTTGGCCCAGCCCAGTGTCTGTCCTGCCAAGGCACAGCCTGGACAAAGGTGAGGCTGTGTCATCCAAGCACAGTGTAGTACGTGGAACCCACCATCTATCACACTCCATCACACTTATCTAGAATTTCCAGGCTCCCTCAGACCCGCCCAAAAGGCACAGGTAAGTTGCAAAATGCTCCCACCTAGAGGGACGTACAGAATGCATGAGAATCTGCAGCCAGCGGAGGTCTAGTTGATCATGTCACCAACCCTCGCCCACTTCTTCATATCAGCCAGGCGTCTAAAGCAATTAGCAATCTCTGAAGGAAGGTGAAGTTGGAAGATCTAAGAAACTTGACAATATCCTTACAAAAAGGCTTCCTCCCCTCTCCTTGGGAAGATCAGAGTGGAGACTTCCCCAGCAAATTCTATCCACGTAAGTCGTAGCCACCAAGGTTAGCTCTAATGTCACCCACTCCTTTGTCAGTGAGCTCCTCCCTACCCCTCTTCATGCATCTTTTATCACCACCTTAACGCCTTTATAAAATATTGATGGCTCGTTCCCATGGCCCAGCCAAGGGCCCCAAAACGAGCCTGTGTGCTGATGTCTGGAGTTTGGGGCACGTTGCAGATGACAGAACCCACATGGGGCCCTGGGAAGACCTTCTAGCCCCTGCATGGAAGAGATCCTGGGGAGTTTAAATTAACATCATTTTACTAATGAGAAAATGAGGGTCTCGGAGGAGGGTTCAGGAGAAGGGAGACGAAAGGAAATAAAAAGGTCAGGAGGAAGGAAAGGAAGCGCAGGAGCTGGTGGTGGGACACGCTGCAAGCCTGATCATCAGTCGAGTTTGTTGTTAAATTTAATGGGCTGTAGGTGCTGATTGCTCAATCCATAAAATGAGCTATTAATTTGCTGTTCTAACAGGATAGGACCTATCTTATGCAAATTGATTTGAAAGCTAGCATCAGCTCTAAGAGCACAGTTCGGGCTTCTCCCAAAGAGAAGTTTCTAAGACCTTCCTATTGAAAGGTGCTCAGCCTGCTCATTGCCATGCCCGGGGGAGTCTGCCTGGTGGAGGTCCCTCGCCCACCTTCCACACTAGATGTGAGCTCCCTGAGGACAGAGCTGGGTCTGCCCTGTTCACCTCTGTATCCCCAGCACCTAGCACAGTACCTGGTACTAAGATTCGCCACAGCCTTGCATGTGATTCGGGGCCAGTTAATCCCCCTCTCTCTCTGCCTCTAGTTCCATCTATAAAGGGGAGGATTTGAGCTGAGTATTGTCATGGAGATTCCACCATCTGGGACATCCATGAATGGAGAAGAGGGTCCACAATTCATGTGAGTTTCTAAGAAATGAGAGGAAAGATGGAGAAGCCGGAGACCCTGCAGGGCCCTAGACCTCACATGTCTCACAGTGATTTTGACCTCACAGGACTGCTGGGAAGCTCAAGCTTCTTCCCCAGTAGAAAGAAAAGTGCTTTTATAACCAGAAATTCTCTGTGAAGATGTTGGGTGAAGGAGGATGAGGTTTTTGAGACAATGTCCTGTGTGATCTTGGCCAAATCACTTAAGCTCTCTGAGCTTCAGTCCCCACAGCAATAAGGTTAGAATGAGAATTCCTAGCTCACGAGGTTGTTAGGAGAATTAAATGAGGTAAGGTATATAAAGCGCTTAGTAAACGAAGCCTACGACCTCAGGACTGGCTCTATAATCTGCAAAACCCAGAATTTTAAGATGGGGTTGCAGAACTTTAAACCAGTCCAGGGCTCCTCTCTGGGGGTCACACACACGTGGTTCCAACCCTGTGGCACATACGAGCTGTTAAGGAAGGTAGGGCCCTTCTCTACCCCCTGCCTCAGATCTTTTGCAGCCCAACACATATAAATAGCTTTTGGAAACTTTAAAAAAAAAAAGAAAATTCACAATTATTATTCCTGAGGCAGCCTCGTTTTTCCTCCTCTGAGCAGAGCCGAGTCACCCATCCTGATAGACACCAGATAAAGGTGGAAAGAAATCAGCTTTCTGGCTGCTGGCAACCGCTGCAGCTAGAGTAACAGGTTTACAGGATAAGCCGGGAATTAGAGCAGGGAAACGTGACCAGCAACGCGTCTCCAGCCATGGCAGGACAACATGAGCAGCTTCCCGGAGGCAACATGTTCCCTTTTCATAAAGCTTTGGTGCCCCCTCCTTCAGTACCCTTAAAAGAACATCCATTAGCCCCGGTGGGTCCCCTACTATGGTGCTTCATTAAAGCTGTTTTCTCATTGACCCCCATATACGGAATGTTTCTCTGTCTTTGTTCGCTCAGTTTCTGCCTTCTGGAGTTTACTTCCCATTTCTCAGTCTGATGAAATCCTTTCCAACCCGAATTTACATCCCAGCTCTTCCAGAAAGCAAGGCATGATATAGAGAATGTATCATCAGCATTTGCTGCAGTAACAAGCAATCCTGAAGCCTTGGTACCTTGGAAAGTACCAACATTTGTCTTGTTCACATTACTGGAGGGCCACTTGCTGACAGTAGGACAATCCTGTGACCATCTCCTCAGTGCTGCTCAGTTTTGCTCCATGTTTTCCACTCTGGGACCCAGGGTGATAGGGTAGCACTTGTCAGGGACATACTGTTATCATGGCACCGAGAAAGAACTCAGGAAAGGCAGAGACAACCAGTCTTAAAACTTCTGCTTAGATGAAATGCATCTCACAACCACTCACATACCATGGGCCAAAATAGTCACCTAACTAAGCACAGAGATGATGGGGTGGTGAAGACATACAGGACACCATACAGGACAAGAAGGGAGTGAGAAACTAGGAACAAGTAACACAATGTGCTCAACATTGGGGTCAATGACTTTCCTTTGAATCCCAGTTACTCCCATTATTTGTTGGGTATGAGCAGGAAGCCTCAACTTCATTGTCTGTAAATACCGGGGAATGATGCTTACCTTTTAGGGGGGTCGGGGCATGGGACTGAAATTGGGGCCTCACACATACTAGGTGAGTACTCTCCAACTGAGCCACGCCCCAGCCCAATAATACTTCTCTTGACGTTCCCTTGGAGGGATAAATGAGGTAATGGCTGGGAAGTGTTTGCAGCATCCCTGGCCATGGTAGGCACTCACAAATGACATTTTTTATAAATAGCATTTTAAGAATTTACCATCACCGTAATTTGCCCTGACTCATTTGTCGTCCATTTATTCAAGGACAAGTTCAACCCACATTTTCTTTGTGCCTATTGGCATCTGCTAAACCTCCCGTGCTTATCCTGAGGCACTTGGGTCCTCTTAGTAAGTCTTACGGTGCCCAGTCCAAGAGCAGGCTGGCCTCCTGAGCCACCTCGCGAATGCACACAACCTTGCACATGGAAGAAAATCCTGGAGACATTTTCCTCTTGGCCTGGTTCCATTTCAATCTGAGGGATCTGCAATCAGTCCGGTAGAGGAACGTAGGCACATAAAACTTTAATTAGTTTCATGAAGTTAAAATTGCTTTCATGGGTGGAAAGAATAAGGTGGGGGAGGCTGAGATTGGAAAAAAAAAAAAATAAGAGGGGACACGTTGGAGGGCAGAAGAGTCCCACACGAGGCTAAAAACGAACCGCCTGCATTTGGCTGGAAATGCCGCAAATGTCATCTGCCTTTGCCAAGGAAGTGCCTTTGTCATTGACTCAGCTTTTCAACTGAATGAGAAGAACAATGGGGGAAACCTGAGCTGGATGGCGACTTGGGTCTCAGGTCCAAAGAGCAGAGCAGACAGTTCCCCCAAGGATTAGTGGGGGAACATGCAAAAAGGAAAAAAAAATGTGCTTTCCCAGGCCTTTCTAAAAAGCCACAGATCCCAGCTCAGCCTTTACCATCTCTGTGGTCCTGGGCCTCGGTTTCCTCTGTTGATGAGCGGGTCTCCCTCCCAGGGCTGTTCAAGGATGACCTGAGAAGTTCCTACCCTGTGCCTGGCACGAGAGGCTCCCCAGAAGCTGCCGGGTTGGGAGGGGAACCCGCTTGCTTCAGAGCCGGGTGGTTCCTACACGAGTCGGAGCAGCTGAAGCATTGGGCTGTGTATCTGCAGAGAAAAGAGATTGATTATAAGGAATTAGCCCATGCCATTGCGGAGGCTGGCGAGACCCGAGATGTGCAGCTAGCAAGTTGGAGACTCGGGGCGAGCTGACTGTGTCCTTTCTGGCTCAAGAGCCAGGGTTTCAACTTGAGTCCAGAAATTTAAAAAAAAAAAAATTATATCCAGGCCCAAAGGCAGAGATTTCAGGAGGGAGTCATTTCTTCTTATGAGTGGGGGAGAGCAGCCTTGTCTCTCTGGGCCTTCAACTGATGGGATGAGGTTCACCCACATTAGGGAGGACGATACTCTGCTTTCCTCAGCCCATTGATTTTTTTTTTTTTTTGTACAGGGATTGAACTCAGGGGTGCTTAACCACTGAGCCCCATCCCCAGCCCTTTTAAAAATATTTTATTTAGAGACAGTTGAGTTGAGTTGCTTAGGGCCTCTCTAAATTGCTGAGGCTAGCTTTGAACTCATGATTTTCCTGCCTCAGCCTCCCTAGCTGCTGGGATACATGATTTATATGTTCATCTCATTCAATAACATCCTCCCAGAAACACCTAGAATAATGTTTGACAAATATTTGGGTACTCTGGGGCCTGTTCAAGTTGACACATAAAATTAACCATCCCAGTCTTGAAACTTCTGTGTGATGCCAAGATCTTCAGAGGAGAGAGTCACCATCTTGCATGGAAGAGCAAGTTGCAACAATTTATATTTTTCTATGCTCCTGAGAGAAACACAGCAACAAAAATCCAGGAGGTCTGATGCCACAATCATTTGCCAGAAAAGAAGTCATTACTGAGCCTGTTCTGTTTCCCACTCTGTTAAAAAAAAAAAAAAAAAAAAAAAGATAATGCCTTTGGTACCCAATGCTGCAGAAGATTGGCAGGGAGAACATCACGCATGCGTATGAGCAATGTACTCTGGGGCAAACGTGCAAGAGAAACCAGGGCATGGCCCCCGTGCCAGTTATGCCAGATGGCATTCATTCAGCAGCAAGTAACAGAATAATCCAATAAATAATAAAGATGCTTCGTGAAGACACGTAATCATACAGAATTAAGACACATAATCATCTCACACGTCAAGCCTTCTGAGTTTCGTCCAGGGTTGATTTATTCAGCAGGTCAGTAGCATCAGAGTCCCAGGTCAGACCTTCTGAGGTTCTCATGGCCTTCCCATCAGGGTCTGAAAAGGGCTGACGTAGCTCACATTCCTCGTAGGGCAGGGGCCAACTCTGGAATGCACTGAGGCAGTGTGTAAAAGGGTTTGCTGCTCCTTCATGTCACTCTCTTCTGAAAGGAAAATCTTCCCGGGACTCGCCAGCAGCCTGCCCCTTGCATCTCATTCACATGACCTTTGCCAGCAAGAAGAGCATCCCTGCAATGAGGGTGGATCATCCTGACTTACGGCTGCTGCTGGGCACCCAGCTCCAACCAAATTCAAGGTTCACTCAACAAGAAAGGAAGGAAATCAAGGGGCAACCAATGGTGTCCATCGCTTTGTAGAAGGACGGAGGAGCAGTAGGTTGGTTGAAGCAGTGTTAACACAGCTAGGAGAAAGAAAGACAAAAAGAAAGGGAAGAAAACAGGACTTTGGGCAAAGAGAAAGCTTATTCCTAAATGAGACAGACCATCGTATTTTTATTTATTTATTTGTTTGTTTGTTTATTTATTTATTCTAATTTGTTATACATGATAGCAGAATGCATTTCAGTTCACCTTATACATATAGAGCACAATTTTTCATGTCTCTGGTTGTACACAGAGTCCCACCATCCTGTCTTCATACATGTGCTTAGGGTAATGATGTCCATCTCATTCCACCATCTTTCCTGCCCCCAACCCCTCCCTCCTCTTTGCCCTATCTAAAGTTCGTCCATTCCTCCCATGCTCCCCCACCACCATTTTATTTTTTACATGAAGACTACACCCCTACCTTGAGCCAAGAGGGTCTCAAGAAACATCAACAGAAATAAAGGCAGGATGAACTAAATGGAATCTGATTTCGAAGCCACAGTCAGCTCTTACTGACATCATGTGATCACCATGGGGGAGGGGTGAATTCTCAGTGGCAAATAGTAGTTTATTATTAATTCCTTTACTTTGCTCTAAAAGGTATGTCTTATTAATTTTGTATTATGCTTACTTAGTTTTGCTATTTGCTCATGAATAGTTTATCTTTTGTTCATAAACTTGGAGAATCCAGAGTTCTTGTTTCCCTTATTTCTGAATCAAAGATTGACAGCCTCAGTGCTATGGTGCCAGCCTCTTTGATCATCGTCTGTCAAGCGCCTGGTGTCTGTTGGCCCCTGGAGGCATCTGATACCTGTTACTGTCCCCCAACTCGGGGAAAACAGTATCACAAAATACAGGTATAATTCTGGCAGAAATGTGGAAGACCAAGTCAAAAAGAAAGACATTGTTTATAGTGGTGCTTAATAAATGTTTGTTGAATTAAGTAATTCTCAGGTGCCATAAGTAAACTATAGCAAAAATGGGTCATGCTCCTCAGATGCCTCCTGAGTAGGCTATGTGGTTGGATGGTTAGTCTGTTGGTCACTTGGTGCCTGGGTGAGTTGATGGATTGGTTGGTCACTTGGCTTGGCAAGTGGGTGAGTTGATGGGTTAGTTGGTCAGTTGGCAGGTGGTCATTGGTGAGTGAATGGTGGGGTTGGCTGCTGGGTCATTTGGAAGGTGGGTGGGCTGGTTCTGGGTTGGTCAGCTGGCAAGTGGGTGGGTGCGGTTCTACTAGGCATAAAGCACTCTGCTCAGAGCTCATCCTCAAAAGGGCACTTGGTGCAAGTGAAGCATGCAGACTACCCACCATCCCTTCACCTTCTGCAAGCTGGGCTGGCTGTGGACAGGGAGAGAAAGGGGGGAGAGAAAGAGAATACCCAGTCCCAGCTGAATAGGAAAAAATGATGAAAACAGCAATGGCCCAGAGGACTTCTGGGTTAGAGAGAGGCGTCCTATGAAGAGCAGGAGGCCAAGGGCTCAGGCACAAGGGCTCTGCCAGCCAACGCCTGTTGGAATCTCGGCCCCACCACTGACTTTCTGGGTAGCCCTCCACAAGTCACTTAATGTCTCTATGCCGGGGTTATGGTGGGAACTAAATGGAAAATGCATGGCAAAGACGAGAACTCAACATGTGTCACTTATTAAGATTATTATGGAGAAAGTCGGAGGACATTTGATGGGGCAGCACTGTGAGCTTCAAAACCTGAGTCGGTGTTTGCCCAGCAGGACTTGGAAGGGGGTGCCTTCGAGAGACCCTAGAAAGACGGGCAAGGGCAGACGGGTGGGAAAGGAGAGGTGTGTTCAGAAACTAGAAGCAGCTTGGGGTGGATGGAGCCAAAGCTGGGAGGAGAGGACCCCAGACTGGAATGCCCCCACCACCACCCCTCACACCCAAGCTCCTCGACTGAAAGACCTGGGCATCAAGGCACTGAAAGAAAAGGCGAGAACCCCTGGGGAGGGTGGGGCGGCTTTGCCCTGAGCGAGGAGCCGGCTAGAGCACTGGAGCAGAGAGGAGCAGGGCAGGTGAAGTTCCACCTCCTTCTCAGCCCATCACCAGGGACAAACAGGGCCTCCCCTCCAACCAGGGCCTCACACCTCGGCCCAGGTACCCTCTGGAGTAAAGTCATGGAGCCCCGTGTTTGAGAAAGACCCAGAAAAGCAGGTGGGAGCCAACTCACTCAGACAGCCCCTTCCTCACCCTCCCCTCTACTCTCCCAAGGTTGGAAAACTGCAGTCTATGAGGGTCACCTTCAAATGCTGCTTTCCTAGGGGACACGGGTGATGCTGCCACCCTCGGACCTGTTGGACGAGGCTGGAGTTTTGGGATGCTGGGGCTCACCACTGCCTGGAGTTGACCTTCCCCCATAGGAGGTGCTTGTCAGTACCCACATCCCTGGGAGAATAAGCGTACAGGGAGCTCACCCAGGTGTCTGAGCAGAACATCAGCAGGACTCTGGAATATAAATCCCATCCGAACCAGAAATATTAGACCAGAGGAACAAGAACTTAAAATAACCTAATCAACATGTACAAGAAGTTACAGATATTAACAATATAAAAAGAAAACAAAAAGACCAAGCATAAATGTTGCCTGTGGGAAATAAAATCACTTATGTAATGAAAAGAGAAGCTGAAATAAATGGCTGAAGAAAGAGAGAGTGGAGAAATCTCTCTGAAGGAAGACTTCATTATGAATGAACTAATGGGGTAAAAGAAAAGCTAAGCGAGATGGATGCAGAAGTAGAAGGACTAAGCATCAGATAAGAGATCCAGAAATAAGGAAGTGAAAATGGAGAAAGCAATCTACAGTAGCCAAGCTATGGAACCCAGCTAGGTGTCCTCCAACAGATGAATGGATAAAGAAAATGTGGTTTATGTTCACAATAGAATACTGCCAGCCATAAAGAAGAATGAAATTATGACATTTGCCAGGAAGTGGATGGAACTGGAGAAGATCATGCTAAGTGAAATAAGCCAATCCCCAAAACCCAAAGGAGAATGTTCTCTCTGACATGCAGATGCTAACACATAATATAGCGGGGGTGGGGGTGGGGGGTAAAGAAGTTCACTGGATTAGGCAAAGGGGAATGAAGGGAAGAGAAGGGAAGGGAAGGAGGAGAGGAATAGGAAAGGAAAGACAGCAGAATGAATCGGACAGCACTTTCCCATGTTCATATATGACACATGACCTGTGAAACTCACATCATGTACAACCACAGAATGGGATCCTAGTTAGAATAAGTCACACTCCATGCATGTATAATATGTCAAAATACACCCCACCGTCATATACTAAAAAGAACAAATAAAATAATGATTAAAAAAAGAAAATGGAGATAGAACAATATTTGAGGTAAGAATGGAAGATAAATGTCTAGCAGGGTGAATGAATTCAAATTAGAAGGGTGAGAGAGAAGCAAAGAGAAGAGTCAAGGACAGTCAGACAGCTCCAGAGGCGAGACGTGTTCCAGACAAGGGACAACCCGGGGAGAAGCCAAGATGCACTGGAAGGAGACGCAGGGACAGTGGTGGGTCCAAACTTGAGCCTGACCCCAGCGGCCCCGCCCCACGTTCCGCAGCTGGAGAGCACCTCGCCCACTCCCCACCTCAAAGTGCCCTGGGTTTTTAAGCCAAGCCACCGTTTGTCACGCTGGTTTCTTCATGTGATCATCAGGTACCTGTCTCTTCTTCCCTCCTAAGTATCATGAAGACCAAATCTCCACCTTTTCACTCCCAGGGATGAACGAAACGCACACGGTGGCCATAAACAGCTGTTTGCCGAATGTGCCAATTCATGTTCCAATCCGAGTGCCTCCCTGCCCACCGGCCACTCGGTGCCCCAGTCTCCCTCTGTGGCTGGAACCCTGCATTCCACCTGAGGGTGGCCAATACCCCGCCCCCACCATGACTCCCTGACCCAGCTCTGTGCCAATCACAGGGAGGAGCCTCGGGTCCCAAGGTCCAGATCAGGAACCTGATGCTCCTCCCCCCATCCCCCTCCCCAGGGTGCCTGCTAAGTCATATTATGGGATCTCAGGGTTGCAGTACTCGCCTAAACCAGACCCAATTCAGGGAAAGGAAGGAATCGTTGTGGCTGCACAACCCCAGGGCAAGGACCCCAGCTCTCTCTCTGGAACCTGAGCCAGGGTGCTCTGTCCTGCTTTGCAGTGCTTCAGAGGACACGCGTGAAGGCGGGTTCCCCAGAGTGGGCCACATTTTAGCGCTAGGTGTAAGGCAGTGACAGAGCCCAGGCACCTGTGAAGTCAGAAAATGACTGCTGTCTTCTTCCTGTCACCGGCCATTAGCTGAGTCAGACGGATCAAGGTTCCCACCCTAGCTGTGACACTGATCAGCTAGGTGACCTTCAGCTTCCTCCCCAGTTAAAGGCAGGTGTTATCCCCTGAGCCCCATGCCTGGGGAGGGAAGCAGACCACATGCACCTAGGACGCCCTCCCTGCTCTCCTCCCGAGGTTCCACGCTTCAGGAAGTCCCAGGGCCACTGATTCATGCAGCTCTTGCTCACGGTTGGATCTCCATTCCGTGTGGGAGGGACGACAGGGGATCGGTGGCTACTGAGTGGGTGGGTGGAAGAATGAATGAACAAATGAGTAGTTTTCCATTCTGAGAACGCGGGGGTATTATGGGATATGTCACATTGTACGATAGCTTTGTCGACGTAGAGTAAGTCATTGAAATCGAGCAAAAGAATCCAAATCCAAGACCATCTTCATCTAGGAATTTACTGGGCCAAGCTCACCATGTCAGGAAAATGGCTAGATTCTCAGGAATGAGTAGTTATGTCATATGATCTCAGCCCCTAGTACTTCACGTTATAAGCTCTGCTAGTAACTCCAGGTCACCTGTCTGGGGAAGAAAGATAAGGATTTTCAAATTTCACAGATTAGCACGTATAATCTACCACCCCACGTTGTTGACTCCGAGAGTGACATATTTTAATACACTTCCCCCCAGTTGCCCTCTGAGAACACGGTATTTCAAGAGACGGTATTTAATGGAAAGGGATGATTGCAATGTGGTTCCATTCCAGGACTTTTCTGTCCTTCCATGTGGAGCTGGTTTCCAAGCCTATGGTCAAGATAAGCTCCTTCCCCAGAGGGAGCAAATGTTTCTGGAACTACAGGTGAGCGATGCTATTCTTAAATTGGGATTTGGGTTCTCCTAGTGATCTTCTATGTGACTTTCTGCAAATTGTGTTATTTCTCAATGTCCATTTATTTATTCATTCGTTCCCTGCCTTCATCCACATTAACTTCCTACTGGAATTTAGAAAGCTCTTAGGCAGCAGATCCAAGATGGCTGCTGCTTCTTTAACCTTCCTCCAATCAAGAGATGGGCCGTGGGCTGGGGCTGGGGCTCAGCGGTATCACACTTGCCTGGCATGTGCGAGGCACTGGGTTCGATAAATAAAATAAATAAATAAATAAATAAAATAAAGGTGTATCAACAACAACAACAATAACAAAGTCCTATTTTAAAAAAGAGAGAGAGAGAGAGAGAGAGAGAGAGAGGGGCTATATGCACCCTCTCTTTGAATCTAGGCCTACTCTGTGCCTGCCCTGACCAACAGGAAATAGCAACCACAGTGCTATGCCGTTCTCATGCCAGGTTTTAAAAATCAGCAGCTTCTACTCCTTGTGTCCAGGGCACTCACACAGGAAGTTCTGAACTTCCTTGAAAGAAGCCCAGCTTGCCTGAGGCCACCATGCTGGTGAGGACATCTGCAGGTGCTCTTGTTGACAATCTGATGGGAGCCCAGCCTTCATCCCCACCAGGGCACCAGACATGTGAGCAAAGGAGCCACCTTGGAAGGAATCCTCCCTCCCCAATCATCCCTCCCTGTGCAGCTGCCCTAGCAGATGCCACGTTGGCCAGTGCCTGACCACCCAGCTGAGCTCTTCCCAAATTCCTGACCCAAAATTATGAGCAAAATAAAAGAGTTTTAAAGCCACTGAGGGCTGAAGTAGCTTGTTAAATAGAAATAGATGATCAAGACATCTTACCTATGGAGAGCATCTGAGGGGACTGAATGGATTTCATCTGGAGTCTTGTTTGCTCTTGAGCTCTTCTTGTTTGTTGTTGATTTGGAGAACCTATGGAGAACCTGTCTATAGACAAAAATCCAGACACGGATGGGGCTGGGGCTCAGCGATAGTGTATCTGCCTGGCACATGTGAGGCACTGGGCTCGATTCTCAGGACCACATATAAATAAATAAAATAAAGGACTATCAACAACTAAAAGAAAATATTTTTTAAAAATCCAGACAGAAGAGAGGACAGAGAAAGAAAGAAAAGACAAACACAGACCATTTTAAGAAGAGGAAATGGAACTAGCTCGTGAGCATTATTATATTTATTTGGCCATACTAGTCATGAAAGAAATCCAAACCGAAACAAGAATGGACATTCTTTCACCTATCAATTAGAAAAGTTTCTTTTTAATAATAAAGATTGCCTATCCTGGTGAAGGGAGGTGAGGTATTGAAAACCCACATAATTTGCCAAAAGAAGTAAAAAAATTGGGTTCAATATTTCTGGAAAACAAATTGACTGTTAAGTTTTAGATCTGGGTATCTCCCCCTAGAAAAATAATCTGACTTGTGAACAAAGATTTATGCACAAAAAATGTTCATCACAGTATCATTCATAGTAGTAAAATATTATGGGTTAAACAAAACAAACCTTAAATGTAAGATTTCAGGGAATGGCTGAGTAAGTTGAGCTGCCTCCCCAAGATGGAAGAGTGTGCTGCTGTTATAAATGATGCTTATGCAGTGTTCTTAACGACATGGAAAAATGGTTAATGATACGACATTAAGTAAAAGAGCAAGATAGGAAAAAGGTTATAAAGTATGATTCCAACTACTTTGAAAAGCATAAAGAAACTGGAAGGAAATACGATAAAATGCTTATAGTGTTTTTCTGTGGGCGGTGGGATTGTGGGTGGCTGTTTTTCTTATTTATTCTTTGCTGTATTTTCAACATCAGGGATGCATGACTTCTGCAATCTGAAGTGTGGTTTGTTGTTGTGTTTTTCTTTCTTTCTTCTTTTAAAAAGAAAAGAGATGGTCATCAGCGGTAAATCTGTCCAAGTTGAGAGTCGTGGTGTGGGAAGGACTTTAGAGGTCCCTGGCATGGAGAACCTGTGGGAATACAGACCTTTCGGCGTGGAGTTTACCTTCGTCCTTGTCTATGGTAGGAACGATATTTGCCGAGGGCATGAATGGTGTAAACACAGCTGCTTCCAGAGCGAGGCTGGATGTGATAAGTACACCCCACCCCATTTGCAGGATGGGGCTGGGAGCTCCCGCGTGAGACCTGCTGGGGAATGAGAAGCTGACGTCCACGGAGGCCACTGTAAATAGGTCAGAGTCCAGGTAAATTGTCCTCTGCCTCAAAGTGACAGAGTCCTTGAATTTCAGACACTAGGGATCCACTTCTGTAGCTCCTTGGACACTAGTTGGGCATTTTGTGGCAATTTCACACAGTGTTATTTATGAAGGAGAGAATAGAATTTAAAATTATAGAATCTTGGGGCAACAGGGGACCTTCAAGATCAGATGTCTAGTCCAAAGCTTGGTTTTATTAATGAGATACACAAGTTCCAAGAGGTGAAGTGCTTTCCTCGAGGTCAGCCAGGGAGCCAGTGCAGAGTTTGGGACTAAGCCCAGGTCCCCTGATGCTTGTGGCTCTATCCCCTCTCCTTCCCAGAGTCCCCTCCCATGGGACTCAGTGGCCTCAGCTCTCTGGGAAACACAAAGCTTCTTTCTTTGCTTCTATATTTATTGTGTGTACCTCCCCATGAGGACGTAACCATGTCTACTGATATATATGTGGCACTCAATAAATAGTTCTTAAATGGACAGACGGACGGATTGATGGATAGGCTGAGACAGAATTGTGTAAAAGGCCACGGTTTCTGACCTGGAGTTAGACCCCAGCACTGCCACTTATGAGCTACACAACCACGAACAAACCACTCAATCTCTCTTCACCCCAGCTAACTCCCCTGTTAAATGGGGGTACAAACACCCCAAAAGGGTTTCTCAGAGTTACATGAGGTAATATATATTGGAAAGCTTTTCACTAATTTCCTGCCACGATAGTAATTGCTCACTGAATGTTGCCTTCTCTTCTCCCTCCTATCAAACCAAGCCTGAGGCATGGCTCTTATCACTAAAGTCTTTTTTACTTTTTTTACTTTTTATTTGTTCTAATTAATTACAATTGATAGCAGAATGAATTTCGATTCATTATACATAAATGGAGCACAACTTTTCATTTCTCTGGTTGTACACGATGTGGGGTCTCACCACATGTGCAGCCAGACATGTACCTAGGGTAATTATGTCCACCTCATTCCACCATCATTCCTGCCCCATACCCCTCCCCTCCCTTTCCCCTCTTTCCCAAAGTTCCTCCATTCTCCCCATGCCCCACCCCCCACATTATGGATCAGTATCCACTTATCAGAGAGAACATTCAGCCTTTGGTTTTGTAGGATCGGTTTACTTCGCTTAGCATGATTTTCTCCAACTCCATCCATTTACCTGCAAATGCCATAATTTTATTCTCTTTTAATGCTGAGTAATATTCCATTGTGTCTATATACCACAGCTTCTATATCCATTCATCTGTTGAAGGGCATCTAGGTTGGTTCCACAGTTTAGCTATTGTGAATTGAGCTGCTATGAACATTGATGTGGCTGCGTCACTAGCATATGGTAATTTTATGTCCTTTGGGTATAGACCGAGGAGTGTGAACTGGGTCAAATGGTGGTTTCATTCCAAGTTTTCTAAGGAATCTTCATACTGCTTTCCACAGTGGTTGCACCAATTTGCAGTGTCACCAGCAATGTATGAGTGTACCTTTTCCCCCACATCCTCGCCAACACTTACTATTTCTTTATTCTTGATAATTGCCATTCTGTCTGGAATGAGATGAAATTAGGAAAACTATTCACAATAACCTTTAAAAAAACTTGGTAATCAATCCAACAAAGAAGTGAAAGACCTATACAATGAAAACTACAGAATGCTAAAGAAAGACATTGAAAAAGATCTTAGAAGATGGAAAGATTTCCCATGTTCTTGGATAGGAAGAATTAATATTGTCAAAAACAGACATACTTCCAAAAGTGTTATGCAGATTTAATGCAATTCCAATTAAAATCCCAACAACATTCCTCATAGAAATAGAAGAAGCAATCATGAAATTCATTTGGAAAAATAAGAGACCCAGAATAGCCAAAACCATACTTAACAAGAAGAGTGAAGCAGGAGGCATCACAATACCGGACCTTAAACTATACTACAGAGCTATCATAACAAAAACAGCATGGTATTGGCACCAAAATAGACATGTAGGCCAATGGTACAGAATAGAAGACACAGAGACAAACCCACATAGATACAGTTATCTCATACTAGACAAAGGTGCTGAAAACATACATTGGCAAAAAGATAGCCTCTTCATCAAATGGTGCTTGGGAAATTGGAAATCCATATGCAGCAAAATGACATTAAACCTCTATCTGTCACCATGCACAAAGCTCAAATCACCCAAGTCTTGACACGGAGGTACCAGCTTTATCCTGGCTTCAGATATTCATGTGATGAACTCATGCACATTCTGGGACAGCATCTCCTCACAATACGTCCACAAAAGTGTCAGTTTATTCAGTAGGATTTAGTAAGTATCTATTTGGTAACCAGGTTCATGCTAAGACCCGAGGGGATAAATATGGTCTTCACCTTCAAGTTTTGTAGAGAAAGAACCCACACATGTTTAGACGATGAAGGACCATACATGTATTCAAAGATCTGCTGCTAAGTGAGTCTTTGAGGGTAGACTTTCCCTTCTCTTGGGCCGTATATTTTGAAATAAAGAAATTCATTTTTAAATAATGCTTGGAACAAAGAAGAAATAACCTCAGAAATCAGGAAATATTTTAACTGAACGATGATGAAAATATTACATGCAAAAATTTATCAGATGCAGCTAAGAGAACTCATAGAGGGAAAGTTATAGCCTTAATTGCTTATAGCCCAAAAGAAAAAGGCTTCAAATCAATTATGCAAGCCTCCATCCATCTCAAGAAGATAGAACAAGACCCCAAAATGAAACTGAAGGAAGGAAAAAGCAGAAACTAATGAAAGAGAAAACAAAGTACAATAACAGTGATTAACAAATCCAGAGATGGATTCTTTGAAGAGTGTGATATTGACAAATCCCTAGGGAATAAGAGAAAGAGGGAGCACTGATAACCCATATGTCACTAGTAACAAGGGACCTCATTGCAAGAACCTGTAGACATTCTAAAAATACTAAGAGTATGTTATACAGTTCAGAGGATACAAAGTAGCACATATACAGGATGATCATATCCAGCACTGTAATGTACAACATGAGAACTGTAGCTAATAGAATTATATTGTAATGGGGATATTTGTTAAATAAGTGGATTTGAGCTGTTCTTATCACAAAAAGTAGCTATGTGAGATGATAGATATGTTAATTTGCTTCACTGGAGTCATCATTTTTCTATCTATACGAATGCCACAGCATGTTATAAATGTCAAATATACATAATTTTTTTAGAAGAGAATTTTATGAACAATTTTATGCCAAGGAATTTGAAAACATAATTGGAGTTGACAAATCCCTAGAAAAACACAATTTACTAAAATCGACAGAAAAGGACCTAAATAATTTGACTACTATCTTGTGTCTATTAAAGAAATTGAGTTCATAATAGAAATCTTCTCACAAAGAAATCTCCAGCACTGGTCAGGGGACCACAGGGGGTGAATTCCACCCAATAGAATAATGCCAATCCCGCATCGACTCCTCCAGATTATAGAAACTTCCCTACTTGTTTCATTTTTGAAGACTGGCATAATCTTGATACCAAAATAGGAATACATTATCTATATTTAAAAAAAAATACAGACGAATCTCTCTCACAAACCCAGGTACAAAAATTCCCAACAAATTAACAAACAGAATTACCTTCTTCAAGCAGCTGAGCCCAGAGTGGCCCGTGGTGCCGTCCTCGATTAGCATCTGGGGTAAACTGAGCTCTCTTTTTCTACCAGGAAGCGGGGGCCCAGGTGAGGGATGCCATCATCAATATTTTCGAGTGGATGGAGAAAGGAGGGAAGAGAAAGACTGCACCACGGAACACACTGTGGCTCCCATGGGCAGACAGCAATGGAGGTCAAGCGCCCCAGGCCAGCCACCTGCGTGTGCTTGAACTCAGCCCTAGAGAGGGGCAGCAGGAAAGGACAGAGTGAGGGCTGATCCCAGGGCTCTCTAGGAGCTTAGGGTGGGGAGGGTGCAGGGAAAGACTTCAGGATTCTGCATTCCCATGGCCGTCCACGGACCATAGGACACCCATGCGCGCTCCACCTGTTCTCGCCACCAAGCAAGCAAATCCCCTCTTCCCATAATTGGAGCCCTGCTGGAAAGAAGTGAGGGGTCATGGGCTGACCCACCCCACCCCATGCCTCTGCTCTGAGCTCTAGGGAGGCCGGCACAGGCGGTCACCAAGAGGCTGTCGATGGTTATGGGGGGCTCCTCTTTTCACCTGGGTCTGATTGGCCCAAAGTCACCCAGGAACAAAGACCAGGGCTTCTCGGGTCCTCCAGCTGCTCTTCAAGGAGCTGGGTTGTGATCAGATAGGTAAGGCCTTGCTCCCGTCCAATCCCGAGAGGAGAGAGCGCCAGAGTGCTCTCCTGAGCCTCCCCCAACTCTTAAGTCCTCATTCATTCGTTTACTCATTCGTTGAGCCAGCGGCTGCTTCTCCAGCTTCCTAAAGTGGAAAAGCACAAGACTTCGAGCTCCGCCGCGTCTCATGGAGTCTTTTAAGCAAGGCGCCCCGTCTTTGGAGCCTCAGCACCCTCCACTATAAATGGGGCTTACTTGAATCCCTGCAGGACAGGTTGTCAGCAATAACCGGGAACCTGTGCCTACAGCCTACCCTGTGGCCACTGGCACTTAATTGGCTCGATCCTTGTGCATTTCTTTCTTCCCTCTCTGCAGCCACTGGGATTCCAAAGGTGAATCGGAAGTTTTGTCCAACATCAAGAAGCTCCTAATATAATAAGGAAGATGAAAATATATACAAGGGGGGGTTATGATACCGCAAAGAAAGAGAGGGAAGGGTCACACAGATGAACTCAACTGCCAGGAGAATGTAGAGAATGAGCGGAGTCTCACCCAGAAGGAATTCTCCAGAACTTGACCTTTGAACTGATCCCAAAGTTTAATGGGGGGGGGGGGGTCTGTTCATCCGAGGCTCTCACAGAGGAGCCCAGGGGAGATGGTGCTGGGGAAGTCTCTGGACCAGATCCTGGAGGGTCCTGGCAGTCTCAAGGTTGGGCCTCATTCTGGGTGAACCATGTCATAAAAGAAAAGTGATGAGAGTCCCTCAGGATCTGCTGCCAGTGGAGTCTTTAGGACAGTCTTCCCTTCCCCTTGGACAGGTCCTCCGAGGGGCCAGTGCAGGGGCGCCCTCGCACCACCCCCTGCACACCATGGACCACCTCCCCTTCCCAGTCACCACACAGCTCTTCTCCTCAGTTTCCCCGAGAGTAGCTTACTCCCTGCTCTATGCCACCCACAAAAGTGATCTGATTCTGGGGCCGGGGGGACCAAGGGCTTGCTCACAACACGGTGTCAGGCTCTTCCTGGGGCCCCAGACCACCGATGGCCCCAACCAGCACCAGACAGAAGAGAAACCAGCGCATCAAGCTTCTTCCTCTCCCCTCTCCAGCCAACCGTCAGAGAGCCCTGCTGGGCTTCCCTCCCAGTTCCATCTGCTGCTCTCCAGGGCCACCGCGTCCCTGCTGGCTCCAGTCCCAGCCCCTCAGCCAGCCACTACTCGGGTGACCCATGTAAAACTCTTCCCTGGCTTCCACTGTGCTGGGACAAAGAACAGAGTCCCCCACCACCTCCAGGACATTCCCCTCTGGCCCAGCCAGTGTCTGCACCTCAGCCCCGCCATGCCCCATCTGAGTCCGGTTCCTTCCAGCCGGAGTGGACACCTTTTTTTTTTTTTTTTTGCACAGTAGCTACTTTTTATGTCCTCTATACATAATATTATTGACAGAAACATACATTAACCTCTGAAAATCAATTTTAAAGAAGTGCACATGACCAGTTAGTAAGTCTATATTAACCTTTCATTTAATAACATTTCACCAAAATGAAAAGTCATCCAGAAACTCATATACCTTTTTAGAAAAGAAAGGCAATATGAATTTTTAAAAGGAACTTATATTTAATTAAATAATAAAAGCTGGGTCCTGGTCTACGACTCTGTTTTTTAATTGGTCCTTCTTAGTTATGCATACCATTAGGATTCACTTTGCCATGATTATGCAAGCACGGAATGTAATTTGCTCTAATTCAGGCCCTCATAGCTCCCCTTTCCCTAGCCTCCCCCCTTCTGCTGTTCCCTTCTCTCTACTCTCTTGATCTTTCTGTTATCTACTTAGGGTTTTTTTTTTTTTAATTAGTGTCTTGTGGACATATATAATGGCGAGATTCACTGTGATTTATTCATATGTGGACATAGGAAAGTTATGTCGGACTCATTCCAATGTTCTTCCCTATCCCATCCCTCCTCCCTCCCACTCAATCTCCTTCCTCTACTCCCCTGATCTTTCTTTTATTTTAATGGAATACCCTCTCCCACCCCCTTTTTTTCTTTTCTTTTTCCTTATTTTGGGCTAGTTTCTGCAATCAGAGAGAACATTCAACCTTTGTCTTTCAGTTTCTGGCTTAATTTCCCTTAGCAAGATAGTCTCCAGTTCTATCCATTTACTGACAAATACCCTAACTTCATTTTTCTTTATGGCTGAATAATATTCCATTGTGTATATATATCACATCTTCTTTATTCATTCATCTGTAAAGGGCACCTCGGTTGGTTCCATAGCTTGGCTATTGTGAATTGTGCTGCTATAAGCATTGATGTGGCTGCATCACTGTAGTATGCTGATTTTCGATTTTTTTGGATATATACCAAGGAATGGGCTAGTTGGGTCATATGGTGGTACCATTCCTAGTTCTTTGAGGAATGCCGGAGTCTTGCTGGGCACAATTCAGGAGCCACTTGTCAAAAGAAACTAACTTTATTTTTAGAAAGAACTACACAGCCAAACAAAACAGCTCCTCAGGAAAAAACCCTCAGAGCCTAACTGCCACCACCGGCTTCCCACAAGCCTCTCTCCCCAACACCAGCCTCTCCACCTCCCCAATCCTCCTGCTCTTGAGGCCGATTGGCTGGGTCGTGTGGGCGGAGCCAAAGAAGTCCCCCAATGAGCAGCTCCATGGTCTGAAAGGGCAGGGAAACAGCCCAATGAGCATCACCGCAGAGGAGCCAATCAGCTAGATGTTGCTGGGGCCACTGTGAACCAATCATCAGCTGGCAGTCTGAGGGGCAGGGAAACAGCCCAATGAACATCACCGCAGAGGAGCCAATCAGCTAGATGTTGCTGGGGCTGCTGTGAACCAATCATCAGCTGGCAGTCTGAGGGGCAGGGAAACAGCCCAATGAACATCACCGCAGAGGAGCCAATCAGCTAGATGTTGCTGGGGCCGCTGTGAGCCAATCATCAGCCGGCAGCTGGAAGTTTGCTGGCAGCTGGAAGTTTGCTGGGGCCCCTTTGGCTGTGGCTCTCAACAGAGGAATCTCCATACTGCTTTCCAAAAGTGGTTGCACTAATTTGAAGTCCCACCAACAATGTATGAGTGTATCTTTTTCCCCATATCCCCACCAACACTCATCATTATTTGTATTCTTGAATTATGAATTGGTATTCTGTACTATGTGTTTACACTCTGACTGGAGTGAGATGAAATCTCAATGTGACTTTGATTTGCATTTCCCTAATTGCTACAGATAGTGAGCAGTTTCATGTATTTGTTAGTAAATTGTATTTCTTCTTTTGAGAAGTGTCTGTTTAGTTCTTTTGCCAATTTATTAATTGGATTGTTTGGTGTGTGTGTGTGTGTGTGTTTGTGTGTGTGTGTGTGTTAAGTTCTTTGAGGTCTTCATATACTCTGGATATTAATGCCCTATCTAAGAAGCAAGGGGCAAAATCTTTGCCCATTCTGTAGGATCTTTCTTCATTCTCTGTTTCCTTTGCTGCGCAGAACATTTTTAATTTGATGCCACCCAACTTTTTTATTTTTGGTTTTATTTCTTGCACTCTTAGAGTCTTGCTAAGGGAGTTAATTCTTGGACCAATATGTTGGGGTGCTGGGCTACATTTTCCTCTAGAAGTTGCAGGGTTTCTGGTCCAGGTCCTGGGTCGGGTCTCTGATCCACTTTGAGTTGACTTTTGTGCAGGGTAAGAGGGTTCGAGTTTCATTCTTCTACATAGGGATTTCCAGTTTTCCCAGCACCATTTGTTGGAGAGGCTATCTTTTCTCCAGTGCATGTTTTGGGCACCTTTATCAAGGATGAGATAACTGTGTTTATGTGGTTTGCAGAGCTGACAGCCTTTAGCTCCTGGAATGCACCATGTCCCCTCTCACCACTACACTTCGTACAAATAGTCCCTTGCTGGAACCTCTCCCTCTTTCCTCACCTTACATGTTTGCCTTCTCCAGGGTTGTGGGCCGACCTGTGTTCCCGCAAGAGCCATATGTTGAAGGCCCACCCCCAGTACATGGGAACGTGACCTTATCTGGAGGTAGGGTCTTTACAGAGGCTGCCAAATTGAAACAAGGTTAAGGGTATGAACCTTACTCAATCCAATATCAGTGTCCTTTACTGGTGTCCTTCTGAAAGGGGAAATCTGGAGACAGACATGCAGACCGGGATGACACCATGTGAACATCAAAGCAGAGATGGAAGTGATGTGTCCACAGAGCCAGGGATGCCAGCGATCACCAGCAAACCACCAGCAGAGGAGAGCCCAGAACAGAGCCTCCCTCGAAGCCCTCAGAAAGAACCGGCCTGCTGACACCTTGATTTGGGATTCCTGGCCTCCAGAACTGTGTGACGATAAGTGTCTGTTGTTTAAGTCACTCAATTCCTGGGACTTTGTTAAGGAGGTCCTAGCCCACTCATACATCCCATTGGCTCCATGTCATTTGGCTTAAATGACCCTCGTCCAGGAAGTCCTGACCCCCTTTAGCCTCCAATGTGGGTTGAGACTTGAACTCTCCACTCCTGAAGCACCCCATCCTTGTACGATAGCACCTGTCACCCTACATGGCCTCTGCTTGGGTGGCACAAGCATGGAGCACCGTCTGTGTAGCTGCCACTGTGTCCCGGAGCCCAGCTCGCTGCCCAGGAGAGGGGCCCAATGTGTGTTTATTGGATGAAGGAATAAACGAATGTGCAGAAGCTGCGGAGGATGACAACAGCCAGAACTGAGCGGCCAGAGACAAATATTCATTGTCCCCAATGTGAGGGACTCGGGTTGGGTTGGGGGCAGCTCTGAAAATGCAGCAGCAGGTTGGGTGGCATCAGATCAATCAGCCAACCTGACTCGGGGTGTACTGTGGAGAACAGCCAAAGTGCTTTAGGGGTCCAGGAGCCAATTCATGAAGGATGGGGACTGCTGGATGTGACAGCCCCCCCCCCCCACACACACACACACACAAGCAGGAAGGGCTTCATCTGGGTTCAAAATTTCAGCTTCAAATCAGCCAAGTTCAGACTGGTAAAACTGTGACAGGACCATTCCCTGACTCCACAGGCAAAAATACTGCAATGAGAGAAAACAGAGATGGACAGGAAACTACAGACTGAAATAAAACCAGTTATCACCCTGTGGCAATGTATGGTCCCCAGCCAAACACCAAACTTGAAAGAAGTGCGGACATGGGGAACTGAGTATTGGACATAATGCAGAATGATTATTAATTTCTTTTAGGGTTGATGATGGCGTTTGCTTTCTTTTAAGTCCTTATCTTTTAGAAAGAGCATCAAAAATATTTTCAGATGAAACAATTTTTTTAAGTAGACATCTTCACCATTTACATGCCGCCGTGCCACCTGGCAAGCCACACCAGCTTTTTGGACCTCCATTTCTTCATCTATGAAATGGGCATTATGATACTCTGATAAGGCACCCGGCACATCGCAGGTGCTTAGTAAATGGCGGGGTCCTTCGCCCAGTCTTTGCCTAGAGGAGATCCTGGGACTGGGGCCCAGATCTTCTCATGGACCTGGCAGTCCCCCGGACAGTCCCTCCAGTGGGATCTCAAAGATAAGGAAATCTGAGTTCCCATGGTATGTCCAGTGAGAACTCAGGCTGAAGTCTCTCTGGACCAGATTTCTGGCCCCAGGTGACCCCAGGCCAAGGCCAAGTCTTCCCCTATCAAACTTTCCCCAGCTGAGCCTTGCAGTCAGAAGGCCAAGCCAGGAGACAAGGCCTAGAGATGACACCCCTCAATGTCAGCTCCTTCCTACTTCCTCAGGCCTGTGTAAAACCCTCCAGTCCCTGGCCAGGCAGGGTGGCACCCCTGAGCAGCAGCCAGCCTGCTGGTGCGGTCATATGAAGTTGGCTTCCTGCACCCTCTGGGGCTGCTCTGCCCTCCCCTTTGGTCATTTTACCTGTTAGGTGGTCCCCAAGGTCAGACGGTCCCCCACTTCTCAGAATGGCCTTTGATTAAAATTGAGTTCTGCTAAAAACCAAGCCAGATTCACAGGACAAAGAAATCTCAGCCAGCACCTCAGGAAGTCAGCTCAACTCATTCTTTGCCCCAGGAGAAGGCAGGCATGGGAAGCGGGTTGGACCACAGGCCTGACGTCTTGAGCAGGTACCAGGTGCCAGGCCTGTGAATTGCATTCTCTCCCTCAGTCACTGAGAGTGGTGACCCTCCGAGGTGCCCCCCTTTCCTTAGAGCCCCCAAGTCAGAACAGAGGCTCCAGACTTCTGCCCCTCTGCTCCCTCTAACTGGGATGTCATCCCACGATGTGTCTCCCCCAAACATCATTTTCCATGACCGTCCAACATGATCACCCCAAACCCAGCAAAGCTAACCCCTTTTCTTTTCTCCCAGCACCATGACCTTAGCAGCGCTTCCCACACAGCGAGCTGGGACGTCATGCACATGCCCACCTCCCCCACCAGACTACAAATCCCTTGAAGGTTCCAGGGAAATATGCCTGTTTAAAAAAAAAAAAAAAACACTAGAGAATGTTAGGAGTGGTCTAGTTGGTGGTGGCCCACAAAAAAAACACAGTTGGGGGCCTGAGGTGAAGAAAATGATTGATAAGGATAACAACAACTAGCATCTGTTTGTCATTCTTCTCACATCCTGGGCACTGAGCCAAGTGCCTGGCCTTTGGAAACATAGCAGTTCCCCCTTATCTGCAGCGGATACATCCAGTGGATGCCCAAACTCATGGGTAATACCAAACCCTGAATATACTATTTTTGCCTATATATATATATATATAACACCTATGAGGAAGTTTATAAATTAGTCACAGCAAGAGATTAGCAATAACTTGTAATAAAATAGAAAGATTATAATAACAATATAGTACAATAAAATTGCCAGCATCACTACTCCTGCACTTTAGAGCCATTACTGAGTACAATAAGGGCTGCTTAAACATAAGCACTGTGGTACTGCAATAGTTGACTCTAAACTGACAAAGCCTTTAAGTGATTGCCAGGTGGGCAGCATATACAGCATGGATACACTGCACAAAATTGGGATGAGGAGGAATGGCACAAGATTTTATCATGCTACTTAGAATGACACACAATTTAAAACTGACGAATTGTTTAATTCTGAAATTTTTTATTTACAAAGTTCAGACCATACTTGACCACAGGTAACTAAAACACTGGATAACAGAATCTCAGATAATGCAACTACTGTATGTCCTAAAGCCACCATTTTTCCACAGATTGGGAATAATAATTTGAATGTGTCCCCTAAAGAGCATATTTTGGAAACTTAATCCCTAGTGCAATGGAGATTAACTTAATGGGTTAAGTGGTGGGCCCAAATGAGAACTAAGCAGATAAATTGAACAAATTAATGCTGTTATCACATGAGTGGGTTCATTTAAGGGTGAATTACAGGAGATCTGAGACACTATTGCTGATTTGCAGGGTCACATGTAGGGACAAAGAGTGATCTTAGGCTGACAGCCAGCAAGAAAGAGGGAACCTCAGTCCTACAACCACAAGGAACTGGATCCTGTCAGCAACCTGCAGAAACTGGGAAACTGGATCCTCCCCCAGAGCCTCCAGAGAAGAGCCACAGTTCATGCATCCCAATTTTAGCCCCGTGAAACCCTGAGCAAAGGACCTGTCAAGGTTCCCAGACCTCTTCCTTGTGGAACTGTGAGGTAATAAATTGGATGTCGTTTCAAGCTACTGCTTGTGGTAATTTGTTACACAGCAAGAAAAAAATGGGTAGAGTCATATTAAACTTTCAACCCATTAGCTTTGTGTACACCCTTGCCTGGTTTGAACAGAAAACCAATTGATGAATAATGATCACTTGCAGAGCAGATGGTAAAGGGCAGAATCTTTCCTGTTTCACCAGAATTGGCCATGAGCAGCACAGCTGAGATAAAAAAGGCCGCTGAGAGCCAGAAGTTTGGGTGCAGAGACCAGCACTGTGTGGTGTTGGGGTCTGGGATGTTTCCCCATGCAGCAGGTGGGCGGGGGATGGCTGCGGGGTACAAGCCAAATGTTTAAAGGTAACCGCTAAAGCTACAGCAATACCGTGAGTGACCTCCAACAGTGGAGGAAAATGAGAGCCAAGAAAAACGGTCATCTAAGTGGAGGACGGAGGAGGAGACAGAATCGGATGCAAAGAGGGGAAAAGCTTGCTACTCGGAGACACGAGTAGCAAGAAGTTCAAACATTATTAATCACGAAATAAAGACAGACTGCTAATAAAAGGACAGAGATTCTCAAATTGGACTCATTTGAACCTGCCTAGACATGCTATGAATAACACCCAAAATATAACTGAAACATAAAAAGTAAAGAGGCAGGTAAAGTTATACCAGGAAAATATTCTGAAGAATTTTAATTTCCGACATAATAGTCACTCAGGTAAAAAGCATATTATGGATTTTAAGAAAAAAAAAACAATTCACCTTGAAGATTCAACAACCTGAAGGCGCATCTCCCTAACAAATCGCCTCAATCTAGATGAAGCATACATTGACAGAAATATAAGACGAAATTGATAAATCCCCAGGCTGGCTCAGAAAGGTTAATGCACCTCTCTCAGAAACTGATAAATCAAGTAGACAAAAATCTGCGAGTGGACGAGAATTGAACAAATTAGGGATGGAAGGAGAAGATGACTACACAGAACAGAGATTGAATAAAAGCCTTAGAGAGTAATGAACGTTTTATACCAATAAATTGATGAAAAATGGACAGTCTTCTAGAAAAACGACACACATTACAAAAATTCACTCCACAAAAGTGCAAAACCCATCAGAAAAGAAAACCCATCAGAAAAGAAAACTTGGGTCAATATCATTTACATAAATGGCAAAAGCTTAAGCAAGATATTAACCCAACTAGCAATTTTTTTCTAATATGATTTAGTCAAGTAGTATTTATCCTCATTATTTAAGAATGATGGAACATTTAAGATCTACAAAGATAATTTATCCCATCAATAGATTAAAGAAGAATAGCTATATGGTAACTTGATAGATGTAGAAAAAAAAGCATTTACACATTAAAGCATGTTCAAGATGGAGATCAAAATGAGCCAACTAAAAATAAAATAAAACTTCTTTCATCTGTTCAAAGGTCTATGAAAAACCTGCAGCATAATGAGGAATGAAATTGACCAAATTATGTTACATGCATGTATGAATATGTCACAATGAATCCCACTATTAATCCACTATTAAGAATAATTATAAGGCACCTATAAAAGTTTAAACCTTAAAAGAAAAACCTATGGCAAGTATAATATATGGTAAAGTATTAGAAGCAGCCCTTTTAAAGTTAGAAATGTCCACCATCATAACTTCCATTTCACATTGTACTGGAGGGTCAGCCAATGTGATGAGAAACGGATAGATATAAGCATAAAGATGGACAAAGAAGCAGCATGATTGTCATCATTCACAATTGATACATCTGTCTACACAGAAAATTCAAGAAAACCTACAAATAAATATTAAAATTAAGAAGGGTCAATAAAGGCCCATGGACCCAAGAACGCAAGATCAGTATATAAATATGAATATATAAATATTAGCAACTTTATATACACTAGCAACAACAAGTCAGAATTTTTTTTGGTTTTGGTTTTGTTTTTTGAGGCAGGGTCTCGCTCTGTTGCCCAGATTAGTCTTAAACTCCTAGGCTCAAGTGATCTTCCCACCTCAGTCTCCCTAGTGTGGAGACTCCAGGAAGGCACCCCACACCTGGATGAGGAATGTAATTTTTAAATTATGTTCATAACAGTAACAGAAATTATAACATTCCTGAATCTTCAAGAAAAATATATAAAATGTTAACACAAAATGCATGAATTGATGAAGAAGTACAGCGTGTTTTAGAAGTGAAGACACTGGCTCAGAATTGTTCTCAAATAAATCAACAAATTCAGAGAACTTCCAGGGATAATAAAAATTGGAATTTTTCTCAGAACTTGACAGTTTGACCCCAATGTTTACATAGGTCAGTAGAAAGTCAAGAATGGTCAAGATAATTTTGAAAGGGAATAATGAGAAAGACTTGGGCCAGGTGTCAAAATTTACAATCAAGCTTTTATTCTAAAGGGCAGGCTATTCTCCAATGGATAAATGAATAAAGCAATAGGCTGCAATGGAGAGCCCAAATATACACATTATATACATGCATGCATACTTATAACATGCATACATATGTATATACATGCACATACACATACATCTTTGTTGATATTTCAATGAATTTTTAAATGTGAAAAGCAATGTTCTTGTAAAATAGTCCTCACCTGCTACCTCTAAACTAATATTACACTGATGATATTATGTCTCGCTTTTGTTTTGAATGCCCCAGAAAAAAAATGTGGTACAGCAGGAATAAAACAGATGAAGAAAAAGTGTCATGAAGTTATTCGTTTAAAGCTAAGGGAGGGTATGTGGGGATTCAGATTCTGTGTACTCTTGAGTGTATTTTAAATTTGCCATAAAAATAGTTTTTATAACTTTTAGAAGAAAATTTTTTAGAATATCTTTTTGACCTTTGGTAACAAAGGAATCTTGAACAAGATACAAAAAGCACAAATCACAAAGGAAGAAAAAAATCAGTAAATTTGATTACATTGAAATGTTAAACCAATTATGACAAAGACTGTCTTAAATAAATGTAAAAGATGTGCCACAGATTGAGAAGAAATGCTATAGTGCATCTACCTGACAAAAGATTACTATGCAAAATATATTAGAAAAAAAAAATATATATATATATATATTAGAAACTCCCACAAGCCAAAGAAAACAACTCAATAGAAAAATTGGCCAAAGATGTTATCAAATAGTTCTGTAAAGAGGAAGCCTATTGGCTAATATAAACATGTGAAAAGACAACCAACTACATTATCAATTAGGAAATGCAAATTAGAGTAAAATTCCCTTACATCAGATGAGCAAAATTTTTAAATTTTGATATGTTGGGTATGGGCGAGGAGAAGAGAAATAACTCTCATGCACATCTCACGGAACTGTAAATTGGTACAACTCTTTGGAGAAGAAATGTGGCACATCTAGTAAATTCCAAAATGTTAGGCCTTGCACCCAGCAATTCTGCTTGTGCTCATTTGTGGGCCCCTGAAATGCAAAACAAAGATAATCTGATATACATCAAGAAACAGAAATGCTTAAATATGCTGAATATTGCAGAATTTTCCAACTAACCCAATGTACCATTATATTACCAAAAACATTTGCATTTTCTGGTTTCCCTTTGCCCTTTTATGCCCATCAGCAATAGATAGAAAACAAATTCATTTTTATTTTCAATTTCATTTGTTTAAGTTATGAGTGAGGGTGGGCATCTTTTCAAACATTTATGGTACATTTATACTCCTCTTTTCTGGAAAGGGCCTATTTATGCCCTTTGCCATTTTTCTCTTTTGCTCTTTGTTATGGTTTGAATATGAGATGGCTCCCAAAAGCTCTTGTGTTCATGCAGGAGTGTTGGAGGTAAAGTTCTGAATTTGAGAGCTGTCACCTTGTCAGTCCATCCTAGTTTGAACAGCAGGTGGGGTGTGCCTGGAGGAAGTGGGTCTTGGGGGCCGTGCCCTGGAAGGGAGCATCTTCTCTGTGACCCCTTCCCTCTGCCTCTCTCTGCTTCCTGACTCCCCCCTGAGGTGAGCAGCTTTCCCCTGCAGGGCCCTTCGGCCATGATGTGCTGCCTCTCCTTGGGCCCAGAGCAATGGACTCGGCCATCTATGGACTGAGACCTCTGAAACCATGAGTCAGAAGAAATTTTTCCTCCTCTAAGTTGTTCTTGTTGGGTATTTTGGTCACAGCACCACAAAGGTGACTGAAACACTCTTAGAATTTCTAAGCACTTTTATTAATAAGGAAATATTCTCTCGGCCTTTTATTGTAAATATTTTCACTCATCTCAGTGCTTCTTTGTTACTTATTCGTGGCACTTTTGCCATACAAAAATGTCTTAAATTGTATGTAATGTATTTGTTTCTCTTTTCGTTTTTGGCTTCATGGTTTTATGCCATGCCACTCTACTATTCTTTTTTCTTCTCACCCCTGTTTATGTCTAGTCCTTTATCATTTCATAATTTACACGTAAATCTTCACTGAACTGCAATTTCTTTTGGCATAATAAGTGAAATGGAAATATGGCTTTCCTCCTCCTTCACCACAATGACCCATGAGTAGACCCTATACCATCTTCTATGGTTCAGAGATGAGGTGTTCCCCAAAAGCTCCGTGGTTAATGCAGGAGTGTCCTGGGGTAAAGCGATGGGACTGTGAGAGCTAGAACCTCATCAGGGGTGTGGCTGGAGGAGGTGGGTCACTAGGGGTGTGTCCTGGAAGGGGGTGTTTGCCCTATGGTCTCTTCCCTCTCCCACTTTCTGCTCCCTGACCCTAGTCACTAGCTAGTAGATGGTAGATTTTGGCTTTGAGCCCAATTCCGCCAATTCCACCACTTTTTTTAAGGTGAGCCACGCTTCTCCACTGGGTCCTCCTGCCATGATGTGCTGCCTCTCCTTGGGGCCAGCACAATGGACTTGGCCGTCTATGAACTGAGACTCTGAAACTGTGGGCCCCAAATAAACTTCTCTTCCTCCAAGTTGTTCTTATCAGGTATTTTGATCATGGCAACAGAAAAGTTGATCAAAACACCATCTATTTACCTTTTTCACTCTGCTTCAAATGCCACGTTATTAAATATTCAGTTCCCTCATGTCCTGGGTCCGCTTCTGGATTCTGTGCCCGGCCTCATGATCTGCACCGTTGTCATTTTACAGCCCTGACATCGCATTGCTCTCGAACAGCCTTATCCCCTGGTTTCAGATCTTTCCTGTCTTTTCTCACACATTCTCCTTTCCGTACAAGTTTTAGAGTAATTGTCAGTACCTCCTAGTATTTTTATTGGTATCATGTTGAATTTATAAGTGAATTCAAAGAGAATTGCCAGGGGACCTGTCCATTTTCCTTTAGTTGATGGTTGTTTTGGACTTGATTTTTGTCCTCCCCAACATTTTTGTATTGAATTCCTGACCCCAGTACCTTGGAGTGAGGCTGTCTGGGAGACAGGATCTTTATTCAGGTGATGAGGGTGAAGACAGAGAAGGAAACATCTAGAAGATGGGGGCAGAGCCTGCAGGTCCTCAAAGAAATGAAACTTATGACACCCTGGTCGAGGGCTTCCAGCTTCCGGAACCATGAGACAATGAACACCTGTTGTTTAAGGTACCCAGCCTGGGCTGGGGTGGTGGCTCAGTGGTAGAGCACTCGCCTCACACACATGAGGTCCTGGGTTCGATCTTCAGCACTACATAAAATAAATAAATATCTAGATAGATAGGTAGATAAAAATAAGGATATAAAATAAAATACCCAGCCTGGAGTACTTTGTTATAATAGCCCAAGAAAACTAATGCAATGGTGCTAAATTCTTTCTTTTCTTTTTTGGACTAGGGATTGATCCCACAGGTGCTCCTGAACTACATCCCCAGCCCTTTTTGTTTTTTAAGTTTTGAGACAGTTTCTCATTAAGTTGCCCAGGTCAGGCTCAAACTTGTGATCCTCCCGCTTCAGTCTCCCAAGTAGCTGGCATTACAGGTGTGTGCCACCAGGCCCAGCAGATTATGACGTGTCAGTGTCTCCTCCACATTGCCTCAGTAACAACAGCACCAGAACTAGCAGGTGGAATTGGCAGAACTGGGTTCAAAGCCAAAATCTACCATCTACTAGCTAGTGACTAAGTCATCACTCCGGGCCTCAGTTTCTTCATCTGAGATACGGGAGTGGTCATTAAATGAAGTAGTGCAGGAAAGACAGAAGGGAAGTGGATTCAGTGGACTCAGTGACCAGTGGGTGAGGAAAAGGAGGGCCCAGAATGCCGTCCCTGGGTGAGTTCATGGACGGTGATGCCATTCAGACAAGGGACCCAGAGGAGAAATGGCCTCGAAGAGGAGATGAGGAGGTCAGTGTCAGGCATGCTAGTACTGAAGGACCTGTGGGGCATGGCGGAACTTTCCAGAAGGGCAGCTGAGTGGAGCTCTGGCCTGGAGACAGTGGGAGAGCTGACTCCATGGGAGTGGATGAAGCCCTTCCAGAGCAGTATACAAAGTGACCAGAGGAAAAGGACAGGTCCTGTGGCCACCAGTACTCGAGGGACTCCCAAAGGGCCATGCTGGCAGAATACATCCTAGGGGTGCTTCCTGGTTTTACGGGGCTTGAGGGAGCAAGCATGATAAGAACTGCTGTTTACAATTGCACTGTAATGGGTCAAGGAGTGTGTCCTCTCTCGTCCCCCTTCCTACCAGCTCTCTTCCACCAGTCTCTATGAAGCCCAATGCCAAGGCCTCCAGCGCCCAATGCTGACCCATCTCTCTTTGGTGGATTTCCCACAAGTATCCATTAAAATAAGCCAACATTCCTCCAGCCAGAAACGCTGAGGGCCATGGACAATACACCCTTACACACACTCGTGGCTTCCCCCTCAAGGAAGAATCCAGCCTCGTTTCCACTCCAAATCCTCCACTCCCACCCCTGGAGCCATGAGGTCTCGCCCACAACCTGGATGGCTATTGACAGGCACAGGCGTGGGCGCAGCAGGGGCACCGGATCCGCAGAGCCGAGTAGGAGGCAGCCCAGCAGAGAGACGAGAGCACAGTCCTGGGAGTCGGGAAGCCCGAGTTCGCACCCCAGCTCTCTCTTATTTATTTATTTAGTTCTAGAGATTGAACCCTGGGGTGCTTAACCACTGAGTGACATCCCCAGACCTTTTTTTTTTTTTTTTTTTTTTTGAGACAGGGTCTCACAAAGTTGCTTAGGGCCTCACTACATTCCTGAGGCTGGCTTTGAACCTGTGATCTTTCTGCCTCAGCCTCCTGAGCCGCGGGGATTATAGGCGTGCCCCACCACATCTGGCCACCCATCTCTCTCATTTTCAGCTTTGACTTTGAGCCAGCTAACTCCCCTATCCAGACCTCAATTTCTTGATTTGCAAAATGGGAACCCAAGTCTAACTTTCCAGTTAAGATTGACACTAGGGTTCAACGATATAATCAAAGCACTACATAAAATAATAGTGCTGGGTAAGCTTTGGTTATCTGTTACATTTCTAAAGATTTGGGGTTCAATCTTTGTAGCACACGCCTCACTTCACAGAGGCAATTTGAAGGCCCCCTTGACCTTGAGAAGATGAAATTCAACCTTGACAGTAGAAGGAATGCTCACGGCTTAGAATTAAAAAAAAAATCAAGTGAGTTCAAATCTATCTTGCAAGTTTGGGCATCACTTCCGCGGGGACAGTTATACTTACCTCCCGTGGTTAAACTGGATGAGGGATGGTAATATCTACTTCAGTGTCTGGAATGGATTAGGTGCTCACAACTGACGTCCCAGTCAGTTTGAGGAGAGACTAGAAAGAAGTTCAAGAGCTATGAAGAGGGATCACCTAGTCCCCCAACAGAACTACAAGCTATTCAACTCCGGGGGTGTTTTCTCCCCAGGAGCTAAACTTCAAAGTTAACTCTCCCAAAAGAAATCAGCACAGTTCAGCACCTCGGGCCAACCCACTCAGACCCAGGACAGCTGACAGGGGTTTTGTTTGGCCTTGTAGGTTGATTTCCCTCCTGTTGAGTTATGGAGCGTTTTGACATTTATTGCTTCCTTTAAATAAGAAGTTGGGGAGAACACAAGAAGTGAGCCCAGAAAGGGTTTTTCCAACAGAAAAGAAATGTCATTTACGGAGCAACATCAGACCCCAGCGTTGCAGGGGACCATTCGGATGGGGCAAATGAAGCGAATGTTCCCATGATGAACTGTCTCTGCACAATCAGTCACGCGCCGGTAAATCTGGCTTGAGTGACAGCCGTGTTAATAAACCAGAGAGAAGATTGATGCCCGTCCGGGGCCCGGGAACGAACAAAGTGAAGAGCTCTTTCAGGTCCGCACCCGTCACGGTATAAATATGTATCACTGGTTTCTAAAGTGAGTTATGATTTCATTCTCCGAGCAGTACCTGAAGTCTAGAGAGGGCATTTGTCTAGTCCCTGTATTGGGGGTGACAAGTGGAGCAACGTGGTCACACGGGGGAGAGGGCTGCTTGGCAGATCAATCAGGTTCTGTGAAGGAACCTGTTGTTACCCATTTGATCATGGGGGGAGTCTCGCTGCACGTGGCCGGGATCGTCAGTGCATTGATGGCTCTGCCCTTTGCTGGGCTCTCGCCAGTGCTGTTCTCTGCCATCTGTCGTGGCTCTGGATGGGCTGGTAGGTGGCCTTCAGGACCCACGCTGCTCACAAACGCTGCCTGGCTTGCCGACAGTGTGGCCGACTTGAGGGCAGATTCGTGCCCGATGCCTGTGTCCCCGTTTTCAGCACAGAGACTACTACTCCCTGGTCATCTAAAATGAACTAAAAGGTCAAGCCTGAACCCCAGCCTCTGCCACCAGGGGGGACACGCTGGAGTAAGAGCTCCAGGAATGGGGACGTCCTTTTCTTGGTCTCTCTCATGCGTTCCATGACTTTGGGGTGCATCTCTAACACCCAGGCTCACTTCTCCTCCCATTCACGGCCATCAGGGAAGTGTCTCCCACTCTGCAGTCACAGATTGCAGATTTCCATCTGCATCCCAAGCCACTCTCCAGGACTCCATGCCCGTAGTCCCACAACTTGAGGACCTCCACCTGCATCTCAACTTCAGGATGTCCAAAGTGGAGCTTAGCACCTGCCCCTCTTCCTCCTGTCCCTGCCCCAGCTGCCCGATCTGGAAGCCCAGCAGGGACCTTCAACTGCCCCCTGCCATCCATGACGATGGACGTATCAAGAACCTAAATTCTTGTTTGGGCAGAGTGAGTCCTGGATGGGACCCTCCTGGGAATGCCCGTTGACGAGACTGGCTTTCCCCTGGGAACTTGGGGCTTGGCAAGGATCAACCAATAGAGCTGACTCCACCAGTCCCCTTAGGAAGTCAGGGTCGGACCTGCTGAGGATTTCAGACCAGCTCCACAGACTCTGCAGGGGAGAACCCCACCCTAGATGGCCTTTGACCTTGAGGAAGGCTGCAGAGCCACCTTCTACTTGTAGACTGCAGCTGGTAGGCGCCCAGGAGGGCTCCCATGGAGCCTCACGTGACCTCTCTCTCCCGTGAAGCACCAAGAGTCAGCCTGAGGTTGTGCTCTTTCTCCAACTATGGGAGCCCAGAAGGTGTCCCTGAGGAGGAACCAAAGGGAAGGAGGGAGGGCTGTAGCATGTGACATCGTTGAAAAAATTTCACCATCAGCCCATTGTGGTCGGTGACAGGAGGGCACCCAAGGTCACTGTCTCCTAAACCCCTGCATTTTCTTTCACAAGGCTAGCTCAGGGCTAGATGCTCACCTAGGCCAGGTGAGGCCAGCTTAGCATGGAGGTTGAGATCACACGGGCTGGGCGTCCGGCAACCCGAGGTCCACCCCTGTCCACTGCTTGTCACTGTGGAACCTCAGACCTGTCATTCCACCTCTCCATGCTCCAGTTTTCTCATTAGTGAGACGGGATAGAGCCCGACTTGGTCGGACAGTGTGGAGATGAAGTAGAGTTGTATTTATACACCGATCCAGGCCAGGCCGCCCACAGCAGGTGTCTGGTGAGTTGTGCTGTGGCTTTTACTGCTGAGTTATTTTCCTGTTTTGACTTCCAAGGCCTTCCGGTCTTGACGGGCTGTCTCAAGGCTCCCTCTGCCCAGAAGCCTTCTGCTCTGGCCACCTGATAAAGAATTGGCATCTCCACTGACCCCCATGCCCAGGCAGGAGCTGGGGGACAAAGATGACCTCCACACAACCCCCTTCAAGTGAGCTGAGGCCCTGCCCGGCCCTGCTCCACTGTGTGAAGTGGGCAAGGGACGTCATCCTTCCGAGGCTGGATAGTCGTCCTACAACAGAGATTCTGTTCCTGGCCTCTGCTGGAGGTACACAGTGGACAGGGAGGGAGGGAGGGAAGAGGAGGGAGAGAGGAGTGACCAAGAGGAAGAGAAAGGGGCAGAGTGAAGAGCCACCTGCCCTGGGTGGAAACAGGAGAGCGGAGGATGGACCCGAGCCTCCTGGCCCCTCCAGGCCCTGGGCCACCCCCCGGGCCCAATGGCAGGATGCCCGCTGCCCTGTCTTCGTCATCTGCCTGGAGAGAGACTTCATTTTCCCCCTTTTATGGCCCAATTTTCAGTAAGTGAGACTTGTTTAAAGGCTTGCTGCTCCCAGACACTGTGCCTTCGGACCGAGAGCCGCGCCTTGGCCCATTTATGAATATTAATAATACATGACAAGAAGCCGCAGCTCTATTTTATGTTGTCCTCCGCGTCAAGCTCTCTAAATCAAACATTTAGGGAGGGAGTGTTTACCGCCCGCCTCCAGGAAGCATTTCTGGTCTTAAAGGCAAACTGGCCCACAGCAGCCCTGTGGGGTGCCCTGGTGACCACCATCCGGGTTCTATAGATGAGAAAACCGAGGGTCAGAGAGGTTAGGTGAATGTTCCCAGGCTGGCCAGCTCAGAGGGCGGAGGCTAACCCAGCTGTGTCACCCGGGGCCAGGCTCAGCCCTCCCTGCTCACCTCCCACACTCCTGGACACGGCTGGGGCTGAGTGAAGATGACCAGGCCGGGGGGGGGGGGGGGGGGCGGGGGGAGCCTGGAGAAGGGTTCAAGGAGAGGAAAGAAAACAAGCAGGAGCCGGACTCCCCGGGTAACTGAAGCTGTGGGCGGAGCTTGGAAAGCTGGAGAAAGAGCTGAGGGTAGATTAGAGGGGGCCAGGTAGGGAGGGGGGTTCCCATGAGGATCCCGGGGAGTCAGCGAGGTCTCAAGAGACAAGGACACACCCTGAGTGGTCCCCAGCACCCCGTGCCCAGCACTGGTGGGGAGAAAGGGTGCAGAACAGCGGGTGCCAGTCTCCTCCTGAGGAGGCCTGGCTGGGTGTGGGCACCAGGGAGGCCTCTACCCAGCTCAGACCCTTAGGGCACAGGCCTGTAAGAACCCAGGGAGACCCAAGGAGTCCGCGTGCCCACAGCCTGACCATGCAGGCAGATGGAGAAATGGCCAACGACGCACTGATTCTTCAGGTTAATTGATAAGAAATCATCGTTATTTTATCTACTTACTTCTACTATTAAATAATAGTAGCAACCAGCTTTAGCAGCTTACTCAGTTCCCCTCACTGGGCCATGCATTTCCCAATAAGTTCTGTCAAGAGCCCCGGGGTGAAGAGATGACTATCTTCATCTGTAAGCAGGACACTGAGTTTCAGAGAGGCTGAGAACCTGCCCAAAGTCACAGAGCTGGAAGGGGCAGAGCACGCTCGTCCTTAGCTGCCGTGTTTCCCCGCCCACGGTACTCCCTGTCCCACGGCCTGTCCCACGGCCACGGCGTGTGCTTAGGAGCCGGAGAGCACGAAGGAAACCGCTTAGTCACTTTGATCAGGGTTGGACTGGGCTTTGGGGAGGAGGCATATCCCAGGTAGAGATGGGGGGAGAGGGTGTTCCAGGCACTTGGCAGCATCCAGGGACGGTCACATGCGACCGGGTCTGCACTGTGGGAAGGTGGTGGGAAATGAGGTTGGAGAGAAGCTGGGTCAGCATCCGAAGGACACTGAATGACAAACTAAGGAGGTGAGGCTTTACCCTGCAGGCCCTGGGGGACCATGGGGTGGGGTGGGGTGACAGGTTCTGATTGGGGGGCCCTGGAGAGGAAGGGCTGGGGAGGAAGGTGGCAGCCAGGATGTTGGGTTAGGGTCATGATTCTGATGCAGCCCATTTATTGAGCACCTACTATGCCAGGTCCCCGGTTTTTACACACAAAGCTGGCATCCCCTCCCACTGTCCAGGTGGGGACGCAGGCTGAGGAAGGGCAGCGAATCAAAGCTGTTTCTCCCCTTCCCCACGGCAACACCCCGTGACCCGTGGGCAGCTCTATTGCCCTCCCAAGAGGCCAAGACTGACCACGGCCTTGGTCCTTCCCACCGGCCCTCCTGGGCCCTTCCCAGGCTCTAGGAGGGAATTCTGCCCACACTGGCTCTGGGAGGGGTCCTGGGCTGGACACTCAGGGTTCCAACTGCTGAGTTAATCTAAAGGAAACCATCACTCCACATCCTGGGCTCACAGCCCCCCCCCCCCCCGTGCCATCCCCGCCCCCACCCTGCCCTGGGCTCTCTGAACAATTCCATCCAAGCACATCAGCGGCTGCGGCTGCCAGCTAAATGCTGAAGCCTGTGTTTCCTGCTCCCAGGGACCCATGGGTTATGCTGACTCTGCAGGGGTTGCTGAGTGCTGAGAGCTGGGGAGGGGCCTGAGGTGGAGCAGGAAGCCGCTGGGTGGGGCTGGGCGGGTCTTGCTACCTGTATCATTACAAAGCCACATCAGTCTCCGAAAGCCACACACGCAGAGGGGTGGCCAGGGCAGGGGAGGGGGTCCGGGTAATGGAATAAGCACAACTCAGGTGGAGAGAAGAAGGGGATCGTGGGCTCCCAGGCCAGAGGGACCGATAGAGTTCAAGTCACATCCACAACATTGACTAAGCACCTGCTCGTTACCAAGGTCACTCAGGTGGCTGCCAGGATCACCTTCTGGCTCTGAGAATCAAGTGACCTTTGAGCTCTGACCCCTAACTCACCATGCAGGTCAGAGACCCAGAGTCGGCTCCGGCCTCCCCTGGGCCTCCTGGGTGTGGGGTTTCGGGTTCTCCCAGGCCACCTGTCTCTGCTGGCAGATTACACACACACTGTCCCCTTTCCATGCTGCATCACCCACACTGGACACATCCTGACTCCTCTCCCTTCCCACCTGTCCCCAGCCCATGGGAGGCAGACCTTGCTCAAGTGTCAGCAAGTGACAGAATTCCCAGCACCCTCCTGCGCACATCTCCACCCAGGCACCCTCCTCTCTTCCCCGTGGTCTGTCCTCGCCTCCCCCAGCCTCATTTCACCCCACCCACTCTCTTGCACCCTGAGAACCATCCACTCATAGATTCTCTACTTTCTTGAATATGCCACAGTCCTTCCTGCCCCAGAGCCTTTGCACAAGACATTTGCTCTGTCTTCAATGCTCTTTCTGTTTTTCCCTGGAAGATTCAACACAAATGTCGTTTATTCAGTGAGGACCCTCATGACCCCCAAAGCTGGATGATATCTTCCATCCCCTGTCCACCAGTGTGATCTATTACCTCATTATTCTATCATATATCACAGTGTGTGTGTGTGTGTGTGTGTGTGTGTGTGTGAGAGAGAGAGAGAGAGAGAGAGAGAGAGAGAGAGAGAGAGAGATCTCCCCCTTACCAAACTGCAAGCCTTATATGGATAGGAATCAGATGTCTAGTGGACAGTCAGCAGAATGTTGAATAAATGACCGCCAACCGCCCCTGTCCTGTGGAGAGAAGCCTTGGAGAGGGAGAGCGATACCTAAGAAGGGTCTTGAGGCACAAGTGTCCCCCAGAGGGCTCAGATCAGAGCACCAGGGCTGGGGTTCCTGTGCCTGGAATGGCGGGGTGTTTGGGGGACTCACGCGGGGCTCCGCCTGGCGGGCAGTTAAATACAAGAGAAAGGAGGTTTGGGAGAGGCCAGAAAGACGGAGATGGAGTTAGAACTCAGTGTCGAGGAAGTGGGGAGCCGTCAAGGAGCTGAGCAGAGAATGTGACCAGCATGACCTCAGAATCAGTACCCTGGGGCCGCTGGAGAAGGGACGGAGCCCGGGAGGGCTGGGCTGGGGAGAGCCGCCCCTGGCTGTTGTGGTGACCCAGCTGGGGGAGATAGCTGGAGCGTGTGCCCGCAGAGAGCTCACCAGGAGGACAGGCACGCGAGGGAGAAATGGACCATGTGGTTTGGGAATGTGAGGTGGGAGGTGCCCAGAGTCATGCCACAGGATCCAGGTGTCAGGAGTGCCAGGCCTGTGTGCCAGTCAGGGAGGCCCGCCTGGAGGTGGCAGGTGAAGCCGAGGGCGTGGGTGACAGGACCAGGAGGCTGGCTGGGGGCGGCGTCCCTGGCTCCTTGCAGCCCTGCAGAAAGTGCTCTGGGTGCTGAGCCGTCCTGGAGAGGAAGGGGACGGAGCTGTCAGATGCAGCCTCGGCAGAGGCCAGGCGAAGGGCCCATTGTCCCGTCTCCCTGATTCGGGCCTCACTCAGGTCAATGTGTGATGGCTGCAGTAATGGAGAGGCTCCCCTGCAGCCCCGCAGCCTGTAATCAGGGCTCCCAGGGCCCCCTGGGCTGCCAAAGGCCGCTGTCCCCGAAGCCTGGCAGGCGGGAGCACACTGTGCCTTCAGGGTCGGCGGCTGGGCTTCTGCAGTGTAGAGGTTCACCCCACGTGCCAGCCTGCGGGGGGCCCAGGGCCCCGGAACGCTCTCGAGCAGAGCAGATTCAATGGCCCATGAGTGGCAGGAGAGGAACCGGGATGCTCTGCTGGAGAATGTCACGACTCCCAGGAACCCATCCCAGACCAGGGAGCAGGCGTGATCAGGGACGGTCAGGAAGGAGATGTGCTTCAGAGAAGATCCCGCCCTTGAAGAAGGAGTGGAGCTGGGCGAGCCCAGAGGACCTTCCGACTCTTCGATTTCAGACTTTCCAAGTCCCAAGCAGAGCTCTCTCCAGGTTTCCAGTTGCGCGTCGTAGATAACCACCAGCTCCCCGGCTGGGGTCTCAGGCATGGTGCCTACGACAAGTGGAGATAGCCATCAGGAGCCACACGTTCCTCTGAACCCAGGTCTCCCAGGCCCTCTCACTGTGCCCAAAGACGAGATCCCCACTGCCCCATCAAGGTGACCCATTGACACTAGGACGGTGGAGACAGAGGGTGCGGATGTCACTACCAAACCCTGCCCAGGTGTCTGGCTCCAGAGCTCTGCTCAGTCCTGTTGGCCACCTCTGGGAAGACATTGGCCATGACTGCACCCCTCAAGCCGAGGGGGACCCCAGAGCTCTCCACTGGAGGGAGTTCGATTTAGCTTCACCTCCACCCTCATCGTGGGGTCCTGCATGGCCACAGCTGGGTGGACCTGCTGCCCCTGGCTCTGTGCCGCTCGTGGGCCTGACCTGACAGCATCCCTAACTTCCCAACCCCTCCCGAGGTCACTAATGTGCTGTAGGCCAGGACACGTGGCACAGGCTCACCCACAGGAGCCCAGGCTCAGCACACAGGCATCCAGGTGGCTGCAGGGTGGCTTGGGCCCACTCTGGACAGCTCAGGACTTAGCGCCCTGGTGGCTGCTGAAGGGATCAAGCGCAGATGAGAGAAAAGTTTGAGCAGCGAGAGAAAAGAGCCAGCAGAGAATTTCTTCTGCCTCCGCCCCCTGGACAGACTGAGATCCATCGCCATCACAGGGCCCCTCTGGTCAGGACTCGCGAAGCTACGCTCTGAGCGGCAGAAACAGCATCGGGTGAGCCGTGAGCTCGTCCATCTGCAGAACGCTGTCGCTGCCTTTTATCCCTGTTCTTCCTTTCTTGGGGCGGCTTTTCCCAGTGTTTGAATGTGTCCCCCCAAAACACGTATTAGAAACAATCCCCATGCGACAGTCATGGTTTTCTCTTCGTTTTTTCTTGTTGCCTTGTTTCGGGTGCTGGGAAGGACCCAGGGCTCAGGCACACTGGGCAAGCGCTCCACCACTGAGCTCCACCCCAGCCCTCCAGTGCAGCGATTTTAAGAACCTCTGGAAGGCGATTAAGTGGGTGGATTAGTGCAAATTATAAAGAATTGGAGGCTGCAATTCAATCTCTCGTGCCTTCTTTGCTTTGAATTGAAGCAGCCCCAAGGCCCTAGACAGAGTCCAGCTCCTTCGTATTGGACTTTCCAACCTCCAGAACCATGAGCCAAATAAACGTCTTCTCTTTATAAAGTACCCAGTCTGCGGCCTTCTGCAACAGCACCCAGTAGGACCACACGTGCTTTTGACTCCAGTTCTGTTTTCTAAGGAACTTCAGCTAATTCATAATAACACAGCCAGCGAGATCTTATCCCTAGAAAGATGAAATTCCAGAACTCCAAGGAGCCGAGGCTTCATGTCATTGAAATTTCCCTTGCAAAGCCCACCCAGGGGTCTTCTCAGGCCCAACGTTAGCTTCTAAAGACGATACCAAGCCTCTCTGGGCCCTAATCACCAAAAAGGGTACAGAACCAGGAACCAGGATGCTACTGGCTGTCAGGGCACCGCCAAGGGTTTCTAAGTGCTGGGGTCCTTGACCTGGTACACAAAGCAATACAGGGAAACAGGCCCACAACAGGTAGCTGCAAGACCTCCAGGCTGACAGGGGCCTACAGCTCATGCCACAACTCCTAGGACCCCCCAAAAGGAACATCCTGAGTTCCCAGGGTCACGGCACCCAGAGAAGCACAAGATTCAGCTTCCTGTGGGATGGTCACGGTTCTCCCTGCTTGTGAGCAGCTTACCATTAAGGGATCATTTCAGCCACAGGCAATGTTGCCAAGCACAAAGCTGGCGTGTTCTTCTTATCTGGTTAGCAGGAGAACACAGCTACCAAGTTAACTAAAGATCAAATTCTCAGCCGGGCACAGTGGTGCACGCCTGTCATCCCAGCAGCTCAGGAGGCTGAGGCAGGAGGATCGTGACTCAGTGAGGTGCTGAGCAACTCAGTGAGATCCTGTCTCTAAATAAAATACAGAATAGGGCTAGGATGTGGCTCAGTGGCCGAGTGCCCCTGAGTTCAATCCCCGGTACAAAAAAAAAAAAGAAAGAAAAGAAAAGAAAAAGAAAAAGATCAAATCCTCATGCGGAAGAGACGGAGCTTGTTAGCCTCCCCTTCACAACCTCATTCCCATGAGCTCCAGAGAAGCAGAGATGTGCCCAGGGTTGGCAGCTCCAGGAAAGGAAACAGAAACCACTCGAGGTGTCTTACAGGAAAGGCGGGATTTAACACAGGGGGTTTGTTGACAGGATGTTGACCTGGCATCCAAATTGCAGAAAGTCACTGCCGCTGGCTCTGCTGTCTCACCCCTCACAGCTGGGGCACTAGAACCTGGAGCCCACAGCCCAGCGCTGCCGTCACTGAGGCCTCTGTGCCTTCGCTTATGAGCGGCAACAGCTGGATGCAGACGGCCTCCTCTGTCACCCCCTAATCCTCCTCCTCACTTCTCCCTTCCAAAGCCTCACAGGTGCACCTCCTCAGTGACCCTGAACACATTCAGCCGAGGTGCAAGGGGACTGAGGAAATGCCGTCTTATCTTCCCAGGAAGGTACGCAGAAGGGAGCAAATGTGGGTGTTGAGTACCAGGGAGAGACTCAGGGCACGTGGCTTAGCAGCGGTGAATCCAAGGCCCACCCACCATTCCTCCCATTCCTCCTGCTTCTCTGGCTCTTCCTGGCTCCTGGTCCTGTCTCTAAGCTTTCAAGCACCTGCTCAAACTCCTTCATGTCCCTCCCACCACAACTCGGGGCAGGAGCTCCCAAACCCCTGGCCGCAGAACTGAATGGGCCTGGGACAATGTGGTCATAGGCACAGGGTGTCCAGATGTTCCTTCTTAAAATGACCTGATTTTCTGGCATGATGCTCTTTCTTTGTTTCTGGTGGGTTTAATAGTAGTAGTAGTAGTAGTAGTGGTAGTAGCAGCAGCAGGAGTAGTAGTGGTAGTAGTATCTCCTCTTCCTATACTGGAACCATCAGTCTCTGGTCATATCTCCTCAACCTTAACACCAACATGGTTTTAAATGGTGGAGAAAGAAAATGACAAGGTGATTTGGACAGCTCCTCATTGCCTGTCTAGGAATTAGCTTGGGGAAGCCTGGGAGTGAGTACAGGTAAGGTACAGGGTGATCTCCTTGCCCCAAGATAGAGAGGGGAAAAGATAAAGCAGGTGAATTTGAAATCTTCACCTCTTTAAGCCTCAGTTTTCTCATCTGTAAGACACATAGAATGTGGTCATGTAAGTTTATATTGATAAAGTATTCACCATGTACCAGACACTATAGTATGCCTGTCTTAGTTCATTTTGTGTTGCTGTAACAAAACACCTAAGGCTGGCTAATTCATGAAGTACAGAGGTTTACTTAACTCACAGTTCCAGAAGTCTAAGAGCATGGTGTACCCTCATTGGCTTCTCATGAGGGCTTCATAGTACATAGTATCATATGGTGGGAACACGTGAGAGAGGTCACATGTTGAGAGAAAAAGCAAGACAGCAAGGAAGGGCCAGGCTCGTTTTTTTATAACTTCCTGCTCTCATGAGAAGGAACCCTGGAGTCCGGCATTAATCCCTTCACAAGGGCAGTCACAACCCTATCACCTCCCACCAGCCCCCTGCTAAACACCATTATACCAGGGACCGGGCTGCATCATGAGTCTTGATGTGTCCAAACCACAGCAGCCCTTACACAGGCTCAGAGGTAGCTGATTGTACATTCACATTTCACGTCTGAGGACCTGAGACTCAGGGAGGCAACTTGGCTGATCAAGGACACCCAGCCATCAAGAGAAGGAGACAGGATTCGCATCCAGGACTGAGTTCTAAACACAGAGGCTTGAATCCTGACTCATTCAACTTCCTCTAGCTGGTTTGGTGGTTTGCTGTTGTTTTGCTTTGTTTTTTACCTTTCTCTCTTCTGTTTACAGTACTGGGAACTGAGCCCAAGGCTTCATGCTCTGAGCTACACCCCCAGTTCTTTCTCATTCTATTTTGACACAGGGTCTCCCTCAGTTAACCAGACTGGCCTCAAGTTTGTGATCCTCCTGCTTCAGACTCCTGAGTAGCTGGATGACAGGTGTGAGCCACAGGTGGACGGCAGAGTGGGAGTCCACAAGCTGCACTTCCCAGCTCCTTTGCAGCTGGGGTTCCAACTGTGACGAGGTTCGGCCAAACAGATGCTCCCTCGTGAGGTCCAGAGGCAGAAGGAGGGCATCGTGGGAGAGGAAATGCTGAGCCTGGGCCCAGGTGTAGCAGAAGTTCCCGGAGGCTGACCCCTCCCTTGGTGGCTGTGGAAAGCAGGAATCCTGGAGAGGTGGCATGTGGCAGTGGCGGGGCCTTCTCAATTTGGCAGGCACCTTCCTGATGCCACAACTTCCTGATCTTGGGACCCAGTTATGTGTGCACTTTGGGGGGTGCCCCTCAAGTTTTAACCCAGGATCTGTTTCTGCAGTGTCCCCCTGGATCTGTAGTAAGTGAGGTCATCCTCTGGGCTAAAGCCTGGGGTGATGTCATGACTAATTTGCAGCCAAAACAGAAGCAAACGCCCCTCCCAAGCCCCTTAGTCCAGTGTAGCCAGACAGAGACCCAGAGAAACAAGGGACTCAGCCAGGCTCCCCAGGAGCCATGCGTCCCAGGCCTTGTGACCTGCAAGTCCTCGCTCTTTCCACTTTGCCTCCAGAAACAGAGGAAGAAAGTTGGTGGGGACAGTTATTATGTCAAGAACCCAGAGTCCTGATTCAGGGGCCCTGAAGCCAGGGATTCTGTGGTCTCAAGGTGTCTGTTCTTAACTTGGCAATAGTTGTCACTGCCCTAGAAAGATGTTAGGTCCCCAAATACTTCCTCCTCACTGTAATGCCCCACTCTTGCCGGACCAAAAATAGAACAATATTGGAGAAATCTATGAAAGTTTGATATATTGTTTAAGTACAGTAAATACGAGTTCCAGAAGATTCATGCTTCAAAATTAATAAGATGTGTCAACAGTAAAAACCGTCTCAGTAGAGATGAAAAGTGGCTTCCTCTGGTGAGAAAAACCGTGGGACACGGGGCCTATTGCTTTTCTTTGTTAATCATATCACTTGATTTTTAAAATACGCATATTTCATAATCATCATATGTGTATGATTTTACGATTGCAATCATTGCATTGTGCAATAATGATGCCTGAGACATGTATATTTTTATTAAATGATATTTTACTGTTAAAATATCTAAGACATGTAAATGAATATATATTCTGTAACAGGTATACACTTCAAAATAGACATTATATAGGTCATACCTGTATGTATATGAGACATATTTGAAAATAGTTATGTAAATTGAATACATTTGGTTTTACGAAAAGCAGTCTTTAAGAAATGCCTGCTGTAGCAGGTAACTTCACTCCTACATTATCTTTTCCAGGATTCAAAAAAAAAAATTTTCCGTCTCATGCCAGCTATGCCCCTTGGTGATTTTCATGCCAGCCCAAGTTGACGATGTGATATCTCTTCTTTTTCTTGCCTTCCCTTTATGTTACTTTTGCAACACTTGGCAAACTGCTTGTGCAGTGGCCTTTCCATCTATTATCATGAGGTTCAGGGCACGTTTTTCTGGCTCTGTGCTGAGGAATTCTGCATTAAATAGATTTCTTCTCTTCCACAATTTTCAAGAATTTGGATTACAACTGCCTCGCTCCACGACCACAAAACAGGGCAAGCAGAGCTGCTGCAGAGAGGTTCCTGCCAGTTCCGTGAGAATCTGGACCACCCCATGCAGCTCACAGGCCTAAGTGACAGCTGTCCTCTGCTCAGGACCCTCCAGGGTGGAGACTGAGAATGACCTGGAAGGCCCGCTGAGAGCAGACGGCCCTCAACAGCCCAGAGTCTCTTTCCCCAACTTGCTTTTGAAAACTTATCTCTTGCTCACCCCATGGCCCTCCCCACTCCACACAAACACTCACATCCTATGTGTCCCGACCTGGTGACCTTATTCTCCTGGCTCCTTCCTGCTGCAATGCCATCCCCTGACACCCTCAGACATCCAAAGCCTTCAGGGTGAGCTACAATAGTAAAAATGGCCAAAACTCGAGCATTTGCTGCCTGCCTGAGCAGACCTCCGAGGATTTTAAAGTAGCCAACACCTACTGAATGACTGACATATAGGAAGCCCTTTATATCCATGTCCATCCAATCTGCACAACCATTTTATAAGGGCCACCTCAGGAAATGAGCAACAGAGCCACATACCTAACCTGAGGTCCCCAGGTAGGGAGGAGTGAAGCCATGCTCAGGGTCAAGCTATGGATCCCCAGAATCAGGCTCGGCACCATGACAGCCTGTGGACTGCCAGGGAGGTGACAGATACATCATTAATAATTGCTGCCATGGAGAAAGGCTGTTAAGTACCTCAAAAATCTAAGCGTGGAAGTACCACACAGCTCAGCAATCCCACTCTGGGAACACACCCAAGAGAAATGAATGCCCGTGTCCACGCAGACACAGGCCCACCCATGACCATGGCAGCATTATCACAGCAGTCTCAAAGTGGAAACAACCCAATGTCCATCGACGGATGAATAAGAAGCAGATTATGGAGTATGCATGCAGTGAAATATTATCTGTCCATAAAAAGTCCTCAAAAACATGTTGATATTGGGGAGGCTGCACCCATGCAGAGCCAGAGGCAGATGGGAAATCTCTGCACCTAACCCTCAATTTTGCTATGAAAATTTAAACTTCTCTTAAAAAAAAAAAAAAAGTCTTTTTTGAAGTCACCAGTCTGCTATAGGGTTGCCATGACAAAGTCCCACAGACTGGGTGGCCTAAACAATAGATTTGTTTACTATTTAAAAGCTAGCAAGGCAAGATGGAGGTGTCTGCAGGGTTGGTTTCTCCTGTGAGCTTTTCTGGGTTTGTAGATGTCTGTTTTCTCCATAGCTCACCACATAGTCTCTCTGTGTCCTAATCCCTTCTTCTAAAGAAAAAGAAAAACACCCATCAGACTGGGCTGTGGCTCCGTGGTAGAGCACTTGCCTAGCATGCTTGAGGCCCTGGGTTCAATCCCTAGCACTGCAAAAAGTAAATACAAGTTGTCTGGGGTTGTGGCTCAGTGGTAGAATGCTCGCCTAGCATGCACAAGGCACTGGGTTCAATCCTTGGAACCACATAAATATGTAAAAATAAAGATATTGTGACTACCTAAAACTTAAGAATAAATATTTTTTAAAAAATAAATAAATAAATAGATAGATAAAAGAACAGCAGTCAGGGTTGTGGCTGTGGTTGTGGCTCAGCAATAAAGCGCTCACTTAGCACATGTGAGGTGCTAGGTTCGATCCTCAGCACCGAATAAAAAAGGTATTTTGTCCAACTACAGCTAAAAAATAAATATTAAACAACAACAACAACAAAGGACACCAGTCATACTGAATTAGGGCCCACTTTGCTGACCTCAGTTTAATGCGATGACCTCTGTGAAGGCACGGTCTCTAATGACAGTCACCTTTCCCGGCTCAGGAGGTTTGGACTGCAACGTGCGAATTTGAGGGGACACAACTCAGTCCACTAAAGGCACATACTATACGATTCCTTTTACATGAAATGGCCAGAATAGCCGAATGCATTGAGATGGAAGGCCGATCAGTGATAGCAGGGGAAAGGGGACTGAATGACTACTTAAAAGCTGTCGGGTTTCCTTTTAGGGTGATGAACATGTGTTCATTTGAGCACGGCAGTGCAGGTCTGTAAATCAGCAACTTGGGAAGCTGAGGCGGGAGAATTGCAAGTTCAAAGCCAGCCTCAGCAACTCAGCAAGGCCCTGAGCAACTTAGTGAGACTCGGTCTCAAAAAATCTCAAGGGCTGGGGAGGTGGCTCAGTGGTTAAGCACCCCTGGGTTCAATCCCCAGTACCCAAAAAGAAAAAAACAAAGTTTTCAAACTAGAAAGAGGTAGGGATGACATAGCACTGTGAATGCCATTGAACTAAATGCCACTGAATCATAAACCTTAAATGGTTAGTTTTTTGTTACATGGATTTCTCCTTGATTCAGGGGGAAAGCAGGAAAGAGTGGCCCAGACCCTGAGCTTCGGCCTCTCTGGTGATTCCCGTCACTCCTCTCCCTTCCAGCCAAGCTGCAAGCTCTCTCTGTCCTTCATCCAGGGGGACTGATGGGCCCTGACTTTTCCTAAGCATGACATAAGATAGAGTCATTTTTGCCAAAGAGAGAAGGAAGAAAATGGCTCCAATTTCAGGAGGATGTAAATGAACCCAGTGCTGCCCACAGAACATCCATCCAAGAGCCACCTGCCGCCTGGCCGAGACCCGCCAGGTGCGAAGTTTATTCCCCTGTTCTGGGCTCCATGCCAGGGCTTGCCGCGGGGCTCTGTCACCGCTGTCGGCTGGTCCCAAGCTTAGACCTTTCTATCCTTCTCTAAAAGCCCAGATTTTACCTGAGGACAGGGGGTCAGAAAGATGGGCCACTAAACCAGGGGGCACTGATGGGTCGGATGAAGGCCTCCCGGGGCCTCCGTGGGGCTCCAGATGGTCCTGGGTTTCCCGGACCCCAGTATTTCTGACGGTGCAGTGAAGGGGTCCACTTCTTTACCTGTCCCTGGAGAGCCCCTCAGTGACCAGCAGAGGAAATGCTCAACTAAAGCTTATAGAAACAGGAGGGAGGAAGGCAGCATTCAACAGGGAACACAGGGCACGGTGAGCGACATTCCTTTGACCTTAGGCTGCACTCATTCCAGGCCCAATTTCTAGGTGACGGGGGCCTGAACCTCTCACCTCCAAGAGGCACTGAGGCCAGGAAGAGAGTCTTCAGGAAGCAGAGAGCTGCGAAACCCTGTCCTCGGTATGTCTCGCTATCTCCAAGCTCAGAACCTGATTTTCCTCGTCGTTGACTCTGCTCTCCCTCCTCCAACACACACACCAGTGGCCACAGGTCCACGCACTTGCCTGGGTCTTCAAAATTCTCCTGAAGTCAACATTACCCTCGTCCAGTGATGATCCCCCAGTGGTCCCCAGGCGTACAGTTGGAATCTGTGGGTCACCACCAGGACCTCGAGTCCCTCCTCAATGATCCATGCCTCAACTCCAGACTTGCCAAGGAGCCCCTGCCCCTCTCCAGCTGCAGCCTCTGCATTTGACCTCCCAGCCATCTTGCAGCACCTCCATCTTCTGGGCCTCATCACCTGGACCTCCCCCAGGGACCAGGACCCGGAGGCCAGCAGCACTACCCTGGTAAAGCTGTTCCAGTCCCCCGTTCTCAGCTGCATCCCTGTTTCTCCAGGTTCTGGGGTCTCCCAGAGTGTACTGTTCCCTGCCCTATATTCAATCAATCGCTCAGCTCCTTAGAACTCCTCTCCATCTTCTCTGTTGTTCAACTCACCACCATCTTTCTCTAGAACCATCAAAACTGGTTTTCCGACCCCCAAACCTTGCTCTTCTGCAGCCCATCATGCTGCAGCCAGAGTGACCTCTCCAACAGATTGGTCTCACCCAGACAACACCTTCCTCCTGCCAGATCCAAAGTCTTCCATCCTCCCTCCATCCAAGCCACCCTGCTCTCCTCCCCTCCCTTCTCCTCCAGCAGGATTCCTCCATAATGGAACAAAGGGACATCTCTTGGAGGTCAATTTCTTTGTGTATGAGCTTGAATCCTTTTCAACTGTGGCTTCGTAGCTTATCTCTCTGGTAATTTTTTTAGCACCTTAGAATGTAAAATTGTGGGGGCAGGCCCATCATGTGCTAGCTCATGCCAAACTTTGGATTGTTTGCGCTACATTTTTCTCTATTACTTGTTGAATCCTTGTGTTTTGTGTTAGAATAAAAATTCTAGGAATGAGCCAAAGATGTCTAGGAATTATTTGGTCTTATTATATCCTGAATATTATTCAGGATAACTAAATATAATGTGAGGATGCAATTAGGCCTGAAGTGGATTGTGATCACTTAAACTTTAGTCTTTTGTGGCTGGTTCACATGGAGCCCAGCTCAGCCAATAGCATCGGAGCTTCATGGCATCAGGGACATTCCTCTTTCTACGTAAAACTTTGTATGTTTCACGTCTGGAGCAATGTTGTGAATAGTTATGGGGAAAATGAGAATGTAGAAGTCTGATTTTAAAAGTATATACCTGTGGGACTCTAGGAAATTGTCTGGCTAATAGCTACCAAAGGTGCTAATCAAAGTCAAAATAGAAACAGGGAAAGAAACAGACTAAGAGAGTGGATTTCCACCATGTATATTGGTGGTGGAAATGTAACATGGCACCACCACTATGGAAAACAGTTTGATGGGTGGTAAACATAAGATTTCCATATCACCCAGTAGTTCTACTCCTAGGTATACACTCAGAAGAACTGAAAATAGAGATCCAAATAGATACTCATAGACGGGTGTCCATTTCAGCACCATTCACAATGACCAAAAGGTATAAACACCTCAAGTGTCCATCAACAGATATATGGGTAAATAAAATGCATGTGTGGGTGCACATGGGTGTGTGTGTGGGGGGGTGTGTGATGGAATATTATTCAGCCATAGAAAGGAATGACATATAATGCTATGTGGATAAAATGAAATATTATTCAGGCAATAAAAAAATACTATATGATTCCAGTTACCTGAAAGAGCCAGAAAAAGTGAATTTATAGAGACAGAAAGCAGATTAGAAATTACCAGAAGGCTGAGAGGAGAGGGAAAGGGGAGTGATTGCTTAATGACACAGTTTCTATTTAGGACAATAAAGACATCTCAGAAAAAAAGAGAATGGTAGTGTTTGTACAACATTGTGAATGTAATTAATGCCACCGTACACTAAAAATGTTTTAACTGGCAATTTTTACATTATATATATATATGTATATCCACAATTCAAAATAAAATTTGTGAACAGAGAGGAAGAGGAGACCTAAAACAGCCAAAATAGGTATCTGTGGGCTGACTGGAAAATGTTGGGGGATCTTTTATTTATTTCATTGTTGAACAGCTTGTGCTTTGCAATATGTTCATGGAATATAAATAACATTAGTGACTATAGACTATCAATTTCTGTCCTGTTACAGCATTAAGGATTTTTTTTTTTTAATCAACTCTCTAAAAAGAAAAAGAGCAGTGAGTCTCTAGGGAGAGGATTTTAAACAAACCTCTCTATTTGCCTGTGTTCAGGCTCCGGCTTTCATCTTCACGGGGCATTTGGAGACTCTACCTGGGATGTTGAGAGCGGACGGCCCTTGTCTGAACTTCATCCTCAGGGCAAAGTGCCACCTCTGCCTGCCCCACGCATGGAGTGTGACTTGGTGAGGATCCTCCCTGTGGCAGCCCTTACTTAGCACAAAAGGAGCTGAAGTTTAGAATTGGAGGACTCAGGAAGGAATTTTCTCCTCCCTCCAAGCACACAGACCATTTAGGGGCTTTTGTATCCTTGTTTGTTTTTGTGTTTTGCCAGAAACACAAAACCCAGGGTGTCTAATACAAAAGGCAAGCTCTGTGTCCTGAGCTCCACCCCCAGCCCACAGGCCCTTTTAATAATTCTGGTCAGACCTTCTGTCTTGATCCTCTGGGGACCCCAGAATGCAGTAGAAACAGACTGTCCGCCCCAGGGGACAGCAAGTGGTGAGAAAGTTTAAATTTAGAGGAGTTGATGCTACGTTGCTATGGTTAAAAATACACTGAGCGCCAGCAACACCTAGAACATGAGCCACTCACAGTGGCCACGGGGTGTGGCTTCTGGGCCTGCAGAGAGGCAGCAGCAGCTGACACTGCCCTTTCTTTGTTCCAGGATGATCACATTCCAGAGGAGCACGGCTCTGACGTTGCCCGTCCATCATGGTGGGAACATCCTGAGGCCCTAAAGTAAAAGGAGACGGAAGGAAAAACAAGAAAGATACAAGAGAAAATCACAAATGGGCTGCTGTATGGGTGGAGGGCAACATAAAGGGCACTTCTTAGGAAAAGCAAAGGAATGCTGGACGCAAAGAACTGACCGGGACCTGATTCGGGACAACGGGAAAGTATCAGGGTTGCCCGAAAGAAAATGACCGGTAAATCCAGGAGAAAGTCTGCAGATGAGACCCCAGGAAGAGGGAGCATGACACATGCAGGGGGCAGCAGAAGAATGGAATGGTAACTTTTTTAATAGTTACTCTTTCTTTCTTTCTTTCTTTCTTTCTTTCTTTCTTTCTTTCTTTCTTTCTTTCTTTTTTTAATCTCAAGAGGGAAGCCCACTTGGAGGGACAAAAATGTCTATCAAAGCCACCTGTTAACATCCCATTCCCTAGTGCCCTGAAAATGGAAAACCTACGTTATAGCAATGACATTATAAGAGGGGAAAGACACATTGAATTTTAAAAACAGTAAACCCGGGGTGTAATCTTTTCCTTTTGCCACTATAACAAATTACCAAAACTTTAATGGGTTAAAACAGTACAGAGAATCATTGCACTTTTCTAGAGGTCAGATGTCTGAAGTGGGTCTCAATAAACCAAAATCAAGGTGTTTTCAGGGCCCCTTTCCTGCAAAGAAAGGAAGATTCTGAGGTCAATCCTTCGCCTTGTCTTCTCCCCCTTCTAGAAACCAGCTGTGTTCCTTGGCCCATGATCCCTTCCACCTGCCAAGTCAGTAGCAGAGCATCACCAAGTGTCCTTAACTCTGACTTCTCCTCTGCCTCCTTCCTCCTCTTCCCCACTGGTAAGGACAATGGGCCACACTGGCCCCTCCAGACAGTCCAGGAGAATCTCCCTGCTCTAAGGCCAACTGATCAGCAGCATGAGCTCCCCCTGGAACTGGAACTCCTCTTTGCCATGTGGCATAACACCTACATGGGCTTGGGGGATATGTGTGGGGAGGGTCATGTTCTGCTCCCCATAAGGGAACTACATGTGGTCCACCTACCACCATCCTAAGAAGAGTTCTGAAGAGCAGTTTGGGGGCTGGGGCTATATCACCGACAAAAGTGATCTACAGAGAAAGAGTAACCACGTCTTGCAGCCCAATTGTCTCCAGCCTAAGGAAAGATTCACCTCTCAAGTGCTGTCGATCTGTTGTGTCTCCCCACGGCTCTAGCAAGAGTCCTGTGGGTCAATAAACCACGTGGCCATATATCAGCATCACCTAGCAGGTTGAGCCTGAAAGAAAACCCCAAGTTCTCCTTAGCCAGGGCTGAAGAAGAACAGATGCTCACCCTCCCGGGGCTCCCTGTAGGGGTAGGGACCCTCTGCTCAGATCATTCCTGCCATCACTCTGGAGATGGTGCCCTCCATAGGTGGGGAGTGGACCAGGAGTGAAGAGTAAATTTTAGCACTAGGTCCTTTCTAACTAAAGATGAAGAAGCACAGAGAAATTGTCCAGAATCCACTGGCTTGTAAAGAGTGAAATTGAGATCTGAGTCCAGATTTGCCCAGGGTCCTAATCTTAGTTGTTCATCTAGTAAGTATTTAAAAGTTTATTCTGCGTTGGGCATCGTATGAGGTGGTACACAGATCTAAGACTCGGGAACTGTTCAGACCATTACTTACAGCAACACAGGTGTCTGTAGACCAGAAAGCCTGGGAGCTGCGGGAATGACGATAAACCTGGACTTCTGGCCAGGGATGGTTTGATATAGAAAGCTGGGCCACCAGATTAGGCGGGAGCTATCCAGGTGGAAATGTGAGGAAAAGCACCCCAAGAAGAGGAAACAACCTGGGCAAAATGCAGACGTAAGAGAGACGGCAGTGTAAATGAGAGCCCCAGGAGCGGCGAGGCCAGAGGACCTGGGGAAGTAGGGGAGAGGGAAGAGGAGACTCTGGGCTGGAGAAAGGGAAGTGGTGGGTAGAGAGGAATGAATGGCAACATGTTATGTATGCAGAGATGGTAGAACCTGGGTCTAATTAAAGGTGAGGGAGATAAAGACACCTGGGGTGGCAGATTGAAGGAGATGCCAATCACTGAGACCATAGACAAAGGATATTAGGGGATTTCAGGATGAGTTTGATGTGAGGTCATTGTAGAAAAGCATTTACTTTTCTCTGTGATCTTGGACATGTCACTTAACCTCTCCAAGCTCCGGTTTCCTCCTTCCGTTAATATGAATAACGTGTTTCTGGAGTTCTTGGAAGGTTGAAATGAAACGATGACCGAGAGCCCATTCCATAGACTCCAGAATAATGAGCAAAGGGCTAGACGGTGAAAAGTCCACCGAATCCAGCCAAGTGAATGGAATAGGAGTCTTGTCCCTCCTCTGGTCTTTCTTTTTTGGTGGAAAATCTTCTTATCTGGATGAGATCCTCGCAGGTCTACGCTAAGAGGTTCAGCACCTTGGAGAGTACCCCCACCTTTGTGCCCCACACCTTCTAGGTTGGTGAGAGATCTGGCTTCTAACAAATACCAAGAAATTATATAATGGCCGATAATGTCACTGTGGCCCAGTCCCCTGTCTGGAACACTCCAGGTGCCTGTCACTCAAGTGCACAGTCAAAGGAATGAACTTTGATGGCAGGAAAGGCCGATGTTAACATAAAAAATGACAAGGAGATTTGTCAGCTCTCAGACTACCGCTCCAAAGGAGGCTTTTGTTCTCCAAATCCAGATCCCCCTAGGCAAAGCCCAGGACAAAAGTGCCATCCCACTAGGTGATGACATTCAGAGGGGCTGTTAGGCCAACCCACTGAAGTTTGCTTCTGTCCACTGCCCACCAAGGACAGGGATCCTCGGTCCCAATTTACAGGATAGGAAACAAACTCTAGGAAGGGAATGACTTTGACAAGATCACAGAGAGGAAAAGCCGCAAAGCTCAGCCTTGAATCTGGGACCATGGGTTCCTGGCCCTGCTCTTCTCTTTCCTCTGCCTGCGTATCCATCCCTTCAGCTTTCATTACATCCCAACATACAGGCCAGGCACTGGGCTAGAACTGTTCCAAAGTGCCCTAAAAGGAGTAGGAAGAAGGGTGCCAAAGAGGGCAATCACGGTGGAAGGAGAAGAGTCTTTGTGTTCAAGGCCCAATCTGCCTCTTCCTGTCTCAGTTCACCTCACTGGGCCTTCGTTTCCCCATCTGTAACATGGACATAATAAGCACACTTACCACAGGGTTGTTTGAGGGTTAAATAACAGGATACATATAAAGAATTTAATGCAGTGCCTCACACATAACCAGCCCTCAATATGAACTTGTCAAATGAAATAATTTAAAAAAAAAAAAGCGTTGAGGGGAAGGAAACCTTTGAACTTGGTGGCAGTGCTGCAGAATCCTCATTTCCTACTCATCTGCAGTCTCAAGCAAACAACTCCAGCACTCAATAGCCCTAAAGAAGAATTACTTTTCCCCTAAAACCCAGAGACCTCTGGGGAGGAACTTGTGGTCCATTGAACAATCCAGCTCATCGCCCCCTGCCAGGGCCATAAAACACCATGGTTTAGCTAATTGCAAAGGAAGGAGTATTTCTCCAAGGGAAGAAAGGATAATGGGAGCTCTCCAGAGAGTATTTCTACCCCCAGAGCCTGTGTTCTGCTCACACTGCAGGTACCGGGACTCTGACACTCGGGCTTTGGCCCGAGAATAAAAAGACTTTGGGACATGGTGCCAACTCCACCATGCATGACCAGTGTGACAGACGAGACAACTAGGCCTTGCTTTGGAAGGTTGGCAACAGCATGGTCCCGAGAGCAATGGGCCCATGTAGCTTTGATCCTCCCGAAGTGAATTCATGCAATATGGGCTTACTGCCCACCTGCCTAGACACCGTCTTCTCCGGTGCTGAGACTGTGATGATCAACTGACTCTTGGGTTCTGTTCTCCAGAAGGTTCCAGTCTAGAGCAAAAGGCAATGTGTGTTAAGTGGTGTTATTGTTCAACATGGTCGCCCCTCCTGCCTGCAAGACAGAGCTTGAACCTATTGACTCGCTTTTCCAATAAATTATAACCAAAATCTCTCTTTGGAGAAGAAGCTTTAAAAGTTACTATGTGGTTCTCCTAACTGTCTTTCCCCTTTTCCCTACGATTGGCAATGTCTTAGGTGGAAAGGCTGTAAAATTAGCATGAGATAGAGACTCAGCTGGCCTGTGATAAACAGAAAGCACCACCAATAAAGTAACCTTTATTATAAAACACTGAGATTTGGGGATTATTTGTTTACTCAAGCATAACACAGCCTCTCCCGACCGATACAGAAATTGGTACCAGAAGTGGCATGGTGGGGGGGAAAGCCACTAAGAATATATGGCACCAGCTTCCAAGCTAATCAGGGGCAGCAGGAAAAACTCACTGGGGACTGGAAAGAAAGTATCAGTGACACAAGGTGGTGGAACATTTGGCAAAACTGTTTTCTACAGTAAATTGGAAGGCATAAAATATTCCAAATGAGCTTGTGGATTTAGGTGAACAGTTTGGGAAATGCAGTGTTAGTAGCATTCTTTAGATGCTATTAGTTACACTGGGCAAATTGGTTCAGTAAAGAGATGAGCTCAGAAAATATTTAGCCAGATTAAAAGCAGAAAAGAAAGAAAATAGAGTCTAGAAATTCTAGCATTTTCAAGCGGAAGATGCAAGTGCCTTGCGTTTCCAGGTGATAATAGAAGTCCTCTGTGTGGCAAAGACTGGTTAAAACTGAGTCAACTGGTCAAGACCACGGAGCCTGTGATCATCACAGAGGATCTCTAGGAAAATCTCTAAACAGACTAACATGGCGTCCAGTAATTCCTTCCCGCTGAACAAAATGGTTACAGAAATGAGATTGAGAATTTGGATCTTTGGCTGGGGATGTGGCTCCATGGTAGAGTGTCTGCCTGGCATGCATGAAGCCCTGGGTTCAAGCCCTGGCACCACAAATAAATAAATAAAGATACACAACAGTGCTTCCTGCTTAAAATAATAATATATTTTTTTTTAAAAAGAATATGGATCTTCTACAAAGTCCCAAACTCTTCAAGTACCTGCAATTAAGACAAGAGAGAGGTTTGTCTAAAATGGGCTGTAGCTATGGCTAACAGTGTATGGGGCTGGTTAAACTCCTGAGTACAAATAGAGCCACCAATTTATACTAAAAGATACTGATTGTTTAAAGTGTAAATTAATGCATAAGCAGACAACCCTCCAAGGGCAAGAAGCAGGCATACAAAGATGATCTCCCATGCCTTTCTCAAAAGTACCCAGAGAGAACCACAAAAAGGGAAGAGACTCTCCCCCGGCCCCTGGCCCACGGAAAGCAGAAAGCCAGAGAGAACAAAGCCCAAAGGAACCCAGATGGGGACCTGTGGCCAGGGGCAGAGCCAGAGCCTCTGCCAAGGAATAGTCCCCATCCTCAAGGTAAGGAGCCCTCCTGTCCTCCGTCCAGCAAGACAGAAGACTCTGCAGGACCAGTCCCTGCTGAGGGCCTCCCTGCTTCATTCACTGAGGTTTTCCTGTCCCTGACCCAGCACTGTGTATTAGAGGTGTGAAGAACAGAGGTGGAGTTTCAGCCCAGGGCCACCAGACCAAAAGGATCCACACTGAGATACAGAGGCTACTCATGACCCAGACCTGGGGAGGGTGCTGTGATCGGAATGGACTCATGACTCTTCTTCAGGGAAGAAGTGGATTCAAAAGGGACGAATGTGAAAGTCTGTGGCCAAGAGGGAAGATCGTGGTAGGTGGATTATCTCTCAAAATATTCACCGCCCCTCCCTGAAGGAGGGTCATCTTGGGCACTGCTGTCACCACCTGCTGTGAATGAAATGTGAGCAAGAGCAGCACATGCCTCTTGAAGCAGAAGCCATGAAGGACAATGGGTAGCCCACTATACAGCTCCTCTCCTGCTGTGACACCAATAGGGGCCCAGATGGCAACATCTTCTTTAGCCAGATCCAATGGCCTGGGACAGAGCTGAGCTGATCTGTGATGGTTATGGGGTGTGAGAGAGAAATAAGGCACGTGGTGGTGACCACTGAGGACTGGGGGCCATTGGTTTCTGAGGCAAAGTCTACTTACACTGATGGATGTCCAGCCCACACGTACGATAAGCATCAGAGAAGTCAGAACAATGCCATCAGAGACAAGCAAATCAAGTGTCGTAGGAGATCGGAGACACTCCTGTTAGGATAGTAAGGGAGGACTTCAGGAGTAGGGTCGACTTAGAAGGAATAATAGGATTTGGACAAATGAACATCTAAAGAGGCTCTGTCGAAAAAGAGAATAGTATCGACTCCCTACCAAAGTGGGAAAAGTTGGGGATGGTCAACACATAGGACGTGGTTCACACCCACTTTCCAAAGGCAGAGATCCCAAAAATTCCCAGGGTCTATCACCTCTTACAATGATATTTTAATTTAATCTTTTCAATAATTCATTTGCCTAATAAAGCTTTAAATGATATTTTGATAGCAATTTTAATTTTCTGAACAGTTTTTAAAAATACATCACCTAGCCAGACACACTAGCAGACACCTGTAATCCCAGCACCTCGGGAGGCTGAGGCAGGAGGATCACCAGTTCCAAGCCAGATTCAGCAACATGAGGTGCTAAGCAACTCAGTGAGGCCCTGTCTCTAACACAAAAAAGGACTGGGGATGTGGCTCAGTGGTTCAGTACCCCTGAGTTCAATCCCTGGGACCCCCCCACCAAAAAAAAAATACATCTCATGTATCATCTGAATGGCCACGTGGTCCCAGGGCCCATGATGTCCTCTGACCTGCTTGGCCTTATTAAGTTATCCACACAATGCAGAGCAAGAGACAGCATTAAATTTCTAATGCTGAGATCTAGAGACATGTTTATGAAAGTCTGAGAGCTCTTGAGTTCAAGAATCTCTGGTTTAGACCAAATAAAAGTGTAGGGAGGGCCACAGACTGTACAGCAAGAGAGAGAAAGTGTGGCTAAAAAGATACACGAAGGTTACTGTTGAAGGCCCCGCAAGTCAGATTGGCAACATAGTTTATCAATTGTCCTGCTTCAGATAAAACTTCAAAAAAATTTCTCCATCTTCCAACAACAAAAAGAAAAAACTCTGCATCGCCTATAAATAGAGTGCTAGTCAGGAAAAGGCTAGGTTTGGCTGCAGTAACAAAAATGAGGGGGGTTTGTTTTCTTACACTACATGTCCATTGTTGATTAGGTGCATCTCTGCTCACATTGTCTTTCTTCCAGGACCCAGGCTGGTAGAGTAGCCTGTTTGTCTGGGACACTGTCAGTCATAACAGCAGAGACAAGGCAGAAGATCATGGCAAAGCACAGACTCCTATAGTTCATGCTCTTAAGTGGAATGCATCACTTCTTGTATTTCATTGGCCAGAAGAAATCATGTGACCAAGTCCAGTGAAAATAGGGCACAGCAGGGAGGAGCGGCAGATCTATGTGAGTAATGATATTTGATGACATAAAACAGCAGCCAGGCTGTGTGGACAGGCTCAGAGCCAGCACTTCGCATGACCACCAAGCTCACACAGGACCTCATCTCTCCTCCCCTGAGACAAAATCATCAGAGGCAGGGGAGAGTCGAGTCCGCCACCCAGCACCAGCTGGACGATTCCTGGCTGTGGGAGCAACATCCCTTCCAAGGTCTCTTCATAATGAATGAATAATAAACATCCCCCTGAAATCTTTAAATGGATAGAGTTTAATTATAATAATTTAATTTTCACGAGCAAAAGCTGCTTTTATACAATTACAGTGAGGCAACTTTTAATTAACTTTGGAAACTTTTTTTTGCATGGAAAATCTAATTAAAAATACTTAGGGAACTATCAACATAACACAAGATCCAGGCAGGGGTTAGAAACAATATTGGAAAGGTGGGGAAAGGGTGTCTCTGAGCAGGGAGACACTTCTACATTTCCCAAAGCATTCAACAGTTCCTGTCCTTCACTGAACTCTGGGGACATTCAGGAGAGACTTTGCCATCAGTAGCACAGAAGGATTCCTGTAAGCACTGGGGTCTGCTCAGAGTTCTGCCTTTCCTTTCCTCTGCTTTTAGGAACCCCCATCTCTGATGCAGGGAATACAAAGGAGGAGGGTTGGTTAGATTTGGGGGTCAGAGGAAATTTCACAAAGTGATTGACACCATAAATTAGCCTCTCTTCTGGGAGGGGCCCACAGAGTGTATGTCTGCTTGCTTTGCAACGACCTACCCCTACTATGTGCCCCTGGGGATAAGAACAGAGATTCCCAGAGATGAGTCCACAATCCTTTTGCATCAGCATCACCTGGAAGCTCATTAGAAATACAGGACAGGGGGGCGGGGGCTGGGGAAGGGGCTGGGTGGGGGGCTGGGGCTGTAGCTCAGAGGTAGAGCACTTGCCTAGCATGCGTGAGGCACCAGGCTCCATCCTCAGCACCACATAAAAATAAACAAATAAAATAAAGGCATTCTGTCCATCTACAACTACAAAAAAAATTAAAAGAAAGAACAGTGCAAATCAAAATGGGCACATGAATATGATGCCCAGGTATCAAGTATACCGGTAAAGTCTCAGAAGCACTGGGCTGGCCACGGTCAACTCCAAGCCTGATCTGCCAATGAGCTGCCTCAGAACTCCTCAGGGAGTTGCTTTCCCCAGATCCTAGCTCAAACCCAGTGGATTAGAATCTCAGAGACGGTGCTCAGGTGCCTGTATCTCAAACACACTCCCCAGGCATCGGGGACAACACTAGAGGTCAGGAACACTAACGCCACCTATGGCAGGGGAGCCCCTCAGCTTCTTGGCCTCAGTCTGCTCATCTGTGAAATAGAGAAAGCAGACCCCAACCTTGGGAGCTTCCAGTCAGCTGAGAGAGGGAGGGGAACTGCTCTGGACAGGACAACTAGCTCTGTAAGTCCCAGCATCATTTTTTTTTTTTTTCTGATGGTGGCCTCATCACTAACTTGGAGAGCCACTTGGGGGTAGCCGGTGACACTCCAACCTGGCTTCACCTCTCAATGGCTACAAGACCTTGAGCAGATCAGACCACCCTCTCTGGGCTCCGTGTCCCAACAACCAAGCAGAAAGTCGTGAAATGTGCAGGCTCGTTGGGTATCTAGGTGGTCCTGTGACTTCCTCTGGCCTTGGTGTCTGTCATTTGCAGAGACTTCCCTGTAGGTGGAATCCACCTGCCCAGGTGAAAGCAGGCAGAGGCGGGTCTGTGGCAAGGGCAACTCTGGGCCCATCAGGAGCTTTGGAAGGAGAAGATATCTCCGCTCCTGTTTCAGCCATGAGTCAGTGTCTGGTTCTTTCTCAGTAAGTTCTTCTGAAATTCTAAAACTAAGACAAAATTTTTTTTTTTTTTTTTATTCTCCAGAGACTCTGAATCCCCAGCCCACCTGGCCTGCTCCCTCCCCACCAGGTGTTCCAAACAGAACCAGCTGGTCCACATTCCTGAACCAAGAGCCTGCTCAGGGCTGCCCAGGACAGAGCCCTGGGAGGAATCTAAGGTTGCACTGACCCCCTGTGGAAGTCGCAGGCGGCACTTCAGCTCCCGCCTCCAGACCCTCGCCCCATCCCTCCTGACAGCCTGCTGACCCCTACCCCGAGGGCTGTCCGCCAGCCGCCATCTCTGAAGCAGAAACCACTGGGAGACTCTGCCTGCTTCCCACAGAACCTCTGCCAAGGTCAGAGAAGGACAAAGGGACAGGGCTTGCCCTGGGTTCCAGCCTGCTGTCACTCACCCGAGAACCACCACCGTCTCTTGCCTGGACGTTGCTGCCGCCTTCTTAATGGCCTCCGGGCCCTCAGTGTCACCTCCTTTGGGGCAGATCTTTCACCCCCAAAGGCTCGTACTGGCTCCCTGGGGGCGCCCAGGGGAAGCCCCATCCTGGGGTGAGCTCCCTTCCCGGGCTGCCCCACCACCTCCCCGCCTCCTCACCTGGAGCTGTGCCCACGCCCTGCCACGCCACTGCTGTCCCTCTGCCTGAAGGCCTGCCGGTCACTTCCACACCCACAGTCTCACCCTTCTCATGGGCACTGCAGGAAGCCACCTCCGCCCGCAGGTGTCCCCAGTCACCCTTATGGCCTAGGCAGAGGGGGAAGAACCTGGGCGGGCACAGCCCTGCCCCCTCCCAGGTGTGTCTGTCACCTCCCTTCTGGGAGCCCCAATTCCTCCCGTGGAGAGGGGAGGTCAGGGCCTGGCCCAGCCTCGCTCAGAGGCCATGGACTGGTTTGTACCCCGCCTGTGTCACGTGACACAGAGGGTTCCTTTCACACACTCTCCTGGAATGACCAAGCCATCAGGGCCAGGGGACAGCAGAGGCAGGCCTGGACTCCTGAGATCCAACTCTGTTGTGGACTCTGTGATCTCTGAAAAAGCCCTCAGCTCATAAAGGAGACAGACCGTGAGGTTGCAGGTCAGGTCGGCGGGGCTGGGTGGAGGGCTGCACCAGACTTGGAGATCAAGGAGGGCTTCGTGGAGGAGGTGACATCTGAAGTGAGACCTCAAGACAACTCTGAGTGGAGCGAGAGAAGAGCATGCAGGCTGGCAGGAGAGCACTGCAGGTGTCCATGTGCCAGGGCCCGGGGATGCCTTCTCTCTCCACTTACAGGCTCACTTCACTGCCTCCCAAGGGAGGCCACCATGGTCATTGTTTAGGAAGAGCCCTGACACCTTGCTTTTGAGTGCACCAACAGGATATTGTGAAGGATGTTGTTCTTCACGGCTGGGAGGGGCAGCTTCCCAGAAGGGGCAGCTCTCTCGGCCTCTTTCGGGAATAGCTATGGCTCCTCTACAAGTTGTAGGTGCCCTTTTCCTGTTTTGCTTTGGCTGCTGGGGAGCTCAGTGTCGAGCACAAATTTGATCATCCAGTCCTATCAGTTTCCCCGTCTCTCCTGAGAGGAAACAATGTGGAAGTTCCTTCTACACACATGCAGACGACTTCCTCATATACATTCTTGGGTATACGCCCTTGGGTACATCTTATTTTGCTATACTTGTTTGCTCCTACCCCCAACTTCTTACTCTCCCCCTCCCCCAGAGCAAAAGCACACACATACCACTTGAAATTTCATCCCTCAGGGAAAAAATTTTCCATGCGAACATTTTGGTGAACATCCCTCCAGATGGGGATAAAATGAAAGGATAATTTTATAAAAATGAGATCACATAATTGACTCGACTATATTTCATGGAGGGCTCTTCATGCCGATGAATATAAATCCACATGACTGCACAGTATTCTAGAATATGGATTACCATAATGGATTCAGCCAGATCCTTATTTCTCTGCATTTAGACTCTTTTTCATTTTTGGTAATTATAAAGCAAGCCGCCATGGAATTCCTGGTGCAATCATTTTTCCAATTTGTGTGGTATGCTTGTTACAAAATCAATTCTTAGAGATGGTCTCTTTTGTTTTCTACCTGGCAATATCTCTTTTGTGTTTTGCAAGCAATTGTTAACTCTTTGGGGGAACCAAAAAATAATAAAATAAATGGTGGTGTATGTATCAAAAGAGTGGAATATGATCTCACCATAGACAGGAATGAAGCACTGATTCGCGCTACCACGTGGCCACCTTGGAAATATGCTAAACAGACTCGCCCTTCCACCAAAGCCACAGGTTGTCTGCTTTGTTTCTATGAAATGTCCAGGATACACAATTCCATAGCGACAGAAAGCAGATTAGGGGTGTCCCAGGGCTGGGGTGACTGGGGTTGGTAGAGCGACAGCTCCAGGGTACTGGGTCTTCTTGTGGGGAGGGGGAAACGCTCACCATCCACAGGTGAGGGTTGCTCGGCTCTGAAGCCCACCCTGCCACTGACCTGTCCACTCTAAGTGGGTGAACTGTACGGCATGGGGACTTTATCTGAAAAAAGCTGTTGTACAAAAATAAAATAAAAACTTCACAAATGCCCAGGAGCCTGACAGGAGCAGGGGGCCACTAGGAAATGTGTGGCACAGGGAGCCTCGTGCTGGGGGACAAAGCCGAAGGCCGCGTCTGGGCCTCCACCCCAAGGCAGAGGTATCCCCAGGCCTGCAGGGCCTCTGGGAGCCTGGTCAGCAGCCCCGTCTGCCGGGCACTCTGCTCCCCCAGCTCTGAAGGCGGAAGAAGGCCAGGGAGCTGCGCTGGCCCCTCCTCCTCTGCCCTCGATGGCTCCAAGCTCTCTGATGACAATGCTGTGCATGGGTTCCTGAAAGTCGCTGGTAACAGCCAAGAAGCAACCAATTGAAGAGGAGGCCCAGTCCCCGCAGCTGCGAGGGCAGGAGGAAGAAGCAGCCCAGTGAGGGCCCGTTTGTCAAGGCTGATTTATTGGGCAGGGTCTTTGGGACCATGGAGAGGTCCCCACCCTGGAGAGTGAGCATGGCCAGCAATGCCACCCTCTGCTCCTTGCTCAGGAGCCAAGTCCCTGGCAGAGAAGGCCGCAGGGTTCCACGATTAGCCTCCACCCGCTGGAGGCCCAGGGCAGAGGGCAGTTGGCAGCCACAGTTACTGGGTGGCCCCGACACCCCAGGCATCTCTGCCACCATCCCCAGAGGCTTCCCCAGTCTTGGTGGCTGGAATGACCTGCCTAGAGTAAGACAGGCTTCCCACCCACTCCCCTAGCTCCAGGACCCTGAACAAGTGACCTCCTCCCTCAGCCTCAGTTTCCCCATCTGTAAAATGAGGATGATGGCTACGACCTACGTTTTGTTGACTTTGCTAGGTTCTGTGAAGATCAAACGAACCACTAAACAAGATGAGAGGACTTAGGACAGCAGTTCCTGTCTACCAGACTGACTGCCGCAGAATCCCTGAGGACAGACTCCCGGCCCCCACCCCCAGAGAGGAATGGCGCGTTGGATACGGACAGAGGCCCAGCAGTCTGCATTTGAAACAAAAGCCTTTCTAGATCTTCTGGAGTGTGGAGAGCCTCTTCTTTGCCAATGAGCATGACACGGGCTCTCCGTGTGATCCGTGGGGTCAGGTAACCAGGTTGGGTGCTGCTGGTCCACCTGGGAGCAGCTCTCAGCTGGGCCAAGTTACTTTGCCACTCTGAACCTCACTTTTCTCATCTGGAATGGGGTGGGTCTACCTGTCTTTCAGGCTTGATAGCTTAAGGAGGTGAAGTGCTCAGCGCATAATGGGTCTTCATCAGAATGTTCACACATGCCCACGTGCACGCACATGTACTCACACACAAATGGCGTTGCACATCACGGGTCGAGCTAAAACTTGCTTGTTTTTCTCCTTCTTGACAATCTATCGTGGACAACCTTCCATGCCCGGATATTGATCCACTGGCCTAAGAGGCTAAGGAGTGTTCTGTCACCCAGACACGCCACGATTCATTAACCAGGCCCCTTCTGACAGGCATTTACGTGGTTTCTGATTTTTCACTCTTATAAACACACCTGAAATGCCCTTCTTTGGACATCCATCTTTGCACCCTTGGGTAAGCATCTCCAGACAGCTACCATGTACCTGCTCCCAAACACCTCAGTCACATCTGTCTCCTTTAAACCGCACCACAGCTCTGCCGGATCTGGCGGATGAAGGCAGCGGGAGGTGGAAGCCTCTCTCTGGATAGCCAGGAAGTGGCAGGGCCACAGTAAGGACCGCCGCTGGTTGATGGCGTTGGAGGTCCCCACGCGTCCCTGCCCCTCCTATTCTGACTCTGGGTGAGCCCACGTCATTTCCTTTAGCCAATGGGATAGTAGCAAACCAGAGGTGAGCAGGAGTTAGAGAAAGCATTTGCACGTTGGCAGTTGTGCCATGACCTGTCCACTCTGAGTGGGTGACTGTATGCCACGTGGACTTCATCTTAATAAAGCTGTTATGAAAAAATAAAATAGAACCTTAACAAATGCCCAGGAGCCTGATAGGAGCGGGAGACCAGGAGGAGGTTGGGGTTCCTCCTTCAAATCCCTGTTCAGCCATGAGAAACCCAGGTAGTGTACTGGAGAAAGCAAGACTCCTGAGGCAACCCATCCAGGGCCATCTGAGACCAGCCAGCCCCCGCCCACCTGCCAGCTGACCTAAGATCCACAAATAAACCCAGCCAAGTTCATTAGTCAATCAAGCCTAGGTCCACAGACCAGCCTAGATGACCCATAGATTAAAAAACATAGTAAATAATACACATTAAGTAATAAAATAATAAATAGTTCTTATTAAACCACCCAGTTTTGGTATTTTTTGTTATGCAGCAATAGCTAACTCATACAAAATCAACCTCTGACTCACAATCCCTTTGAGATTGTGAGACCCCACTGCCTTTATTAGGGATCAGACTAACTGAGATGTGGCCCCTTCACTGAGGAATGGACCAGACCATCCACTGAAAAAGAACCTAAACAAATGATTATGTTCATAGGAAACCAGGCTCAGAAGGGTTTCTCATGGGTCCTGATCACATAGCACTTTTGTGATAAAGAGAAACCCCAGGCCTCCTGATCCTAAGTCCAGAGTTCCAGGGGCTGCTCAAAATTCCAAGCATCCTGGAGAATCCCTGAAAGTCCTAGTGCTCACTCTGCAGGACGGCACCCCCAGAGAGAGCTTTCCCTCAATTTAGTGAGTCGGTGGAAGAGCTCAGGCTTCCGTCTGAGGGCATTAACTGCAAATTTATATTTGAAGCCCTGTGTGCAGTTTTTATGCATCTTTAAATACCAAAACATAATTACTAATGTCAATACATAATGTTTATTTCTTTCAGAACCGACATTTTAATTTTCCTGAGCAGGCGGGAAAAATGATATGCATAAAAATAATGACAAATATTAAAAGTCTCCCAAATAAGGGCCCGGGATCACCCGCGTAATCCTAAATTTAAATGCACTCACGATTGCAGCCACATTAAAGGTCTGATAAGCCAAATTAGGTTCCATGTAAGCATAATTAATCTTCTTTTTCAATGAAGATATTACAAGGGCGTTCATTTGAATCCCAAAGGCCTTTGGGAAATTGAATTATATAGATAAAGCAAATATTTGACCTTTTGTAGATAATTACTATTTTAAAATATTCACAATGCAGATGAACACCAAGTAAACCTTGGGTGTTTCCGGGTCCTGCCAAAATAAAGTTCTTTATAAATATTCAGCTAGAAATGAAGCAGGTATTCTACTCTATGCAGGCTCGTGGCCTTTCATTTCCAATTTGGCAGCATAAAACTCCAGCCGGGGATCCAAGTATTTATTAACAAATAATTGAATGAAAATTGGCCAGCTCTGATTATGTTAAATCTGCAAATTATCTGTTATCATTCATAGGTCATTAAATTTCAGAAGATTGTGAGAGATGTCTCTGTGACTATAGCACCGATCCCAGGGCCAGTCACCTGGTGCCCAGGGAGGTAAATCACTCGCCAGTGGCCACTGGGCTGCTGTCACCTCTGAGTCAGGTTCCTGGGCCCCCAGGCGGGGTGGGAAGGAGACCCTGCACCAGCACCATAAGCCTCCCCTGGAGAGTGAGGGGCAGGATTCTCAGTGTTCATGGCAGACGTCACATTCCGGTCCCCTTGCGGATGACCACGTTTCTGGAGCTTTCCAATCTATAAAAAGAGGCTACAGTCCAATGCAATAGCCTAAGGTCCTTGTGGAGATTAAATAAGAAAGGGCTTCCCAGGTGCTTGACAGAGAGTGGCGCTGCTTGAGGGTCGCCTCTGTCTCAGAATGCTAAGCAGCTTCCCTCCTCCCAAACAGAGAATGGCGAGGCACCTCGGCCTCCTGCACTCCCAGAGCATCCACTGCTGCCGTCTAGAATTTCACAGAATCCTCCCTGGAGGGTGATCCTGACTCTCATCCTCCTCCACAAAGATGTCCAGACCACAGACCAAAGGCTGACCCCCGGGACTGCACACCATTCTAAGGGTTCACATGGACGTTTCATCAAATCCTCCGACAATCATATAAAGAAGGACTGTTCTTATCCCCATTTTGCAGATAAGGAAACCGAGACCCAGAGAGAAAGGAAATCCCTGGAGCCACAGCACCAAAGCTCTCCCCCTGAATCCATAGGCAGGGCTGTCACCACACCATCCAGGAGACCAGACCACCATCACCCTGGCCGCCTTCTCCTCTCTCTGTGGACATCAAGATAGGAACGCACTCCTCTCCGAGAGCAAGGCCTTTATGCCCACCAGCATGTTCTACAGATGTCCTAAGGTCCCCATGGGCCGGGCATACATCTCCAGGAGGTCATGCGTATGTAACACGGAGGGGCTGGCCTGAGGAGCGGCCTGGGCCACTGCTCCATTGAGGTTGTAGGACGGCTTCTGACTCAGTTTCCTCCTAAGACTGAGCTACAGGGGACAAAGATGGCCGGAGTTCAAAGGTAACTTGTGGGCACTTGGAGGGAAGAACAAGAAGACAGCAGCGAGAGAGCACAGTGACCTGCTGTCCTGGGCTGGCGTGGCCTCCAGGGGGACCCTGAGGGCTGGCTTTGAAGGATGAGTAAGAGATGCCCCGTGGAGCAGGGAGGAAGGGCCCTCCAGGGGAGGGAGCCATGGAAGCAAAGAGAAGGAGGTCATGGAGGACGGGCCGGGCCACTGGGGACAGCCCAAGCTCCTCGCATCACCAGGTGACCAGCTTCCCTCCTGGATCCAGAGGGGTCGGAGGATGCACAGCTGGCCCAGCTCAGGGCCAGGCAGAGGGTGCGTTCCTCCAAGGACGCCCTTCACCACCATGTTCCCAAAGGCCTGGCCTGGGCTCTACAGGAAAAGAAGGTATCGATGAGTCGAGGTGAAGCTCCACCAAACCCACCCCCATCCAACAGCCCACGAGGCAAGTCCGTGACTCTCCTGAGCCAAAGCAGGAGACATTTAAATGGCCAAGGAACAAAGTCATTTTCCCCACCATTATCACACGGGAGTTTTCCATCTCTCTGATGAGAACAGAATTGAGTCTGGACAGGTGAAATCAAATTGGTACATTTCCCTAATCATACAATCTTCAAATGCTCAATGTCTTAGTCTCAATTAGTCTTCCCCGACCTGCAAGGAGGGAGGAGATATCTTATTGACAAGAGCCCTAAATACTCAGCACCTAAGAGTTATTGGCAATCAATGGGCTGGGTCCTGAGTAAAGATCCAGGGCCTTCCCCGGAGGTGAGCATCCCGGGCAGGGGATGTGCCAAGGGAGTTCCTTCTGCAGTGGGCAATTCGGTGCCCCCATGATTTGGGGCAGGATCCTGGGGCTGGCTCTTTCACGCTGATAAAAGCACATCTGCAAGGATCGATTTGTCATGGATCAAGCAAAACTTGACTGCAGATGGCCAGGTGGTCACCACAGCCAAGAGCAGAGCCCCAATTAGATAGGGCTTCCAACACCACAGTCCCCCTCTACCTGCCTTATTACCCTTCTCTCCCCAGCACCCCCCGGCAGGCCCTCTCCGCTGGGATCACCACCTTCAGCCCAGATCTCCCTCTTGAGCTGCAGACCCCCCTGGGCATCTCCACTTGAATGTCCAAAATGCCTCTACCTCAACATGGCCCAGCTGAGGGCATTTTCGCGGGTTCATGTATGCCAGGCACCGTCCTAAGGTTTCACCTGGGTATTTCCCTTCATTCTATCCTACAAGGAATGGCTGTTATTGTCCCATTTTACAGAGGAGGAAATTCTGTTATCTTTCCATGTTTCTTTGGAAGACTAGAAAACCAGCTGGGAACACACTGGTCTGTGACTTCAAAGGAAGTCTGAGCCATGCCAACTTGTTCCTTGCTGGGTCACCTATTAGATGATGTTTTCCCTTTTCCTGCCTGGATCCTTGCAAGTTATTTATTTTTTTACTTTTCCTCCTTGTATTTCAACACACTGTCCAGGATTTATCCAAGGGAGGGTGTCTGCATCCGGAAAGAGGATGCTTTTGCCCTGCACGACCTATCTTTAACGTCTCTTTCCTCAACAATATGGCAGGTTCTATGTTTCCCCATCTTTATCTTTTTACTCTGCCTTCTCAGGAAGCTTTTCAAGACTGTCCTCAGACATCTCTGATTTGATTTCACGTAGAGCTGATTCTCCCCCAAAATCTTCCAGGGGATCCATCATGGTTCCACTGTCTTTAGACGCCTTGCAAATCTTCCTGACCTCATCCACCCCTCATCCATACTTTTATCAAAGTATCTGCTCATCTCTGCTCTTCTCTCCTCATGGCTTTCTGTTCCACTTTCATAGAAGCCACCATCTTCTGGCATTCCAGTGAGGGTCCACCCATGATTCTGGAATTTTCTTTTGGATCCAGAGAAAATTCTTCTCAACGGTCTAGCCATCTTTTACATCCTGAATGATATTCTCATTCACTTGACGGTACTTTTTCACAGATCCCAAACCATTCTTCAAAGAAGAACATAACAGGGCTGGGGATGTGGCTCAAGTGGTAACGCACTTGCCTGGCATGCGTGCGGCCCAGATTCGATCCTCAGCACCACATACCAACAAAGATGTTGTGCCCGCCGAAAACTAAAAAATAAAGATTAAAAAAATTCTCTCTCTCTCTCTCTGTCTCTAAAAAAAAAAAAAAGAAGAAGAACATAACAGCACTGATGTATTTATCAAATATGAACTAAACATCATGTCCCAAGCACCATGCAGAGTACACAGAGGCCCAGCTACACCTGCCACCTGGTCACAGATGCTCTCTGACTGTCTTCCAGAGAGCTCCTGAGGAGGTGGCTCCCAGGCCACTCCCAGTGACCCACAGGCCTTCCTCTGGTGTAGCTTTTCAGAAAGAATATTTACCTGGCTCTTGGCGCTCTTAAAACTGTTGCTGTCATCCAAACCACGGTCCCCAGAATGCCCTTAACCTGCTCCTGGGTGTCCACCGTCAGGAGGTCTGGCTACCCACTCATCCAGAGAAATCTGAAATTTCTGTTTGTCTCTTCTGTGGACTGAATGTTTGAGTCCCTCTCAAATTCCTGTGTTGATACCCTGGTCCCCATGGCCACGGGGTTTGGACACAGGGTCTTTGGGTTTCTCTGAGGTCATGGGAGTTGGGTCCCATGATAGGATTAGTATACTTATAAGAAGAGGAAGAGGCCCGAGATCCTCCTTGTCTATTTTTATCTACCTACCTACCTTCCTATCTACCTACCTATCATCTTTCTTTCTTTACCCTGTGAAGAAACAGCAAGATGGCAGCCATCTGTAGGACAGGAAGAGGGTCCCCACCAGGAACGTAATCAGCCAGCACCTTGATTTGGGTTCCCCAGCCTTGGTGAGAAGTGTCTGAATGTCTGCTGTTTGAGCCACCCTCTTCATCGTGCTTGGGTGTTGCCACCTGAGCAGATTAAGAGAGCCCCAGAGGAAGCCCTCCAAGGGCAGGGGACAGGTCTGTCTTCTGCACCTGTCCCAGGTCTGGCCCAGCTTCGTGGACTGGCCACTGAATCCTGGACAAGACCTGACTGAATGCTCCAACCCTACAGGGAGGGAGAGGGAGCCATGTCCTGTCCCTTGGCAGTTTGGATTTGCACAGCCACTCCCCAGGAGGGTTTCCAGCCCCCTCAGGATGGAGGCAGCTGGCTTTCTGAGCCTCCCCCGCCTTACCTGTTGATGCAGAGGCCAAATAAAGGGTGGTCCGCCCAGGCCTTGCTGTGAGGAGGTGACACTGAGAGCACGTGACTCCAGGGTCAGGCACTGGCTACTCTCAGAACTATTGAGTCGCCATCTGGGAGTTCACTCCACAGGTGTAGATGTTTGCATCTGTTTACAAATGTACGAAGTTTTTTTTTTTTTTTTTTTTAAATGCACCAACAGATTAACAGGAGAAAAGCAGAGCAAGCCATGGCCTGAGGCTGCAGGAGAAAAGCAGAGCAAGCCATGGCCTGAGTCATGGCAGGCTTGCAGGAAGGCTGAGCAAAGCTCCAGACAATAGCCTCAGGGAAAGAGAGGTCATTGGGTGATTTGTGAAGAGGCTGGTTCAGGATGCCAGCAGGGAGCAAGGCTTTGTATTAGCCTCCTACAGCTGCTGTAACAAATTGCCCCCAAACTCAATGAGGTAAAACAACACAGATTTATTCTCTTACAATTTGGACTTGAGAAATTTGAAATCAGTTTCATCAGGTGGACATTAAGGCGTCCCATGACTGCATCCAGAGGCCCTAGGGGTGAATGTTGGCTCAGCTTTCCCAGCATCCAGAGCAGCATTCCTTACATGTCTTGGCTCATGACCTCCTCCTTGACCTTCAAGGCTGGCATCTTGCTGAAGAGTCACATTGCCTTCTCCTCCTGTAGACAAATCTCCCTCTCACTCTCTCTCATAAGAATACTTGTGGTCCTATTTAGGGGCCATCTTCCCATCTCAAGATCCTTAATCACATCTGCAAAGTCCCTTTTGCCATATAAGCAAACACACAAAGGTTCCAGGTATTAGGACCTGGATGGATTTCTACAGCCTACCACAGTTTCTGAGATCCAGAGGGAAACGGTTTCATCCCAGGCTAAACTATCAAACCAGGGGAAGGGGCAAAAGTAGGGTACTTTAATTCTCAAGAATACGGACTACTTCTCACTTCTGTACCCAAATTTCAAAACATGCATACAGAGGAGTTTCTACAACAAAATGGTAATTTTAAAAATATTTTCAACAACCAAAAGACAAACAACCCACTTAAACATTGGGCAAAGGACTTGAATAGACACTTCTCCAAAGAAGACGCACAATGACCAACAAGCACATGAAAAGATGCCCAGCATCATTAGCCATTAGGGAAATGCAACTCAAAATCAGAGCAACCACTTCACATCAATGAGGATAGCTATAATTTTAAAAATGGAAAATAGGTGGCAGAGAGAATAGGGGAGGAGAAATTGGAAACCACATATGCGGCTGGTGGAAATATCAACTAGCACAGCCGCTGTGGGAAACAGTTTGGAGGTTCATCAGTAAATTAAACATAGAATTATTCTAAGAGCCAGCAATTTCACTCCTAGGCATATATCCAAAAGAATAGAAAGCAAGGACTCAAACAGACACTTGAACACTAATGTTTATAGTGACACTATTCACAATAAGTGGGGGAAAAACAAATATCTGTCACTGATAAATAAAATATGGCATGTTGATGCAATGGAATACTATTCAGCCATAAACATGGAATAAGGAACTGATGTATACTACCACATGAATGAACCTTGAGAACATCTGGCACAGGAAAGAAGCCAAACACAATAGGCCACATATTATATGCTGCCACTTACATTAAATGTCCATAATAAGCAAATTCACAGAGACAGAAAGCTGATTAGTAGTTTTCAGGGGCTGGAGGAAGGTAGGTGTGAGGAGTGGCACCTCAAAGGCCCAGGGCTTCCTTTCAGGGAAATGAAAAATGTTGGAGCTAGTTAGTGGAGATGGATGCACAACATTATGGACATACTTACTGTCACTGAATTGTATGCTTAAAATCATTAAAATAGTACACACAACAATGGCATTGAAGAAGAAGTTAGGATCAAGGAAAGTGAAAACCTGATTATAAGAGAATCCACTGCCCCTGGTGTTTAGAACATCCCCTCTGAGCAGTGAAGTTTTAAGACATTTTCCTCCCTGGACCTAATCACCTTGCGTGGTTCTGCAATGAATAGCCTCGTAATCTAAAGTGTATAAATGATATTTTCATTGGGTTTTAAGTTTTAGAACCAACCTATAGAGAAATCATGGAAGACCATTATGGCAACACAATGCATATAAATGTTATGAAATTTGACAATATAAGAATAATTATTTAACAAGAATTGGGAGTGGACAAGAGACACAGAAGAAAATGTAAGTTTGCTTATTTCTTTGTTTTTCATAGCAGAGATCAATTCTTACAATCCAAAAGAAATAAATCAAGAAATAGAGACTTAGCATGTCATTAAAACTTACACAGGCAATCAGCACAAGAACTAAGAAGAAAATCTATAACTAAGATTCACAAATAGACAGGAGAGCTGAGGGAGTGAGTGGCCTGTTCTCTACTCTGTTAACAGGGAGGCCACAGATACTGGCAAAGGACTTAAGTTGAGAAACACAACTGTAGTCTTGAAAACTTCAATTGTTGTGGCCAACCTTTTGTTCTGGTGCTAGAACCCCTCTTTCTTTGGGGATGCACATTTGTGTGGTTAAAGGTGGGGCCGAAGGACCCTTCTGGTCACAGAAATGGTCACATGACCTAGCCTGGCTAATCAGAACCTTCCTTGAGACTTTACACTTGGTGCTGTTGATAAAGATACAAAGCGGGGAGAATGTGACTCTAGATCTTTCTGTGTCCATCTTCATGCTACTGGAAGATGTCTGTGTGCAAAAGAAACAGAGTTAACACCTTATTGAGTCCCTGGAGGTGCCTGAAGCTTGCATCACCTTCCAGATTTCTGTGATCTTGCCTAGTGAAGCCTTTTTGTTTTTACTTTCAAAAATGCCTGGGGAAGTCATGTGGCTCATATGCTACTAACGTGCTAATAATGTGTGGCACTAACCAGAGAACCTCCCGGAAGGAAGCGGAGCTCACCAGCATTGAAAGGAGTTAGAATAAGAGCCCATATAATGGCACTGACCTCTCAGGACTGGGCCCTAGATTGTTTTCAGTGATGAAAACGTCACCCTCAGCCGGTCTCATGACTATAAGGGTGTGGCCAGAACTTGACATTGGAACAGTCAAACATCTAAATCCGACCCCAGCCATGCAACCTAGATGAAATTCTTCACCTTTTTGGCCTTAGTTTTCTAGTTGCCCAGATGGAGATAATGTCTATCTCGTGTTTTATTGAGATGGTGAAATGGCGAAAGAAAAGGTGCTTTACAACCATACCAGGTTTTATGTTCTGAGGTGACCAGCTGAATTCCTGGCTTGGCCAGTTAAACTGATCTGTTTTCTGGCCACAGACGGTGCCCTAAATTCTTCCCAGCACCCCAAAAAGTAGGTGGTGAGGATGATAGTGTGGGGTGGTTCACTGCAGCCCCTTCCAACACCGAGAGAGAAAACAGCGACCCACCACTCAGGGGCAGTTGCATGTAATTCACGCGAATTAGTCCTTCTCTCCTGTCCTGCTGGGTACCTCCCTCTCCTGGCCAGTTCTTCTTTAACTCTGTGATGCATTTATAAATGCCAACTGCACACAGCCGCATAGGTAATTTCTGAGAGAGGAGAGGAGTCGGCAGACCCATATTTCTGGATATAGTAAGAGGAATGGAAACCACTCTCCATTCAGATAGTGTCACTTATGAATTATGTGGTGTTGGGTTCCTTTTGTAAACTTTTATGGGTTTTTTTCCCTCATTCTAAAAGTAATATTGTTTCTTATAATATTTTTATTGTAAGTAATATAAGTAACATTGTTTACTGCAGGAAACAGAAAGATAAAGAAGGAAATAAAAGTTGCCCACAGTTCTACAATCCAGATTTGAACCCTGATAACTTTTCGTGGACAATTTCCCACCGTTTCACTAACAGTGCTGAATCGGATCACATATGGAGTCCTGCTTTCTCCATTTCATGTTAGACTGTGAGTATATCTCCATTTCATTAACAGTTCTTTAAGATTTCTTTTTTGGCCAGCAGCATACTGCAGAGTACCAAAATCTAGTTAATCAAGCCCCCATTACTGAATATTTTAGGTACTTGTAGTTTTTCACGACTGATCACTCAGCCTAAATTTTTTTCATCTGTTCAGTAGAAGACTTTGACCTTTGCGTGCATTGTCATAAGAGGTGATTATTCTTACAGCACCGTGGTTGGCAGCAACACATCCAAGATGGCAGGAGGACCAGCCCAAGAGTACCAAGAACTCTCACACACTGGATGGTCCCCTTTCCCAAAGCAATGCTGTTTTCCACATCTCCCTGCCCTTCCTTGCTCCTGACCCCCCACTGAAGGCCCCTCCAGTTCTCCCTGACCCATCTCTTCAGCTTTGTGTCTCTGGCAGCAGAGGCTATGGTCTCAGCAATGTCCTTCTAGAAGTTCTGGGCTCCTTATGCAAATAAGTCCCTCCCTCCAAGCCCCCCAGCCCCAGAATGTAACTTGCAATTTTAAAAGTCTCAGAATCAGGTCTCACATCCTGGCCTACAGAGCAGGAGTTTCCTCCTGACCCTGCCTGAGTCCCTCTCCTATCTTCCTCTCTGCTACAGAAGACACCAGGGGCGGGTGGGGGCCAAGGAGGACCAGCCAGAGGGGTCTGGAGCCAGCAGCCCATCCTCTCTGCAGAAAGGATGGTGTTGCTCCTCATTCACGACTTTTCCTGTGATCTCTGCCCCCATCCTGCCAGGTAACCTCTGGCTCCTACTATACCAGGTTCTGAGCTGGGAAAGGGGGACCCAGGGTCTAGATGCACCTCTGCCCCACACATTCCGTGTGATGAGGGGCAAGTGCTTTCCCCTCTTTGGGCTGTCAGGAGCAGGGGCCATGAGCAGATGATCTCCAAAGTCCTGGTGGGTCTGGTGGCTGAGCTTCAGTCCCTCCAAGATCACTCTCTCGGCAAGGACACACCACAGGGAGGGAGCCCTCTCCCCAGGCTTCGTGAGGTGAGGCTGAGCTCAGGGACTCACTCTTCCTCTTCTTAGCTCTTCCTGTTCACCGGGAGCAGGAGGCATCGTGGCAAAGGGGCAGCCTGAGGACAGTAGCCGAGGAGAAGAGAACATCTCCATTCCTCAAACAATGGGCATCACGGTCACAGGCAGCTGCAGGGCTCCTGTGAGATGGTAGAAGTGAAAGCATTTCCAAAGGAGGGTGTCCTTGTCGAGGAGACCCAGCCTCCAGTTGAAGGAGCTCCCGCAGGGCTGGGGCTGGGGCTCCATGGTACAGCGCTTGCCTAGGACGTGAAAGGGCTCCCACCGGCCACCCCAGGGCAGTATGAGCATCAGGGTGAGGGATGGTGAAGCAGGTTGCAGTCCACCAAATGAACCAGTAGGTTGAGAGTCTACAGTGGTCTAAATATATAATGGAATTAAGTGAAAACTGGATGAGGAATGAGATGTTTACATTATTCCAAAGCACCTCCTCCCCAAACCAATGCTTCATTACAAAGGTACGAGAAGGGGTTTCACAGTGACCACAACTTAGATGTCCCTGAGATCAAGAAAGCAAAACCAACATCCCTAGTAAGGGACCACTGAACCTCAGGGACCTGAGAGGGCGCCCTGAGACCAAGGTGGCGTGCCTCCTGGGACAATATTCCCAAGACGCATCTCACGGATCTAGACATGAGGAGTCACCAGACAAATCCCACATGAGGGACAGCTGGAAGATACCTGAGACCAGCAAGGTCATGAAAGTTGAGAAAGACCGAGAGAGGAACTGTTCCAGGCTGAGGGAGGACAGAGACATAAAGCACAATGCCACACACCCCCGGGGCCTGGGTCCTGTTGCCCTGAAGAGCTTTACGACACTTGGAGAATGTCGAGTGGGATCTGAAGGTTAGATGCAGCCATGTCTCTGGGGATTTCCTGATTGAGATGAGATGGTTGTGAAGTATGCAGCCTCCCAGATGGCCCTCCATGACTGTCACCCCCTGTGTCCATTCCCTAGAGTGGACAGAAGAACACGGGAGAAGAGATGGAGCAGCACTCCCAAGACCAGGTTTCTAAAAGACTGCCTCCTTCTCTTAGCTGTACCACTCTGATGGAAGCCAGTGGCCATACTGTGAGCTCCCACGGAGGGTTTTCCTGTCATGGTGGTGCACAGTGGCCCTAGGTCCAGCAGCCCATCAGGAACTTTGGCCTCCCACTGACCACTGAGCGAGACTGAAGGTGGAGCCCTCCGCCCCAGCCAAGTCCAGGTTACTGATCCCTGGCTGACGGTGGGCTGTGTCTCCTGGATGGAGACCAGGGACAACAGGCAGATCTTTGAGACAACAAATGGTTGTTGTTTTAAGCTGTCCTCTTTGGGGGTAATTGTTCCACAGCAATAAGTGACGGATATAGTTGCAAGTGTTTTATATAAGAGAATGTCCATATTTGGATTGAGTCGGGAGGGATGGGGATTCAGAAGGGGCATTATTTATTCTCAAATAGTTCAGGAATAAAAAGTTCTTTGTATCCTATCTCAACTTTTCTGTAAGTGTAGGATTGTTTCCAAATGTAGACATTGATTTTAAGAAGAATTCATGTGCCCAGGCTGGGGGCTGGGGGCTGGGGGCTGGGGGCTGGGGGCTGGGGAAGGTTGATCAACAGACTCTAGATACAGCTGGAGAGGAGACGGAAGCTGTGGTGTGCTGCTGCCCCGCAGGTGACTGCAGGAAACAGTGAGATCCTGTGAATGTCTGAAAGTTCCAAAAGGATTATGAATGTTTTCACCCGAAGAAATGATAGACGTAGGAACAGACACGTTCAGCCTGATTTAAACAACATACCAGTTATTAATCACATGGTATCAACATGTATCACATGGTACTCTGTGAAAAAGTAATTTGAATGTTTTATGTATCAGTTTAAAAGTGAAATAAATTTTTAAAAAACAAAGAAGTAAGGTTCCCACCCTGGAGGGGAAGGAACCCCAGGAGGTCCATACTCTGTCCAAAGAAGTGCATCTGAGGGCCAGTTCCAGACACTGAGGTCTGTCTCTAAAATGCAAACACTCTTGCCTGAGACCCTTCCATGAGTCCTGTGGCCTCAGGACAACGTCCAAGCTCCGGGGCCTGGCCCCCAAGGCCATTGGAGCCTCCCTCAGCTCCTCCCTGGCCATGCTCTGCCCTGGCCCTCACATCTCTTCCACCCACGCTCCTGCAGACAGCCACTGGCTAGCAGCTCCCAGAGGCTGGACGGCCCCTCCCCCTTTACTGCCCAACAGTCCTGGAACACGCCTCAGAGCGACCTCTGGCGTGCACCCTAGAGCCCCCTTCTTCCCCAGCCACAGCACAGCACACAGCCTGTTGTAAGGAAGGGCTCCTCCTCTGGCTGACTCTGAGCCCAGAGAGGCCCTCAGTCTGTCCACAGCACACTGTGGGGACTCAGTCCCAAGGGTGCATGGCCTTACTAAGGCAGGGCTGGGGCGGGAGCCCTCACTCCATGAGGACCACCCACTCTAGAAGTCAGAGCCCTACAACTAGACGTTGGCCTGGGGGCCCTAAACCCTGATCCCCAGAAGTGTCTCCTCTACCACGGCGCCCAACAGAGCCTTGCCCAAGCCCCTAGGGGATTCAGGCCTGCAAAGGAGCAATTTGTACTTTGGACTCGTTAAATGAATCCCTGAACGAAGGAATTAATTACTGTCTGTCGAAATCAGACTTCTCTCTTCCTTCGAGATGCATCTTCTTTTTATTCTTAATTAATTTTTAAAATTACGACGTCAGTGCGAAGTCTAATTTATTTTACTTTCAGCATTATTTCTCTGATAAGCAATTTCATTTTATTCCAGGCAACCACCTCGATGCCAATTTGTCACCTCTGCTCACACTTCAAGGGGCTGCATCAGACCTGGCAGACTGGCCCTGCAGGCCTTGGGGGAGCTGCTCCCTCCCCAGGGCCTCGGTCACCCACTGAGCAATGAGCTTCACACCTGCCCACTCCCCAGGCGGCCAGTGCAGGCTCAGGCTTGATGTCAGCTGTCCCAGGGTGGACAGAGCAGGTGATGCCAAGGGTCGGACCTCAAATGCAGAGCCGTCCGGGGCTGATCAAGTACCATGGATCATCTTACTGATCTCACAAAGTCTGTCCTGCCCACTTGACAGTGTGAGGAAACTGGGGCTCACTGAGAGGAAATTCCTAGGACATGAAAGAGGACTCCGAACCCAGACTCTGACCGGGATCTAACCACTCGCCCACTGTGCCCTGGTACCCAGATAGGGCTTGTTGTAAATTGTGACTTGAAGGCCTTTGACTTAGACCCAGGTGCTGACAGGACCTCAGATCTACCCTGTGCCCTCCTCCCTTCTGGTAGGTGCCTCTCTTCCCTTGCCTCTTGGCCCAGCGCCCACACCTGCCCCTAGCCAGGAGTCCAAATAAGAGATGCTGACCTCTGGCCCCTGCCCTCGGTCCCAGGAGCTTGCAGGGTGGACTTAGCCCCTCAGTTTGGGTCACACAGTGTCTTCCTGGGATCTACCCACCACAGCTGTAGGGATAGAGCCTGTCCCCTCTGGATATGAGGCTGTGCGTCAGCTGCGTGTCCCCAACGCCCAGCCGTCTTAGGAGAGAGGAAGTCAGCCAGAGACAGAGAGGTCCGGCTCCTTCTAAGGATACTTGCCCTCCCTGTTGGCTACACAAGACCCTCAAATTCCATCGTGGACCGTACTTGCTTGAATGGGTTTCTGTCACTCGCCACCCAAGGACCCTGAGTGACGCAGGTGGGCTTGCACAGCTGGAAGGAGAAGAGGAGCACCGCCGGACGTGTCCAGGGCTGTCTCCAATCAAGCAACACCGAGCAAGGTGAGCAGAAGGGCACAAAGGTGCATTCTGAAACCCAGCAAGGACAGGTCTTGCTCAGTACTCTGTCCTCTTCTCCCTGGGAGGAAGCCACAGCTGGTGTCCGGCACCTTTGAACTCAGGTTCCACTGTGGCCCTGGCTCCTCGTCCTCCCAGCGTGTCCTACATACAGCTCACAGCAGCACTGGCACACGGCCAGGACCAGGTGTCCCAAGTTTATTCTGGCCACTACACTTTCTGCATGAGGCCCTTCACCAGGCCTTCCTACCACCACGCGCCTCCTCATCTCAGACCATGTTCCCTCTGGAAGGTGATTCTGGCCACCCCAGAAAAAGTGACACTCGCCCCCTCTCTGGAGACCACTGTTGCTCCTAGCTCCTGAGCTGGAGCTGTCAGCTCATGGTCCCCGATGATACTGTGAGCTATTTATGGTCCATGCATTGGTCTCCCCGGGGCCCAGCTCCAGGCTCTGCACAGGGGGAGCGTCATCATCAACCAATGGTGCCAGACACCATTCCAGGTGAACAGGACAGGGGAAGTCCCTACCCTGGAGTTCAGTCTATGGAGGGAAAACAGATGAGAAATGATGAGCATCACACACACAAAAATGACAAGGCACGAAGTCAGCCAGGAGGAATCAGCATGCAAGGGAGGGGGCAGCGACTGTATCTGGGGGATCAGTGTAGGCCTGACTGTGAGGTGACATCAGCAAGGTGACATGGATATGTGGGGGAAGGACATTTCAAGCACAGGGAGCTCTCCGGACAAGCAAAGAGGCCAGGGGGGCGGGTCCTGGGGGAGAGACAAGGGGAGGAGATGGTGGGAGGGGGAGCGGCTGGGGAGACACATTTGCTTCGGAAGCTTGAGAAGCATTTGTTGGACAAATCGAATTGAAATTTGAGAAGATGCTTATAGTCTAGGTAGCAAGGACTCCATAAATAATTAAAATTGGCAAACACAAATGACATTTCATGGCTATCTGGTGATCAGAGAGTAATTGGCTGGAATAAGTCCGGGACATTCTCGGAAGCAATGTCTCAGGCTGGGACATGGGACTTATGACCACTTTGGGCTGGCGGAGTGCGGCGCATGAAGAGAGACTGGATCTGGTAACAAGGTGCCACAATCGGGGAGGCTTAGAACAACAGAAATCTCTTCTTTCACAATTCTGAAGGGGAAAGTCTGAAACCAAGGTACCAGCAGGACCCGCTCCATGGGGGATTCTGGGTAAAATCCTCCCATGCCCTCCTGGCTCCTGGTGGCAGCAGCGGTCCATGCCCTCCTAGGCTTGCCACTGCATCACCACCATCTCTGCCTCCATTGTCACATGGCCATCTTCTCCCTGTCACCTGCATTGTCACATGGTGTTCATCTTCCCTGCCTCTACCTTCTCATGAGGACACCAGGGGCCCATCCTGCTGCAGTATGACCCTGTCTTAACTGCAGAACATAGGCTTCATCTCCCAGGGACCTGACAAATGACTTTGGGTGCCCCACCGTCCCTCTCCGGGCCAGCCTGTCCCCCTGTGAGAAAAGGAGGCTGATACATTATCCCGCAGGTCTTGCTTACAGATCTTCAGTCCCTTTTGAAGAATCTGCTCCCCTCTTCTCCTGCTGCCTCTGATCTGTAGCACAGTAACGCAGGGACAGAAGCCCAGATGATTCCAAACTGTATCTTCCCCACAAAACAAATATTTTGAAAAGTCTTTTGATGTCATTTTAATGGAGTGCGGAAAACACTGTTCCACCCCCCACATTTTAAATTTCTTCCTTTCTGCTCTTTTTTTTCCCTTCCTTTAAAGCTTGTGTTTGCTTTCATGTTACACGTTATTTATTTAGTTGCGTGTCAATTAGTGTCTATTCTCCAAGCGACAAGCACATTAGCAGCTGCAGAGATTGGAATTAAAATTCGCAGCCCAGTGGAAGCCTCGCCTACCCGACTGAGAAAACAGCACCTCTTTGTCATTTCAAAAGATGACCTTCCTCTCCCTTCTTCCCATTCCTGGCTTCTGATTTAATTCCTACTGACTCCTCCACGGTCACTGCATGCCGTGATGGCTTTAGATGGAATTTTTTCAAATGCACAAAGGAAGATGCAGGCTCCTGTTCACAGTGGCCTTTGATGACGGTTAGTGTAGAACAGGCGTCCGCTGGATTTGAATAACATGCTCTAAATTGCCATTCCGGGGGTTCTAACTCAGGCAGCCCAATAATACTGCACGCCTCCCTTCCACAGTTCACCAAACCGTTAGCAAGGTGACAGGGCCTAGTGGAAACAGACCCAGCCCACCGCCAGCTCCTGGATTTATTGGCACACGTCAGAGCAAATGCATTAAGCTTACTGAGTTTTATTTCTTCTTCTGCAAAATGGGAGAATTTAACCCAGCTGCAGAAGAATGTTGTGCAAGCCAAGACTGTGAGCGGAACTTGGCCAATGCCTCTCTCCCATGAACCTGGACATTTATTTGCATGAGTTAATCACAGGCAGAGAGGGCTTTGGGGATATGAGATGGACGAAAGCTTCAGTGTGGAAAGAGGAACTGTCCCTAACCCAGCCCAGGTTTAGATCTGACATTATGCACCCCCAGCTGCTGGGAGAAGGTGGAGAGACCATGAGACCCCAACCCAAGCAGGGCGGCTTTAGAACCCAATGACAAGGCAGACAGCCAGACTGCCAGGAGGCCAGCATTGTTCCTTTCTGGGTTCCCAACATGCTACTGCACAGATCCTGGCAAAGGAGGTGGTAGGATGACTTGCTCCTTTGTTGGAAGCTCAGCAAATGCATGCTACCACCACGTGTCCCTCGGAAGGGCACCATTCTCTATCCTGAGTTTCCTAAAAAGTAGAAGAGATTCCATTGGCAGCTCCAACGGGAAAAGAACTCCCAGAAGACAACATGAAAGTGATTGCGCCCAGATCACAGTACAGAACAAGGCTTGCCTGGGGATGGACTTATGTTCTCACTGCCAGAATTCAACCAGCGGAGGGTGACTGTGGCAGGGATTGCCCTTTCAGTGTGAAGCAAGGACAAATACCTGGTGTTGAGTCCTGCTGTGTGACCTCAGGCAATTTTTCACACCTTTCTGAGCAGTTTCTCCAGCAATAAAATGGAGGAGATCATTCAGGGCTAGGGGAGAGATTTCACAGTGAACATCTAGAATGAAGCTGACAATGACACACATAAAGGACAATTTTGTTATCCAATGTGCTACAGGCAGGGCACCAAAGAGCCACCTCTTTCCCCCAACATTCTCCCTGGCTGGCTGTACCCTGGTCATGTGGGGAAAACAGGGGTTCAGGGAAGCAGGGAGGCCGGAGCAGGGAGGCAGGCGCTACAACCACCTTCCCAGAGGACACCCTCCTCTGCTGCAGCCCTGCCAAGGCCCGCAGCACTCACAGAGTCAGGCCTAAGCCTGGCAGGCCCCTAGGCCCGTGCTGCCTCCTGCAAGCACGCTGCCTGCTCCCACCCATGGGACCCACCCCCTGGACCCCTCATCACCGCTACTTGGACACTTGGTGTTCTCCACACTTGGGGAGCCAGCACACACCCCAGCCCAGGATACTACACCCTACTACTAGCTCTGCTCACTCCCTCACCTCCCACCAGCTCGGGTCCCCTCCAGAGCCATCTGCTCCTTTTAAGCACGGGAAGCTGGTTCTGCATTCCTTACACCTCATCACAGCTGGAACCATGCCAGGCTATTTGCCACCAGGACCGTGCCTGCTACCTAGTTCTGACTCAGGGCAGAGAAGGGAGACGGAGAGGGCCCAGACCCAAGAGGAACCCGAGAGGAAGAGGTTCCAGACTCTCCTGTGGGGGCATCCTGTGGTGGCATCTCGAGAGGAACCCGAGAGGAAGAGGTTCCTGACTCTCCTGTGGGGGCATCCCCAGGGGTTCCTGCACCTCTCCACCCAGACCCGCCACCCCTCGACCTCCAGGGTCCTCCAATCCTGTGATTGACAAGTCCCCGTGGTTCTAGCAGCCAGGTGAACCAGCTTCCACACTAATCCAGAGGAGGGGGCAAGCCGACAGGAGGTGGAGGTCATCCAGCTCTGCCCACATCTTGGGGCGATCTAGGGCGGGCGTTTGCCCCGCTCAGCCTCCATCTTCCCATCTGGACAAAGAGGGCATTGGGCCACTGGTTTTCAGAGGATGTCATGGGGAGCCCTCATGATTTGTGAAGGGGACTCAGATGGAATGGAGGCCCCCGAGTGGTCAGGACCACTAAGCCCATCTTGGCTTCCCCCAGAGTTGACTCCTTGGTCTGCCTTGAGATTCTTGTTCAACAAAGGGTTCCAATTCCCAAAGATGTTTGGGAACCACTGGGCCAGAAGCTGGCTAGCACTCAGGAGGTGCTGCCATGGCCAACTCTGGCCCTGGGCAACTGGCCTCATCCCTTCTCCATCTGTCTAATGGGAGGCTGGATGGAGTGACCCCAAGGAGCATTCCCGCCTGGGACGCTCGGTATTCCTGTCTCATGGCAGCAGAAACTCCACGAGAAAGCGTGGAACCAAGCGGGTGGAGACGGGAGACGAGGTCTGGAGGACAATTATCATCACACAATATAACACTCTAATGGCGGAATCTTTTATATTAGAACAGACATTATGGAGCACAGTTCCATCAAATGAATATAATGGACTTGTTTTATATTACAATGCACACTGTAATTACACATTTCAATAATTCCTTCAATGCATTACACCAAAGCATTCTGAAGTAATGGAGTCCTGTTACCATATATAATAACGCTCCCGAGGGGCGGACGCTGCGGGTGGTGACAGAGGCCTCCCGCGTGGCAGGGAGAACCACAGGCTCCTCCAGCCCCGGGCACATGGCTTCTGGTTATAATCTCTGGAGGCTCTTGAGGTCCCTTGTCCAAATACCTGCCCATCTAGGTGACCTTGGTGAGGTCAACCATGCCTCCAGGGACAGGAAGTTCACTGTCCCCCACGCTGTCTATTCAATGGTCCCCTGTCATGAAGAAGTTATACTTCTACAAGCACAGGACACACCATTTATAAATTCATGGGATCATAAAATTCATGCTCATAGTGACTATTTAAGGCACACTGCTGTCATAACAAGTCACCACAGCTTAGTGGCTTAAGATGACACAAGTTTACTTCCAGAGCTCTACAGCACAAGTCTGACCTGGGTCTCCTGGGTGAAAATCAAGGCGTCAGCAGGACTGTGCTCTTTTCTGGGGTCTCCAGGGGATCATCTGTTTTTCAGTCTTTCTTTCCCAGCTTCCCAAGGTCACCTGTGTCCCCAGCTCCTGGCTCCCTGCTCCAACCTGAAAGCTCACCATTCTCTGACCACAACTGGGAAAGGTCTCCTTTTTTAAGGAACTCTGTGATTAGAATGTTCCCACGGGGGTTGAGGAATATCTCCCATCTGTAACTGTCATCACCTGTGTCAATTCCATTTTGCCAAGTGAAGTGCCATAATCACAGGTCCTGGGGATCCAAGCATGGACATCTTGGGTCCATGGTTCTGCCTGCCGCATCATTTTACAGAGGTCATAACACTTTTACAGGATTAAATGTGACAATGTGTGTATAATTTCTGGCATATGTTTAATGAATGGAAAATAAGTTTAATGACATAATCTACTTTGTTGACATCAGCCTAAAGCCAAGTCACCAGAAATGGTCACAAGGCTCCCAGAGTAGTCTGACAGGTCATAGATAGACGATCCACTTCTCTTATTTGGACTTATTGTGGTTTGGTTGAGGGGTTGCCCCAGAGTTCCTGTGTTAATGCAGGAACATTCCAAGGAGAAATAACTGAGAGCTATAACCCAACTCGCCCATCCTAGTTTGAATGGACCCACCGGGTGGTGACTGCAGGCAGGTGGGGCATGGCTGGAGGAGGTGGATCACTGGGGGATTCCCTGGAAGGGGACATGTTCTCTGCAGCCTCCTACCCTCTCTGCTTCCTGGCCACCATGAGTGGAGCAGCGATCTTCCACCACACCCTTCCGCCATGATGTTCTGCCTCACCTGGACCCAGAGCAAAGGGCTAGGCTGACTGTGGGATAAAGCTCCAAAACCATCAGCCCAAATAAACTTTTCCTTCTCTGAGTTTTCTTGTCAGGTATTTGGTGAGTGATAAAAAGCTGACTATACATCTACTAATGAATAGATTAAAACCTTTTAGTCTCAGCTAACTTAGCTGCCTGCAGTTGACTGAAACCCAAAGTCTATCTCCAGTAACAAGGGGAAAGTGGGATCATGCCCCCCTTTTTTGGGGGGGATGGGGGGAATCCCGGAAATTGAATTCAAGGACCACCCACAGAGCCGCATCCCCAGGCCTATTTTGTATTTTATTTAGAGTCAGGGTCTCATGGAGTTGCTTAGGGCCTTGCTTTTGCTGAGGCTGCCTTTGAACTCTCAATCGTCCTGTCTCAGCCTCCTGGCCGCTGGGACTGCAGGCATGTGCCACCATGCCTGGCTCAGACCCATCTTATATGGGGATAAACTGAGCTTTGGAGAATGCAGGCTCAGAGATGATGCTAGGGTGAGTCTTTAGGACCAGTGGGTATCAGGATGAGGATGTGCGAGGTGAGCATTTCAGACCAGGAGACACATGTGCGAAGCCCAGAGATGCAGAAGGTGACTTTGGGGGCCTATGAGAATGACAAGGTCCAGCACCACATGGACGAGGCAGGGGGACACCAACAAAAACAAGCCCAGATGGATGGGCAGGGAAGGCCAGCAGACACCACAGGCCAGGATGTGGGAGGAACGGGACTGGTCTGGGAGGATTCACACACAGGGGAGTGAGAGGGTCGGGTTTGGGGTGCCAGAGCATATCCTGGCTGTGCAGAGACCAGGTGGGGACAAGGCAGGGAAACCAGAGGGCCCCCATACCTGGAAGCAGGCAAGTGGCTGTGAGCAAGAGGAGTGGGGGAGAGAGGACTGAGGGGAGAGAAGGCAAGGAAGGAAAGGACTCCCCGGGCTGGTGAGAGGCAGGGAGCGGCGAGCATGGGCTCCTGGGGAGGAGGGAGGCTTCCTGGAGTAGAGGGGACATGAAGGGAAGGAGGTCTGGGTAGGAGAAGGGCAGTGCAGCTACCCAGCCCTGATCCTGTCTTAACGGTGAGGAAGTGGGGTCTGGGGGCACTCGGAGCACTCCCAGAGGGCAGAGCAGCAGCCGTCCTGGAGCTGCTTAGATACCCTGTGTCTCCGGACGTCACTCGAGGGAAGGGCGCAGAGGCCGTATCTTAGCAGGAGTCCTGAGCAAGTCAAGTCCCCTGAAGGCCACGTCCAGGCTGCTGTTCCCATTGCTGTGGGAGTGGAGGCTGCGTCCTCTGGCTGGCAGCCTCCCTGTAGCCACTGAGACACCAGTAGGCCCATGGCCACCAGCTCAGCTGCCTTGGGGACCACGAGTCCTTCACCCAGCTGGACAGGCCTCAGCCAGCCTGTTCTGCCTCCTCCCTGGCCTTGCTCCACCTCCCAGACACAAGTGCCGCTGGCTTCCCAAGACCTCCCAAAAGACGGATGAATGCCGACTCTTTGCCCCAACTTCAGGTTGACCCGGCGGGCGGCCGCAGCTCACCATCGTGGCCCCCCTGCAGCCTTTGCACAGACGGCCCCGTCCCCTGGAGGGCCTCTTCCACCTGCTGCCTTCTGTTCTGCCCACCGAGAAGATGATCTTGGCTCGATCACCATCTCTACTGCTCTCTCCCTGTGAATGCAGTCACACCACTACTGAGCCAGAAGCCAGCAGAAGCCATCCTGATCCTCGGCCCCATCCCAGGGGGTAAACAGGCCCATGTCTTCCGAGGTGTCTTGAACCCAGAGCAGCCTCATTTCCAGTCCTGCCCAGGTGAGGATGGGTGGGCCTGACCCTCACAGCACCCACCCAGCCCCCTTGCCCAAACACCACATTTTTAGTCTCTTCCCTGCTGCTCCTGGATGAAGCCCTCTTGCCCACGGTGGCACCTGAGGTCCTGCCAGGATGACCGAGTGGATTCTAAACCCCAGCCAGATCCACGGCAGTGAGCGTGGCCTTTCTCAGCTCTTTCCTCGACCTAGCACCCCCTCCTCTTCACCTGCTCTCCCCAGGTGGCCTTTTCCACTCACCTAGGGTCACCATAGGGCACCTTCCCTGTCACCTCCAAGGCCAGTTAGGAGTCCCTTTTCTGGGTGCCTGAGGGCCCTGGTGATCATTTATCATGATGGAGCCAATTAACTGCGGGCCTGCCTCCCTGACACCCAATGGGGAGCCTCAGGGCCCACACTGGACCTGGCACTTGGGAGAAGGTAGGTGCTGGAAATGAACTTGACACTGAGGTCTTCAAATTCCTTCCTATGATGAGTACCGCCCCCCACACCCCCGGCTTCTCTCACACACGGGTTCTAGCTGGGCTCCCAGCCATTGGCCCCACTCTAGGGAGCTCTGTGGCCTGGTCACCTATGTTTTTGGCCTCTGACTCCACTGTCATTTCAGCTGAGGACAAGGAGTCTGGGGTGACCTTGTTCTTCTGCTTCCCTGTGCCTGCCAGCCCTGTCATCCACTGCCCCAACTGAACTGGGACCACACATTGTTCTGTTGAGGAGAAAGTGGCATTAATACAAACAGTGTCTTTCCAAGCCTGCAAACATGTAATTAAGCTCCAGTGTGAACGCCAGCTAACAGGATGCTGGTGACAGATCTTAAGGGAAGGTGCTGGGGACCACCGCAGCCGGCAACAGTGATCCAGGGGAGGGGCCTGCCATGCCCAGGGCTGCCTCTGGGTCAGGCGATGGGTCAACATGGACACTGCCAATGGACAGGGAAACAGGACAGAGAGGCTGAAGATGGCGAGTTAGAGGCCACTCCAACTCTGCCTTCTATTGAGGATGGCAACTGAGGCCCAAGAAGGGCAGAGATGGGCCAAGCCAGGGCTGGGCTTTGGGTCCCTGGCAGAAGCCTCTGAGCAGGCAGATGCCGAAGTAGACGATCTGCAAGTGCGACCGGTACATCTGTGCAGCTCAGCCCTCGAGGGGCGGGCAGGGGGCACCCGCAGGCTCCGCTGGAATGCAGCTCCCAGCCTCTGGCCCTGTGACATTGGGCAGGTAGGTGGCTCTGTGCTTCTTTCATCTGAAAAAGGCAGTACCATCCCCACAGAGCCGGCAGGAGGACCACGTGGTAATATTCCCAATACTACCTGCTCATAGGACCCCAGGACAAGTGTCCCTCTTAGCACCATTATTTGTCTCTTGCCCACCAGCTCCAGCTCTTCTGGGGGTGGGAGAGGCTAAGAACACAGGTGAGTGAGCATATTTGCTGGCCCTGGGCCAGGCACCAGGTCTGTGGGGGTGAGCTAGTCATACCAGGTCTGGGGCCTTCCAGAACTTCAGGCTAGTGACAGGAAGAGGCGTAACTGGCCCAAATCCTCCTCAAATGCACAATTCAAAGTCACATGGTAGCCAAACGCCAGTGAGGCAGATTCAGCAGGCACCGAACATCAGCATCACTGCCCCTTCTGACTGGGGAGACTAAGGACTGGGCTCTGGAACATAACTAGGAGCCACCAGCTCGAGAAGCCAGGGTGAGAGGTGCCAGGGAGGTGCCGGGCAGGGGCAGCATGCAGCCGCCCTGTGCCTGGGGGGATAGCAGAGGGCAGCAGCTGGGCCTGAGGGCCTGCACCACTCCAGGTGAGGAAGCGTTCCACACTTGGCTCTGAGTAAGTGGGGGCTCTGCACTGCAGATCTGCTCTAGCTGTGGCCTGGGGCACATCTGGAGAGGGTAGGGGTGCAAGTGGGGAAGTCCTACTATTGCAGTAAGTGGTCCAGGTGGGAACTGATGGCCACCTGGATGAAGCAATGGCTTTGGGAGGTGAAGTGGCACTGATGTCAGACAGGATGCAGAGCGTAAGGGAGGAGGAGGTACTGGCTGAATGCAGGACCCTCAGGAACAAACCCCCAGGCCTGGGCTGACGTTTGGGCCTCACCTGGGGCCATTCTGTCTCTTTAGCTTTCCCCATCTCCTGACCTTGCAGATGAGGAAACTGAGGCTTAGTCTTTTCAGGCACCTCCCTAGGCCTAGGACAAGACCCCCGAGTCTCCGGATCTGCCCACAGCCAGTACCCGGCAAGCAGCGAAGCTAGCTGGGAAGGCCCCACTGCGGCCAGAGGTAAACAGCCTGGGCCTGAGGCAGAGCCTGGCCTCCTCAGGAGACGGGATGAGTAATCTTGATAATTGGATTTTTGAGTTAGACATAAAATATGGCCAAGATCGCAGAGGCCATTTGGCAGGGCCAGGATCCCCCAGGCAGGTTTCCGGCCCAGGCAATGCTGAGAACTTGTATTAACAAGATCACTCCTTCTCCACCCACAGGCCATTTACAAGCAGTTCCCGGGCTACTATGTGGAGGAATTCAACTGTGGGGCTCTGGGTTCCTGCTCTGGTCATCCAGAGACACTGAGTGGGAAAGGGCATGTGAGGATACCCTCTGTCTGTAAGCAGGGCAGGAAAATTCAGAGAACAGGTTCTGAGTGACTCAGTTTCCTTTTCTGTGAAATGGGTGGAGGGTGCAGACTAAAGAAATGGAGGGCAGGAGGAGGTGGCTCCTGCTATCCAGGCTGCCACTGCCTGGGGGTCCAGGAGCTTACCTGTGCCTCACGGCAGCGAAGCAGGCAGGTGGGCTTCAGAAGTGAGGTCAAAGCACCCTTCCCAAGGCAGGTTGAGCGGAGGCGTGGCCTCTCCTCTCCTCGCTATATTTAGCCCCTGCAGCTGTTTGTCTCAGGTGCGCTGCACACGTGGTAATTAATCTCTCAGAGGACGTGAAATTGATGCATTTTCTGATTGCTGCTTAGGAGCCTCCTGAATTCAGCTGCTGGTGAAATTAACTCACCAGGGACAACGGAGCTTTTCCCAAGGTCCAAATTGCCCCTATCTGCAGAGTTTGTTCTTGGCCCTAATCCAGCCCAAACAAACCATCTGCTCCTCTACCTCCTAGAGAAGGGTGGGCCTTCCCTAGGACAAGGCTGGGACTTTCTTTAAGCTAAGGCATAAAAACACGTTTGTTTGGATTACCATGTCCTGATAACCTGTGGTGGCCTGAAGAGAAGGGTCGCTGGGCTCTCACAGGCCTGCTCTGCGGGCCTTGCTCCCAGGCACCCTGGGACTCGCAGCCACACAGGCTTGGATGTACCAGAGGTTCCTTTTTCAGAGCACTCCCAGTTCATGCCCTTGCCAATGACCAACCTCAGGGTCCACGGACTGTGCACAAACCAGGGAAGGTGGTTCTGTTCCCCCATGGGCAGATCCTGGTCTGACGTCAAGCCTAGCCTGGGCTAACCACTCCAATGCACCCCCACCTCTGACCACTCACATACACACTGCATCTGTGCACACCTGACACAGGAACTTCAAATAAAACTTTAAAAACTTGCTTGAGTGTGTCCCTGTAGTATGATGTTTTTAAGTCCTTTGGGTAGAGACCGAGGAGAGGAATAGCTGGGTCAAATGGTGGTTCCATTCCCAGTTTTCCAAGGAATCTCCCTACTGCTTTCCATATTGGCTGCACCAATTTACAGTCCCACCAGCAATGTATGAGTGTGCCTTTTTCCCCACATCCTCGCCAACAGTTATTGTTATTTGTCTTCATAATAACTGCCATTCTGACTGGAGTGAGATGGTATCTTAGAGTAGTTTTAATTTGCATTTCTCTAATTGCTAGAGATGATGAACATTTTTTCATAATCCACAATAACTAAACTGTGGAACCAACCTAGATACCCATCAGTAGATAGATGGATTAAAAAAAAATGTGACATATATACACAATGGAATATTACTCAGCAATAAAAGAGAATAAAATCATGGCATTTGCAGGTAAATGGATGGCGTTGGAGAAAATAATGCTAAGTGAAGTTAGCCAATTCCAAAAAAAACCAAATGCCAAATATTTTCTCTGATACAAGGTGACTAACCCATAATGGGGTAGGGAGGGGGAGCATGGGAGGAATAGACAAACTCTAGATAGGGCAGAGGGGTGGGAGGGGAAGGGAGGGAACAGGGGGTTAGCAATGTGATAGATATCATTATCCAAAGTACATGTATGAAGACATAAATTGGTGTGAACATACTTTATATATAAACAGAGATATGAAAAATTGTGCTCTATATGTGTAATAAGAATTGTGATGCATTCCACTGTCATATATTTAAAGAATAAAATCAATTAAATATTTTTAAAAAAACTTGCTTGGGACCAGCCACAGAAGAGACACTGAAGAGCCACTGATTTTTGACAAGAATGTTATTTTTCAGCTATTTCTAAATTTTTGAGGCTCTCATCAACTCTGCCATCAGGACTGGGCAGAAGGGTAAGCCCCATCTGACAGGTGTGGAGGCTGGAGCCTGGACCCAGGCCTCCTGTTGACCAAGCTTCTGCTTGGAAAGATCATGGTATGATTTCTTGGAAAAGGAACTCCTTTCGACATTATGCCTAAATCTGAGTTTTCACACCCAGGCAAATGTGAAAATGAGGGGTGGCTGTGCAGAGGAGGAACCCCAGCAGGAAGGGACCTTCCCGACTACTACCTGTCCAGGGTACCTGGGGTAAGGCCCCCTCCTGGGCTCACCTGGCTTCTGCTCCCTCTGCCTCCAACTGAGCATCCCTGCATCTGGGCAGGTGTGTGGTTGCAGAGAAGCCAGTCTGGGGTCTGGAAGGACAGGAGGGATCAAGAGGGATCAAGTCCTGGCTCCATTAACCATAAGCTAAGGCTCTTGGCTGATCTGTGAAGACAGGGTGACCCTGACCACCATCACATCCTCCACATGGCTCTGGGGGCTCCAGGGAGGGACTGTGGGGTGCCTGAAGCTGCCCTTGGCTGCGCAGGAGTTAGTACTGTCTCCCAGCAACCTGATGACGGGCTCCTCGGATCAGGTCTCTCCCAGGAACTGGTCCCATCTGCTCGGCTCTGTGTACAAGGCCTGCCAAGACGCTCTCCAGGAGCTCAGGGAGGTCCCCAAACAGGGAGTGATGACTCTGGGGGCAGCAGGAGCAGAGAGGGATGCAGCACAGAGAATCAAGGATCGGGAGAGGCTCAATGGGGGAAAGATTTCTGAAAGACCACTCAAAGCTAGCTGGAAAGAGAAAGGGTGAGAGAGGCGCTTCAAAGAGTCAGCACCCTGGTTGGGCTGGGTAGGGCAGGGCAGCAAGGCCCCACCAGTGAGCTGGAGATGGTTCAGTTCGCCTGGACCCGACCAGAATGCAAGGAAGTGGAATGACAGGAGCCAGGGGCACCAGGAGGGGCCAGACACGGGCCCCCATGAACCCTGTCAGGGACCTGGGCTTGGACCAGAAGGTGGCGGGAAGACACCAATGGCTATCGGGTGGAGGAGCATCCTGATCAGATGCCCTATTTTCTCAGCACCTCAGCTGCTGCAGGGCAGAGAAGGAATCTGGGTGTGGGGTGCAAGACCAACAAACTGGATGGAAAAGGAATTGAAGACTAGAGAGGAGCCTAGGGACAGGAGAAGAGGCAGAGGACCAGAGATAGGGAACAACACTAAGAGGTCAGGACAAGAGGGGGATGAGGCAGCCGGGAGCTGGGTGCAGGGGAGGTCACAGCTAGAGGCAGAAGGTCTGCATGAGTGACTTCAGAAGGAAAGCAAAATGCAGGGTCATCCCAAAGGTCACTCAAATGCACAGAACATGGCAGAAGCAGAGGTAGTGAGGGACACTGAGTCAGGGTTCCCAGTGCTCCCTGCCTAGGATCCCACAAGAGGCCCATCTGCCCAGCTGGGCACTTTGTGACACCTGACCATGGGCACAGGACTGTGAGACAGGAAGAGCAAGGCCAAAAGAATCATGTCAAAGCACAGCTGGGGGCCAAGTCTGCCCGGTCTCCAGGAGGTCCCTGGGCCAGCTTCAGCCCTGCTTTGTTTACTTCTCAGGGACACTGTGACGTTCAGGGCAAAGGTTAAGGATACACAGGGTTAATAACAGGGCTGCAGCAAGCAAGGACCCCCAGGCCAATGAGGACACTGGGTGGACAGGTCACTGTCATCATCGGGACAGTGCAAATGCCAAGTCCCAGCCTTACCCTGCTCCTTCCTAAGTCACAACAGCACCACTGAGAGGCTGTTCTCCAGGTGACTGTGAGAGGCCGAGCACCTGTAGGGTGCAGGCACGGCCCAAGGCCACGCTGCATGGAGTCCTCCTCTCTGGAAACCTGCGAGGGCTCAGCAGCAGGCTCAGGGCGAGATCTGAGGACCAAGTGACTCCTGAGACCTGGCCTGTCCCACGGGGGAGTTTGGGACCCAGGCTCTGAGGCTCCACACAAAGTGACTGAATCATCCCCTTGGAATGCAATGAATCATTTAAGGAGATTCTTCAAACTGCAGAGCCAGTGAGAGCCAAGGTCACCCAGGACAAACATGGAGCCCAGCACAGACGAGCGCCATCCCTGCCCCAGACCCACGCAGCCTCCCAGAGCTCAAGGCCTTTCCACGCCTCACCGCAGAGCACCTGAACCTCTGCGGCCACAACCACGAGCCACTTGTGGATGGAGAACACGGAGGGAAAGAGACTTCCTTGGGCCAGGCAGCCATTTCTCCCCTTTCTCCCTCAGCCACCAGAAGCCTCAGCTGGAACAGAGACGCGTGATCTTGGGGCCACAAGCTTTATTAGCTTCAAGTCCTCAGGAGCCAGGTCTGTTGGGACTGGCTGTTCCTGGATGGGCACCCCCGGGCCTCAGCTAGAGAAAGGGAGGGGAAAAAAAGGAGGGTTTTAGGTCGAGGGGAGGGTTTCGGAAGTAAGATCCCTGACCGAGTTAAAAGCAAGATGTGATCCTGAAACTGCTTTCTAAGACTTATTAGTTTGACCAGCAAATATTAACAGAACAAAGTGACAATGAGATCATACTGTATTCATTCATTCATTCATTCCAGAAAGATTTAACAAAGTCCTACTATGTGCCAGTCACTGGCTGCTTCTTTTTTCCCTGGTAAAAACAGCAAACAAATCTAAAAACCAGAGCAAATACTGAAGATAGGCATGAAACTTGTCATTCTTTGTTGGCAGAAAAATACAACTCTATATGGAGGACATGTCCCTTGGTTCCACTTCCAAATTCATTTTTCAAAAGAGATCATTTCTGGTCCTGTACCCATCCCCACCCACTACGTGGCTTTCAGTAAAAAAAAACAGACAAAGGAATGAAGTTACCTCTAGGTTTCCTCTGGCCTTCCGAAGGACCTTGTGAGTTACAAGCACTGGGGAGAAAGCAAAGAACAAGATGATCAGAGACCAGATGTCGGGAGGGCAGTGAAAAAGCCCAGTTCAGGGAGGAGAAGCCCAACTTGAAGGCTCTGACACATGAACCACCCTGAAGAATCCAGAACAGAGAGGAGCACGAAGGGTCTACCTGTCCCCTCTTGGGGCCCAGCACAAATGACACATCAGAAAGGGTGGACCACTGACACCTCTTTCAGTCCCCACAAAGCCAGTCTCACGGGGATGCACCAGGTGGAGCATGCCAAGCCATTGTTAGGGGCAATACCAAGGCTCTGCAAGGCCACCTGGTAACCCAGGCAACCTGATGGCTCTTCTCTGTGGGCCAGGGAGGTCCGTGGTGCAGGGCAGGTCCAGGCATTCATGGTGTCCTGAGCCCTCTGAGAAGCAGAGGGGGAGCAAACCCATGTGTGGAGACCCATATCAAGTGCTGAGGGAAGTGAAGCAGAGGTGGGGTTTCACACTGCCAAGTTCCTAAGCCTGGGGGGAGAACCCTGGGCGGTTTGGCTGCCCCCACCTTTCAGATGGCAGAATAGCCCCCATGGTCTCCCTGGGGAAGCTGCATTCTGCCTGGACGGGAGCAGGCTGGTGGGTGATCTCAGAGGATGCTGCCCACTGACACCAGAGCTGTGTACTGAGCAGGCCTGCAGAACTGGAACTCCAGAGAGCGGGAGTGTCCACCTCTCAGGAGAGCAGCTGAAGGAGCACCACCTCCTCCTCCATCTTTTCTTGTCCAACACAAACTCCAGCGACGGCAGGGACGGCACTGCTGAGTGGATTCTGAGCTTACCAGGAACCTATTCTAAACAGGCTTGGTGAGGGTCAGGGAATCAGCCCCGTGCCCAGTGGCACAGGCACAAGCCCTGGATCCGGGCCTTTGGCCAACAGCACCTGAAGCTAAAACAGACTGAAACCAACACCATGTCCCAGCTTCCCAGTGGCGTGTTCACAGCAGGTAATCTGTGGGGACCTAGAGAAAATATTTTTTATGCTTCACAAAAAATTCTACCTGGGGTAATAAAATCTATTTGCAATCTGCACCATCAGGGGAAGGGACAGGCCGTGTGGGCTTTAACTGAACAAAATGAACTTCAGAAGTGGCCACTGCTTCTCTGTACCTCCACTCCCCACTGAAGTCTGCAAGCAGAAGTTCATAACCTGGGGCCATGGGTGTGCTTTGGAGAGTCCTACATCCTGGATGTGACGTGCGGGTCTATATGTGGGTATGAATGTGTGCATTTTTCTGGGAAAGAGACCACAGCTTTCTCAAAATTCACCAAGGGGCCTGTGACCCAGAAAAGATTAAGTATCATGATATTGAGGTTAAAAATAATCTTGAAAGAGTACTGAACATACCAAGAGAACAAAACTCACCATATGAGCTAAGGGTTACCTCACTTAAGTTTTGATGTAGCCCTTACATCTGAACAGCACCGCCCACGTTCCCAGGTACAGAAATCCCCACTGTGACGAAAAGACTGAGGCACAGAGTGGTAAAGAATGTGTCCCAAATCAAGCCTTGTCCCAGCACAAAGAAGAGGCTCACACCCTAGGGTCACATGAGTCAGGCCAGGGCTGCTCCACTTCAGGGGAGGCTGGCAAGGAAGATGCCCACCTGAGGGTGCCCCACCTGGCCAGCTAGGTTCACCTCACAAGCCCGGATCACTGTCCTCACTTGGCAAATGACGGCCTGAGGCTGGTGTTTCCAGGTCATGTGCCCAGTGAACAGCAGAGTCCTAAGTCTCACCAGGTCACCCTTTCCCTACTTTCCCCTATAGAGCCTGGGAGGACACAGGCAGGGACAAGCCCTAGCCCTTGCTTGTTCCTGTCACTGTGTGGGCAAGGAAGAGGGAATGCTACCAGCCTTCATTTAGTCACTTCAGTGCCAGAAGCAGGCCCGTGAGGCTGGCAGTGTTGAGGAATTCCCAAGGGCCTGACTGGTCAGGACGAGCTGCCGAGCCCAGGCAGGAGGAGGCACAGCCCGGCCAGCTGCAGCTGCCCACTGGCTGGAACAAAACGCAGAGACGGCGACAGCTCGTCAGATGGGAGATGCTGTGAGATGTTCTCAGGCTTGCTCTGAATGACCTCTGTACCTTAGATCATCTGGACTAACTGAGAGAGGGAAGCAGCTCTGTCCCCGCACTGTGCTAAGGACAGTTCATATCAGGAGCTTCACATTCCTCTACAGATGAGAGACAGAGGTACTTTCTATGCAGCATGATTAGAACCCAGGCCTATGTGTGTGGCCAGTGTGAGTCCTTTGGAATTACTGTCTCCCCTGGGGATAAGGAAACTGAAGTCAGAGCTTTGCACTGTGCCCATTCACAATGCCTTGCTCGTTGACCCAGGACACAGGGTGTGCCACTGTCTGCTGTGGTCACTAGACTCATGTGAACCTCATGCCTGCTTCTGAAACCTCCTTGTGCTCTGCCGCTATCCCAGCCAGGCTGCAGAGGAAGAGGGTGCCGGGGCAGAGTTCTGCTTCCCAGCCTCGGGGGCCACACAAAGCATCACTTTGGCCCCCTGCTGCCCAGAAGTCTGACCCAATGTCTCATGGCTACCTTGACATGGCCATGACTGGCACTGTCTGCCCTGGGAGTGACATGAACACCCTAGCCAAAACCTCATGACACCCACCACCCTGATGGACCAACCCCTCACTAGCTTTCCCAACCTCCCCACTTCTCGACAGCCTTGCCTTGCCCCAAGAGGCCTCCCTACTGCCCACCTGAGGGACTGTCACAGCAGAGCTCTCTCCTGCTGCATGGCCCTCCATGCTCGGCCATGGGAGCTGCTGACACTCAGTGGATGGTATCAGTCTCTGCTGCACCTTCAGCTTGTCCCACAAGGCTCCTCAAAGGCCCTGGTATGTCCTGAGCATGTTCCAGAACACTCTACTCTCCTGCCTCCTGGGCTGTGGCACAAGGCCGTCACCAAAATCCTGTTCCTGTCCCGTTGCTGTCTCAGCTGTCCATCCCTCAAGGCCCAGTCAGTCTTGAACCAGAACCTGGCCAGGCTCCTGAGGCACTCAGCAGTGCTCCCACAGCTAAGCTGTGTAGCCCCCCACCCCCAGTTACCCTGAGCTTCTCGCCAGCAGGAGCGCCTGTCCCCGGGGCTGTGCCTGCTCATAAGTGAGCTTGCTGCACTGTAGTTCGCTCTGCCCATCTCACCGAGTCCACTTCCAGAAGGTTTCGGGCGAGGGAGTGTCAGGAAAACTGCCACTTGGCAACAATCTATGTTCTATGCCTCCCAGGAAGACCTCGAGAAAATGGGACTTTGCTAACAGAGTGTCCAAGGCTGGCGGGAACCTTGGAGAGGAAGGAGCTCTAGATAGAGTCTCCCAAAACAAGCAAACCAACAGGCAGGCAGCGTGGGCCCAGCCGTGGTAGGGTCACCAGGAGGTGCTGATGGGAGCTGCCTTAAGAGGTGCTGAAGATTTAAACCAGGGACCAGGTGAGTGGCTAGGCCAGAGCTGGGACTGACTGGCTCTCTGATCCTGGGGCTCCGCACCTGCCTGAAGAAGGGTTCCTCAAGTCCATGACCTACTCTGATCCCGCGTCCTTGCTGTTATGTCCTGCTCTCTGGTAGAGCACCAAGCCTCTTCACTGACAGGCATGGCGGGCCGACCCTCTGCTGTACGTGCCAGCCTCCCCAAGCCTGTCACAACACAAGGCCCAGTCCCCAGGCCCCTCCTACCTCGACCTGTCATAGGCAACCAATAGAAACACTTCTGGTTTCTTGCCTTTATCCCCGCTATTCCTAGCCTGGAATGTCACCCCCTGTCCTACCTGATGACATTCACTCCCTTTAGATTTGGCTCAAGGATCATTTTATTCAGGATGCTCACCTCCCAGGCAGTGACACCCACCCCACTGCCATCTCCGTGCTCCCATACCACACGCGCCATACACCCATCTCCCCAGTGAGAGGACCATCCCTGCCACCAAGACATGGGAAGTGAACAGACGAGTCTGGGCAGGTCAGGAAGAATGCAGTGTAAAAAGACACCCAAACCAGGGGGCCTCATCACCACTGGTCTGGGCTCCAGTGTGGCTAAGCCAGGGCAGGATGTCAGCCTGAGGGGCAGGAAGTGGTCAAGCATAGCGGCTACCCACACTGCTCACTCACACTGGTCAAAGATGACTTTTTCCTGGTGCTTGCTCTGCTGCAAAAGTCTCATGCTGTTCTGCAACTTCTTTTCTTGTTCAAACAATTTGTTCTGTAGTTTAGTGATCTCTGCTTTCATTTCTCCAATCTAAAGAGAAAAGGAATTAGAAAACTGAAATAAGAATATAAAATGTCAAATCACATAGGAACAATTGCAAAATCAGATAAAAAGATGCTCAAGGTCACTAACAGAGATATTTAAATAAAAACTAGAAGGCTTTCTCTGTCCATCAGATTGGCAAAACTGGATAAAATCCAGATGAGAGAAAGCAGTCTTATGACCACTGGAAAACTGCAAATTGACAAGGCCTTTCAGTAACACCTGGCAAGATCTACTATAAGTGCATGGCCATCTCTGAACCAGCAAGTCTACACTACAGCATTTACCCCCAAAACAACAACCGTACAAGCACAAGAAAGTTGCTGGTTGTCCATGGATGTCCACTTCAGCATTGTTAGTGGTAGCAGAAAAAAAAAAAAAAACCCAATTTGTTTAATATGGATCTAAAATAAACTGTGGTACTTACACAGAAAGAAGTCATTCTGCAGCTATTAAAATGAGGTTGTAGAGCTCTATTTATAGATGTAAATATCAATATATATAAAAGATTGTAATGAGAGAGAAAAAGAGCCCAGAACAACAGAGGCTGCCCTCTGCCTCCACAGCACTCATTTCACAAATCTGAACCCATTTCCACAGCCACAGAGCTGGAGGTCAAAGGCCACAAGATGCTAAGAGTGTCTCCAGGAGGTGTGATTTCAAATTTTGTTGTTGTTGTTTAATAAAAACTATTATGCTGATTTTTAAGTTTTGTGTTTAAATCTTGAAAAAAATAATACAAAACTATTACTTGGTGAGTGTGATCCATTAGGAGGACCTACTTTGAATTTTCAGAGTAGAGTAGAGGTGGGAGGCCACACTGGGTCCCCAGTGCTCAGAGGGGGACTGAGACACTTTAACCAGCTCCTTTCCTCGTGGCAAGAAAGCCTGGCACCTGCTTCTCCCTGGCTGCACTCAAAAACCTCTGCTCCAAGGGGAGATGCTGAGTTGTCAGCTTATGAAGAGTCCCTTTAGTTTATTCCCAAACTTATTTATGGTAGTTGTAACAGAATTACAGAATCTAATTAAATATTAAGTGAACCTATGAAGTCTGTGTCTGGATAGAGAGAACCGACTATGAAAACTAGCATACGCTTCAGAAAGACCAGAGAAAGGCGAGCCACTGAAAAACACATTCTGGCAAATTAGGTGTGGGTGAAACAACTATACAAGATGTGGGAGGAACACAGTCTAGAAGAATTCTAAATTCAGATTGCTTCACAAGTGTCTTAAGTTTTCTCTTCATCTTAAAGAAACAGAAATTGGAAGTGACAGACATACATTATGGATGTGGCTTATGAAAGTAAGGACATGTGGAACTCCAAACAGCAGCCCCATAGTCAAAGAAAAGGCCCTGGCCCTCCATCAAAAGAATGGTGAATGTAAGTACATTTATCTGTTTAAAGTTAAACCAAAATGTTTAAGGTATGTTTCACTTTTTGATTCCCTACCTTAACCACTTTTAAGATTAGCCAATCGTGTCAACTAGAGGGTCTTCAGTGCTTCCAGAACAGACCCTAACTCAGACATCAGGTCTGCACGGTTCTCTCCTGCTATCCAGGGCCCACAGAGACTTGGGCTGTGGTCATAGCTCCATCCTAGGACAAACTGCCCTGCAGTCAGAGCCTTAACTCCACACCTGTGACACTGGAATAACCACCCCTGACCCACCCGTCACACTGCAGGAGGATGAGACTCAGAGGAGTCCATGGCCACTTCACTCCTGGCCTGGCTAACCCATTTCTCTTTCTATAGACAGCTCAGCTGTCCCTTCCTGCAGGACGCTTCACCTGATGCCCCTTCTGCACCAGGAGCTGAGGCTCCCCATAAATGCCCACATTCAGGGGACTGTAGCAACTGGTCGTCACAGGCCTGCATCCCCTGTCAACTACCAGCTCCTCCTTCCCTCGATCACCTTTGCCTGATGCAGAGCAGGTGCTGTGACGTGCCTGCCAACTGGAAGGTTCACCTTTCATTGGCACTCTCCTAACACCCTGTACACATCCTGTCCAGCACTTAAAGCCACAGATTGTAATAATTTACATCTGCTGTGCCACTGGATTCAATCCTTCATTTTTACAGCATTAAGATACTTTAGAAAAAACAGCGAGAGCTCCAAAACACCGCTCTGCCACTTCCTAGCTGTGTGATGCTGAAGCAAATCATTTAACTCCTTGGAGTTTCAGCTCCTACTTCTGGAAAATGCGAACAAGATGACCTAACTCCAAGCCAAGCATGGTGGCACATGCCTATAGACCCAGCGACTTGGGAGGCTGAGGCAGGAGGATCAAAAGTTCAAAGCCAGCCTCAGCAACTTAACCAGGCTCTGTGTAACTTAGTGAGACCCTGTCTCTAGGTAAGGGCTGGGGATATATGGCTCAGTAGTCAATTGCCCCTGGGTTCAATCCCCAACACCAAAAACAAAACAATAACAATAACCAAAAAAAAAAAAAAAAACCCTAACTCCAGATAGCGGAGTGGATTTTGAATGCTCACAAAGAAATGATAAATGTCTGAGGTGGATATGCCAATGACCCTGATCTGACCAGTATTCATGACACATGTGTACTGAAATGCCACACTTACCCCATAAATGTGCAATTACTATGAATCAATTAAAAATAAAAACATTTTAAAATAAAATAAAAAAATAAGAACATCTGATTCTTATACCTCAATTTAGAAATTTAAAATAAAAAACAAAAAACCTAATTCCCCAAGGTCGTGGTAAAGGGGTAAAATAAGATGTATATGAGCAGTGAGTGCCCAGTACCAATAGTCACTCAACAGAACAAATTTTTGTTTTATTTTCTTTTTTCTTTCCTTTCATTCTTTTTAGCTAATAACTGACAACTTTACTGAAAAACAGTAACATTTTAAAGAAATTTTTCAGAATGCAACAATATACATGAATAAAATTGGATAACATTTAAAAAATTTCAGGATACTGAACATTTCAGAGCATAATGTAGTATCTAGTTATCGAGAACAGAGGACATTAGGAAATGCTTATGCAAGTAAGAACACTCTTGACAATATCAACAGAGCAATTCAGTGAGCATCGCAGAGCCGAGAGCAGAGATGGAAGCCCCTCCCTCCCAGGAGCACAGAATCCTCCATCAGTGTCTCGAAGCCTTGCTTCTGGGAAGAGTTTTTGTTTGTTTGCTTTCCTTTTTATGAGGAACATCTCAAATGTTTATGCAAGTAGAAGAAATTGGATAATGACCCTCCCCCCAGGAACCTGTCCAGTTTAGCAATTATCAATTCAAGGCCAAACTTATTTCACCTACACCCAAGCTCCTTCTCTCTCTAAAATTAATTTGAAACTAATCCTAGAAACTAATCATATCATCTATAAAATATTTATATATATATATGGAAAAAAGATTTTAAAACACCATAATATCATTAGCTCACCTAAACAATGAACATAATTCTTTAGTACAGGTTGAACATCCCTAAAATCAAAATCCAAAATTCAAAACGCTCCAAAGTCCAGAACTCTTTGAGCCAATGCATTTTGAGCATTTTTAAAATATTTTTTTTTAGTTGTAGTTGGACACAATGCCTTTATTTTATTAATTTATTTTTATGTGGTGTTGAGGATCGAACCCAGTGCCTAGGCGAGCATTCTACCAATGAGCCACAACCCCAGCCCCATTTTGAGCATTCTGATCTTTAGATTAGGGATGCTCAACTCAAAAATTCTTTGCAAATACTTCAAAATCTGAAAAAAAAAAATCCAAAAAAAGAACTACTTCTGGTAGTTTCAAATAACAGATACTCAATAGGTATCTCCAAATATAGAGTTAATAGACACATTTCCCTGATTGCTTCATAATTGTACTTTTTAATAATCGGTTTGATTCAGGATCCAAGTAACATCCATATTTTGAATTTGTTGTTTCTTAAGTTTCTTAAGTTTTTAATCCAGGGTTTCTCAAAGCTCCTAAAAGGGCTGGTGAAATAAACTATTGAGGCCACTCCCAGAGTGGCTGATTCAGTTGGTCTGGGTGAGGCCCAAGAATCTGCATTTCTGATAAATTTCCAGGTGATGCTGATGTTGCAGGTTCAGGGCCTACCCTTTTGAGAGCTACTGTAAATCTTCAGGTTTCTTCCCTATATCTTGTCCTTTCTTACTAGGATAAAATAGGTTCTGAGCTCCTCATGTATTTCCTGCCCAGACCTAGAGTCATTTTTCCAAGGAGCCCAAGATCCTTTTGGAGGAAAAGGCATTTAGACATCATAGTTTGGAAATTGTGGGTGCTTGCTGGCACTTGGTCAGATTTTACTTCTTCAGCCTTTTACACAGAGTGAGTTAGTAAATTTTTTTAACAGAAAAACATCATGAGTTCATATTGATGCTTACAATTTAAATTTACAATTACAGGGTCTTTATTTCTTTGATTTTAATTTTTTTAATTCATAGTAAAAATCTTAGTTCCTAATGATACTTAAGAGTTGTTTTACAATAGAAATACATTTGTTTCAGAATATTAATACCAATACTATTACTAACCACTGAAAACCGTTTATATCTTAAAAAAACTTTTGGGCAGTTTTTCTTGCCTGTAAAATATTCCTGCTAGGAATGTATGGTCAAATCACTGTTTCCATCACTGAAATGTTCTTTGTGTGACCATGCCTCCAGTGCCATCTGTAGTGAGGTTAATTGATTCCATACCATTAATTTTTAGAAATTTCTATTTTCCCCATTTTGACAAATTTTATTTATAATTATGTTAACTATTGATATAGTTTGGAAGTCAACTATATAAAACAAGCTCTATTCAGAGAAATCTACTTTATCTCTGCCCTTCCAATCTCTGCCAAAATGCCAACACATAGCCTGTTATTGCTTTTTCTTCATTTAAAAAACTCATAAGCATGAGCCTATGTATTTATATCGCTCTAACAACTTTCCTAGGTCAACTCATGCCTGGGATGCATGCTTTTCAGAGCAGTCCACAGGACTGAATGGGACGGTATGGTAAATGCAAAAGGCAAATCAATGATTCTCAGAGAAAATAGCAGGGAGCAAAAGCCACCGGGCTGCTGAGATGTGGAAGTCTGCTTTACACACACGCTTCACACCAGGCAAAAGGCACCTTGTCAAACATAGGCAGTGACAGAATAGTGGTGAGAGGCAATTTAACACCACACAGGGGTCTGTGTGCACTAGCAACCAGCAGCCACAATGGAGCATCTCTAAGTCCTTGTCCTACTCTGAAATTCTGTGACACTAGAGTGAATATAATCAGTTTCTGAGAAACGAAGGACAAAACACCTCGAGCACCAACCAGTCGCTGGAGTGATCTAGAAGTGGGAGAAAATCGACATGGCTACAATTTTGTGTGCATTTATAACGTGTGTGTCTTATATATATATAAGAACTGCATTCTGTCTATTTAACAAGTAGTCACTACTTTTATGTGCTAAGGACAAAACTACTGCGTTGTGGGTCAACTGTTTGGTTCAGACATGTTTGCTTTCAAAATTCATAAGGGACAGGTAATAGTTTGGTTATATGGGAAAATCATTCAATCATACATTTATTCAAAATCATGAACAAAACACATGTTCCCCTGAAGGAAAGCAGAGGAAGGCAAACATTAAAACAAACCAAGTAATTATCTTTTGCGTCAAAAGCTATGAAGAAACAGAGGAAGACGCTATGACTGAGTGACTGGGAGCCCTCTCTCACTTAGGGGTAATATTTAAGCTCAGAGGAGAAGGTGGGAAGGAGTCGGCAGGCAGCAAGGGACATCCAGCAGTCAGAGTAAGAAAAGGCTGTGGGCTAGGACCAGTGGGTCCCACCATCCCCCTGACACTTGCCTTCCATTCCACACCCCATGGGCTGAAGTGGGCAAAATGACTTTATGGAACAGTGAGTGTTTATGAGCTTCCCTGAGCTCAGCACGCCCACACTCCCCACAGGGAGCCTAACAAGGAAGCCCCAGGACAGGTTCCTCACGGAACCTTGAGGAAGAGGGCTGCTCACGGGCTGCTCCAGAACCACAATAAACCCATCTAAGATCTGCCAGTGGGGTGGAACTTAGAGAGAAAATCAAATTTCCTTTCTGCCTCCCTGCTGGCCTATAGCACATTCACAGGAGAGGCAAAAGGGGGAAGCAGCATCAGACCACCCGGCTGGGAGTCCCAACCTCCTTTACCTGCATGTGGCTTTCCCAGGGAGGTTCCCCTGGGAGACAGGCTGGCTGCTCACCCTGTCACAATACACATGCAGTCCACAGATGGAAACAGGTAGGGCTCCACCTGCCTGGCTGCTGGCATGGATCCACTGCTCCCTAGCAGTTAGGCAGATTTGAAAAAGGCCTACTCATAACAAGGAAAGCCATTAATGGGAGTGGAGGGTGCAGGCAAAGACATATAATGTGAAAGGGACTATGAAGAGAGAACCCGAAGGCCCGTGAGAACAAGTCAGAACTCAATGCCTACAAAATGAAAGAATAGCTCCGGGTTCAGGTCCATATGTTTCAAACCAGCTCTGTAACCCTGATGAAGTACTTGGAGTGTAGACAGGATCCCACTCAACACTCATGTGCTGGATGTGGGCAGCCGCTGCAGGCTGAACTCTCGGGTGCTGGAGGTCAGTCAGCAGCCCAGATACAGCAAAAAACGTAACCAACCTGGTGCCTTTCCTCCCTTTGATACTTCCCCACACCAAATGAGAGCCACTGGGGCTGCTCCTGGGCTGGGCTAAGGAAGGAACTGAGACACAGGCCCAGGGGCATCCTTGAACCACTGAAGAATGTCACCACCTACCTGCCCACAGTGAAGGGTACACTGGCCATCTGTGGGGAGTGAGACTCTCCAAAGGAGCTTCAGCAACCTCGAGGCCTCTTCTAGGATCAGCCTGGCCGTGCTCACACTGGAGACAAACTTGCTCAGGGGCACCAAGTGCAGACCCTACACGGGGTCAGGGATGAGAGAGCGTTACATGTGGTCCTGAGATCATGGACAGCAAGCTCTGACAGGCAGCATAAATCTCCAGGCTGCAAGGCTTCACCGGGTTGTGGTGAGGAGGAAATAAAATGTCACGTATGCTGCAGCCCCCGGAGATGCTCCAGAGCAAACGACACCGACAGCAAGTGCAGCAACAGGGACAGTCTGGCATCGGCTGCACTGGTCTGGGAACAGTGCTGGGGACTTTTAAAGTCTCTCACCCTCACTGTCAGCAGAAGGAAACTCACATGGGAGAGTCAAGGGCATGAGAAAACAAGAATGTGACGCAGAAATGGAAAAACACAAAAAAGAAAAGAAAATACAGCATGTCTTTATAAGAAATGAATATAAAAATAAAACCATGTATACTTTTTTAGTTATCAAATTAACAAAAAATCATTATAAATAAAAATACTCAAAGAAGACAAGTGTGGGTGGTGAGATGGGTACTCAAACAGATGTGATCCTTTGGGAAGCAATGCAGCAATGGTTATTAAGAGCCCTAAAAAGTGCACACACTTTGAACTAGTAACTTAATTTCGTACCTAATCAAAAATACAATTTAAAATGATAAAAACTGTTTCCGAATGAGGATGCTTGCCAGTCACAATTATATGTCCAACAAACAGTGCAAGTGAAAATAAGTGAAGGTCCAGCCACACATGAGCTGATATGGCCGCCAATAAAAGTCAAGGGTGAGGAAAAACCGAATGAGATGGAAAAAGCATCAACCTCTTGTTAGTGAAACATGTGGAACTCACAGTTATGTGTAGGTTTGATAAACTTTTGAATGGCCTAGAAGTACACATCAAAATTCTAAGTGCTGACCTTCAGGGGTAGTGTATTAATAAATGTTTTTATGCTTTTCTATAGTTTCTAGCTTTTGTGCAATAAAAATTTCAATTAGAAAAGAAAAAGCATCTTATTAATATCTATTAATTTATTCAAATATTTATTCAAATATTCAGCAAGCACATCAGTCTTGTGCCAGGTGATGGACAAATAAAGCAGAATAAAGCAGCCCATCTCCCTGTTCTCCAAGAGTTCATCTGTCTAGTGGAACATAAAAGGCAAAACTGATTTTTATAATACAACAAAATTAAAAAGTCAAATCAGGTATGGGGAAGCAGGGGGCTCAGGCATCTCCAGTAAAGACCCAGGAAGAGAGATCAGGAAGGTGACCCAAGCTTGGGGTCTGGTCCAGCTTGCGGGTGGGGGTGTACCTGTCCCCAAGCCTTGGAGGAGGCGAGTGAGGAAGCACAGGCCCAACAGCTGGGTCTGGACAAAAGGCAACAAGTCGGGGAGGAGTCCAGCGGGATGGGGTGCGGGAAGAGGGAGGTAAAAGAGGCTGAGGGGGTTCCAGGACGGAGGGAACCTGGACTGGAGACAGGTTGTGGAAAGCAGGCGGGGATGGCACATAAGCCTAGCCTACTCAGAGTAGGACACATGGCAGGAGAGGGAACATGCCGTTGGGCAGGCAGGCAGAAGTTAGCCCGAGACCAGAGCTCCTCAGAGCCTCTGCCCTGGCAGAAGTGGCAGCTTCTGCACAGGTAAGTCTGGTGACTAACGCTGTCCTACAACATGGGAAGCGAGTACCCTGGAGGACAGGGAGCCGAGTTCAGATGTGAACCGCTCCAAGCTACTTCTCAGCATCTCTAAAGTGGGCCTGACATCACTGCTTCCCAGGGTTGTGGTGAGGAAATAAAATGTCATACAGAAAGCTAAGGGGGAAGAGACGGAGCCGCCAACCATCCTGGGTTGGATGTAGGGTTTCACAAACTGGCAAGCTCATCACAAGGCAGTTGTAGAAATTATGGTGTGGTGTGGCGCAGCATGACGTGGTGTGGTGTGGTGTGGCACAGTATGACGTGGTATGGCACGTGGTGTGGCACAGTACGATGTGGTGTGGTATGGCAGTGTGGTGTGGTGTGGTGTGTGGTGTGGCACGGTATGACGTGGTATGGTGTGTGGTATAGCGCAGTATGACGTGGTGTGGCATGTGATATGGTGCAGTATGACGTGGTATGGCGTAGTATGCTATGTGGCACGATACTGGGGTATGGTGTGCCATGGTATGGTATGGTACAGTATGGTGTGGCGTGACACCAGGGGATGGTGTGGTGTGATATGGTGTGGTATGGTATGACACTGGGGGACAAGTGTGATATAGTCTGGTGTGGCATGACACCGGGGGATGATGTGGCATGGTGTGGTGTGACACTGGAGGACAGCGTGGTGTGATGTGGTGTGGTATGACACTGGGGACGTAGTGTGATATAGTGTGGTGTGGCGTGACACTGGGAGATGATGTGGCATGGTGTAGTGTGACACTGGGGGATGGCATGTTGTGATATGGCGTAGTGTGGTATGACACTGGGAGACAGCGAGGTATGAGCTGGGGAGGTGTGGGGTGAGCTAGCATGGTATGGTAAGTGCAGTAAAGTGGGGTCTGCCTCAAGAGGATGAGGCCTCCATCTTCTCCACAGGATCCTCAGAACCTGAGCACACTGGGTGGCTGGACATAGGGAGGGAGACTAGCTAGATGAACAGCTGGACACACAGAGGGACAGAAGACTGGATGAGACTCGACAGACAGGCCGACATGGGCACAGAGCAGCAGATCCCTATGAAGTAGCCACAATAACGCAGGGTACAAACCTCAACCAGATGTCCTCCCGCGGCCACCAACAGTTTCCCACACAGGACCTGACTCTGACCTTTCTTGGCCGACACCTTCTGGTCCCTCTTTTTAGAGCCCTACTGAGGACAACTGTGCACTTGTCTCCAAGCACCCTCAGTCAGTCCTTCCCACTCACTGCTCCAGTGAGCACCTCCCTTCCCCTACTCTAGCAGCCAGATTACCTTTGTCCTCAGCTCTTGACCCATGGGGCTGGAAGCCTCTTGGGTTTGCATGTCCATCTCAGCAAGGAGCCTCTGTCCCTGGTGGATCTGCTCACACAACGCATCATAGTCCTCGATCAGGCCCAGGATGTGGCGGCCACTCCTGCTGGCCCACAGGCGAGCAGCCATGCGGGGCAGGCAAGGGGTGCTGGTTACAGAGCTGCCACTGATGCAGGAGAAGGAGTCTATGTCATTTCCAGAGAGTGGAGGAGTCTCTGAAGCTGCAAAATGAGAAGTGGAACATCAATCTACTTGGTAGCACCCTGTGTTCAGAGCTTACATGCTGATCCCCAAACCCCTGCCAAACACCTAGTTGGGACCCCCTTTGATTCATTTTAAAAATACCACTGCCACACCCCATGCTGCTTCAGTTACTCAGACTTCAATTTTGTACCTGACTTTGGCATCACAGCCCGGGTGGACTCAAGGTCAGAGGAATTACTGCTTGCCAGGGGACATTTGTTATCATCTGTAACATGCAAAACAAGAGAAGGAAATAAACTGTTTCACTGCCTTCCATGATTGAGAAAGAAGTGACTGAGAGTACAGTGTCTCATCCAAACACATTTGTTCAGAAACACAGCATTCATTCAAATTCTCCCTGGACATCAGTCCTACTGGACCTGGTCAGGACAACAGAGAAAGAGCGACTGGGCCCAGCCCCTTCCTGGGAAAACACTCTTGTCAGACAAGAAACAGGCAGTTTTGTCTCGGTGTGCTCAGGATGGAGGAGGGAAGCACAGGGCTGTGGGCGCTGGGGGACAGTGCTGACCCCAGCATGGCTTCCCAAAGGCTGACACCTGTGTTATGTTTCAAGACCACTGTGACTGATCCCTGGGAAGGAGGGAAAAAATGCCAGGCAGAGTGGGGATCAGGCAGGTGCAAGCTCACAAGGATGTGAACTGTCATTCGGGGAGAAATAAGCAGGTCCTGTGGCCAAGGCCCCGATGCCAGGAAGACACAGGAGGGTGCAAGGCCAGAACCAGGAGGGCTGTGGGACCTACTCAGGGGCATCAGGCTGGGCAGCGCCTGGCTGAGATCTCAGTTTGGTCCTGGAGGAGCAAGCTTGAAGGCTGCTGCAGTAACCTGAGAGAGAGGGAGCGGCCTGCAGAATATGGGGGTGACACATTCAAACACCATAAGAAGGCAAAATCAACAGGTGCTCAAGACGATCCGAGCAACACTTTATAACTTGGAATGCACTTTTACATCCAGAAAGCTGTTAAGCTCTCAAAAGCCTAACAGGCAGGCTGGCACTGTAATTCAGACTTCAGGGACAGGGAGGCCACAGGGCAGCATAACCCAGCAAGGTTGGTGTCTAGGTCTCAGGATTCCCCATCCATGCTTCCTCCATCCCTGCCAAGGGTGCACTATGGTTTCCAGGCCCAGGAAGCCAGGAGGACAGCTCCACGAAGTCAGCCCCTGGGAAGAATCACTTTAATCCAAGACCACAGCCCTGGGTTCCATCCCCAGCACTGCTAAAAAACAAAATGTACAAAAAAGCCCCCAAACAGAAAAATGGTACAAAAAACAATTTGAACAATATAAACTCAAGCCTGTTTCTGATTAACAAATGAAGAAAAATATGCAAAGAATTCTTCTCCCAACCTTTTTTCCTTATATTGTTACATCATCTTTTTGGTTAAAGTTTTAAGATCCTTATCAAGAAGAAATCAATGAACCAATCAATGACGGTGCTAAAGCTGACTGGGTTCTCCTTAAGACATCTGAACTTTCAAAAGTAAAGGCAATAGACTTGATTCTCAATCCAAGTGATGATAAACTTTTGCACAATCCTTGTCTATAAAGCATGTCAATATTCCTCGCTCCACTGAACACGCACAGTCACCTTATGGGCATCAGAATGACAATCTCCAGGCACCTGAGGCTCGAGGTCGGGTGCGGTCAGGAACAGCTCTGGACTGAGAGCTGAAATAAATAGTGCCATGTCACTCTCAGCTCCAATTCCTTTGTCTACACAGTAAAAGGGATTGCCTGGTCAGGGTCCACTAGAGTCGACCACTTGCCGGTTTGTCCTGGGTTCGGCTGGGCTGGGGCAGGAATGTCTGTCTGGTCCTCTCTCTGCTCCCCTCACAAACTCTCCAGGGCTGACAGGCCACCAGCAAACGCAAAACAGGCCCAGGTGTTCCCTACCAGGAGGCTTCCCAGACCTAGAGGGCACTGCAAGTCAGAGTAAGAGGCTGGGTTCTCTTTGAAGGGTATCAAGAGGACTAAAGAGGTTTCTCAGCCTCCGAGTGGCATGGGCAGGACGAAATAGATACGAGGGAACAAGACTGGAGGCCATCAGGGTGGCTGGAAGCCCAAGCTCCACTTCCAGAGAACCAAGACACCCAGAGTATGCCATTGTGCCAGAGGTAACAGTTAATTAGCGGTCAGGCGCCCGGCTCCGAGGGTGCAGTGAATGTACTGTCTATGGAAGGACATCTCCGTGGGCAGGGGCATCACTCAGAAGTTCACACATAATACACAGATGTGCAGATGCCATACCGTGTTTGTCTAGCTGTAGGGTCCAATCGGGGACACCCGGGGCTTGGACAGCCAGACTGAGGTCTCCTTCCTGGGCCTTCTTCTCCCCCTGTGCCAGCTGCTCCTCCAGCTTGCTCTGTAAGGTGCTATTGGTTTTGATGCCCCCTTCCAACTGTGCCCGCAGAGCCTGGATCTCCGTCAGGAGGTCGTGCAGGTCACTGAGAAGCTCCTGCCCCTTCCAGCCTTCTGGTGCCTCTGCTCCAGTCTCTGTGGACATGTGCAGAGGGAAGTCTTGACATCTTCCACAAATAAAGGGTCAGCCATCAAAGGAACTCAATGGCATTTTCAATCCGCACACCACCATCGACCTCCCCCTTACTGAGAACTAGGTACAATTTAAAATAACAACTCGACTTTAAAAACAAAAATATTGGCTGACTTAATTGCTGCTATTCCACAGGCTAAATAAGAGCTGGAAATTAATTTTCACTTCTGGCCATAAAAGCCTAGCAAATTGCACACCAAACCCTGAAATTATGTCTAGTAGTAATAAAATCTATTTGGGCTGGAATTATAGAATGAAAGGGGATGATTTTAAGAGCCACAGTATATTAAAAAGGCACAACAGCAAGAATAAGAGAAGCAACTTGAGAAGAAATGAAAGCTGTGAGATGACCCTTTTCTAGATAAACTTTCAATAGGGAGAAACCATCTGGAAAATTAGTTTAAAAAAATCCCACTACACCTCAAAATTGATTCTGAAACATTAGACCTTATACTTGAGTCACTCTGATCTGGTATCTCTCTTGAAATACAGACAAGACCAGGGCCAACAAGGTCCAGCACATGGTAGGCACTGGAACTGTTTGCTGAATGAATGGGCAAAAAGAAACACACACTAGCAGGAAACCTGTAATGAAAGTTATTTCTTAAGCGTCTACTGTGTGTCGGGGAGTACGTTAGGGCGCTTTAACACATGATCTGTTCAACTTTTACAACTCCACACGGTGGATTTTAACAGACATGTTTCCCAAGGCAGGAATAGGCCCAAAGGGTGAGGTGACCTGCTGTAGGACACACAGCCAGGTCGAGGGAGTGACACTCTAGAACTGAGCTGGCAGATGCCTGAGCCTATGTCCTTCCATGTTTCCTATTTAAGAGAAGTAGGCCAAAGAGCTGGCTTCAAATAAACCACGTTTACCCCAGGGTCACACAGAGTCTGATGACAGCATTTGGAGAAAGGGCATGGAGCCAGAGCCCCGGCCTGCTGCTCCTGCCACAGGCTGTGCCCGTGAGCTCACAGCTCTGGGACATAAAGAGCCTGGTCCCCAGGGCCCAGTACCTTGCCGTAGCCTCTGGTGCTCCTCGTCCAGCCTCACATACACCTTCAGCTCCACGCGGAGAGACTGGAGCAACTTGTGGTTCTGTGAGAGCAGCTGCTGCCTCCACTTCACCTCCTTCTGTGCCCTGCAACACCCACCGTGGGGAGGAGAAGTTAACTGCACTCCAAGGTGGCTTACTCATCCCCCACGCCACTCAGCCAGAAGAGTGAGGACAAAAACAGCATGGTTTAAGAACTGCACTGCAGATCTGTTTCCCAAGGGCCCCGTGTCCAGCCCTTTACCCTCTTTCCTGTAGTCTTCACAGACACCCTGGAAGGAATGTGCTCTGTAATCCTCGATTCAGAGACAAGAGGAAGCTAAGTTCAAAAGGTTGTGTCCCCTACCCAGGGGTGCACAGCTCAGAGCGGAGATAGGACCTACACCAAGATCGCCTGCCGGCAAAGACAGCGGATTATCTACATCATCACCCAGCGCGGGCAGCCAAGGTGGTGATGGGAGTTCTGAAGGAGCAGGGCACTGCTGGGAGCCAACACGAACAACTGAAAACACGGGATGTGAGTCTAAGGGGAAAACCGCAAAAGAGGGAGCAATAGGATCCTTTGAAAATGTCACTCCTCTGCTGGGAATCTCCCAGTGGCTTCCTATGCCACTCAGAGTATAAACCAAAGTCCTTCTACAGCTAGGAGGCCTTATGTGATTCTGGCCACCTCATGCCCTCTGCCCCTACCACGCCCTCTCCTCCAGATGAACAGGCCCCCTGTTTGCCTCGGGCCGGGTGCCCTCTGCCAAACAACTTCCCAAGAGGGTTGCAGTATCACACCCTCCTTGGGGCTCTCCACCCAAAGGGCACCTTTACAGAGATGGAAAGATGGAGAACAACAGCCCGCCCCACCCCTCCTACTTTAGATGATCATTCCCCATATTTCACGCCCACCAGATATATGGCATGCTTCTGTCCATCCCTGCACATTAGGAGAGAGGCTAGTGTGCCTCACCCTGGGACTGCACCCCCAGAGCCTGGCTGCGGGGGGCCATCAGGGCAGGGAACCAGGCCCCACCTGTCCAGCTCCTGGCTCAGCTGCTGGTTGAGCCTGTCCCTCTCGCCGACTTCCTTCCGCAGCCTCTCGTTTTCTCCCCGCACAGAGGCATGCTCCTGCTGCAGGCGCTCCAGGCTCGCCACGTTCCCGGAGAGGGACTCTTGTAATTTTTCATTCTCTTTCTGTTTATCTGCAAACACCAAAAAGTGCCACTGAGAAGGGACACCATTTGTTTTTTTTCCAACCTTATTACGCAGATAGAGCACTTCAGTTCGAGCACTCCAAGAATACAAAAAGGAATGAGATTTAATCTGACATTTATGATTTTGGTGTTCCAATTATCTTATGCATTTTGGGCAGATAAATCTGTCAACATCAAGGCTGTAGATTAAACGTCACTGGCATAAAATGGGCCTGTTTAATTTTCTATTAAATAATGGGCCCTGCAAACCTGGTTACTTTTCTTCCATAGAGCACAAATGTGTAGAAACTAGAAAGAAAGAAGCAGGGCCCCAAACTCTGGCGGCAGGTATGGAAAGCGCGAGGCCTTCCCTGCCTCCCAACAGGCCAGCAGAGCTGTGCAGAACGGACCCTCTGTGAGGGCCTCACCTCTCCTGAGGAGCAAAACCCTCCCCAGAGGTGCAGGAGACAAAGAGGCTCAGAGCAGGGTGCTGGGGGCAGGGTGGTGGGTTCAAGGGTTGCTCCTTCATTTACTGACTACAGGACCCTGAGCAAGGGTCTCTATTTCTCTGTGTCTCAGCTTCCTCACATGTGCTGTGGTGAAGAAAAGGGTCAGCACAGGGTTTTGTACGCAGGCTGGAGTTGAAAGAACCCATATGGGTGAGGGGTGAGCAGCAGGATGGTGGGACAGCCATGGAACGGCATACTGCACAAGTGTCACGTAAAGACCCGCACACACCAACATAGTTAACCTTCACTGCAAACCTCTGAGGGAGGCACTACTGTTCTGCCATCTTACAAGCAGGAAATTGGGGATCGACGAGGTTAAGACTTCCCTGCAGTCACACTGCCAGTAAGTGGCAGAGGCAGGCACAGCTGTCCATCATTCCTGGCCAGCCTGTATGCTCCTCACCTCTGAGCGGGGCTGGACCTGCTCTCTCCCTTCCATTTCAAAGGTCCCGGTTCTCTACCCTGAGCTACCCTGGCTAACCCCTCCTCATCCTTCTAGACTAGGCTCTTGATGACCAGTCTCTCAGGGTCCTGTGCCCCCTGCATCGGCTTCATCAGGGCCATTCCTCATGCTGGCCTGCTGTGGGATGTCTGGATGTCTCTCCCATTAGACCACAAGAGCCTGAGAGAAGGACCAGGACTCACTGATTTCTGTAATCGGCCCTGACTCAGAACTGGAGTTGGGGGATGTCTGCAGAATGAATGATTCCAAAGCCCCGACTTCATTTCTAAAACCCAAATCATATCAATATCCTCTGGGGAAAGCAGGTAAGCTGGCCCAAGTTCCAGCCCCAACCACCGTCTAGCTCTGTGACCACTGGCAGGGCAATTCCCTAGGCCTTCGTTTCTTTTGTGGAAAACAGGGATACTAATATCTCGTTCCAAAATTGTTTTAAGCACTAAAATGTAGCATAAGGCAGGTTCTTAGGAGCTAAGCTCCATATAGAAAGAACTAAAAGAGGGTCTTTTTAAGAACCGCTGGATGAAACTCTGCTGGTTGTTGGAAATCTCTGGTTGAGTAAACCATTCCCAGCCCTTTTCTCTTCCACTGGGAACCAAGACAAATGAGAGGTGGCTGTGTAGAGGGCATAAGTGACAAGGAAATACAGTAACGTTTGCTGAGACCCTTAAAGACACTGTGCTGAGAGCTTTGTGCAATTTGATTGTCACAACAGCCCTATGAGGTATCCCCTAACCTCCCTGTACCACATTTTTCTCAGCTACAACATAGGAATATCTCACAGGACTGTTGTGACAATGACACCCTGTAAAGCTGTCACAGGGCCACAGGACTCAACCTAGGTGCTCCAACTCCAACACCTGCATTCTTTGCCTGGCATGGAGGCTTTGGGGCCCTGGCTGCAGGCAGCTCCTCTATTTCTTACCTTGAGACCCCTTCAGGAGCATCGCATTGAGCGTCTGGTTCTGCTTCCTCAGGAAATTAATCTCTGAGGTGAGAGAATTGTGCAGCTCTGAACCATAAGCCAAAATGTTTGTAGCCCCTATTAAAACACAAGCAGAAGCACTTCAGGGACCATCTCCAGGTCAGTATGGATAGAACTTCCTGGAAAGGAGTTCTGAACACTGAGGAAACAAAACATGCAGTGAAAATCAGCCCTGGGAAGCATCCAAGTTATTTCAGAGCCCAAAGGGAAATGAGAGTGAGCCTGAAAAGGTGGCAGGAGGGGACCCAGGCCTTACCGCCCCTGAGGTGAACGCACCAGGAGCCAGGGCCGGGGTGGGTGAGTGGGTGACAGTCTCAACCTCCCAAAGTGCAAACTCACGCACCCAGGGTCTGCTGGGCCTCCACCCTGCTGAACTGCCCCCTTCACCGCTCTCTTACCTGTGCAGTACCACCACAAGACCCGGCCTGAGCCCAGACACGCTGCTGCTGCTTTCCCAAGATGCCGAGCACCCAAGTGTCTCTCCTGTCCCCACCCTTCAGGCCTCAGGCCTTGCTCTGACTTGGCCGCCCTACCCTCTGCCCATGGTGTTGTCATCCTAAATACAATCCTTTCTTGTAATTCTCTGCTCAAAAACCTCTAATGGCCCAGTACTGCAAAAGACAATCAAAACACAAGGTCCAAACTTCCCAGTCTCCTGGCACACTGCACCCCTCTCCATTCAGAACCCTAAGGCCCTTAAATGCAGTCAAACGGGGCCACTTCTGGGCCCCAGGCACACCATATGGTCACTCCCCTTGCAGAATGAGGTTCCTTCTTTGCCTGACAAAGACACCTTCAACTCTTAGCTAAATTCACAGTCTCTGAGTGTATGCTATAAAAGTCAGGGTCAAAAGCTAGGCAAACTGTGAGGGGGGCCACTCCTCACTGTGAAGATTTCACCATGCTGTCGTTCACTGCTGAACCCCTACCCTTCTTCTACATCCAGCTTAGATGACACTCCCCATGCCCGGCGCTTCCTTGTCTGCACCACTACAGTGCTCCCATTCTCAGCTCCCTCGGGAGAGCACCTAATGTGTGCAGGGCACCTCGTCCACATGGCTTCCATACTGAGTCCACTTGCTACGCTGCAACCCAATGCCAGCCCCTGCTTGCCCAGCTACCCTGCAGCCAGACATGGTCATGGGTCTCTGCTGGCCAACGAGACCTTCAGAGGCTTCAGGGCGGACTTCCCCTTGCTACAAAAGGAAGACAGAGTAAAGACTGAGTCTCTTTCCTTCCATGCTTCGGACACCATCCACAGAGAATGGGAACCTCATAACCACCATAGTTACCACAGACACCATCTCCAAGTGTTGATGTCACTGAGTCATAACCCCTGCCTCAGAACCACTTGCCTCTGGATCTCTTGTGTAAGAAACATAACCCCCATCATTTACACCAGTTTTTACCCATATTTTGCTATCTGCAATGGAAAACATCCTGGTGTACAAGTGATGACCTCTAATGCTCTCACTCCTCATAAGGAAGGACACTGAGCTCTCGAGAGGTGTGTGCCCGCCCCTCTCTGTAGTACAACCTCCTTTCCTGCTAATTTTTCACTGACCAACCTTTTAATTCACAAACATCTCTCTCCACCATCCTTCTCCACTCTCCCCCAGGAACTCTGGTGCTGTTTCAGAGACACCTGGGTTGAACTATGGCTCTGGCTTCTTAATAACCACAAGACCTCAGGCAAGTCACATAAGGTCCCTCGGTCTTCATTAGCACAATAAAAGTGACTGGTACTGTTACAGTTACTGCTATTACCATTTGTAGTAATAGCAGGATTAATGATAGGCTGGAGCCAAAACAGGACTGAAGAGTAATATGAATGAGCAGGAAAAACTACCCAGGTCTACAGTGACCCAAGTCAAGGCAGTTGCTTTCCAAAGGAACAGCCAGGCCATGGACCAGTTCCCAACAGTCTAAATCTGAGAGTCAAACGGGAACTAGCAGGGTGCACTTTGAGACCAGGAGGCCAGTTCTTCCTCTGAATGTCACCATTACAGAAAACCTGGATAACGAGCAGCACCTGGAAGCTCTGCTGCAGCGGATGTTGGCATGTAGAAACTTCCACCTCAGGGTTGTAAGGACTCCTGCCTTTCTCAAACCTCCTCCCAAGATGAACATTTCACAGCAGGGGAAGGCGGGGCCCCTTTTATTTCTTTGTCTTGTCAGAGACAGTGACAACATGGTGAGAACAGCATGTCTTTCCACCAGCGTAAATACTTTATGAATGCATTTTTGTAAACCTTCCCGTCAGAGGGAATTACTCTCTAGAGCAATTGCCTGCTCCATTGTAGCTGGTGGCCATTTGAGCCCCCAAATAATTCTATAATTGGATTTGCCAGGGAAAATGTAAAACAAAATGAATCTAATTCAGGCATTACCAAGAGTAAATGTGAAGGGCCCAGGCGTGTATTTCTTTCCTGAGTTTGATATGACTAATAACTCATAATCAATTTCCCTGGGGGTCAGAAGGGGAGGAGGCAGTGTGGGGGCGGAGTGAATGGGGGGAAGGAAAGGGAGAAGTAATAGAACCACTGTTTACCTTGAGAACTGGAGCATACAAAGTACTTTTGAAAAGATGTCCTTCTTAACCGATGGCCACAGTGGGTGACTGAGGAAGGATAAGTAGACTAGGGGACGGGGGACTGAGTGCCGCCATCAGGCACTATCTTGAAGTCAGTAATCTCACCTCTAAAAATGGGAATGACATTAGGGTCCATGCTCACCGGACCAGTTTAAATGTTAAACTGGTCATGTTATGAAATAAATAAAATAGTAAATAAGACTGATACTAATGGTGGCAGCAGCCGCTTAGTGAATGAGGCACAAGCAGAGCCTACTCAGGGCACTGCTCATCTCATCTTGCAGTGACTCAATTTTGTGAAATAACTGAGGCTGGGAGGTGGGGAGGTGGGTGAGCTGCCCAAAGCCATGAAGCAATAAAGAGAGGAGTCAGGATCTCCACCCAGGTCGGCCCCCACCCAAACAAAGGGGGGCCTTTCCCAGAACACCAGCTGCTAAGGGTACATTCTTCATGGAATGAGGGCTCTCTCTGCAGAATAAGGACAGAAGTCAACATACACTGTTCAATGAAAAATGGGTCAGAACAGTGGATGCACAGTATGTTAACTTTTGGATGAGAGGGAGAATAAGAATATATGTTTGTATTTGCATTCTAAAAATCACTAGAAAGATACAGAAGAAAAACAACAAGAGTGTGGGGCGGGGCAGAGAGGACAGTGTTAACAGGTAGAATGGAAGCGCTAATTTTTGACCTATGTGAAAGTCTTACCTATGGGGAAAATATGTTTAGTGTTCATGGAAGATCATTTCACTCAGAGCTAACCATGGTTATACAGGAATACTGGTGACCTTTTTGATTGGCATGTGAGATTTACCAGACTGCTAAAATGCTGACATTTTTATAATCCGTTATTGACAAAAAGACAAAATATGCCTTGTTCTCCCCTTGCATACCTATCTACATCTCTACAGCTTCCAAAGTCCGGTGAGGGGCCAACCACAATTCAGAACAGGGGTGGCAGGTTTGGGCAGTGATGGAGACATCACTGTCCACAGACTGCTCAGTTGGGCAAATTTGAAGCACTCAGGGTTTGCATTGCCCTGTGAGAAGGTCCTTCCTTACCTTGATCAAACTCAGACCCTTGCCGTTCCAACTGTTTCCGCAGCTTCTCATTTGTTTTAATAGATTCTTCTAAACGTTTTCTCAAAGTTCGAATTTCCTGTATGTGTTCCATTAGTAAGTCTAGAGGAAGGAAGGGCATTTTTAATTTAAAGTCTGAAGCTCCCAACAAATTGAATAATTTATAGACTATGCAGGGATCTTGAAATTCCAAACAGTATCAGATGTGTTAAGATAGCAACTGGGAATCCTGCCCTGGGCTTGGGGAGCTGGGCTATTGTCCGTGGCCCACAGACACAGCTCTGTGATGGTTCTCTATGGCCCTCCAATAGGATGCAATTTTACATCACACGAAAAAATTATATTCCATACAATTTTAATGCTAACTCTAATGTAGCCTTTTATTCTTTTCAATATCAAATATTAATTTAAAATCTTCCTTATGGTGAAACCAACAGATCACTTTCAGGCCTGCTTAGATTGCCTGAGAGTTGATTAAACCACCTTCATAATGAATCCAGATATTTTTGAGACTAATTTTTTTAAAGAAATGTGTTTATTTGGTTATTATTAATTTAAGACTGAAAAATAAAGCAAAACAATGCCACTGAGAATGGCTACAAGAAGGGTAATCTCAAGAATATACCCTGTTAGCGAAAGTATAAATGCACATGACCTTTTGGGGCTATTTGTATCATTAGCCTCAGAGAAGCTTGTTTCAATGTCTTTTACCAAATAATTCTACTTCTAGGGCTCAATTTCAAGAAATTGCCAGAGATGCTGGCAAGCATTTTCCAGAACACATGAAAATATTCATCTTGGCAGCATGCAACAGTAAAAACTGAAATACCTAAAATTGTTGAATAAACTGTAGTATATTCATTATGATTCAGTATTACATAGCTATTAAAATTGTTATGAAAACTGTATAATACTATATTATGAAAGGGTTATCATTATCATATTATCATGTGAAAATTTTAAAAAACACAAACAAAATTGGCTATTCAACATGATCACAGCTCCATATAAAACCTTCCCAAACAGAAAAGACAAATGTACAAAAGAAGGTGATACACTGAATATTAAAAGTAGTTACCGTAGGATGAGAGATTTTTGATTTTTTAAAAATTCTACGCTATGTTTTAAGATAATACTTAATAATAGATAAAGATCTAAGTTTCCTGAATTTCCTAAAATGGGCATGTATTATGTTTTCATCCTCTGAAACATCACTTTAACAAAGAAAGGAGGAAACCCAGTTTCAATCTAGAGATAGGTTTCTAGAGTCAGTGTTTAAAACGTAATCACATTAAGTATCCAAAGGCAAAACTAATGTCTTTAATTCATCAATTAGGGTACACTCAGTATGTCTTCGTAATGTTTGTTTTAAAACATTATACTAATGTTATGACCCAGTTTTAATTCCTCCAAAATGGCTTTCATTTAAAAGTAGCACAATGTTACAGATCTTTTCCTAATTAAATAGTAATTTTGCCATGAATTTGAATGTTTATGAGATGACTTAATTCCCAGACCTTCAGCTATCTGCTATTAATGCCAGAAGTGTGGCAAGTAATTTGGTGGATGCCTGCAACTCCCGCGGCAGCCCAGCTCTGAAGGACTCCATGTGTACCGCACTCTGACACACCCTGCACTGTACCTCCTGTCCCCGCCCGGTTGCCCTGCAGATCTTCTTCCAGGGCCCAGACAGGCTGGAGGCAGCCAGGACCTTATCGGTTTTGACTGCAACCTTCTTCGCTGGTTTACCAAGTCTCACTGCTGGCTCTGTGCTGGTAAGTGCTCTGGTCAAGTCAGCTTCCACTGAGTCTGGCCAGGAGCCGAAACAACACTGGGGCTTAAAAAAACACTCCCAGTTGAACTGGACACCATCATTAATTATGCAGCCAAGGTAGAAGGAAACACTACACTGGCCTTCACGAAATGGGAGAAAAACATCTCTTACAATAAATCCTTCTGACAAATGCTACCTCTTTAAAACCATAAATCCTGTAAGAAGCAACTGCCAAAAATAGATAGATAAATAATTACATGTATCATTTTGCCTGGTAGTTCCAATTTAGAGAATTAATGTTAAAAAAAAAATGCCCCCAATAAGGGAAAAGCTTCATGTTCAAAGATACTCCCGGCTGCACTATTCACAATTGTGAAATTCTGGAAACAGCTGAAACATTCAGCAACAGGGAAACATAAGGAAAACTGCAATTCAGTCATTCAATGGACTACTCTAAAGCCATGAAAAATGACATTATATAACAGCATGTCAGGAAGCTTAGATGCAATTTAATGTGAGAAAAGAAAATATAGTAAATGATCTCTCTCCACAGATTATAAGCATGACAAAATGAAAACCAGATGCAGAGAATAAAAGGCTGGAGAAGGGCTGGCCAAGAGGGACAACAGTGACACATGAGCACAGCTCCAGAGAACACTGTCTCCATCCAGGAACTGCCTGGTGATCCACCAAAAGGGCACCAGAGAGCCCGGGCATGAATCACCAGAGGAACAGAGGCCTAACAGCTCCACGATGGAAACAAAACCAGGTAGGGGAGACAGGGTGAAGGGAGAAAGAGGGGGCAGGCAAGAGGAGGAGGGCATCTTCCAGCCCCACAGCAGGAGGGCTTTAAGGAAGCAGGACCTCACATAGGCCACTGGACATTACTTGGGTTGCAAGGCAACAACCTCCTTCCTTCTGCTTCCTCCCTGCTCAATCAAGTCTGCACAGAGGCAGATTAGTGGTATGGGGGTTCTTGGAAAGGGACTAAGTCCCACACTGGGTTGATACAGCACAGAAGAAGGTACACTAAGGCCAGGGAAACAATCTGTAGTCTGACCTAAAAACTAGGGAAAGGCAAGACCTATAGCCAGAAATGACCAGGAGGAATCAACTACTCAGAAACTTACAAAAAATTAGCAGAGGGACACTGGCAGAAATCCCAATAAATGAGTTCCAGATAACCGGCTGCTGGAAGACTCCAGCTGGTTTTTGAGACACACTGAGACTGTACAGATCATGTTCCAGGTATATCTATACCATGTTCCTCTGGGCCCTCAAAGTCCTAGAGGAGCCTCAGAGGCCACCACTGGGCAAAGGCTCCACTGGGTTTCTTTGCCATATTGAATGGGGCCACCCTGTAAAATTGCATATGAAAAAAAAAAAGAGTTCTGTTGTTTACATATGGCTTCAAAAAAATTTTTTTAATAATGACCTATGTGACCAAGTATCAATAAAGCTTTTAGCAAGAAGATGCCAGTGTCTGGTTTGTGCTATAGAACTCATGGTGGTACTTTTACTAACCCCCAGAGAAGAAGAGAGACCAGAGACTGTGACAACTAGAATCTATACCACCAAAGGGCTGGAAACCACTGCCTGTGGCCAATACTGGCCCATCTCCATTCTATCAACACAGTTTCACAGGAACACAGCTCTGCCACCCACATCAGGGGCTGCTTGTATGTGTGACAGCAGAGCTGAACAACTGCCACAGGGCCCTTGACCCTGCAAAGCCTAAAACATTTTCTTCCTACGCCTTTGCAGGAAGTTTGATGGCCAGTCTATCTGGTCTGGTCTATACAATTCTTGGACCCTCTGAAGCAAACTGAATTACAAACACAAAGCCCTACTTCTTATCCCAAAGAGAGAGACTACAAGAACAGAAAAAGCAAACAGGAGATCAGAGCAGGTTCCCAGGGAGGCTGGCTGAACTCAGCCCAAGGTCAGAGGCAGAACAAGAGTGTTATGGGATGAATGTCTGTGTCTCCAAGGTCACCTGCTAAAGCCTTCAGCTCTCAAGTGATGGCATTAGGAGGTGTGGCCCTTGGGAGGGGATGACATAAGAGGATGGAACCCTCATGAATGGGATCAATGCCCCCAAACAGAGACCCCTGACAGCTCTCTTGCTCTCTTGGCTCCATGTGAGGACACAGTGAGAAGTCTGCCACCTGGAAGGGGACCCTCACCAGAACCCAGCCATGCTGGCTAGCACCTTGATCTCGGACTTCCAGCCTCCAGAACTGTGAGAAACAAGTTCCTGCTGTTTGTGAGCCACTCAGGCTGTGGTACTCTGCTACAGCAGACTGAATGCACTAAGACAACGGCCTGGCCCAATGGGCCAAGGGTCATACTAGAGAGAAACAGGTGGATTCACAGAATCACAAACTTTGCACTGTAGAAAACTATTGGAACAGGGCTGGGGCGCTCTTGGGCATCCATACAACACAAAGCAGAGAGTCTTCAGAGTGAGCCTGCGTGCAGAGGAGTGACAGGAACCCTGGGCACTAACCGAACTCGCACTGCTGCAGCTCCAGGGCTCTCCACACCATGATTACAGGAGCAAGGAAACGGGAAGTCCAGGGCAGGTCTTCACGCAAAACCACACGCCCTTTCCCAGTCACCCACACTTTCACCACCATGGTTTTCTCTGGTGATAAATGACACTCCATGACCAGCTCCGGCCCTCAAAGGATCTCCTTTCATCTGAGAAACAGTCAAATGTCACCACACTCCAGCCACTAGGGCGAGACAGCGGGTCAGTGTTTAAACACAGCCACGTTTACGAGGCTTAATAAAGCTAGCTTACCTTGAGAAAAATGGTCTGCCATGACTGAAGTCTGCCCGGACACGCTGTCTTGCTTCTGTTCTCGGGAGAGGAAGGACTTCTCGGATATTTCATCATCAGACAGCACATGAGAGGAGAAAGGCCCGGGAGATTCGGGTAGAAGACACTGGTAGTCCACGTTGTCTTCCTCAGTCCTTAACGGTTGGGAGTGAAAGACAAACCATTTCCTGCACTAAGATCCCAAGCAGGGCTGTGACATCAGAACCCTCGAGGTTACTTTCCCTTCGGAACTGTCCTGTGTGTGACTTCCATCAGCCCTTTCATTTCCTTACTACATTAAGCAATGACATTCTAAAAACAAGAAGGGCTCCATGTGCTTGAATCTGAAGCCAAGGAGGAAGGGAAAGTGAAGGGATTGTAGCTGTCCCAAAGTCTGGCTTACAAAAGAGGAAAGGGGTCTGCAGCAGCTGCTTCCCAAGTGCCCACTCTGACGAAGCAGCCTGGGTCTGACCTGGGCCTCCCGGGCCCCCTCTGAGTAAGGGAGTGCTATCCTCCATAGAGCCAGAAAGGAGGTGGCTCAGCATAAACCAGCCACTATGTCCGTTTGTAAGTGGCACTTCCCAGATCTGAACCAGGCCTGTCTGGCTCCAAGGCCCCGGGACAATGTGGGATTCTGGCCCAAAGCCATGAAACAGCCTTATGGATTAAAAAATCTCAGAACCCTCAAGGTCCCCACACAGGCCCCAATGGCATGGTTCTGGCAATCATGTGGTTATTAACCAGTACTTCCTGAGGACCACCTAAGCCACAAGGAAAAGCAACCTGAACACTGTGAAAAGCTCCTGTGAATCTCCATTATAGATAAGCTCCTTGATCTCCAACTTTCCCATTACTTCTTGTCAGTGGCCACAGTCTCATTATTCATGAGCTCAGACAAGAGCAGAGGACTCCGAAGCTGCAACGCATTCATTAGCAGGTAAACACCAGATGCAGCTCTGACCAGACAGTCTGATGGATGCTCAGGCTCACCGCCGGCCCACAGGAGTACAGAGTGGGCTAAGGGCAGCCGTTTAATTAGCTTAGGAGTGACCCATGTGAGGGCTGAGCCTGCCACTGACAAAGAGAGGACAGAAGGAGACGAAGAAATCCTCTGAAATGGAGAGGGGTGAGCGCTGGTTGAGGAAGGCTAAAAGGCTCTCCAAACTCGTCAGCTTCCAAAATGATGAATCTGGCCATGTCTAGCCCCAGCTTGCCCTGCTCATCGACTCCCTGCCTCCTGCAGAAGAGTGTTGGGACAGTCGTCACAGCCTCTGAGGACCAACAGGCCCAGCCTGCCTCTCAGGCCTTGACCTAGGATCCCTGCTCAAAGGGGCCAAGCTTCCCTCCCCTCAGACAGGGACACTCTCCCAACAGCCCTGGGCCCTTCACTCTCATCCTGCAGAGCTCAGCTAAGATGGAGTCTTCCATACCCTCTCCACGTCCTGCCAGTGGGAAGTGATTGCCATCCTAAGGATGGAAGTAGTGGGGTGAACTGGGCGGGGTCTCTGGCGCTACTGCAGGAGGAGAAGGAGTATATCTTTTACATTCATAGAAGACCTGATTAAAATGTCCTCCAGTGAGTTGTGAACCTCCTACGTGCTTGCTGTAAGGATGCTGATGGCCTTGGTGATGACAATAAAATCTAAAATTCAGCATTCCAGACTGTCTCTATTTCTTTATTTTACCCCTAGGAGTCCAAAGGGCCACATCATTTAAAGTGAAAGAAGGTTCCCTCCAGTGTCAATAGCATTCAGAGCCTTTACAAGTAACAGGAGGATGAGACCTTGGCATTTGCTACAGCCACAGAGGCAAGCTAAAAAGGACTACAATTCACATATTGTCACTGCCTTCCAAAGACAATATAGAGTAACCGTAAGAGCACAGGTGTTCAATTCTGACAGACCCAAGTTCAAATCCTAGCTCTGCCTTTCAATGGCAAACAGGCAACTTGTCAGCCTCCTCACCCTAAAATGGGAATAAAAACATTCACTTTGTAGGGTCAAAAGTAATAAGTGTGAAACACCTCAGGCAGCAGCTGACACGTACAAATATCCTTCAATGCTGGTCAGCTCCTCTCTTATTCTGAGGACTCTGGGAGTGGAAAGGTAAGACACACCAAGTGGTCTTTTCCAAGTGGAAAGGCAAGTGCTGTAATGCAATTACATGCCAAGTACCAAAACTATCAGAACAGGGCTGGGGTGCTCTTGGGCATCCACACAACACAAAGCAGGAGAGTCTTCAGAATGAGCCTCCCTGAAGAGGAAGCAGGAATAACTGGCCCGGGTGTGGTGGAGGAGGGGACAGGGAGGGCTGGTTCACGTTCACTCCAGTCCCTTTCACACTACATGAGGAGGGAGGCAGGGGGCACAGTTCGTGCACAGCCATGGTGGGGGTGGGGGAGACAATGGAAGAGCATGGGGTACACGACAAGAAGGGAACAGTGTGGAAGGGAGCAGAGAGGACCAGTCAGCTTGAGGAGGGCTCAGATTCCCGGCTAGGGAGTCTGGAACTTTCATCCTGCAGGCCCCAGGAGCCAACAGAAGCAATATGTCATCTGATTCAAATCCTTGTCAGAAATACCAGGAGTGACCTGGAACAAATGAATGGAGGGTTCGGGACACCCTGAGTGGCCTCTTCACTTTGCTCGGCCATAGTCAGTTCTATTTAGGTATGTCAGGTATTTATGTCTTAGTTACAAGAAGCAGAAAACTTACAGAATGGAAGACAGCTAGAATATTTAAAAAAATAAATAAATAAATAAGGCAAACCCAAACGGAGGTCCCAGAAAGTCTTCTTAACAAATGTTAAACTCACCTCTCCATCGGCTCATTCTGGGGACTCAGCTCCACTCCAGATGATTTTCCTAGAAGCAGAAATAACATTAAGAAAGAAGGAAAGCATTTTTTTTTAAAAGTGATCCCTAATAATTTCTTGCTCACACATGTGCAGGGGCACTGTCCTGTTGGTTTAAACACTTTTTACAACAAGCCAGATGTTGAAAGTGGGATTCGCAAGAGCACAGTGCCGGCAAGAGACTCCTGCTTTATCACTAGGCTGGCTCTGGTTCTAGGGGACAGCACTGAATCCAAAAAGCAATCACAATAGCATCACTGGGTGTAATTCTTTTTCCTTCGCTAAAATTCTGATACTAATAGAACATATGCTCATTATAGGAAATGCACAATAGAATCAAGAAAGCTCCCTGCCCTCCTGAACACCCATAGACCTGTGACTGGGCTGCCTTTGGTTCTTTCTTCCATGCATTTGGGCAGAGATGATGCTGTAGTGACTTAAGTTTTTCACTTTGTACTTTATTATAAGCATTTTTCCTACTAAATTTGCTTTGGAATCCTCAGCCCTAATGGCCACACTAATATTCCACTGTAGGCACACACGTCATAGTCTGGCAGTTTTTGCCAGTTCCCTATTCAACATTTAGGTCATCTCCAAATTTTCATTTTAATAAATAAATGAAATAAACATCTTTGTGCATGCAGCTTTATCTGCATTTAAATTATTTCCCAGGAAAGACTCTCAGAACTAAGATTACTGGGCAAAGGAGTGCTCGAGTGAGCTGAAAAAACCACTGTCTGCAGCAGGAGAGGACGAAAGGGGATGACAAAAGAAAACAGAATAAAGCTCAGAATGTTGTTGGGCGAAAGACGTGCTGTTCTATTCCTGCATGTCATCATTTGCTGTTTGAAAGGAAGCATGAGCCCAGATTTCAAAGAGGCTAACAACTTTATTTTTAAAATACTTCAGAACCCTGGAAATTGCAGACCGGGATGAGCTCTTTGAAGAAACTGACGCATGGCTAAAGAAAAAAACAAACCCTTCTACAGCAGCACTTGAAAAATGAGACTATAATTAAACTGCACCCACACATACAATTTTCAAAACTACTCCTAAAAGGAAAAGTTCTCCAACACCGCAGCACAGGGAGAAGATCCCGAGCTTGCCTGCTTGCTTCATGGCTCACGATTCCCACCTACAACTCACAGGCGCTGGCATGGCCAACCGAGCTCACGCTCTACCCTAGCCGGCTGGCTGCCTGGGCACCAAGAGCCAGTGGCACATAAAGGCCTGAAAACCATCCTCCACAGCAGGGCACTGAGGGGCACTGCACTACCAGGAAGGAATCAGATGGGCCTGAGCGAGCGGGCGCCAGGCCCTGGGTATGACTCTGGGCCTCCTGATAATCCCTCAAGCACAGCCTTAGCATCTCCGTCATGCAGCAGAGAAGCCGAGTCCAGGAGGGCTCATGTCCAGCTCTCTCAAGGCACCCCATTCTCACTCTAGCATTACTGAGTTTTCCAGTTCATAAGTAAGGGAGGTGGGGGCAGCCTCATAGCTAGTACCATCACAAAGTGCCCAGCCAAAGTAGTGTAAAGATATTTTGATGTCTTGCAAGGCAGGGAGAGGCTGGCAGACCTCTCAAGGGGGAAAGCCACAGCCGACCCAGTCAGACTCGAAGACCTTGACCGTAAGTCCCAGATCGCAACCAACCCTCGTGGGCAAGGACGACTGTATGTTAGGGAATATCTCAATCACCATTTTCATCACATGTCCACACTAGGGCTGCTTCCAACATTCAGCTGATGATAGACTTTGACCCAGTCAACCCCGAGGATGAACCATCTGTCCCAGCCCAGCCTTCCCAAGAGCTTAAGAGTTATAATGTACCACCAGGCAAACAGCCAGGTGAGACCCCGCTCCACACGCATCAGTGTTCTTCAGTGCACACCTCCCTCAGGACCTCTCAGGGTGGGTACCCTTGGTTTGAGGCAGGCTTTAAGCATCCTGAGTCTCCTGACCATAAACCCATCAAAGACCTCTCCTCCATTCCTAACAAAACCTGTGGCCACAGAAGGAGGTGACCCTAATGCCACCAGCAGCATGGGTTCTCTCTTTTTCAAACAAAGACTCTTTGGGGAACTTACAATAACTCAACAACAATAGAATCCCACATGTTCCCCTATCACAACAGGGTTCTTTAAAACTCAATGACAAATGGTTATTGTGGGATTCATAGAGAGATCATAACAACTGATGCATTGAATTTCTTGGTGGAAACTGCCTTCACACAGGTGACAGGAAACCATCTGTTAGGCTATTCCAAATGCTTAGGATTCATGTCATGAAAATGCTGCTGCCATCTCTCAGGCAAATCCTCTTGCTACATCTAAAAGCTGTGCAGTCTGTGGCAGTGGGGGGAACTTCATCTTTACAAATAAAAAAACACCCAGTTGTCCCCTTCATTTCCAAACAAGACCATGATGCAAGACAGACTGACAGATTAACACTCCCTCCCAGTCTCCTCTACACATTAATCCATCCTGTACACAGCTGCCATTGAAGAAGCCCCCATAGGCCAGAGAAGGTGCAGTCACACACCATAGACTGGCATCTCCAATGTGACCCAACTATTTCTTCCTTTCCATCTCATTAGTAACTGGACACAGGTACCCCGTTAGACCCAGAATACAGAGATGGCTAGGAGCCATCCTGCCCTTGAAGAGTTCACATCCGAGTGGGAACAATGGACCCAGAAGACAATTAGATGACAATATTGAGATAAAGGGCAGCATGTGGCTGTGGAGGCAAGCACAATCCAGCATGGCTGCCGGGGAAATTTAGGGGAGGGGGAGTGGAGCTATATCTTTGAGGCAGGAAGAACTACTTTATAAAGGTAAGAAAAAGCTAAGGGGCTCTGGGGAGAGCAGATTGCAGGGGTAATTAAAAGCCAAAACCCTCCATCTGATCTGACAGCCTGGGTCATCACGGTCAGCTCCTGAGTGCCCACTGTTTGCCAAGCAGGACACCAAACTCACTCATCTCATTTAATCCTTCAAGCAACTTTGTTAAGACAGGTGCTACTATCCCCACAGAGGAAACCTGACCCTTAAGGAGTAAGTGGCACATGAAGCTGGGGTCTGAACTCAAACCTCTGTGCTGAGAGCCAGAGCCGAGTCGACAACAGTCACTGATCTATTTTGTGTCCCAGCCCTCTTGGGGCATCTAAAAGCTACAGACCCTCACCCCAGAGAAAGGTACATACGGCCCAAAATCTTGCAGAATTCCAGACTCCTACAGGGGAGTCCTAGTTTCATGGAGCTAAAGAGGAATTCCAGTTCTCTCCCTGATTAGCATTAAGAAACCATGCTATCATCCTATGCCTTAGATTCTACCATCTAAACACTATGAAAGAAATGCCAAGGACACACACAAAGATTCCAATTCAGTGTTCTTTATAATAGTGCCCAAACTGGAAATAACCTACATGGCCATCTAATGGGGAAGGATTAATTGTGGTACCTTTACACACAAGAATGCTCTTGGGGCCACTAAACTTTAAAGTGTACATTAATATTATTAATGGTGTCATACGTGTTATTTAATTAAAACTTCAGAGAAAACAAAGTGATAAGTTGCAAATAGTTGTGTATCCATAAAAAATACACACGTTAAAAAGATCTAGGCATGTAAGCTCCAGGGTGTTCATGCATCACCGTGTAAATGATGCAATTACAAGAGTTTAGTCATGTGTTATTCCACAGTAAACCTGTAATGTTCTGTATTGATTTTTAAAAGCTGGTATTTAAATTTTGAAGTACCCAAGCCATGGGACTAAAACTACATCATAATTCAGGAACCAGAACCCTTACATGGCATCTAAGAAAAGACCTGCCTCTATGTTACGTTTTCCTCTTTACCAAAAGAAGCTGTTGTGAGGTTTCTGGAATTTTAAGGTCTTTTGGGGAAGAAAATAAAATTTTATATGTGTGGCATCTGCTACTCCTGGCATGCTCCTGCCTCCAGAACCCACAGCAAACAAGAAGTGGGACTTCCCTGGGCGGTCAAAGTCAGTAACTGAAAAGTAAAGCAAGGGGCAGCTCCATGGTGGGGCGGGGTGGCAAGCTAGTGCCAAGGTGCACTCCTTTCTGGCTTAGCACTGCCAGGACAGGGTGAGGGCTGCAGGAAGGAAAGAGACAGGGACACACCTTGGGCCTGGGAGACACAGCTCTGTCAGTCGCCCAGTTATTTCCCCACTAATAAGATGAAAACCAGCTTATCTGAAAGCAGCCAAAAGAGGGTGCATTTTTATAAAGCTAGGAAAAGCCAAGTGTTCTTATACCCTGTGCTCAAAGGTACTGGGGAACTAGTACTAGAAAACTCAGCCTCTGCCGGCTCTTTGGGAAAAGCACTGACGACACCCAGACGGGCAAACCATCCCTTCTCATATCCTGGAATGGAACTGAGCAAACGTGGACCCTCTTGAACCATGTGTCGTCTACGTAAGAAGACAGAAGAACAGAATCAAATCCTGGTTTCCCCCAAGTGAGCTGTGCCTCTGAGTGCCACTCTTGGTTATGGCTAAATCCCCTAGAAAATAGACTGCTGCAGGAGTACGATGCCAGAAGCGCTAGGCCCCAGAGAGCCGCCTACTGAGCAAAGGCCGTGGCTTCACGTCCATGATTTAATTCAACCCTTAACACAACACTGTGAATTGGGATCAACATGCCAGGTTCACAGGTGAAGAAATTCATTTTCTCATGAAGTGCTGAAGGTCCACAGCCCACAGGTGGAGAGCCAGAGCTCTCAGCCCACCTCCGGGACTGCGCTCTTCCCTGCGAGACCCATGTGCTAGATGTGCAAGGACATTCCTGAAGCTCAGTTCAGCGTAAGTAAAACTGGATTCATCCTCCCCTCCAAGGTCACTGTGAAGTTTCAATCAAATAACATGCATGACACCAAGAGGAACACAACTGAAACGCCAGCTCTGCCGTGCACTCCATAAATGCTCACAGAGGGGGGCTTCCTCCCACTGGGCCACACTCTGCTCGGCTATGAAACTGGGATTCACTTGCACACTCTGGTCCCAGCAGACGTGCACTGCGTGCCCTCTACACCGAGGCTGCTTATGTCCTAGTGCTATAGCAGCGGACACATGGGACAAGGTCCGTGCGCCTGGGGGGCCCAGAGCCCAGCAGGGCAAGCAGACTCCCAGGCCAACGACAGATACGCAAGGTGGTGGCAAGCAGGAGAGAAGACACAGAGCAGGGCCAGGGGAGAAGAAAGGCCAGCAGTCGGGCGGGATGCTGGCTGTTTACATAGTCGTCAGAGGCCCTTCTCAGAAGGGAAACAACTGGGAAAGGCAAGAACTGCTGAGGGTCCCCAGAGAGAAGAGAACCCACAGAGGCCTGGAGAAGGCGCCTCTCAGGCAGACGGGGCAGCTGCAAGGCCACAGCGGGTGGAGGGGTGGGGAGGGAGAGCCGGCTGGGCTGGGAGGAGGGGGCAGAGCCGGGCAGTACGGGCCCAGCTTAGAGGACACATCTGTACTTTCCCACTGACTCAAAGGAGCCTCTCATTTCAAAGCAGAGAAGGGACATGGTCTGCGTGACATTGTTAAAGGTCGCTCTGACAACTGTGTGGAAATGGACTGTGCTGGGCAAGGGTGGAGGCACAGAGGTGGGCTGGGGCAGCAGGCACGGGACACCAGCGCAAACTGCAGCAAGGGATGAAGACTGGCCAGACCCAGGGCCGCGGAGGGCAGAGGAGCGGGAACTCTAAACGGGGCCCCTTAGAGGCCAGGTGAGCAAAGCCTTTCCCCAAGGAGGGAGCTGTGGACCTGCCAACAATGCTGTAGTCTGAGAGAAGACATGACCACTGAATCTGGCAAAGCACAAGTTGCTGGTGACTTAACCAGCACCCTTCTGTGGAAAGGCGAGAATGGTGGAAAGCCCAAGCCCAACGGGGTTAAGAGAGAAAGGGGGATGAGAGAGTAATACCAATAGGTGTAAGGGAGAGGGACAAAGATAATGACTTCAGGCTGCGGCTCTGTGGGAGAGCATGTGCTTAGCTTGCCTGGGGACGGAATCCAGGGCCTCACCAAAAAAAAAAGAAGAAGAAGAAAGAAGAAGAAGAAGAAAGAAGAAGAAGAAGAAAGAAGAAAGAAGAAAGAAGAAAGAAGAAAGAAGAAGAAGAAGAAGAAGAAGAAGAAGAAGAAGAAGAAGAAGAAGAAGAAGAAAAGACTTCAAAAAGGCAATGTGGAAGGAAAGAAGTTTTGACTTTTCAACCATGTTCAGATTTTTCATAAATGGATAAGAAAATTAAGTTAAGAAAGATACAGGGTAAAAACAAAAACCCTAAAATTAAATACAAGTAGAAACAAATGAATATAACTGTATTTCAAATAAATAACATAAGGATACTGTGGAAAAAATAAAACCAAGTAACTTTTAAATTCAACTCCTGATTATATGCCCTTAGCCTAAAACAAAAAGAACAACAAACAAATGAATTCTTCTAGCAGACTTTTGTTGTATGGATGAAGCAATTCTGGAACCATCTGCATATGTCATAGAAATGAGCAAATCAGCAAAGAGACTGATGCCGCTAGAGCAGGGTTCTCACTGAAGGGGAAGGGAAATGCAAATGAGGAGGTGGAAAGACAAGAAAGAACCAGCGGGTATGCATGGACTCGGGTAACATTGTGAAGCAATGAGTTTAAAATGAATTTATTTACATACACACACACCAGTTCTGCCTGCCTGAGGGCCTGGAAACACACTCTAGTGGCCATGAATGCACTCAGCACTGAGTCTTGGATTTTAAATAGCACTCCCCACTGAAAGAAACCAAGCCTACTTGGAGAAATGACTGACTCGGAGAAAGGCACAGTGTAAGAAGACTAATCATCTTTGCTGTGGCTGAAAGGAAGAAAGGGCTCCTGAAATGAGGGAGACGTGTCCACCTTTGGAACATGCAATTTAACAATCTGAAACAATTTGAGCATCAACGTGAAAAAAAGAATGGGGAAAAGTCCGCTGAATAAAATAATCTATAAGCCTATATTGATAATTAACAAGTAACAAATACAGAAATAAAGGAAACTAATGTAGAATGCATCCTTCTTTTAACTGTTACCTGATAATAAAGGAAGAGGAATGCTGATGTTAGAGAAAAACAAAACCACATTGCCTCAACCATTGTGATATTTGACTGGAGCAAGAATCCAGGGATGGTATAAACTCTTGTGTAAACGTTCAAACATGAATGGCCTACTTCAGGAGTTACAAAGTAGTCCCACCAGCTAGCTGTTACACAGGGAAATATAATTTACAGTGAAGAAACCAGACAGACACCACTGTGGCTCGTGAAGGTGTCAATGAAAATGGGAGAAGTGAATCCTGTGCCTTCTTCCTGGGATATCATGAGAACAAAATGTCGTCTATGTGGCATTCTTGCCAAAGCTGAATAAGTACTCTAATCCAACCATAAATCAGATTATACGGAAACAGCAGGTAATCCCAAAATGAGAGACCAATCTAAACCCATCAAGCACATCAATATCACAAAAGATAAAGAAAGGGTGAGGAACAACTCCAGATTAAAGAGACCACAGAGCCATGTCAACTAATGGTAACATGGGGTTGGGGTGTGTGGCTCAGAAGTACAGTGCTTGCCCAGCATGTGCATGGCCCTTGGTTCAATCCCTAGAACAAAGAAGAAAAAAAAAGCAACATGGGGACTAGAACCTAGATCAGGATCAAGAATAAAAATTTTCATTAAAAAACAAAAACAAACAAACAAACAAAAAACATTGAGATGGGTGCAGTGGCTCATGCCAGTGGTTCTCAGGAGGCTGAGGCAGGAGGAGAGCAAGTTCAAAGCCAGCCCGGCCACTTAGTGAGGCCTAAGCAACTCATCAAGACCCTGTCTCTAAATAAAATATACAAAGAGGGCTTGGACACTCATACATTGCCAGTGTAACCAATCTGGAAAGTAGTATGGAGATTCCTTAAAATCTTGGTATGGAATCACCATCTGACCCAACTATCCCACTCCTCGGTCACAGTGATACAGAAAAATCAATGTTTATAGCAGCACAATTCACAATTGCCAAACTGTGGAACCGACCTAGATGCCCTTCTATAGATGAATGCATACAAAAACTGTGGTATATATACACAATGGAATATTACTCAGCATTAAAAGAAAATAAAATTATGGCATTTGCAGGTAAATGGATGGAGTTGGAGAATATTATGCTAAGTAAAGTAAGCCAGTCCTCCAAAACCAAAGGCAGTATGTTTTCTCTGATAAGTGGATGCTAATCCACTGGGTGGCATGGAACATAGGATGAGTAAAAGAACTTTGGAGTGGCAGAGGGGAGGAAAGGGGAGGGGAGGGGGAACAGGGTAGGAATGAGACAGACAACAGTTAGAGCACTAATCTCTAGGGTACATTAAGAACTCAAGAAGCTAAGCACCAAAAAAACATATAACCCAATCAAAAATGGGCCAAGGACCTGAACAGACACGTCTCAGAAGAGGATACACAATCAATCAACAAATATATGAAAAAATGCTCATCATCTCTAGCAATCAGAGAAATGCAAATCAAAACTACTCTAAGATTTAATCTCACTCCAGTCAGAATGGCAGCTATTATGAAGACAAACAACAAGTGTTGGCGAGGATGTCGGGGAAAAGGTACACTCATACATTGCTGGTGGAACTGCAAATTGGTGCAGCCAATTTGGAAAGCAGTATGGAGATTTCTTGGAAAACTGGGTATGAAACCACCATGTGACCCAGCTATTCTTCTTATAAGACTATACCCAAAGGACTTAAAAACAGCATACTACAGGGACACAGCCACATCAATGTTTATAGCAGCACAATTCACAATAGCTAAACTGTGGAGCCAACCTAGATGTCCTTCAGTGGATGAATGGATTAAAAAAATGTGGCATTTATACACAATGGAATATTAGTCAGCGTTAAAAAAGAACAAAATCATGGCATTTGCAGGTTAATGGATGGCACCAGAGAAGATAAGGCTAAGTGAAGTCAGCCAATCCCAAAAGAACAAATGTCAAATGTTTTCTCTGATATAAGGGGAGTGACTCATGGTGGGTTAGGAAGGGACAGCATGGGAGGATTAGATTAATTCTAGATAGGGAAGAGGGGTGAGAAGGAAAGGGAGGGGGAAGGGGATTAGCAAGGATAAAGTGGAATGTGATGGTCATCATTATACAAAGTACATATATGAAGACTTGAATTGGGTGTCAACATACCTTATATACAAACAGAGATATGAAAAATTGTGATATATATGTGTATTAAGAATTGTAATGCAAAAAAGTACTTGTATAATGGTATAAATTGACGTGAACATACTTTATAAACAGAGATACGAAAAATTGTGCTCTATATGTGTAATAAGGATTGTAATGCAAAAAAAGTAATAAGCTGGGTATTAAAAAGCAAAAAAAAAAATCTGAATCTCTACTATATATCATACAATGGTATATTAGATAATGTGCTACTTTTGACTTTGATAATTGTACCATGGGTGTGAAGGAGAATGTCCTTGACCTGAAAAACTACACACTGATATAGACAGGGGAAGGGATATGTAGCCAACACATCCTTGCAGGGTTCAGAAAGATGATAACGTGTGTGTGTGTGTGTGTGTGTGTGTGTGTGTGTGTGTGTAGGGGAAGTGGGGGAAATGTAGCAAACAAATGCTGCAAAATGCTAACAACTGATAGCCAGGGGAGGCTATGTGGGATTTCTTATGGTCTCAAGAAAGAAAAAAGAGGTTTATTGCATTAACATTATTAAAATACCCCTCAAATAGCAAAGGACCAGCCTTTTACCCCTTTCTGGCCAATTGGACCCTTAGATATATTTCTTAACTGATAAAGATTTTGTTTGCTTGAACAGGGATTTTTTTTTTTTTTTTTTTTTTTTGGTTGCCAATGTCTAAAACTCATGATTTTTCAGCCAAAAAAAAAAAAAAAGACGACAAATAATGAAGGACAGGGAAGGAAAGACCAATTCTCATCTTCTCTAGAAAATCTGCAAGAACAAGCAACCACATGGCCATGGCTGAGGACAGCACCCATTGGCTGGCTTCACTGATGTACCTCCCCAGTGTGGCCCCAGAAACATCGAAATTGGACCCCTGGCTTGGACAGTGCAGATTGCAGCCATGTGGAAGTGGCCACTGGAGGAGAAGTGGCCAGTAGTGTGGTTCCGCTGCCACCTGGTCAAGGTCTGCAGTAGGTAACTAACAGTAAGGAGTCACTTCCTTCTGTGCCCACCTAAGAAGTCCCAAATCAATTCCATGTGGTAGTACTCATGTCCCTCAGCCCACTTACCATTGAGAAACAGAGTTTCCAGTCTGTCTAGGAGCTCTGCACACTGATTCAGCTGCTCCTGGAAGCCCTCGGCCACACAGTGATCCACGTCGCTGGCCTGCAGCAACTCCTCGAACGCCTTGATCATGGTGTTCACATGTTGATGGTACATGACACAGATGCCATGGCTGTCCTTAATCTGCTGCCGCTGAAGGGACAGCTCCCTGGCTTGGGACTGAACTAATGAATCGTATCTGATAAAAGGGGGAAAGAAAATGCTTTTGCCATTTCAGAATTGAATTTTTGTGACCTTAGCACTAATTGGAAAAATGACATAGCAAAATTTTTAAAAGCCTGCAGCTGTACAAGGATATATATGTTAGGAAAAAAATGAAACTGTACAAGGTCACTCCTTTGAGTTCAAACAGCCAATGAATGCTAGAACTAAGATCTTTCTGCAATATTTTTAACCTTATAAAGCCCCCAATTAAAGTAGAGATTGGCAAGGACTCTGAAGAACAATTAGTTTCCATATACTCTTCAAAAACAGTATGCTAATTCAGAAACAGGGGTTAGCAAAGCCACCCAAAATCCTTAAGAAGTACAAAAAAGAAAGTGTATGGCAGGGGGAAAAGCCAGGATTCTCCTGTCAACAAAAAGGTCAGGGAATAATCCTGCTCCAAGCCACCATTCAGTGAGTGTCTAGGACCTTTCAGTCACTGAGAGAAATACTGTATTTGTTATCTGATGAACTCCCGCTTTTACAGAAAAGGAAACAGATCGAAAGTTGGAAATGTGGTGAACTTGTAGGATTCCAACCATCTCTAAATGCAAAGCTCTCATGCAGCACTGCCTCGTTCCCGGCCACCAGTGCCATCTTTCCCCTGTGGACCCACAGTGTCAGTAGGTGACAAAGTGGCCCATATACACTGTGGCCACAGCAGCCTGGCTCCAGAGAAGCCTGGCAGACACTTTTGTTCACATGTTCCCCTTCCCTCATGCCAGCACTTTCAAGGCCATGAATGGACATGCCAGTATTAAGGATGGAGATCAGTTTAACAGAGGAGGAGGAACATGGATACCAGAGTGGGACTACGTAGGTCTGAAACCTGGCAACGCTTCTGACCAGTTGTGGACACTCACAGGCAGGTCACAGGAACCTATCTGAGGCTGTTTCTTATCTATAGAAACAAGTTTAGAGCACCTCATACTCAGGGAACTTTGGAGGATCGAATAAGGGAAGTTCCTAACCAGAGGCCTCACGTATCAGCCAGTCAAAAAAATACAAGCCTCCTTCAACCTCACAGCTTGGGAAGTCTTGAAAAACTCACTCTGCCTCCCGACAATCCAGAACAATGTGTTTGTCTCAAATTAATGATGGATGAAGGTCAACTTTACAAATGATCCCATTTTTGCCATATCTCATGAAGCAAAACTGTATCTATTTATACTCATAAAGCATTATCTTCATGACCTAAGAATTCTTCTCTTTCAACACAGGCTTATTTCTCTAAGATGACCTTAAAGGGTAAAGATATGGAAAATAATTATATTCCTCCCACCCTGCCTAGGACGTCAGTGTTAGTTCCACAGTCCAGGAATAAACACTGCAGTTCAGCCACAGCGCTATAATTCACCCAGCGATTGGTATGAAACCTCTCCCAGGCCCCAACCTGACGAGGGCAAACTTTGCCCGCCAACTTCAGAAGATGCATCATTTGTAAATGATGTTAGTGTGCGTGGGCACCATGTTTGTGGCCTCACATTTGACTTCTCCACGGGCCTGCCTTCCCTATCACACACACCACCTGTCACACAGCACCGTTCCCTGTAGCTCACAAGCTCCTGCCTAGTGGCAACGTGGATGGACTGCAGGCTTAAGTGGGGAAAAGGCAGAGGTGGAGTGTACCTCGAGGGTGAGATCTCTCTGAACTTATTCTGTAGGTTGTGGATTTCACTGAAGAGTTCCAGGTTCAAATTCTGCTCCTTCTGCAACTCATCCTCCTGGTCCAGCAGCTGCTGCTTGAGGCCCTCTAGCATCCTGCCATCAATCATCTCTGGGGCCAGAGGATGGAGGATTTTCATGTGCTTCACATATCGCACTTGGTGCAAACTGGAAAAGGTCATTTCTTCTTCATCAGTACTGCCCTTGGGCTTATTCAACCCATCTGGGGCCCCTTCTGTCCCACACAAAACTGTAATAATGGCCTCACTGCACTGGGAGTGTTTTTGAAGCTGAAATATGAAATCCCGGTAGCCCGCCAGCTCAGCTTCCAAGTCACAGATTTTCTGTTTTAAGTTTTCCACATCATTTGAGGTACTGATGTTCTCAGACTGGTCAGTCTCAGTCATGTTGACTTTAACAGAAAGCTGACTCTTAGAACTCAAGTGAGTAGCTACTGACGCTGGGCCCAAAAAATCTTCAGAATTCTCCTTGCATGCTGGTAATATGGGAACATCATCAGACAGACAAATTTCAGGATCTGGAAATCAAATATGTGTATGTCAGCATCTCCTTTGCTGCAATCCACATCTGCCCCCCAGTTATTGCCACAGCAGAACCAAGACAAAGCAACAGCCTCCTAACGAGCATACCTGTCCCTGGCCCTTCCTTCTGTTTGATTTGGATATTAAATATATCCCAATGGCCCATTTGCGAAGGTCTTGTTCACTCGGCTGTGGCTCTATTGGGAACCTTTAGAAGAGGGAACCAGTAGAAGAAAGTGGCTTCACTGGGGACGGCCCTTGAGGGCAGAACACTGCTCCTCCCCTGTGCTTCCTGGACACCAGAAGGTGAGTAGCTTGGCTCTACTGCTGCTCCCTGCCATGATGTTCGCCTCACCAGAGGCCCAAAGCAACGGGGCCAAGCAACTACTCACAGAAACCTCTGAAACCTGAAGCTAAGATAAACTTCTCCTTCTTCTCAGTTGATCTTAGGGTTTAGTCACAGCGATAGAAAACTAACATACCCTTTCACCTCTCAATGCAACCTCTTTCTCAGAAAAAAAAGTTCAAAGAGTGAACATAACCATAATAAACCAACTATATATCAAAACTCATCAGTATCCCCACTCCCTACCTGAGACCTTCCATGATCTGATTCCAGGCAACATTTCCAGGAATATCACCCCACACCAGCTAGGAGATTTTCCAGAAACTGACTATGATTCCCAATGCCCAGTGTGTGGACTCATGCCTCCAACACTTTCACATAAGCTGTGCCCTCTGCCTGGAGTAGCCTACCTTCAGCTCTCCATTCCACTCCTACTCAGTGAACCCTACTTGTCCTTCAATGCCAGCTCTCATTTTCCTCCCCTGCAAGCCCCATCTCCTAACTATGCAAAAGCCACTCCCCTCCATGCATCTTACACTTATTACCATGACAAAGCACCACAAGCTGGGGGCCAAAGCAGGCACCACAGTCAGCATTTACACAGCAATTAATAACCAGTCTGCATGCTTCTCTTCAGCAGGACTGGGTCCTTTCATCCTCACTTTCTCAGTGCTTAATATAGTACCTAGCACAGGTAGAACTCATTAACAGTCCGGGAAATACTGAGGGACTCATGAAGCAACATTACAGAGTAGTACTTCTATACATCCATAACAGAAGAGTCCACCTTTCAGCATTGGTGAGTTTCCGGCGCCTTGATGTCCCCTTGAGTGTGAGTTGTTTCACTGACTCACACCAGTCAGGAGCCACTGTCTATTAGCTGGCTCAAATACCAGAGATGCAGCCCAACTGGTTTGAGAAGTGGACTGCAGAACAGAGACAAAGCAGAACTTTGGGGCCAAATAGCAGGAGAATCACACACAGACTTGCCACCTGCTGGCTGCACCGCCTTGGATAGGAAATTATAATCCCAGAGCCTCAATTTACCCTATATAGAAAATAAGGAAAGAGATGCCTCACGTGGCTGTGTGAGGTTTAAACTCAGGCCTCACCCACAGCCTCTGTCCTTAATCACTACACCATGTGCCTGCCAACCAGGAAAGCTCAAGAAATGGTTTGAATACTTGAGTCAGCTGGAGATAGTAGGAAAAACTCATCTTTGAAACCCAACAGATGTGTTTTCTAGCACTGGCTCTGCCCACTGCTAGAAAAGCTGCATGACTTCAGTTGTAGGCTAATTTACCTCCCTGAGCCTCAGTAACTTCATCTCTAAAATGCAAAGGGGTTCATTCACTGTGAAGAGTTGTGTGTGTTTGCTTTTTAGGATTCTATGGAAATGTCTGTGAAAAGGCTGACATGGTGTCTGGAGCAGAGCCATGGAGACCAGCCAATAGGAACATCCATCCCCAGAACCACTCAAAGACAGAAGGCCAGGCCCATGGTAGGAGGCACACAAGCCAAGGCTGGCCCCAGGTACTGGGGAGCAGCGATGCAGTCTGCAGCAGGTGACCCAGGACACCTCTCAGAAAATCACAGATGCGTCCTTGTGAGGCTGCATGTTCCAACTGCTGGTTCAAAATCTGCTCCTTATAGCTGTAGGTCCACTCGTCTCTGCTCACAGTGCAAATACTATAAAGTAAACCTTTTCATTTTGGACAACAGCTACCATGTGACCTAAAAGAATTATACAATTTTTGCTGTACAGAGTTGATAGGATAACTTGTCTATGAGGTCCTGGAGGGTGGAGACCAGCATTCATCGGTTTCTCCACTGTCTGGCACAGTGCCTAGGATGGAGAAGGTGCTCAGTAAATACTTCTGGCTGAAGAGTATAAGAGCACACACATAAGCATGAGGGACAGACCTCTCAATCAGGCTCTGTGCCAGTGCATCACCCCAATAGATAAGGATGTATCTGTACTACAACAACCTCATTAAAATGGAATTTGGTTCACAGCAAGAAGCAACATTTGCTCATAGAACTAAAGGTTAGTTCCAATAACTTTCATTAAGAAATCATGAGGTAAAGACAAATTTAAGTCCCATAGGAATGTTCCTTTGTGATATACCCTGATGTCTGGCTACACCCCAAGAATGTCTGGGGAGTGCCCTCTCTACTCACACTGAGACTTCCACTGTAAACTTTTTTCCTAACAATGCAACAAACATAACTTTCAGACACTTCACACTCAATACTTTTGACTTCAGAAAGACCCCCCAAAGTCCATAATCTCTAGCGATTTGTGATTTAGCAGAGGCAAGGATTTGATTTCCTGGCCCCAAGGCCAGCATTCAGCAAGTCTCACAGCCAGAGCAGCATGGCAATGAGGCTTTGCTGTTCTCTGCTTGGCGACCTTCAGTGAAGAGCCAAAGGAGCTGCTTCCACTGCTCAGTTTAATATCGCCTCACAGAAGGCCTGGGGCACGGGGAGCTTACAGGCTGTGGCGTACATGTAAACCGGCAGGTTGACCAAGGCCTCAGGACGCATAGCTGTGTGCCAGGACCTGGCCTGGGCACCAAGCACCTCACCTAGGCTGCCTATCTACCACAACCCTGTAGGGCACCACTGCCATCTCCATTGTACAGAAGAGGAAGTCCAGGCTTAGGAAGCTTGAGAATTTGCCCAAAGTTCATGACGAGTGAGCGGCAGGGACCTCTGTCAAAGCCTGACTGCCTGCCCATGACATTCCAAAAGCTGCCTCTTCCACAGAGCTCCCACAGTAGAGGTCTCCTGCATTGGGGTGCATGAGTAAAGAGACAGCTGTGCACCCTCAGTGGGAAGGCCAGTCATGCCTGTGCAGTCCATCATTCATACCCCAAGTGTGTACAATGGGGCTCCTGAAGAAGAAACAGTAGGAAAGGGCCCCATACAGCCCCATTCCTGAGGACAGTTACTGGGCAAGTCAATTCAACAGCAGCTGGTGGCCGGGAGGGATATGGGGGCTAACAGTGCTCAAATCCTGGGGGATGAAGGAGTGCTCCCATGAAAACAAAAGTTTAGGACTAGATCTAAGAAGGGAGCTTCAGCTAGGCAGTGGCTCAGGAGTAGTGACAATGGTGGTGCAAAGTCCTGGGTGCACATTCAGAAAACTACAGGAAGGCCACAGTGAAAGGAAAAGGGAAAGTGTCAAGAAGTCTCCAATAATCACTAACAAGAATGCCAAAGATGTCCTCAGAACCATTCATTTGCATAATAAAAAATACTGTAGTTCTAGAACTTTCCACAATTGAACTAAGTAGTAGTAATATTGCCTGGTAAAGTACTTTTCTTCTCAAAGCCCAGGACACCCAGGAGCATTGTGACCATTCATTCACTGCCCTGACTTCTGGCCAACAGGACCAGGGCCACAGCAGGCCTTTCTCCAGAGACTGGTGTTCCCATGGCCATCCTATGACGGATTTACTATTCCTCATGGTCATTACTTCTCACAGATTGAAGGAGATCCAGAATAATACTATTTGTTTTTTAACAAAGGGGATCTAAGTTAAATGAAAAAGATCTAAGTTAAAAAGAAAAAAATAAGGATTCGCTCATTCTGGTTAATGGGAAGGCGGGTATATGCTTTATGATCCTTTGTATTTACCTGTACACTAGTAATACTTTCTAATTTTTTATAAAGGACATAGAACTTGACAGTGGCCTCACTCACACCTCTACATGTTCCCATTGACCGACTCTGTGCACACCTCCAAACGGCAGCACCACACTGAACACTCACAGGCTGCTGTGTTGACCGGCCCTGGCTTTTGAGGCACCTTGAGAACAGGCAGCGTGTCTGCTCAGGCTCAGCCACCAGAACCCACACACTGCCTGACACAGGGCCTGTCAAATGGACCATGAGCTCTTCCACCGTTTGGCAGCTGGGTGACGGACATGGGCTAGAGTCCCCTGTGTCAGACGGGAGAGATGCTAATGTGCTGAGAGGGTTGTTATGGGCCTAGCCTGGCACCCAGTAGCTGCCTAATGCACACAGGGCTGAGTTCTGACCCGTCCTGACGCTTGTCTGCTGGTTATCGTCCACCTCCCTGTCTTTGTGAGCAGAGGGCATGGCTGTGGTTCCCATCTGTTCTCCTGGGCTCTGCTGGTAGGCTGGTCCCACAAGGGGCTGAGCTGCAGGCACTGGCAAAGAGAAAGAAAAATAAAACGATAGACTTGAAACTTGGCCAAGCAACTGAGAAGAACACAAAGATACAACAGGGAAAATAAAAACACTGGGGAGGCAAAATGCAATTTATAAGATAAAATTAATCTATTGAGCTGCCATAACAGGACATAAAAAGCATAAATATACTGCAGCTTGTCTGAAATGGTTTAAGTCCAGGCTCTCAAAAAACTATGAGTGAGAAAATGAATTCCATCAACTCATGCCCACTTTTCACAGAGAGAGGCCCCAGGGTCTTTTGGGAAACAACCTGAGCAGCATCTGGTTGAGACCCCTAATATCTCAGCAAGAAAGGAAAAAAAAACCTTTCTGTAGCCCCCACATCCCTGCACAGTACTAATTATCTGCAGCTGCCCCCACCCCAACTAGACAGGATGCTCCCAGAAGGCAGAGGCTGCATCTGAGTCACAGCTCCTACTAGTGTGAGGCGCTGGGGACACAGCAGGTGCTGAGGACTACTCATTGCATGCATGAACAGATGCCTAGATGGTGAAAGAATGGATTGACAGAAGGTGGGAAAGGAAGGAGGGAAGAACAATTCTGCCCAAGCCAACCTACCTTGAAACTGTGGAAAAAATCCAAGAGAGAACCTAATGTAAGACACCTCTGGCTGCAGATTATAAAATCTACAGAAGTATCATAGACTAGGCTTCAAGAAAGAGGAAAGAATGCAGACTTTGAATGCAGGCAGGCTGCTTGGCATCCAATTCTGAAAGCTATTAACTGTGGGACTGTAGACAAGGCACTTCTCTCTGAAACTGCTGCCTCCACTTAAGAAAGAGACACTGTTGGGAGGATTCAGTTGGCTTGTGTACTTATTATACATAGTAGGGCTCAACAAACAGCAGGTGCTCATTTTATTAGCACCACAGGAAATCCAAGCCTCCAACACCATCTCCGACCCATCTCTGAGAATCCCCTGACTGGACACAATCTTCCCCTGGTACTCACACCCTTCTTGGCAAAGACCATCAATCTTTTCTCTGAAAATTCATCTCACCCATTTATGCTAAGTGGCCCAGGCTGTCCCTGAGGACATTGTTTCTTCTGCAGGCTTCCCTGTAGTGAATTATTCACCCATCTCTGTATCATGGATCTAGAAGTACGTAAGTACTTCTGCTTTTCACTGCCACTTCCAGATCATTCTGTCTCTTCCCCCCAAAGCTCCAACTTCGAAGCTCATGTTGCCAGACCATGCTGCTAATCTTACCTTACTGCAGCCATCCTTGGTCATCCGCTGGTTTACCAGATCCCTGGAGATTTACTGATAATTTGGCTCCTGGCTTCCCTATTTCTCTGTGTCTCTTGACAGTGCAATCTCCCAGAGGTGTCTGTTCTTGGTGTCAACATTTCTCCTCCATTCTCTATGGTAATCCAGGCCAATCAAGCCCCACACATTCCATAGAAACAGCTCTTTAAAGCCCCTGATGTCAAATCCCAAGGTCCACCCTCAATCCTTGTCTGAGGCACCCTACTAGCAATGTCTGACACAGCTAACCTCTCTCTACTCACTTTCTGAAGTGTCATGCTCTCTTCGCTCCCTATCTCACTGGGTACTTACGTGGACTCACACAGATCCTGAGGCAGTGATGTAAAACGCTACTTATGTGCTGACCTTACCCTTCTGCAAGAGGACTCCCAGCATTCTTAGATTCCCAGAGGGCACCTAAAGTGCTTCCTCCAAGTCTCTGGATACTGAACATTAGGCACATTTTTAACCCAGGGACTCTTCCCCAGCCCCCCAACGGCACCCAGGAGACCAGAGGCAGCAGATTCAAAGTGAGTGAGGAGGTAGGTCTCTTCTAGACAAAGATACGAGGTCACTAGGGTTCCAAATCTGCTCCAAGATGGCCTGGAGAGTCCAGAGAATCTTCTAAAGGGGACATTCACTTTCCTATTTTGTATGCCTATGGCTTCCAAGACAGAGCCAGGCCAAGATGCCCAGCTTCAACACATAGCACAACTGGGCACCTGCACACAACTCCAAGTGAAGGCAGCAGAAACCCAAGACCTAAGAGCACCACAAATCCTGTTTACCCAGATTCCAGGATAAAAAGAAAGCAATAGATTTATCTTCTGTATTGTTTTCCTCCATTATATATTTGTCAAGAGTTAAGAATAGTCACTGCAAATCATGAAATTTATACTAAACAACAAGGTGGACACTTCAGGTAGCTCTCCGGGCCACCTGGTTCATGGAGAAGGTGCTTCTCCTGGTGCTTACCATTCAGCAGCATCGGGTCAGGCATTGGCCTCCCCTCCATCATTGCCTCAGCCAGAATCAACTTCTGGTGCAGTTGCTTATTGCGAGTTTTAAACTCCTTCAGCTCCCCCTGCAGCTCTAGGATCTGGCCCTGTAGCCGAGCTATCACCCCCTGGGTGGCGGGGAGATGATACATATTTCCTAATGACCGGGATGGTTTTATGAGGATGGGCAAGCGGGACTTCTTAGTATCCTGGGGAAAAAAAACACACACACACACAACAATGAGTACACGACAAATGCACTTCCTTTGGTTGCATGGTTGACATCCTCATGCTAATCCTATAAAGTAGTTTCCAACTGGCTGTCCAGACTTCTGGATCCTATAACAGTATCTATGTCAAGCTTCCCCAACACCCTCTCAGGCAGGGCCCACTGTCTCCCAGATGACCCAGATGCTCCACGTGTGGCAGTTCTTTTTCCAACACAATCTTCTGGAAAACTTTTTTTTTTTACCCTATTTCCTCTTTCTCGCCCACTCCTAGTGTAAGCCAATCTGCCTTCCCCCTACTGCTGGGCCACCAGAACAACCCCTTATGCCAGGGTCTACTGAGTCTCCAGCTGGGAGCTCCCAAACTGCTCATCCTGGGCATCTTCATTTGCAATGCCTTACAAGCTGTCCAGGGTCAACTGAAAATTCAACTCTTCACTTCCACTACACTGTGTTCCCAGGTCTATGCCACTGTCTTACTGTCTTGGTAAATCACATGACCGTCCACTTACTGCACAATCCAGACACCTGGCATCATTTTGAAGCATCTCTTTATTCTCATCATGCACTTTCTTCACTCACAGGGTTCAGAAAATTCCAGCAACTCCGTTTCTCTCAACTCTTTCAACTCTTCCCAGCTTCCACTTCCACCACTAGCTACTACTAGCTCTCCTGGGCCACAGCCTGGGTGTCCTGAGTGGTCGCCTGCGTTTACCTTTGCTCTCTCTATCCACTCTTCACGTTGCGGCAAAAAGACAAGCCTGCTAGTCTTCTGCTTAAAACTACTGTAATTGCTTCTTGGTTCTCTTACGACAAAGGTCCAAGTCCATACCACAGCCTGCAAATCCTGCAGAACCTGCAGTCTGCATCATTGCCCCTCTCCCACTCTACCCCACTCTCCAGCCATACTGACCTCTGTCGATTGTTCAAAATGCACATTCCCCTTGCACCCCAGGGCCGTGGCCTATAATGACTCCTTTGCCTAGAATGCTCACTCTTGCCCATACCCACTTCCTCCACTTACCCTAAAATCATTCATCAGCACTCAGCTCAACGTGCCTTCCTCGAGAGAACCTTGATTTCCAAGACCAAGCTGAGCCTCCCTGTTATACAGTCAGTGTCCCCTATAATTCTCCTCGGAGGAAATGAGTAGTCTCATTATGATTTCATGTTCACTATCTTCTGCACCGGCCTATAAGCTCCAGGCTGCACATATCTTGGTCCCCAGCTTCCAGCACAAGAACTAGTTCACGGTAGGCTCTCAACACTGTGGGCTGTACATACAAACTATAACTGCAGAGGCCCAATGAGGTATCTTTCAAGTGGGGAATTTTAAACATTCCCAAAAGCTGCGGAGAGGAATTTGAGTCTAAAATACATGAAGAACTAACATAACTCAGTAAAAAAAAAAAAAAAAAAAAAAAAAAAAAAAAACTCAATTAAAAGATGGGCAAAACATATCAATGTTTATAGTAGCACAAGAGCTAAATAGTGGAACAAACCCAGATGCCCTTCAGTAGATGATGGACAGGGAAACTTTGGCATACATACATAATGGAACATTACTCAGCATTAAAAGAGAATAAAATCATGGCATTTGCAGGTAAATGGATAGAGTTGGAAAATATAATGCTAAGTAATTTAAGCCAATCCCAAAAAACCCAAAGGCAGGATGTTTTCTTTGATATGAGGATGCTGGTTCATAATGGCGATGGGACTGGGGGATGGGAGGAATGGAGGAACTTTAGATAGGGCAAGGGGGTAGGAATGATGGTGGAATGAGTTAACCATTCCAGAAAAGATGTCTTCAAGTGCACAAATGCTAAAGCCACTCTCAGACTGGAATGATGGTGGAATGAGTTACCCTAAATACATGTATGAAGACACGAATGTATATGTAATATGAAATGAATTGCATTCTGCCATCATGTATAACAAATTAGAATAAATAAATAATTTAATTTTTTAAAAAAGATGGGCAAAAGACCCAATAGATATTTCTCCAAAAATGTCATATAGCTAATAAACTCATGAAAATATTCTCGACATCATTAGTCATCAGAGACACGTAAATGAAATCATAATAAAACACCATCACTTCATATCCACTAAGATGGCTATAATCAAAAAGATAACCAGTGTTGGTGAGAACCCAGAAACTGGAACCCTCACACACTGCTGGGAAGAATATAAAATGGATGGGGTTGCTCAGAAAAAGGCTCAGCAGTTCTTCAAGAAGTTAAAGAAGGAGTTACCATGTGACCCATGAATTCTATCACTAAGAAGACACCAGGAGAAATGAAAACATATGTCACACAAGAATCTGTACATGAAGAGCAACATCATTCCTAATATCCAGGAAGCAGAAACAGCTCAGATTGCATCAACTGATGAATAGATTAATAAAATGTGGCACGACCATACATTAGAATACTACCTGGCAACAAAAATAAATTAAGTACTGATCCATGCTTCAGCATGAATGACCCTGGAAACATTATGCTAAGTGAAAGAAGACACATAGCGCATGATCCCATCCATATGCAATGTCTAGAACAGGAGGACCTAGAGTCAGTGGTTACCTAGGATTGGGCGTGACTGGTAATGAGTACAGGGTTTCTTTTCAGGTTGACAAAAATCTAGCATTGCAGCCAGGCACAGTGGCGCACATCCGTAATCCCAATGGCTCGGGAGGCTGAGCAGGAGGATTACAAGTTCAAAGCCAGCCTCAACTCAGTGAGATCCTGTCTCTAAATAAAATACCAAAAAAATAGGGCTGGGGATGTGGCTCAGTGGTCGAGTGCCCCTGGGTTCAATCTCTTATACCCTCCCCCAAAAAAATCTAGCATTGATTAGTAATAGTTATACAACTCTGAATAGACTTAAAAACCATTGATACCCTTATTTAATTCTTAATAAACTGTTCATTTGTTTAAAAAAAACACTGAAATGTACACTTTATTTTTTTAGAATCTTTTTTTTAGTTGTAGGTGGACTTTATTTTAAAGTGGTGCTGAGATCGAACCCAGTGCCTCACATATGCCAGATGAATGCTCTACCGCTGAGCCACAACCTCAGCCCCTGAAATGTACACTTTAAATGGATGATATATAAATTATATGATATATGTGAATTATATCTCAATAAAGTTGTTAAATTTTTTAAATGGTGAAAAAGAAGGTACTCAAAATTTTAAAAGGAAATATTTGGCACCTGAGGTATGAAGAAATCACCAAAGTCCCTTTGGGAAGAAGGAACAGTAGGGGCCCTTCTTCTTGCACACTCTGGGGTGTAAAATGCTTTCAAACAGTCTCCCATGCCCCTCAAGTAAGTGCTGCATTCTCAGAGCTCATGGGAGAATAGAAGGCATCCTGCCTATTTTCCAGATGAACAGCTGAAATATCAAACACCTATGTTTGTCCAATGTCAAACCACAAGAAGGTACAATGATCAGGCTCAAATCAGCTCTTCAGTCCCCAGCGCTCAGGAAGTGAGATGCTTTCCACCTGGTATTCCAGGAAAGAAGACAGAGGAGGTGAGGGGACCACTTGGAGGAGGCTGTTGCCTCAACAACAATGGTCAGAAAATACCAGTCATTTGTCTCCACCAATCTCTATTTTTGGTTCCAAATCTGTGTGTCATGTGGCAGCAGAAAAGATATCTTCAAGTGCACAAATGCTAAAGCCACTCTCAGACTGGAAGATGGCATCAGTCAACCTAATGCCAGGCCTAAAGGAGTGCCACACAGAGTGCTACTTATGGACTCCAAACACAGTCCCACCTTCCACCTAAATAGCCATGACATACTGGAACTTCTTACTTGGGAATGAAAGAGGAGAGGAGCCCAGGCACTGTGGGCTCCTACCAGGTACAAAGTGCAGCCCTAGGCATGTGCAACACCTTGCCTCACTCTGCCACCAGGCCAGCCCCAGGGTCTAGGTCACACTGTCCCATTCCAGCCACTGAGAGAGGTCAGGTGACTTCCCACCCCAAAACTCAACCAGGTAAGTGGCCAAGCCCAATGCAAACACAGGGAGGCATGCCCGTAAAGCACGCCCGCTCAGCCCTGACTGAACAACCAGGAGGACACCAGTCTCGGTCGGCCTCGGCTACCATGATGCTCTTCATAACAGGAAAACAGAGTTTGGCCTAAGCCATGGGATTATCAATTTTGTGGCCACCAAAGTCACAAAGAAAATCACTAGCGTTTCTGTGCATACCCTGAAGCCACAATGGTGACAGGAGGAACACAGGTGTGTGATGCAGCTCTGCGGCCTCTATGAGCAGACGAGCTCACAGCCTCTCACCCCACCTGCCCACTGAGTCACTCTGCACGGTTTTCTGGACCTTATGATGCCAACATTTCTCCATAAGTAAAATGTGTGTGATACCAAACTCACGCCCTTGTGAGTAGATAAAACAAGATGAAACAGAATTTGGCACAATCCCTGGTATATATAGCAGATGACAAAAATAAACAGTTTCCCTCCTTTTGAAAATAAAAGCAAGAAGTATAATTTCAAACTAAAAAAAATTATTTAATGTATTTGGGGAAATTAAGTCCATTTAATTATCCAATTTTCCTGAACACAGGATGGCATCTCCTACACAATAGAAAGAAAGCAAATGAAAAACAACAAAACAAAAAAAACCACCTCATTTTCCTAATATGCAGGTACAAACCAAAGGAGCTGGGGCAGGTAAGAGCATTTCTATTCTAGCCAAATTGCACAAATTTGCATTTTGAGTACCATTAATATAATGGCAGTAGGGTTTTTTTTTTTTTTTTTGGTCTCTACTGATATCTTTAGAAAACCCTTTTCTAGAAATTACAGTTTTGGTGCATAATTTAAAACAATCAAAAGCAATTTTGCTAATGATATATCTAACTCTCTTTGGTATGCACAAAAGCAGTAATTTAGTGGTCAGAAAATAAACTTAATTCTCCATTCTGATGCTATGAAGCACTGTGTACAGTGGATTTCTCTGCTACAAAACATCCGTCAGAAGTAAGAATACAGCAGTCTACACTGGAGCTCTAATAGAAACCCAACCTATTTCCCTCTCTACCAGAACACATCTCCCTGCTACAGGGATTCTCAACCCCAACCTTCTCCCACGGGGGCTGCTGTCCAATAGAACATTGCCAAGAAAGTCTGATTCTTAACAATCTGGCATAGCTGACTAATCTGCAGAGAAGCTCAGGGAGAGTCCCTAAGTAGAAGGGAAACCAACATTTAGAGACCTGCTCATCAAACCAGACCCCACCATTTCAAGCCACCATGGCTGCCAGGTAGCTTGACCAGGGAGAGGGTGTGGCTGTGCAGTCAGACACAGTGTAAACCTCAGCTCAGCCCTTAAGCACTGCCACACCTGGGCACTCAGAACCTCGGCTTCAATAGACAAAGCTCTCAGAACAACACCTTTCCTATAAAAGTCCTCAAAATAAAAGCCAGGTCTCATCCTTACTCAAAGTTGGAGTACTACAACTTCACTGCATCCTATAAAAGGAAATGTCCATGGGGGAAAGTATCCCATTCTAAGAAGACATGTGAAATGGTATGAAAGAGAACGCCTCGGACAGACGTGCACCTGTGATTCCCTGTGGGATTTTTCTGAGGAAAACACCAAAATGCCATGCTATACAGATAAATGAGATAGTGCGGGGGTACAGGAGAGACGGGGGTGGGGATGGCGGGAGAGAGGGAAGATGGGAACACTAAGGAGGACCCAGGCCTCCAGGTGTAGGCCAGGAGCGGCCCAAGCAGGGGGAGACACCAGACCGTCTCTTCACAAAAACAGGAAAATGGAAGAAATCTTTCAAGTTTTTGTTTGTATAAAGTAAATCATAATTTTTTTTTTTAAAGAGAGAGGGAGAGAGAGAGAGAGAGAGAGAGAGAGAGAGAGAGAGAGAGAATTTTAATATTTATTTTTTTAGTTATTGGCGGACACAACATCTTTGTTTGTATGTGGTGCTGAGGATCGAACCCGGGCCGCACGATGCCAGGCGAGCGTGCTACCGCTTGAGCCACATCCCCGGCCCCAGTAAATCATAATTAATGTTTGCACAAACTTACTTTGTGGCTAGCACAGGGGCCGGAGAGGGGAGTAGCCTGGTGCCCTGTCGGCTGGCACCAGGTCTCTGGCTGGGGCTCAGCATTCAATATGGTGCCAGATGGCTTCTCTCCTCCTCGTCGAAACCCAAGCAGGTCACCCTCCTTGGCCACAGTCTGCACTGAGGCATCCTTGAGCTCCACCTTGGCCACTTCGCCTGTCTTTGCCAGCTGATCCCAAGTCAATTTCTGTTCATCATGTGGCCTGGAGAATGAGCTGGCTTGGACGAAAGGTTCAAGTTCACCTCTTTGCTGAATGGCCATTTGCTGAAGTGTCTTCTCAGTTTTACCATCAAGGTGTTTTCCAGAAACTTCCTGCTCTGCCAAGCATATTCGTTCCAAAAGCAGGTCACCTAGCATTTTCAGAAGATCTGGCCTGTTTCTCCAAAGGGAAGGAAGTGGGAGAAATAAGCTTCCTGCTATACCTTGGCCCCTACCCACCTTCCCAAGTTTCCCCCACTGACTCCTACCCAGATTCTGCCTACATGAAATACAGTGAGTCCCCAAATATGCCAGGAACCACACCAAGCATTTTATCCCGTATAACATGACAGCACCCAAATAAGACAGACATGACGACATCTAACTCATGGATAAGACATGAGGCACACAGCAAGTGGGCAGGCTGGGCCCAGGAAGGAGCAGGTGGGATCATAAGGTGCCCCACCCTCCCCATACACAGGGTTCCCAGCCCCACCCCACAGCCCTGACTCCATTCCTACAGCCAAAGGCATATGTGGCTTTGGATGAATCTTACCAGCCTGGCTGGTCCATGGGTGACCTGATCCATCTTGGTGCAAATAGATACTCAAGGAACAGATATTAATGAAGGGACGTTTCACTGACATGCACACAGGTACAGATACAGGTTAGAAAGTACCTTGCCTTTGAAGGCGGATAAAAATGGCTTCAGGGGCTGGAGGCATAACTCAGTGGTAGAACTTTGCTTAGCATGGGTGAGGCCCCAGGTTCGATCCCCAGAATCATATACCCACAAAATAAAATGGTTTCGAATTCTAACTTCATGGTTCTTTGAAAGGAAGACTGAGTGTCTCTCCATAGGATAGCTATGAGGACAAAGCAGTGTAGTGTCTGGGTGGCAGATGCTTTCCATACCCCTTGCCAGTGTCCTTGGCCCACCTCTGATTCAGTAGCAACTGTGTGAGCAGTTCCTGTGGACATAGGCAGTCCCATCTTGAGTGCCCTCTGGGGCTCTTTCTAAAACCTCTGAGCCAGCCAGCAAGGCAGTGTGGGATGGCTGACACCTCTGGGAGACCCTCAACCCATGGGGCAGAGAACCCGTGACCCAGGCTCCATCCTTCAGAGGTACAACACAGGTCATACTGTCCCTTGGGAAGATGCCCAGTAGGATGGGCCCCCACTGCCCAGCAGTCACCAGATCACTAATGTACCTTTCCTGGGTAGGATTTCAATCCTGTCTAACTCTCCCTGAGCTCTCATTTCAGCTCCCTGGTGCCATATCCCAACCAAATCAGTTGTACCCAAGTCCATATCTCAGGGTCTGCTTTCCAGGAAACCAAAATTTAGCTATCCTGAAGAACACCTGGAATGGCACCGGCATGCAGTGGTTCAAGAAGCCTCCTTTGTGTTTCTTGTTCCAGCCACTGTAACAGGCCCTCGGCATACAAAACCACCAGTAGGGACTTAGATTGGTGTTAGAGGCAGGTGTTTAGCAAGGGAAAGTCACTGTAAAGTCCACTCAGGGTGTGGGGACAATGTCGGAGGGGGCTTCTAAAGTCCAGGAGAGGCCATCCAGGGGTGGGGGTGCTGGAGCAGTCTAGGCATGGACAAGATGATAAGAAAGGGGGCCTCTGAAAGGCCTGAGGTGCGGTGGCTGCTCACATGTGTGTTTGGAAAGATGACTAGTTGATGGGTAAAGGACAGATTTCCTGTCAAAATGGTGGAGTGAGCACATAGGAGTTCCTTCTACTCCAGGGTGACTGCAGAACCAACAGCAAAAAAGAATAAAATAATTTTTCAAGATGCAATTCAGGGCTCAAAATCAGGATTTTAAAAAATGGAGATTAGAAACAGAGGAAGCGAAGCCTGAAAAGGGGGCTGGGATGGTGCAGAAAGCATTGGAGCCAGGAATGCAACTTGCATGGTGAAGTGAGAACCAGGCAAATGCCCAGGGCCCTTAGTAAGACCCTGCAAGACCAAGCCGAGGCACCTCAAGCCCACACGCAGAAAGAGGAAAGCCGGGTGCTGCCTGTACAGGCAACCTGAGCTTGCACAGGAAAGCCACCACTACAAGAGACAACCCTGAGAGAGAATTCACACCCAAGAAAATGGAAATCACATGGCAATCTGAAGACTTCCAAATAAGAATGTGCAAATAAGGAAGAAAAGAGAGTCCTAAGAAAAGAGGGAGGGATGAGACTGAGGTAGGGAACTGTGGAGGAAGGGAATGGAGAGGTGCCTCCAAGGTGCGGGCATGCGGCTGGCAAGAGAAGGAAACAGGATGGGCCTTCACTATATTACTTCTTATTCTTCTTCCTTGGTTTCTCCTTCCTGCCAGTTTCAGCAAAACTCGTAGACAAGCCAGGCCCTACCAATGCCTTTAATACTTGCTGGTCTTCACTCCCTTGGACCTTCACTACCACTAGAAATGACAGGCACCCATTATCTTCCTCACTGGGTCCTTGGAAGGCAGGGATAAGGCTCTCCTCATAGCTGAATTCCCATGATCTAGATCAGGGGCCAAGTTAACTAAATTCAAATTAAACAGTTACAGCACACTGAAATGAACAAAAATAAATAAATAAAGCAAGGGGGGGAAACCCTAAAATGTATAGCACATTACTCTTTTCTAACAGGAAGAACCTAGATATACAAACCATCTTAAACTACAATAAGCCCAGACTTTAAAAATATTTCTGGTACTCCAAGCATCAGGAGATGTTAAACTGATTTTCCTTTCCTTTCCTTTAATACAAATAAGAAATAATGACAATTGCAATTCAGCTAACCAAAGGAGGACCATTACTCACCACCAAACAACACGCAATAAAACCCAAAAAAAGACTTTACAAATGGGTAGTAAAAGGTGCAAAGAGGCCATTACAATATACTAAAGCAGTGCTGCTATTAGATAAAACATTTCAAGTGCTACTTTGCTGGGAATCTGAACCGCAGATTCATTAAGCTGTCACTGGAATCAGGACCTCTAGAACAGTTCAGTCCAAGGGTCCTGTCAGAGGCCCACGCTTCTCTGCCTTCCTGAGCACAAGTGCCATGCAGATGATGTAAAACAAGGCACCGACCTCACTAAGCTCTTGCCATGCTCCAGATCCTTTAAACACACTGATCCTCATCCTGACTGAGGCAGGAACTATCAGTAACCACATTTTATAGGTGAAGAAATGGGCTCACAAAGATTGAGGATCCTGTAGCAAAATATTAGAACACAGAACTTTCTGACTCCCAAGAAGCGCCAACAGTCTCCAGTTTTCTAGACTCACCTTCTACTATGATGTTAAGCTTTTAATTGTCTGAAAATTTATTCAAACATTTACTGAGTACTCTTCATCTGACACGCAAGGCAGCAGTTACACATGGTAAAAGAGAAACAGAGCTTACCTGTCATTAAGGACGAGACAGACATACTCTGACACACACACTAGAACTAAGGAAGACAGGAAGGGATGAAGAGTACCATGACTAGAAGGGAAGAAGGGAGGAGGAGTGAATCTGAAGGTAAAGCAGAGAAACAGAACTGACACCCAGCCAAGACACGGCCAGGCCTCCACACCAGGCACAGGGCACTCCAGGTAGAGGGAACAGCTGTCACAAGGCCTGTTGGTGAGAACAAGCCTGGATGGATGTGGAACGGTAACAGGGTTCAGCTGGGAGTCCAGGGCCCAGTGAACTAGAGTGAGTGACGAAGGCAGAGGAACAGAGAGGCAGCTGAGAATCTCCTATCTACCTCCAGGGGCAACAGAGACCCACTGGAGAGTTTTAAGAACGGAAGAGACATGATCTGATCTAGGTTTCTAAAAGCTCTGGCTGCTCTGTGGAGGACTATGGAGGGGCAGAGGTGGCTATAGAAGTGGCTACAGGCAAGGAGGTGTGCAGTTGGGGAGCCCAAGCAGGAGATGACAGCAGCTTAGACAAAGGTAGGTGTGGGGAGACAAAGTGGCTGAACCAGGAATACAGCCCGTCTTAAAATAGACCTAGGAGGATTTGCTGATGGATACGGGGCTGGAGGAAGCTACACTCTTGCCTACAGCAATTAAGTAGATAGCAATGCTATTAACAGACATGAGGAGGAACAGGGAAGAAGCGGATGGGAACTGGGTGGATGGATGACTGGGTTTTGTGGCAGGGGAAGATGCCAAGGGCAGAAGCCCTGTGTGTTCTGGATAACAGGAGGAGAGATGGGGAAAAGAAGGGGCTGAGAATGCAGCTCTGGGACACACTGATGTTTTCCAACACGGGAGTCTGAGGAAGCACCGTGGGCAGAAGGAAAACAGAAGGCCAAGGAGAGGGCTGGTTCCTGCGGACAAGCAACCTCTGAGCCCAGATCTCACAGTCTGGAAATCATTGCTGACCTTGATAAGTGGACTGAGGGTATGAAAGCACTTATGATGGGATAGACAGCAAATGGAGGAAGAGCACACACGTGGTGAACACAGACGTTTCTTCGAGATACCTTGGCTTGAATGAAATACGGAAATAAAAAAAAATGGTATAGTCACTAGAATGGATGAAAATCAGGGCACAGGGGGTACTTTTCCCAAATGTCTGATGTCAAGGCATGTCTTATGCTTCTGGAAAATGGTTCAATGAGAGGAAAACAATGAATGATTCAGAAAAGAGAGAGGACTCAGAGAGGACAGGAATTAAACCACAAGGGGAGAGCTGGTAGTGTGACTAGGAGCAGGGACTCTTCTTCTACTCCCACAGTAGGGAAGACAGAGTTTGCACCTCCAGAGGCAAGCAATGGTTTGAACTGAACTGTTGCTATCTTCTCCATGACATAAACAGCACGGTCATCAGTCAGGGAAGGGTGGGAAAAGAGGGAAGAAAAGCTGCAAACCAGCCTGACTGTGCCACGCCGAGCACTCACCCTGGAACAAGTGAGAATAAATATGAAACGTGGCAAGTCCTATGGATGTGTGTAACACAAGTACCTGGCCAGTCGAGCCCTTGAGGAGGGCTGGGATGCAACAGGTCAATGTGAACCTAGGTCTCGGGGTGGGGAATGGCAGCAGCAGCCAGCAGCGCTCCTTCAGCCCGTGGGGTAAAGAAGCACCACCCCTCAACACACTGTAGTACTGATGAAGAAACTGAGGTGGGAGAGACGGCGCGAGATCTGAATGGTGCAGCTGACAGGGGCCCAGGCCCATCCCACTCCCACTGTTTTTTCCAGTGCAGTGAAACACCTCCCTGTTGGGAGGAATTTCTAGGCAGAAGACTGGTATTTGCTCTACCAGTAAGAATACTGAGTATCTCCCCAGAAAATGCTTTAATGGCTCTGCCACTAACTAGCTAGAGAAATATCAAGTCCCCAGGTTTCAGCTCTTGTCTTTATAAAAAGATCACTGACAGGAGCACGTAAAGCTGGCATGAGGGGCCTGGCAGAGAGTGTGTGCGCCTCAGGACGTCAGCAGGGCCCTTGGAACCGTAGCTGTACTATCAGGGTCACTGGTGAGGTGAAGGACAGTGAGCGGTAACGATGAGTGGGGCAGTGGATTTACACTGGCACAAAGAAAGCTGTTAACACCAGCACAGACCAGCCTACAAGGGTGCCAGGGAAGGAGCAGGTAACTGAGCGCAGGCGCTGCCAGCCTGCTTACAGTGCCGGCTCACTGGGTGGGGCCCCGTGCTTGCCTGATCTTTGGATGGGGCTGAAGATCTCCTGACCCCTGGGGCAAGGAGCACCCTTCCTGTCCACCTCTGCCCATTGTTCACACCACCCGAGAGTATTCCTGTGGTCCTCAGAGACAGCAGTATCTCTTAATTCTGATGCCAAGCCTGGTACTTATAAAATGCTCTATTTCTCAAGTACCAGCTCTGGTAACCTCACTATCCTATAAACCAGAATAGCCACTGGGCATGTCCCCCAGGAGGCCTCACGCTAGGCAATGTTAAGACGTCAGTGAGTAGGGAGGGCAGCTTTGCCGAGCATAAAAACAGAACACTGAAGCCCTCTTCTCCACTGAAGAGAAGTCCGTAGAGCTCAGCTCCCCAGTGACATCAGAACTACTAGGATGCCTGGCTCTTGCCAAGGTCCACGGGCAGCAGTTACTGATTCCATTTCTCTATCTGTACCAGAAGAGAACTAGACACTTCCACTCAACACACACTACATGCCAGCCATTTCACTTAATCTACCTGAAGAGGCAGTTGGAGACACTGAGGCACCGAGCAATGAAGGCACAGCTCTTTCTGGCTCCAAAGCCCAAGCAGCTGTCACGATGAATGAGAAAGAACATGAAATAGGGAAAATGGCTCATGAAGAATTAATTTAAAATTTAAAAATACAAATGTATTGAATGTTTCTTTCTGTTTGTTTGTTTGTTTCTTTGTCTGGGGGTGGGGAGCATACTTGGGATTGAACAGAGGGATGCTCTACCACTGATCTCTATTCTCAGCCTTTCAAAAAAAATCTCTTTATTTGGAGACAGGTTCTTGCTAAGTTTCTGTGGCTGGCCTAGAACTTGTGATCCTCCTACCTCAGCCTGCTGAGTTGCTGGGGTCAATGGAACGTGTCAACACACCCTGCTTCTCCTTTTTGGTTTAAGGAAAACTATCAGTAGTATTTCCTCACATAGGGATGACTCCCAGCAGATATAATGAGAAGAGAATTTTAGTTCAAGCTCAACAGAGAACAGCAGACTTACAACTAAAACGTATTTTTCAAACTATTGTAGAAACTGGAGGTTTCGATGGAGCTGATTCCTCTCCCAACAGTCAAGAGGCCCTTTCCGGGACTCCGAGGAACCATTCTCAAGGAAAGCCTTCTCCCCCTCTTCACAAAGGGCTTACAGGAGGTGCTGGGAGGGCCCCTCACAGCCTCTAGCCCGATTAGTTAATTGCAGGACTGGCAAGATCCCTCCAGCCCCTTCAGGAGCTCTCAGGTGCCCTGCCCGGCTCCATCACCCAGATCCACTGGGCACAACGAGCACCTTCTCCCCTTAAGCCAGGCCCGGGCCGTGTCCTACCTGGATTCCAGTGACAATGCAGCCTTTTCGTGCAAGAAAGGGGCAAGCAGACCCAAGAGCTCCCCTGCTTCCTGGCTCTGGTCTCCGGGGCAGCCAGGCTTGTGGGCTCCTTCGTAGTCTAAAATATTGGAATCCGTGTGTCTTAAATATCCATTTTTGTTGCCTAATTTGGCATAGTCCTCAGTGATCTGCAAATATAAGTATTTAGTCAAACAATGGAATGTGGAGAAGGAGGCACATGGATGAGAAAACGTGGAGACGGAGAGCACAGGTGTGAACGCAAGTGAGCACAGGGAAGGGGAACGGGACAGGGGAGAAGAGGAGGAGACGCAGACACGCAGGGAGCCGTTTACATCCCTTCTCCTCGGCTCAGTTTCCTCCATCTACAAACTGAGGGCCATCGTGCTACCTCCCAAAGTGGTCTGGAGAGTGAAATGAGACGACCCTGTCAGGTTAAAAGTCCTCTCACTACAGGTGCACATTGCACAAGTGTCCTCCTGCCCCATGGCCCCCTCCTTAGAAGGAGGTTCCACAGAATCTGTGTCCTCAACAACACTGTGAATGTTTATTATTAGTCTTCTTGAGACGTTATGTCCCTTATTATATGCCAGAAATCCGGCTTACTCTTTACTCTCACTAATGAACACAGTACTGAAGTGTCTCATTAGGAAGGTGGAGAGTTCCTAATTCCCCCGGAGATGTCATTTACAGAACCACCTTCGTGGTCAGGGAGGGTCCCAGCAGAGTGGCACCAAGGAGGCGTCCAGCTGGAGCCTGTTCCAGGCATGTCTCAGGTGCTACAATTAGCATTCCTCCTCCCCTCGTCAAAGCTGTAAATTTCTTCTATGGTCTATAAATAACTCCTCTTGACTTCATTACTGTTAGTGAAATACACACTAGCCATCACCCCCATCTCTCACACTGGAAAAATGATTAAGGTTTTTTTAAGTGGAAGACAAGACCCACACAAATGAGCTGTTATTTATAGGTCTTGTTTGCCACCATTTTAGTTATTAAATCTATCAAATAAGCAAAATCCAAAGAAGGAAAAGTCTAGAATGCAATAATAAAAATAGCAGTTATTGTCATTTATTACATGCCTATTTAAGTGTCATAACAATCCTAAAAGGAAGTGTTACTATCCTCATTGCTGAGGAAACTCAGCCAAGCAAAGGCTAGCCAAGGTCACAGAGACAATGGAACCACACAGCCAGACTCAAAATAAGGGCTGACCCAAAATCCTTTTTTTTGGTTTTTTTTTTTTTTTTTTTTTTTTTTTTTTTTTTTTGGTGGTGGTGGTGCTGGGGATTGAATCCATGGCCTTGTGCAGATGAGGCAAGCACTCTACTAACTGAGCTGTATCCCCAGTCCCTCAAAGCTCCCATATTTTAATTGCTTTGCTCTCCAAAACTATCTGTAGTTCATTTTCTCCCATTCATGACTCCATAGACTTGAACACTGACCAAAAGGCCAAACCTGCAGCCTGCTATTGCTCACCACATCTCAGCTTCCAAGAACCTTTCTACCTTGAAGACTGTCTACTCCAAATGTTGGGGAGCAATGTGGCTAGCAGAGTATTCTTTGTGGATAGGGGTCAAACTCTCCTAATGCCCAAATCATACCATTCTGGGCTCCAAGACATTGCAGAGGGCCATTCCACTCCACTGGTGACCCTTACACTGCAATCAAATGATCCAAGAGTTCGTCGTAATCTAGACATGACTCTGTCACTTAGTTACTCTGTGTCCTTCATAAAGCACCTCCCCTCACAGGTCAGTGTCCAGTGCGTAAAATGAATGGGCTGGGCTAGCTCTCCAAACTTCTCTCTAGGCCCACCCCGCAAGCCCTGCCATTCCAAAACTCTCATTTTTATTTGCAACTATATAACAGCCCGGGTGCTTCCCAAAGGACTCTATCACCCAGGTTGTAACTTCAAATAGAAGAGAGCTGCTCCCCACTGGCACAGTAGGCGCTCTACATGGGAGGGATGAACAGAAAACCCACTGGACTCCCTCCAGACCGGAGCCTGGCTTGTGCACAAGAGTGGGGCAGATGGCAGAAGGAGTTAACTGCCATGTTCCTACCTCTTTACTCTGCTCCAAATGCTGGTCATTCTGGAAATTATTCTCGTCACCCTCTCCAATTTTGATCGTGTCCTCATCCTCCTTGCTAGCTAGAAGCTACATGGCATGAAGCATGGGATGGTTTTAAAATGCAACCCAAAAAAAGTGTGTAGCATGAATGTGCACAAATAGCCCGGTGACATCTGTTTTTTAAAATGCAGAGCAAAAAACAAACAAAAAAAAGGCAGAAACAAATGCCAAAGCCATGAAATAAAAATTAGCCAAAGTTAGAGGTGCTGGTTCTGTCCATCACATGCAGCTGCCTAGAATCAGCATAACTTAAGGACAAATTCCCCAAGAAATCACTGTCGGCTTTCTCTGCCCTCGCACGGTCTGTCTGCACTGCTGTAAATTGAATATGCTGTCTGTTGTGCTGCTGCCATTTCTGCCTTTGCTAAATCCACTTTTGGATTATATAAAAGTAACAAGATTTTGGAAAATGGCTATTGATGGAATTGAACATATCAAATAGCAAAAAAGCAATAAGTGCTGTACCAATTTATGCATCATGTCTCCTATTTAGCACAGGGCATAAAGCTGTTGTTAGACTGTCACACATCTGAGATGGACAGTCCCAGCAATACCGTCAGTCTGCTGACAAAAAGTCCTCATCACTAATGAGGAGAGTACCAAGCTTGCCTGATGATAACTTTATGCTTGTGGAAATGAAGGACAGATATTTATAAAAACCGCATAAACCTCAAATGCTTTAAAGAAGTACAAAACCCAAAACTTCTGCGTTAGCATCTTCTGGAAAGGACGGGACAAAGTTCTCCAGAAAGTCAGACCTCAGCTCTCCAGGAGAGCAAAAATCCCAGCTATGAAACAGTAGGATTAACCAGATCAAAGTAAAAGAAGAGGAAGCCACTCCAGGAAGGAGCCCAGTCAATCAAAGCTGCTTCAAACCCTCCTCTCATGGATGAAGTAGCTGGCTCTGCACTGAAGGTGTTAAAACTAGAGAGGACTGGGTCACTTGTGGCACACTATACATGAGCTACTTACGGTTCTATCTCCACAATTTTATTTTATGCATTCTACACTCAGCCCATTACACCCATAACTCTCCCAGTCCAACTTCAATTCTTTCAACCTTCCCTTTTTGAGGAAAAACCTTGTTTTGGAAGAAGAAAAACAAAACAAAGCAAACTGACTTTAGAAAGTCACTTTATAGAAACCTTTCAGGTTCAAAATACATCCAACATACTCACATCCAAGTACACAATCATCTGTTTATCCTGTGAAGCATTATACACAGCCCAGGTTCTTGTTAAGGCATAAAAGTTCACAGATACGGGGAGTGAGGAACACTCTCTCTACTGGCTTCTTTCCTTGTTATAAAAACATTCTAAGTGATACAGACCAACTAGGACTATCAAACTTGTTGGCAAGAGCATAAAAATGTTAACACACTTCGGAAAAAGTACTGGCAATTCCTTATAAAACTATAACCCAGGAATTCTACTTCCAGGTTTAATCAATGGGAAGGGGGGAGCATGTCCACCCAAAGACTTGTACGTGAATGTTCACACTACCTTTACCCAAAGTCTATTCAAAGCAGAATAAATACACAAATGCGTCATGTATTCATATGATGGAATTCCACTTAGCCACAAAAAAGAACCGGTGACTCATGTAAGAACACAGATCAAACTCCAAAACATGCTGACCAGAAGAAAAGGGGACACAAAAGATGTGTGCTTCCATTTATATAAAGGTCTAGTATAGACAAAATGAACCCACAGCAAGACAAAATTAACCCGGGACAAAAATAAGAGCAGCAGCTGGGGTTGAGTGGAGGTGGGACTGACAAGAAGGGAAACAAGGGATCTTCATGGGGTTTGGGTCACAGGTACACACATTTATAAAACAGAGCAAATGCAGTCTGTATATCACTGTTTGCAAATAAGACCTTAAAAGAAAAATAAACTATAAACATGAAGCTAAAACTAGAGTTTAAATATATGCATGCTGAAGTATTTAGACTGATGTTTGCAATTTCAAAAAAAAAAAAAAACTTATCAAAAAGAAAATGGAGTGATAATGGACAAGTGGGAAACGTTAACGGCATTCAGGTAGCAAATCAGGTGCTCCATGATCTCTCACTCATGCAGAATCTTAAAAAGTTGATTTCATAGAAATTGAGAGTAGAAAGTGATTAGCAGAGTCTTGGAGAGCAGAGGGGAGGAGGAAAGGAGGAGATTTGCGGGTAGGTACTGAGGTACAATTCTACAGGAGCAAGAGACTGACTGGACATAGCAGTAATGAACATCATAAAACTAGAAGCAAGGATCATGAAAGTTTTCATTATGAAGAAATATTAAATGTTTGAGGAAATAGATACGTACAACTTGACTTAAATATTATGCTATGTATACACGTACCAAAACATCACATTAGTAACATCTATAATTTTTATTTTTATGTGTCAATTAAAATACATTTGATTTTAAAAAGAGATAAGATGGATGATGGTGGATGAGTGGGAAACGATAATATAATAGGAGAGGGAACCTCAGGTGTTCACTATAATATTCTTTTCATTTTGCTGTATCTGAGTTTTTTAAAATAAAATGTTGGGAAGTAGGAAGTAGCCTCATCTTTTTTTTTTTTTTGGTACGAGAGATTGAACCCAGGGGCACTCAACCACTGAGCCACATCCCAGCCCTTTTCTATGTTTTATTTAGAAACAGGGTCTCACTGAGTTGCTTAGGGCCTCGCTAAGTTGCTACAGCTATTTTGAACAGGCAATCCTCCTGCTTCAGCCTCCCAAGCCGCTGGGATTACTGGTGTGGACCACCACTCCTGGCTAGCCTCTCTCATCTTTTTAAAGCAATAAAATAAAAACAACAACAAAAGTCCTCTCTGTTGTTCTCCAAGCTTCTAGAAAGTGTTCTTCTTACCTCCTGAATGTGTCTTTTCTGCCTTCAGAAATTGCCCATGAAAGTTCCTCAAAGACCTTCTAGATTAGGAGGTAAAATCCACACGGGGTGAGGGACAAAGGAGGAGATGGCCCTCCCTGCCGCCTATGGCCAGGAGAAGAGTTCCCCTAAATCTAGCTGAGCAAAGGAACTTAACACTCACCATTCCAAGGTGAGACAGCAACAGCTCTGAAGCCCTTCTGCATTTCAGAACCACAACCCGCCATTACTCGAGGCGCTGAGATAAACGCTAACTTTCACTTCTCTTCACCTCTGCTTGACTTGATCGAAATTAAAAATAAACACTCATTTTTCAGCAATGATCAGAAAACTAAACATTGGGGACAAAGATAAATGGCCCAAATGCCACGTGTGACTTAGTAGTTTTCGAAGACACAGAAGATGTCAGAAAGAACCACGTCACTGCAGCAGGGCTCTGCCTCCAGCCCAGCCACCAGCTGGAGAAGGGGCCGCCACACCTCCCAGGGCTCCCTGGACAGTCTCCATACGCTGAAGCTGGCTGTCCCTCTCACCCTGACAAAGGGCGCAGGTCATGTGACTCCCTGGAAGCCCGCTGTTGCCTCACTCCTTAAGTAACACCATCGGGAACTCTGCTCTCCTGGTCCTGCCCTTTGTGCTCTTCCTTCCTGGTGGCTTTGCAGCTGCCCCTCCTCGGCCTCCTGCTCCCTGCAGGCACCAGCCACATGCTCCCCTGGCTCAGCGTTCACCCCAGCACAGCTCTGGCCACACTGCTCCAACTGCCCCGCTGCTCCTCGCTGTCATGCTAGGCAGAACAGGGTCGTGTTTGCGTTCACGGTTTCAACATCAATGCCTGGTGCTCAAAAAAACACCATTGCAAGGACAAAAGAATGAATAAAGACCCGAGCGAGACGGAACCAGAACCAAGCAGTTTTCAGAATTATGTCTGCTCTTGCTACTCAGTGTGCTCCTTAGCAACAGCGAGTCACCATCCAGAAGCTTGTCAGAAATGCAGACTCCCAGGCCCCATGCCAGGCTTACAGGACCAGAATCTGCATCTTAACAAGATCCCCAGGAAATTCACATGACTGCTAAACTTAAAGACAACTCCAAACAGAGCCAGAGATGGCTACTAATTCCTACTCTGCCACTAACTTACTAAAACAATAAAATAAAAATAGCTGTGTTTTTGCCAAGAATTCTGTATCCAGCAAAATTAAGCTTCAGATACGACAACGAAATAAAAATCTTTCATGATAAACAAAAGCTAAAAGAATTTGTAGCCAGAAAACCAGCATTGCAAAGCGTCTTGAGCAAAACTCTACACGAGGAAGAAATGGAAAACAATAACCAAAACCATCAGCGGGAAGTGCCTCGGTAAAGACAGAGGACGGGGGGGAAAGCTAATCATGGAGAAACAAACTAAATTAGGAAAAAAAAAAAAGATAAATAATCAAACATGGCAGGAAGTACAAACCATATATCAATAGTAACTCTAAACGTTAATGGCTTAAACTCTCCAATAAAGCGACATAGGCTGGTAACATGGATTAAAAAAACAAATCCAACAATATGCTGCCTCCAGGAGACACATCTGATTGGAAAAGACATACACAGGCTCAAGGTAAAAGGTTGGGAAAAAATATACCAAGCACACGGTCCTCGTAAGCAAGCAGGGGTGGCCATTCTCATATCGAATAAAATCGACTTCAAGACTAAGTTAATCAAAAGGGATAAGGAAGGACATTATATACTGTTAAAAGGAACCATTCACCAACAAGACATAACAATTATCAATATTTATGCACCAAATAATGGCGCTGCGACATTCATAAAACAAACTCTCCTCAAGTTCAAGAATCAAATAGACCACAACACAATAATCATGGGTGACTTCAACACACCTCTCTCACCATTGGACAGATCCTCCAAACAAAAGTTGAATAAAGAAACTATTGACCTCAATATCACAATCAATAACCTAGACTTAACTGACATATATAGAATATATCAACCATCATCAAGTGGATATACTTTTTTCTCAGCAGCACATGGAACCTTCTCAAAAATAGATCATATATTATGCCATAGGGCAACCCTCGGTAAATATAAAGGGGTGGAGATAATACCATGCACTTTACCAGATCATAATGGAATGAAACTGGAAATCAATGATAAAAGAAGGAAGGAAAAATCCTACATCACATGGACAATAAACAATACGTTACTGAATGATCAATGGGTTACAGAAGACATAAAGGAGGAAATCAAAAAATTCTTAGAGATAAATGAAAATACAGACACAACATATCGGAATCTATGGGACACAATGAAAGCAGTTTTAAGAGGGAAATTCATCGCCTGGAGGTCATTCCTCAAAAAAAGGAAAAACCAACAAATAAATGAGCTCACACTTCATCTCAAAGCCCTAGAAAAGGAAGAGCAAAACAATAGCAAATGTAGCAGAAGGCAAGAATTAATTAAAATCAGAGCAGAAATCAATGAAATTGAAACAAAAGAAACTATTGAAAAAATTAACAAAACAAAAAGTTGGTTCTTTGAAAAAATAAAATAAGATCGACAGACCCCTAGCCATACTAACGAAGAGAAGAAGAGAGAGAACTCAAATTACTAACATACAGGATGAAAAAGGCAATATTACAACAGACGCTTCAGAAATACAGAAAACAATTAGAAATTATTTTGAAAACCTATATTCCAATAAAATAGAAGAAAGTGAAGACATCGATAAATTCCTTAAGTCATATGATTTGCCCAGACTGAGTCAGGAGGAAACTCACAACTTAAACAGACCAATATCAATAGATGAAATAGAAGAAGCAATCAAAAGACTTCCAACCAAGAAAAGCCCAGGACCGGATGGGTATACAGCGGAGTTCTACAAAACCTTTAAAGAAGAATTAATACCAATACTTTTCAAGTTATTTCAGGAAATAGAAAAAGAGGGAGCTCTTCCAAATTCATTCTATGAGGCCAACATCACCCTGATTCCGAAACCAGACAAAGACACCTCAAAGAAAGAAAACTACAGACCAATATCTCTAATGAACCTAGATGCAAAAATCCTCAATAAAATTCTGGCGAATCGGATACAAAGGCACATCAAAAAAATTGTGCACCATGATCAAGTAGGATTCATCCCTGGGATGCAAGGATGGTTCAATATACGGAAATCAATAAATGTTATTCACCACATCAATAGACTTAAAGATAAGAACCATATGATCATCTCGATAGACGCAGAAAAAGCATTTGACAAAGTACAGCATCCCTTTATGTTCAAAACATTAGAAAAACTAGGGATAACAGGAACTTACCTCGACATTGTAAAAGCTATCTATGCCAAGCCTCAGGCTAGCATCATTCTGAATGGAGAAAAATTGAAGGCATTCCCTCTAAAATCCGGAACAAGACAGGGATGCCCTCTATCACCACTTCTGTTCAACATAGTTCTCGAAACACTGGCCAGAGCAATTAGACAGACGAAAGAAATTAAAGGCATAAAAATAGGAAAAGAACTTAAATTATCACTATTTGCGGATGACATGATTCTATACCTAGAAGACCCAAAAGGGTCTACAAAAAAACTATTAGAACTAATAAATGAATTCAGCAAAGTGGCAGGATATAAAATCAACACATATAAATCAAAGGCATTTCTGTATATCAGCGACAAAACTTCTGAAACGGAAATGAGGAAAAACACTCCATTCACAATATCCTCAAAAAAAAAATAAAATACTTGGGAATCAACATAACAAAAGAGGTGAAAGACCTATACAATGAAAACTACAGAACCCTAAAGAAAGAAATAGAAGAGGATCTTAGAAGATGGAAAAATATACCTTGTTCATGGATAGGCAGAACTAACATCATCAAAATGGCGATATTACCAAAAGTTCTCTATAGGTTTAATGCAATGCCAATCAAAATCCCAATGGCATTTCTTGTAGAAATAGATAAAGCAATCGTGAAATTCATATGGAAAAATAAAAGACCCAGAATAGCAAAAACAATTCTAAGCAGGAAGTGTGAATCAGGTGGTATAGCGATACCAGATTTCAAACTATATTACAGAGCAATAGTAATAAAAACAGCATGGTACTGGTACCAGAACAGGCGGGTGGACCAATAGTACAGAATAGAGGACACAGAGACTAATCCACAAAGCTACAACTATCTTATATTTGATAAAGGAGCTAAAAACATGCAATGGAGAAAGGATAGCATCTTCAACAAATGGTGTTGGGAAAACTGGAAATCCATATGCAACAAAATGAAACTGAATCCCCTCCTCTCGCCATGCACAAAAGTCAACTCAAAGTGGATAAAGGAGCTAGATATCAAATCAGAGACTCTTCGTCTGATAGAAGAAAAAGTTGGCTCCGATCTACAGATTGTGGGGACGGGCTCAAAATTCCTTAATAGGACACCCATAGCACAAGAGTTAATAACAAGAATCAACAAATGGGACTTTCTTAAACTGAAAAGTTTTTTCTCAGCAAGAGAAACAATAAGAGAGGTAAATAGGGAGCCTACATCCTGGGAACAAATTTTTACTCCTCACACTTCAGATAGAGCCCTAATATCCAGAGTATACAAAGAACTCAAAAAATTAGACAATAAGAAAACAAACAACCCAATCAACAAATGGGCCAAGGACATGAACAAACACTTCACAGAGGAGGACATACAATCAATCAACAAGTACATGAAAAAATGCTCACCATCTCTAGCAGTCAAGGAAATGCAAATCAAAACTACCCTAAGATACCACCTCACCCCAGTAAGATTGGCAGCCATGATGAAGTCAAACACCAACGAGTGCTGGCGAGGATGTGGGGAAAAGGGTACTCTTGTACACTGCTGGTGGGACTGCAAACGGGTGCGGCCAATTTGGAAAGCAGTATGGAGATTCCTGGGAAAGCTGGGAATGGAACCACCATTTGACCCAGCTATTGCCCTTCTCGGACTATTTCCTGAAGACCTTAAAAGAGCACACTACAGGGATACTGCCACATCGATGTTCATAGCAACACAATTCACAATTGCTAGATTGTGGAATCAACCCAGATGCCCTTCAATAGATGAATGGATAAAAAAAATGTGGCATTTATACACCATGGAGTATTACGCAGCACTAAAAAATGACAAAATCACGGAATTTGCAGGGAAATGGATGGCACTAGAGCAGATTATGCTTAGTGAAGCTAGCCAATCCCTAAAAAACAAATACCAAATGTCTTCTTTGATATAATGAGAGCAAGAACAGAACAGGGAGGAAGAGCAGGAAGAAAAGATTAACATTAAACAGAGACATGAGGCAGGAGGGAAAGGGAGAAAAAAGGGAAATCACATGGAAATGGAGGGAGACCCTCATTGTTATACAAAATTACATATAAGAGTTTATTAGGGGAATGGGATAACAAACATGGAGGGAAATGAATTACAGTAGATGGGGTAGTGAGAGAAGATGGGAGGGGAGGGGAGGGGGGATAGTAGAGGATAGGAAAGGTAGCAGAATACAACAGTCACTAATATGGCAGTATGTAAAAATGTGATGTGTAACCGATGTGATTCTGCAATCTGTATTTGGGGTAAAAATGGGAGTTCATAACCCACTTGATTCTAATGTATGAAATATGATTTGTCAAGAGCTTTGTAATGTTGTGAACATCCAATTAAAAAAAAATAGCTGTGTTTTACTGAGTGTCTACTACGTGCCAGGCAGTGCCAAGGGCTTTATAAAGCATTTAAAACTCATAATAACTAACACAGATGAATTGTTAAAAAGTTCCTTCTTTTAATAAAATTAAATCCACTTCAACCAACCAAAATGTACCCCATTATTGGTAAGGGAATATTCAACAACCATCTTCTACTTCTGAGCACTATCTCTGCTTTCTAAACTCACAGGAGGTCTATTTTCTGTTCAACATGACAATCCCACAAATACCTGAGCTCAATTAAATTCTGCTCCTTTATCCATGTTTTCTCTCCATGCTAAAAAACAAAAACAAAACAAAAAAACTTTAGTACTCTAACCACACCTAAGAATGACAGTATAGCCACACAAGTAAGTAACGGGAGTGACCAGCCTTTCTGATCACTTGTGATGTTCTGGTACCTGTGCCTTACACCATCCTGCCACCTAGAGATGGCTGTCCCAGGTGCTGCATGCTTCATGGTGTTGGACGCTCACCACCCTGGCTGAACCTGCTGAAACTGCTCCTGTACAGCAACTGTCCACCAAATTCTCCTGATGCTACATCAATTAAGGATCAGTATATAAGAAAAGGGGGGCTAGCTCAGTAGAGAGTGAACACATGAACATGAACAGGCCCCTCTTGGTCTCTGTCTGGGGGCTTCTGCCTGAACCCACGCATGCAGGGAAGGCGTGCCCCTCCCAGCTAGTGTGCTTCCAAACAGGGGGTCAGGAGAGGAACCCAACCCAACTGTCAGGCATCCAGCCACTTTTACCCTTCTTCAAATCAACAATTGCTGGAAGAGGGTATATGAAAATAATTTGAATGCTCACTGTATAGCTATAGCTGTCCTTTGACCCTGAAATTACATATCTGGGAATATAGTCCAAGGAAAAAACTCCTAAACACAGAAGATGATTTGTGTACAAAGACAATCAATATGTAATTTAAAACAGTGAATCACTTGAAACAATCTACATGTCCAATGAGACTGAGGCAGTTACATTTCAATGCATTCATAAGATGGGAGAAGAGCTATGACTTGATGGCAACTGGAAGAAACAAAATACAAAACCGTATTAGAGTCTAAGTGCGTGCGTGTACACAAATATGGAAGGAACAATTCCAAAATGGTGATTAATTAGGGCTCTCAGAGTGTCAGGATTAGGGGTCATTTCTTTTCTCTATTTTCTGAAGTTTAAAGACACAAAATATATTTGCTTGTTCCCACCTCTCCTCTTTTGATTTACAGGCTCCTAAGGAGCAGGATCGTGCTCAGCCCCCACCCCACAAGTACTGCTGCTCAGAAAACACTGTGGAACTTGTATGCATGTCAGTCTTGCTCCTCGCTGAAGGACTCCCACACAGCCTCCAGAAGAACAGCAGGCTCCCCTTGCTGTCCCCCTCCCCGCCTCCCTCTGCTCCCTCAGCTCCAGATTATAATAGGCACACCATCTTCCCCATGCCCATCTCCTATCCCCTGCCCGGGGGAGATGGGAGCTGTGCTATAAAGGACAGGGCTATTCACTGGGAACATCAAATTGAAGTGCAACCTGACAAATGACTCAAATCTGAATCGGCTGGTATTAAGATCTTAGAGTGGGCAGAGGAAAAAGCCTCTGTTCTCCAAAGGACATAATGGGACATTTAACAGATTTTTTTCAAAGGACAAATGAACAAACAAAACTCGCCATTTACGACTCAAATGGAGTCAGTGAAGAAAGAACTGCTTATTAAGCATGCTGCCTTGGAGGAAGTGAACGAGGAGACTTGTTTTCCCTAAATGGATTGCAGTTACTCTTGGTTTTCAAAATTATCTGAGCCCTGGAGGCCAAGATCAATAATATTCCGTGTCTCAAAGAAAGCAGATAGCCAGAGCGCAGCATAAATACCTGTGAGAAGCTCCCACTTTGAAGGTGGAAGGAGACAACTTAAGGCTGACAAATCTTTCCCCAAAAATGACGTTGACTATGAATGTGGGACCTGCACTTTCCTGATGCTCCAGGCTGAGTTCCAGACAACCCCAACTGAGAAGATTGTGGTTTTGCTCATGAGGGACCCAAGTACAAAAAGGTCCTTCTGTACCTGATGGCAACAGTCCCAGTCTTCTGTGCATGGAGCAACCCTCCTGGGGAGAGCGGGAAAAGCCAGGGACTGGAGGAAGAAAATCACATCCTCCTCCCTGCCAGCAGGACTTGAGGAGCAGGTTAGGAACAGAGAAAACCAGAGACAACACAACACAAAGATCAGCACTGAGACCCAGAAGTCATCCATGTGAATTTTCAGGGCAAGTATATAATTGCACATGTATTTGAATGTGAATGGATTCGCTAAGGCTGTATCTACACTACCCAAATTATCTGGGTGATTTGGAAACTCTCTAGATCCCTCTGAGATCACAAAACTCATCCGGCTGTGCCATCTGCAGCACAGATCCCAGAGCGGGACAATTGTCGAAAGCATCCCAATAGCGATCCATGGAGACAGGAACTGAACTGCAGGACACCTGTGGACACACCTGCTGACCAAACAAGGTCCTCAAAACCCACCCACAGAAGAAAGAAAGTTTCAGTTACAGACCTCTCCAGAACAGAGGCAGACTTGAGAAATGTTTGGGGTTAGTAAATTTCTGCAATTAGCACATGACAATGAGAACGCTGCTTCTTACCTCTCTTTGTTCTGTTGACTCAAGTCTGCCATTTCCCTGGAAACCCTCACAGGAGAGATCAAAAAAGGTTTTCTTCAGGCGCTGGTTGTCTGCGTAGAGTTCCTTCACCAGCTGTATAAGTTCGCTGACCTGAGAGATAAGAGCAGGGAGGTGGAGCCACCGCTTTAAGGCAAAGTGAACCTCAGCAAGCTGCCTGATCTAAGCTTCAGTTTCCTCGTCTGTGAGAACTCACCATGACCATAGTCAGGGTACACTAACATGTCCCTGACACCGGCTCAGTCAGTGACAGCCAGCGCTATCTCTGCCTTGCATTGGAGGCCTCTGGAGGAAAAGCACCGAGAGGTGAAGTTTCTACAACTGTGCCAGGGCCTTATTTTCCAGCACAGACCTTCCTTTCACGTAGCAGTGTCAGTAACGACAGCCGTCCATTACAAAGAATGTTTATGGCTGCTAACATACTTCTGCAAGTTAGTCAATCGGTCCCTCAAAGATCCTGAGGCAGAGGACAGGATGGCGTGTGAACCCCCACCTTACAGCTAGGAACCAGAGATGCAAAGACACTAACTTCCCAGGGTCCCAGCATCGGAGTATCTAGGGAACCGCATGAAAAAGAACAGCCACAGTGCCAGCCCAGGTAGGAAGGAACAACTGTCCCCAGAGGGAACCAGGACAGAAGGAAGACCCCCTCAGGTTCCCGGTCCAGGGCTCCTCCCGCAGTACAGGTCAGCTGCAGGGGCAACTGAGCAGCCACTACCTTTGTTCCCTGCCAGCTTCAATTCCCTATGACTTTTCAAACTCTTCTTAATGGGAGTGGTCACTAGGCCTTCAAATAAAATGGAAAACCCCACCCTCACTACACATGGTGGGTATATTTGATGTATTTTGAACATGAATAAATTTTGGATCCAATCCTCAGGAGGATATGGTGGGAAGAGCACAACATTCTACATGGCTCAGGCGACTACATGCTGCCCTGGCCACAGCACAGCAGGCCGGGCAGCAGCTACCACCATCTCCACTTTCCTCATCTTCAAAAAAACAGTTGAGGGCTGGGGCTGGGGCTCAGTGGTAGAGCGTTCGCCTCACAGGCATGAGGCACTGGGTTCGATCCTCAGCCTCACATAAAAATAAATAAATAAAATACAGATATTGTGTCCATCTACAACTAAAAAAAAAAAAATTAAAAAAAAAAGAGCTGACTCAAGACTCCTTGCCCCACTCCTCCAGAAATACCCAAATTCTTTGTTGTTGTTGTTTTATGGACACAATACCTTTCTTTTATTTATTTTACCTTTTAATGTGTGCTGAGGATCAAACCCAGGGCCTCACAAATGCTAGGTAAGTGCTCTACCACTGAGCTACAACCCCAGCCCACAAAATACACATCATCTTATGGTTCTCCTTGCTATTACTTACATCGCTGCCTTCCATGTTCTGCTTTCTCTCCATTGAGAAAACCCGCCACCTGGATACACTCCTATTTATCCTTCAAAACCCACTTGGAATGTCACTTCTGTTGGGAAGCTTCCCTCGATCAGGCAAGCAGCAATGAACTCTCCTCTGCTGTCTCTGCGCCTCGAGCAGCTGCCTCACACAGCAACCTCTGCACTCCGTCCTGCAATTATTTGTTCCCATTTCTGTCCTCTCGGCCAGAATGTGAATTATTACATGAAAGAAACTGAATCTCTGTCCCATGTATGTGATAATTTCACAATGTATCACAGTCTCCTCTGTGTTCACATGGCTTATTCTTAACCAGGATTCTTAGAACCCTGAAACCACTCTCATCATACCACCTATCGACAAACTGAAAATCCTTTCCCGCTTAAAAAAAAAGATGCATTGATCAAACTGGAACCATATTCATTCAAAAACCATCTATTAGCTCCTACTATTGTGTGCAGGCCCTGGGACATTAGAAATAAATAAGACATGATCACTAAGGTTGAGATGCTCATAGCCTAGGGACAAATAATTACAGCCCCTCGGAATGGGAGGACATCAATTTGAACTGGGCACACCTTCGCCCGAGGGGAAGGAAGTTCCCTCTGTGGGAGGGGCTAAGAGCTGTTCCTGGATGACAGGAGGAAAGGGACTTTCAGAATCCCACCTCTGTGATCAGGACCCCAGAGACAACAAATTGAAAAAAGGAAAGAAAGAAAGTTATTAAGTCAATACCTTTTTCTTAAGTTCTTCTTGAGAAAAATGCTCCACTTGAAACTGACTGTTTTCTTCAAGGCAAATACTTAGATAAGACGTTTGATCACTATAAAATGAAAATGGTTCTTCTGTCCAAAAACAAAGGGGGGGGTGAAACGAAGAACATCAGAATAGATCTTCCGGGACCAATCCCAGCTCCATCCACCTAAAGCACTCTGTGGCAGGTGGGCAAGGGCACAGAAGCACATGGGAGTTTACAACACCACCTCTGGAGCAAAAGTAACCTTCCCTTGCTCCACAGGCTGCCATCTCAGTGCATGGTTTCATCTGGGGCTGTAGGCTTTAGTTGGCCAATTCTGAATTATAATCTGCATATCAAGTGCTGTGTCTGGAGACCATTCTGAATGGCACAAGCAAATGGTGATTTCAGTTTAAATGAGCGTGATTCTGTTTAGGTGAGAATATGGGAAAATGAGATGTGACCCCAAGGGTAGAACTCAAGGGAAATAAAAGTGCCTGATGTATTTTTACTGGCCCCAGAGCCCTCGTGGAAGCGAGTACACCAAGTGCAGAAGCAGCCTGCTGGAGCCAAGACAACAGAGCCTCGGTCACCTGGGTTAGAATGTGTCATTGGCTTCCTCTGCAGCAAAGGACACATTCTAACAGAGGGGGCAGAAGCAGAGGAGAGGGAAGACATTTGCTGAGAAAGCCACAAGTACAAACAGTAGCTCATTTGAAAATACACATGGCTAAGTGGTGGAGCACCATGACAGTGGCAATGACAGGAAGAGCCAGACCTCAGGACACCCTGGCTCACATCCAGGCAAATCCACCCAACCTACCCCCAGCTCAGCTTCATCACTTGTGCCTAATGGGGTGACTGTGAGAATCGGGTGAGAAGGGCAGAGCCTAGTAAAACCCTGTGCCCTGTACACAGCAGGAGTCCAAGAAATGTCAACCCACCACGGCCATAACCAGTTCTTCATGTGTGCCAGGCACTGAGCTAGAGCTACAGAAAGCAATAAGCACTACCCAGACTTCAGGGCTTCAGTCTAGCACAGGACAAGGCCAGATACACATAATGAGAACTCAGCAGGGCCACATAAGCTCTCTTCCTGTAGCCCTCCCTGAATGAAGCCGCCCTGCAATGCTAAGCATGTTTTGTGTCTGCCTTTCCAGACCCTCTGCAGGGGTTCCACGGGAAACTGAGCCAGTCAATGAGGGGGTAGGCAGGGAGAGAGGGAGGGGTTTGCAAGTCCCCAAGGTTACCTAGAATTGGGAGTATCAAATGATGCAGAAAATAGCAGAAGCAGTAGGGACACCACCCTGCAATGGATCTTCTGTAGTGTTAATACAGTTTACTGGGCTCTTCTGCTAGGAAGGCCAAAACTAGACAGAGAAGACTGGGCAAGCCAACATCAACACCATCACCCACAAATGACCTCCAGAGGAAATCCTGCGGCTGCTCCACCTCCTCATGAAGATCTAGGGCTCTCTTAAATTCACCCAAGGCTCTCCAGGTGGACAAAACAACGGGAAGTACAAAGAAGAGAGTGTGTACCTTCCCGCCTCCGAATTTCGCTGATCTGCTCCGCCAGGCTCTTTTGCAAATTCCGATACGTAAGTACATCCCGTTCCAGTTGCTTCCGCAGGGCAAAAATGTTGTTCAACTCTGCCTGCACGGTGTCCATACTTGACATAACAAGACGTCAGAAATTTTAAAACAGTCCTAGTAGTGCTTTAACAAGCAAAGACCAGCAAGCCCTTCTGTGATTTTTATGCTACTTGTGTTTTCTCTGGTTATAAAAGTTAAGTATATGTTTACAGAAATAAATGTTCACAGAAAATTTAAAATATAAAAGTATAAAAAGAACAAAAATTATCATGATCCCCACTACCAATTAAAACACGGCAGACCATATTTCCCCTCAATCTTTTTTCTATGAAAATTTCAACATTAATATAATAAATGCTGAATTGTGCATTCCTTGCTTAAATATTTCCCCACATTTGTGGAAATTATTTGCAACATCATTTTTAATGACTGTATAAATTATGTCAGTTGAATGTCCCTCCATTTAGTCTAACTCATTCCCTATTAGAGAACACTTGGATCATTTCCAAGTTTTGCTATAGATGTAACCAGGTGGAAATAACCTGCTTTTCTAGCATGTTCCTCTGTTTGGAATAACCCCTTGAGAAGGCTGGATGGAGGGGAGACTCTCTAGGTCTTGGCACTCACTTGGATGTGGCTGTGCTGCTGAGGCATTTGACCAGAGGAAAAGGGGAGACTGTTTTAGCAAAGCTCCTGCCATCAGGGCCAGGGAAAGCTAACTGCCACGGTCCCCTTCCACCTCTGACAGGGTGAAAAGCACACAGCTGCCGCCCTGGAGCCCGTCATTTCCCAGCTCCAGAAGTTTCTCAAGGTAAGAAGTAAAAAGTGCTTTGCTCAGAAAGAAACAAAAGCCTGTGCAACCTTCCTCCTGGATTGGGGCAGGGGGCCGGGGTAGGGGTGGCGGGCAGGAGGAATCAGAGAGCCCAGCTCAAAACAGCAGGCCACCACTAACCTTAACCTTGCCTCCATGGCCATGTCAGTCAAACACCTCATCTGTAAAACAGGGATGATACCTTTCCTTTGAACTGTTTTGAGGACTAAATGATGGTCCTATTACATGAGAAAGAGCTTGTCACAGTGCTTAATACATTCTAGATATTCGGCAAACACCATTTCCTTCCTCCTGCATACCCCAACAATTCCCACAAAAAAAGATGATATTTATGAGCCCAAACTTCTGATTCTCATGAATTACAAGAGGGATTCTCATCTGGAAATGATTTTGCTCCCCCTGGGAGACATTTTGCAATACCTGGTGGCATGTTTGGTACCACAAGAGGATGAGGGAGTGAGTGTGCTCCTGGCACAGGGACAGAGCCGGAGTTACTGCTGAACACCCTAAAATGCACAGGGCAGCCCCTCATGACAAAAAAGCCATCCAGCCCCAAGTCCCAGTACTGCTGAGGTTGAGAGCCCTTGGTTACAGGAAGTGTCGCTGAACTAGCCCTCAAGATGCAGGGGTGGCAGCGAGGCCTGGGCTACAAAGCCAAGGGGGTCAGGCTCTGATCACCCTTCACCACAGGCCTTAAGGAGCACTTCTGTCACATGAGCTAAAGCGCCCACATCTGAGCACTGAAAAATAGAAAGCAAAGGTGAAAGAACCAAGGAGCCTCCTCCTCCCTGTCTGTGTAAACCCCAAGTACACCCTGGTCTGCAGCCACTACCCCACTGCTAGTTCCCAGAGAGAGAGAGCAGTGCTGGAGTTAGACGTGGGGGCTCCTCCTGGATATGCCCAGGGCTGAGGATCCCAAAATGCCCTGGATGCTAAGCTGACGCACATGGGGGTACTGAGGCACGTGGAAGCTTCCCATGTGTTTATTCTCAACAAGTGTTGACATTTACTGAACACCTACTATGTGTCAGGCAGCATGAGGAATTTACACACTATCATCCCTTGTATCCAAACTACCTTGTAAAGTAGGTAGGCAGAAGGAGGGTAGGAAGAGGGTGGGTAGGTGGGTGGGTGGGAAGTAGAAGGCAAGCAGGCACATGGCAGGTAAGCAGATGGGTGAGCTGCTGTGCAGGTAGGTAAGCAGGCCACACCCCCACTCCACAACACTCTCCCAAGAGCCCAGAGCAGCTGAGTGGCAGGCTAAATGTGGACCAGGTCTGGCTACCCCTAAACAAAGTCTGAAGATGTGCAGAAACCTTTTGAGCATGGGTTATCCACTGCCCTGCCCCACTGCAGTCCCATCCACGTTTTTATTCATTAGGAAAGAGCCTGTGAAACTCGGAGCCATTCCTGTGGAGAGGGCTTGACAGCAAGCACATCTCCCCACAGCACCTCTCCTGCCCAGAGAAGCTGCGCAATTCAAGTGAAACTTGTGCAGTTTCCCCACATAATTGAACCCCTCCTCTGGTGAAAGAGACCAGCTGCTGAGATTTCCTGAAAAAGCCCACTTTCAGAGATGCCTACGCCCCAAATTTCATCAGTATGTGTTTGGTTTTTCCAAACTCATTTCAGATCTTAAAATCTGGAAATTATCTAGTAACTTGGACTATCCGTACTAGGGACAGACATTCCTGCAGAGAGCATTTCCCAGGCTCTGGGAGCTGCAGATGGCAGAGGAACCCCTGGTCCTGAGGAAGCTCCCAGACCAGGAGAGCAGGTGGAGCAGCAGAGATGCCCACACATCAGGCAGGCAGTCAAGAGAGAAGATGCAGAGGGGCAGCAGAACTGGGGGTCAGCCAGACACCCGATGAGGCTGACACTCAAGCTACTCCTGAAGGAGGAGTGGGAGACACCGCAGGAAGGTGGGGCCAGGAGCACAGAGGACAGCAGAGGCAGGAAGAGACGGCCCAGCAACACGGCGAAAGCAAAGGGCATCATGAGAGAGAAAGAGAGGCGACAGCTCTTAGCTTCTTCTTATGGGAAACCTTGGACACATACAAAAAGACAAAGTAATGGGATAAGCTCCTCCTCATCTGCCCACACTGTTCCAACAAGCAGGGAGCCAGGGCTGACCGTGTTCCGCCCACTGACATCCCCACCTACTTCCTCTGCTTCTATACTGTTCTGAAACAAGTCCCAGATGTCACATGCGTTCAACTGAACCACTCCCATGGGGAAAGAGCTGGGTTTTAATGTAAGAAATCCCTGAGGCCAGTCCTGCAAACAGAGGCCCAGAACAGGCCAATTGCCTGGGGACACCGAACCAGAGGGCAGGGGAGCCGGGACTATACCAAGACCCCTGGCCCACAACTGGCTCTCTTCCCCACACCTCACTGGCACCAAATCATTTCAGCCATCCTGCAGACACAAGTCACTCTAAGACACAGAGACATGTTAGTGTCCGGAGTTCTCACAACACCTGTGTCACTTTGGACAAGCCACTTAATCTCTCTTAGCGTCAATGGATTCATGTAAAATAGGGAGAACATTTTCACTTACCTCACAGTATAGCTGTGAAGATCATGTAAGATAATACACAGGGAAGTGCTCTCTAAATATGTGATAAAGTATTCAGAAATATGAGAAAACACTATATTTTTAATCTAATTTAGTTGCCAAAGATCAGACAATTCTTGATAGAAAACAGGTATAAAAGGTATTGTAAGGAGACAATCACTACCTGACTACTGTGTACACTTCTTAAGCACATGTTGGGACGGCTTCTCTGGCTCAGGGTCCATCAGCTTTTCCAAAAACTGTGTGCACGCTCACCCACACTCACAGGCGTGTGATGTCCAAATAGAAGGCCTTACCTGTCTGAGTCCTGCAGAGACCTCACCAGCTGGGCATAGATGTCCTGCTCCTGCTGTAAGACCTGTATCAGCTTTTCATAGTCTGACTGTTCCTTTTCCTGGAAATGATGGTAGACATCTGACTTTAGGGGAAGGATCTTAAGAAGACAGCCTTATATTATACAAACGTATGTGACCAGTTGTGTGTGTGTGTGTGTGTGTGTTTTATTTACTTTTTTTTTTTTTTTTTTTTTTTTTGAACCACGCAAAGGTGAAGCCCTGGGCCAGGCCCTGGCTCAGGCCACAGTCACACAGCACCACCTGCAGGAAGAGCGGGGAATGCCTGCCTCTCGCTGCCTGCTACAGCACACTTCTGCAGTGTACCCCAAAAGCCCAGTGTGTGAGAGGTTTGGTCCCCACAGTGGTGCTACTTAGAGGTGGTGGAACCTTTGAGAGTGGTGCCTGGTCTGGGGTCCTCAGGTTATTGTGGGTGTGCCCGTGAGGGGAATTGTGGCACCCCCAACCACTTCTTTCTCTCTTTGGCTTCCTGGCCAGGAGGTGAGCAGTTTGTTCCTCCATACACTCCCTGCCGCGGCCCACCAACATACCTACCCCAGTGAGGCCCAATGCAATGCCTCCACTCTGTCTTTGACTAGAACTTCTAGACCTCTGAGCCTTTTATCTTTACAAGTTAGTCACTTCAGGTGCTTTATTACAGTGACGTGAATCTGACTAATATACTTACCTAGAAGCTCAAAGCTGTGCTTCAAACACCCAGAAGCTGTTATGAAAGACTCCTCAGCCACCTGATTCACCCTTGATCAACCCGTAACTCCTCGGGGCTGCTGGCCATTGTTTCCAAAACACTACAAGAATGCCTTGCTGCACCTGCTCTTGCTTCAAAGAAGAGAAACTCACAAACCCAAGCCTAAAGAGTACCAAGTACAGAGGTCAACTGAGTAGCACTGGGAGTAGACCTTTAAACATATCACTCTAATTTGTCAATGATACTTCAATAAAACTTACAAAAAGAAGTTTCAAGAAAAGAATTGCTTAAATAGTATTGCAATGCTGTCAAAAGAAAACAGTGGCCCATTTGAAAAGGTCCCCACAGCTAGTCGCAGTGGCACCCACCTGTAATCCCAGTGATTCGGGAGGCTGAGGCAGGAGGACGGCAAGTTCAAGGGTAGGCTCGGCAACTTAGCTAGACCCTGCCTCAAAATAAAAAATAAAAAGGACTGGGGGATGTAGCTCAGTGATAGAGCACACCTGGTTCAAATTCCCAGTATCAAAAAAACAAAAGAGGAGAGGCTTCCACCAGCCAATCAAACCTGGGACAATGTGAACATCAAGATAAAGGATGACAGTAATGGATTAGAACCCACTGAATAAAATATGAATTCATAAATCCACACTAACAGGAATGAATACAGGAGAAGACTGTTCATTACAATAAAATGATAATATGTGTAGAAAGAACAATGGATTAGAAAAATCACCATTGGCCGCCATGGTGGTAATAAATAATTCAACTAAGAAACAAAAAAGAATCTAAAACCAGTAGGAGATCAGGATATTTACACAGACGCAAAACATCTATTTAATAAAAGGAAAAAAAGAGCAACCACCAGTCAAGACGACTGGCAGACACCACCTTCCCAAACTTGCAAAGTCAGCCTGGCTAGCAAAGGAACAAACGGAAATTGCATACCATGGGACAGGACGTCATGAGAAGAGCACAACATGGCCACTGTTACATTCCTGCCAAAGACGCACAGCCAGAACCCCTGTCACCCCAGTCACCACAGAGACATCAGGCACACCCAAACTGAAGGGCATCTATGACAGGGCCGACCTGACACTTCCAGGGTATCAAGGTCAGAGAGCCGAGGAAAGGCTGAGGAACCAGAGGACAGACAGAGAATCGAGGCTGAGATGCAAGGCGTGACACTGACACAGAAGCGCACACACCTTCCTGCTGCAAAGGGTGCGACTGAGACAGTGTGTTAAATACAGTGGAGTCTGATGACTGGAAGAGAGGATGGGTCTGCGCTGACTTCCTGGCTGAGGTGGGCGGGCTGAATGTCTTTGTTTACAGGAAATGCACACTGAAGTGTCCACAGGCGACAGGACTCCATTGGGCAACTTTCTCTCAGATGACTCAGAAAAAAATATAATCCTTTAATCATGTGACTTTTCTATCAATGTGAAAACATTTCTTTATAGGAGTTGCACACCTATAAAGTCACCTGTTTAGAGGTCGAGGCAGGAGGATCACAAGTTTGAGGCCAGCATGGACAACACACCAAGACCGCACTACCATGGGGGAAAAAAATGTTGAAATAAAAAAGTTAATGGGTACAGCATCCACAGCACTGGGGACAAGCTGGGTGCCCTCCAAGTGCTGACGAGAGCTCTTAGTCAACAGAGAAACAGGCTGCCCACAGCATCTGTAGCTCACATTGACCTAGGTTTCCTCCTGAATTCAAGAGACACCACCCAGGACAGCAGATCACACCTCACTAAAATTCAAGGGTCGCAAGAATGTGATCAGGAAAAAAAAAAAAATTCTATCTTCATTTCTATTAACCTCAGCTGAAATTCAATTACGAGCTAAGGAACACTGTTATTGCTCCAAACAATGACAGTACTGGTGTCATTCCTACAACTTTATCATTTAAAAAAATACAGTTAATACACTTGTTTTGTACGTATCACTGATACCTCAAAATATTCATTCTTGGGACCAGGGGTGTGGCTCGGTGGGGGAGTGCCTGCATAGCATGTGCGAGGCCTTGGATTCTATTCCCAGCACTGAAAAAAATTATCATCACCACTTCAAACTACAGCAGTCACTGTACTCACCACTAGACCGTGTTATTTAACACAAGAATAAAAGTACCAATTCCATAGCATAATTTTTGATAGTTTGAAAACTGGACTTAAGAATATTTGGTTCCCTTCATAACTCTCTGCATATAATTTGTGCATATAGTGTTTTCATGGAGGGGGTCCTCGGCTTTAGTTAGGCGACCAAAGGGATGCAGAGGAGCAAAGAGAAGAGAGCCTGGGCCCAGGAGAACCCCACTGTGCTTCCAGCCCAACAAGACAAGGCCAAGGCAGGTCCTGCCATTGACGGTCTGCAAGGTAAGCCACCAGGCTGGTCCTGACAAATCAGTCACCGGCCCGACAGAAATGCCAGGCCCTTCTGTAACTATGCCATAAACCAGTTCCAGGGGCTCCTCAATGCCTTCTGAACACAACAGCATCATGTGGGACTCTCTCAGCAATGAAAAAAAACTAACAGGATGCCCAGCCCAAGGTCAGGGTCCTGATTCAGGGCTTACTCCAGGGCCTGTGCTCTTTGGCCCACCCATCACTGCCCCGCCCTTACTTAGACCATGTGAAGGACAGTCAAAGAAAAAGAAAAGATAGTGACAAAATAAGAAAACCTACTGGGCTGGGGATGTGGCTCAAGCGGTAGCGCGCTCGCCTGGCATGTGTGCGGCCCGGGTTCGATCCTCAGCACCACATACAAACAAAGATGTTGTGGCTGCCAAGAACTGAAAAATAAATATTAAAAAATTCTCTCTCTCTCTCTCTCTCTCTCTCTCTCTCTAAAAAAAAAAAAAAGAACAGAAAACCTACTGCTTCTGGAGCACCTAACAAGAGGGGAAGTGATGGTTATTAAGTGTGTGACCTTGAACAAGTTTCTCAACCTCTCTGTGCTTCAATATCCAAATGAAGGAATAATTCTTTAAAGCACATGGGGTTGTTAAGAAGATCAAATGAATTAAATCTATATGAACCTCACAGAATGATACCAGGCGTGCAGTCAACACTTCATAAATGCCATCTGTAACTAGTCCCCAGGCCCCAAGTGTTGTGCTCCATACTTGAAAGATCTTATCTCTCATCACAATGCTGAAAGGACTACATTCATTTCCCATTTTTTGGATGATGTTCTCAGGGAACAGAGTTAACTTGCTCTAGTCCAGTCAGCTAATATAGGTCCAGTTGGAGTTTGTGCACATATATAACTTCAAAGACAACCAAGAAGGGCTGGGAAAAAAAGATCAGGAAATGTGGATTTCTGGTGGATGGAGTGTCCAGTGAAAAAATCCAAGCCCTGGACTTTATCTCTTAACTCGATATCTGAAACTGGGCTCTAAGCCACAGAGGGGGACCAGCCACTGCCCCAGCAGGGCCCAAGTGCCCTGCTCAGCTCCCTCCCTCCCTTCTTCCTAGAGGCCACTCCCAACCCTCACCAGGGCTCACAGGCCACCACTCTCCTCAGCTCCTGCCCTCATCCCCCTCCTGCCTTTAAGGAGAAACAGTGCATCAATTGCCACTGCACACTGACACACTCAGGGCCTCTCGGGGATCTCACTAGGAAACTCTCCAACTGCAAGGGCACACAGCAGGCTCACCTGCAACCCAGAGCTGGTGTGCCATCACCTGCTCGCTGTCAGGATGACTTGCCAGCAGCACTGTCCCATGCCAGGCACAGTGTCTGGTACAAATCAAATGCTATCACAAATACTTGCTGAGCTGATGATTAAAAAGGTAAGAGAGAAACAGAGGGACTGATGTGAATCTTAAGAGCAGAGGTTCCTGTGGATATTTTGCATAATGGAAGTCAGGGTGAGTCAACGTCTTCCTAGAAGCAAATTGCTCACCCAAGTTAAATAAATGAACTCTTCAGAGCCATTTGGGTCCCATATCATCAATCACCTATTCCCCACATAGAATCATACCCCATTAGAATGAAGTCATTGGGTTCCCTCGGCAGGGCTGACGACCCAGCAGAGTGCCCCGGCTCAGAGGCAGGGCCAGGCCACTCAGGGGAGCTGCCCCACCCCACCAAGCCCTTTGCACAGAGAAGGCTTGTCGCCATCTCACAGCTATTGTGTCTGACCCTGCTACACTTCCTCCACAGCCCATGGAGTGATGGCACACTCCCCTGCCTTGCCTAAGAATGTCCCTAAAAACTGGGAAGCAAGTCCTAGGAAGACACCACTCCATTGTGACAGGTCCTGGGCCCTGGAAGACTAGGAAATTCCAAGAATTCCAAGACACCAGACATCTGGAGTCACAGGGTCAAAGTCAAAAGCAGAGCTCCAGAGCCCATGACTTCTGCCCTCAAGGTCCAAGGGACTGTCCCTGTTCTTACCCTCCCCAGCTGTAGCTGCTCAACCCCTGCCTGGAGTCTGGGAGAGCCTCTAGTCCTGCCCAGCTGGGATCCCCTTACACTGATGTTTTTCTCAAACTACTCAATGTGGGCTTCCACAGCTTATAACCCCAAAACCTTTACCTCCTCTCTTACACTACTTCTAATACTCTCAGAGGAAGGCACGAAATTCCCCACTTCCCAGATTACACAGGTGCATTTCAGAAAGACTAAGCAACCTGCCCGAAGTCACGGAGCTAGTAAGTAGCAGCACTGGCATTCTGACACCAAAGTGGGCACTTTGTACTGCCACCATTTTCTTAACGACTTGAAGGAAATACATGTCATGTGCAGACCTACTCTGAGGAGGCAGCAGACATGTAAAGAAAGCCTAATGGATCACTTCTTGGTAATCAGGGTAATTTAGGGGCCTCGTAGATAGATGGTTTCTGGTAGTTAGGTCACAGCCCTGCAACAAAGACATTTATTTTAATACTTCAGAAAATTCACCACCGATGTCCCAACCACGTTAATAACCAAGCTATAAATCTCTGGTGGTAGCAAGTCAAATATGGTGTGTTTTATTCTCTCTCCTTCAATTCCCTGATCATCTAGCATTAATTCTCGGGATCACACAATGATTAGAAGGAAAACAGACTACCCAGAGTCTATGGAGACATCATCATAGCTTCAGGCTTTTGGTAGAAATGGGCAGAGGATAATTCCTAGGTAAACACAAAACAACCAAGGGCGTAGCAGGAAAAAATCCACATTTTCTACAAAGAAAGGACTACAATCTGAAAAGCATACTTCTCTTGGAAAGAAAAAATATATAAAGCTGCAAGAGCTGGATTTCTTAAATTGACACCTACAGATTTACAATTCTTAAGTGATAATTTATAATTCTTTATCTACATTTTACATTTTGCAATTAGTCTTGAAGAACAGAATTAAAATCTTTACTAAAATTCTTAGGTATTTTGCACAGTAATTTAAATGTCAGTTGGATCTGATATTACTGAGGTACAGATATCATCCAGCACAAAATAAAAACAAAATGTATAGATGACAAAATAAGTGACATTAAGTTGGAAAATACTCAATCATTCAGTAAGTTTATAAACATTTTGTTCAACACTTCTTACATGACTAAAATGAGATTCAAATTAGCAAAGTTTAACAATTAAATGAATTCATTTTAGTAAAGATATGTCCCTCCGAAAAACTAGGTTGTCTGCAACTTTGTTTCAAAATAGACTACCTTATTACAGGTGAATGTGCATCTTAACAGCCCAGCTAATTTTGGTCAAGGTCCAATAACTAAATGCAAGTTAAAATCACAAAATACTAGCGCTCCAACACTCAGTAATGAGACTTGCCCAAGGTTACTACCTCTGTGGAATGACAGAGCCCAGAGAGAAATCCAGGTCCCCAGATTCCCAGCCCAGCCCAAGACTCCACTACCCCATGCTGACACTCTCAAGGACAGCAGCAAAGGGACAAACACACAGTGAGAAAGCATCCTAAACGTTCAGTCAATGACACACCAAGACCAGGTCTGACACAGCTGGCACATAGTGCCCCAGCTGGTACTAGCTGCTAAAATACTGAAATGCTTGCTACACTCGTTGGAAAATGAGCCCAGGCCCATCCACTCCATCCACCCCACTGCCCTGGGACCTGCCCTTGATCCAGGAACCTGGGGGTGTGGGGGTGCCTGGCAAAAGGCAGGCCTCAATCTCCCCACTCCAGACCAACTGCCTGTGTCTGTTCTGATGGCTGATGTTCCGGTTGTTAATTATTTTGAGAATCACCCTTCACAAAACCACAAGTCACAATCAGAGTCATTCATCAGAGAACTCATTTGCATAAGAGTCTTCTGTCTTCTGCACACATGAACTTAATTAGAGGTAGGTTTTTAAAAAAAAAAAAATTGGCTACAGCCAACTCCTTAGCTTTCCCATGTCTGGCTGCCTCGCTGCATGATTCACTCACTCAACTACCATTTTCAGAGCCGGGCACTGGGCTGTACTGGGATTCAAGGATGAGTGCCAATTGCCACCTGCAAAGTACCTGGCCCTGGTGCTGCACTGGGGTTCAAGTGAGAGGAAGCAGAAAGGTGGGATCTACATGAGGAGCACGTGCCACAATGCAAGGGCCTGGACAGGGCTGTGGGCCAGAGAGAGGAGGCTCCCCTCTCAGCAGGGCCCACAGGGAGGGAGATAGAAGGGCAACACTTGCAGGATCCCTCAGGAGTTGGCAGGTGAACAGGGATGGAAAAGCCCCCCAGGTAGAGAGGCACACAGATGGTATCTGCAGGAATCTGTAACAAATGCTGCTACTGGAGATGGAAAAAATGAGACCCGAAATAATCTGGGGCTAAATAAGAGTGGTCCACCTGCTGGGGCACTCTTCACATGCATTTCAACAGAAGAATCCCCCAGACGTCTGGGACCACACAGTTCTTGAGGTGACCCCAATAGAGCAAATGCGAGGCTCCTCTCTTAACAAGCTGCCAATTCTCGGTTTTGTGTGCAGGGCAAATACAAACGCTCAGCTGGAGAATGCTAATCTGAGGGTGGCTAGACAGAGAACCCCCTGTCCTGCCTGTCATAAGCTCAATTATCAGCAAGAAGACATCTGAGGATCGCTAGATCCGAGGAGTTATCAAATAAGTTTCAGAAGAGAATATGAATACATTCGCATGTGAACATCCAATTTCAGTCAAGCTTACCTGAGAGAAGATGAGCTTGCTGCCTGGTGACTGTTGAGAAGAGCACTTTTCTGTTATTAAGCCTTCGCTCCTGAACTCAAGATCCTCCGCAGTCATTAAATACCGGTTCTGCTGTACTGCTTCCAAATCTTTTTCATTGAATTTCTAAGGAAATGAAACAAATCATAAGAAAGTTTTCATCAAGAAAAAATATTAAGAGATTGTCCTAAACCCTGTAGGGGAAGATTTTTTATTTTGTCATGATACTCACATGTCCCCTAAATAATTTCCATCATTTCAAAATATTAGGCAATTATAAAACCATAATGCAACTCCATTTCCACGTTATTACAACTTGGAGAAAAGCAGACTGGCGGCAAGGCAGAGCTGAGGATGGCACCAGGGGCTAGGAACCTTCAGGCTTGCCACCACAGTGAGTGTCCTTTAGCGGGTGTGGAAGAAAACGTCCAGGCTCTGTCCCAAGAGAAACAGTCCCAGTCCTGGGCCTGCCCCGCTCAGGTGTGATCCCGGGTCTGCTTCCTATCCTGCCAGCCTACTGGGTGAACAGAGGACTTGTATATTAAAATCCAGCCAAGTCTATCTTGAAACATAATAAATTTTGACAAAACTTAAGCTGACCATATCCACAAGGAGATCTGACTTTTGGGAAGAAAAAAAAAAAACTACAAATATGGCAGTAGAGTCTGGCCACACACAAAAGGCTCTTTCTTGACGACACACAATAAATTCCTCTCCCTGACTCCTTCAGGAGACCTGAATCCAACAACTGGATAGGACATTACTCTGGTCTTTGGCCAAGTTCAAGCACAGAACCTATTACCAAGCATTTAAAGACTGGTGGCTCCAAACTAGGGCTCTGTTCTTTCCCTGCGGGAAATTAAGGGAAGAAACCATATCTTGCTCCTAAGCCCCTAGCAGAACTAATTTATCATGCCAAACAGAGACAGTAGGTAAATGCAAAAAAAGAAGCAGAGGCAAGTCTTCATAAGAAACCACTGAACTGTACTAGGAAGAATCAAACAATGAGCGATGACTTTCTAGAATTGCCTTAACACAGCTGTGCTTGAATCACACTTTCCACTTTCATTTTTTTAAGTCCAATTATACACATGTAGTTTCACACTCAAACAGCACTATAAGGCTTAACTGGAAAACAGCAATCCCTGACCTCCCCACTTCTTGTCTTGAAGCCCCACACCCAGAAAGAAAAACACCTGCAACTCCTCATCTCCTTCTCCTATTTATTTCCACATTTCTAGATTACATTCTTTACCTTCACATTCTTGATTTCTTAAGTTCTGATTGTATCTATAGGTTCCTATCATAGAGGTTTAAAAATTTAGCTCTTACATCATATGCATCTCAATTATATCTTTAGTTATATCATCATCATCATCATCATCTATACCAGGGATTGAACCCAGGGGCGCCTCACATCAAGCCACATCCACAGCCCTTTTTTATATTTTATTTAGAGATAGCCTCAGCCTCCCAAGCCGCTAGGATTACAGGCATGCACCCCACATTTATATTATCATAGCCACACAAATATGGCTCAGTGTACAGTACTCCATGATTACATTTCCATTCATGTTCAATTCTTTGCTTTCTTGGAATTAATAATTATCTTATTCTATTTGTTTACGTAATCCATAAAATTAAATTATATACTAAATGTAAATTTATCTCCAAACTTTCTAAAAGAACATGAAAATTTCACTCAATGAAGTCAAACACATCAGGTAACTGATCAGTTCCTTGTTAGTTTCTGGAGAAGCCCAACTAAAACTCTAGCCCTCAACAGCCCAAACCTGAGCTCTCCACAAAGGCAGCTCAGCTGTGACCCTGGGACTCCCCATCACAGCATTCCAAGTAGATTTCCTCCTTTTTGGGTCCAACATCTCTTTCTTTTGGGTTATTCCCTTCTTTGTACAGAATCAGCCTCCAAGAGCTTTCTGCAAAGAGCACACAAGAGGCCAACAACTTAAGACAAAACTGAACATCTGAAAACACCTTTCTTCCATGCTTACACTTGCTGACAGCATGGTTGAGGACAGAGTGCTCATAAATTTTCCTCAAAGTCTGAAAGAGGTACTCCTGTCTTCCAGTGTTCACGGGTACTGTTGGGAATTCTGATGTCATCTGAGCCCATCCTTTTTAGGTGCCCTGTATTTTCCTCTCTCTGGAAGCCTTTCAGGTCCTCTCTTTATTCCTGTGTTCTGAAATTTCACAATGATCTGCCCTGGAGTACGGGTTTTCTCACATTCCCCGTGAGAGAAATAGAGCAAGCCCTTGCAATTTAGAAGACCTGGCTCCAATCTGGGACATGGTCTCCCATTTCTTGGAAATCTTCCCTCCTCAGCTTTCCCTGCTGTGTCTCCTGGAACTTCCATTAGTCCATATTTTTGGACCCCTTGAGCCATGTCTCTAATTTTCTTAACTTTTCTCTCCCTTTTGCCCATGTTTTTGTCGGTGTGATTCTATTTTCTAGAAGACTTATCTTCCAACTTTTCCAACTCTTCTATTTTTTCATAAGAAACTCGTAAGTAATATAACTAACTCTTCTATTAAATGTTTTATATCTACAATCATACTTTGAATTTCCAACAGGTCAATCTTCTTTTCTAGATTTCTTTTATATCATATCCCAGTTTTATTTCTTATCTAATCATTTAATAGGGATAATTTGGTGGGTTGACTTTTGTTGGTGGTAGTGTTTTGTGGTGCTGGGGATCAAACCCAGAGCCTCACTCATGCTAGACAAGCACTCTACCGCTGAGCTCTATATACCTTGGCTATAGTGTTAATTTGGGGGATTTTTAAAAGCTGGCCAACTTTGCCTTGTTTCCATTTCCTCTGTGCACCTATGTTCTGTTTGGGCCTTTTTGTCTTTCTTCTCAAACATTTTCACCTATCTGATGAACTCAGGCTGTCTACCTACTTTTCATAGACAAAAGTGCTCAGAGCTCTGTGAGTGTGGAAAGGACATGTCAATGGTGTCCTCAGTATGATGTCAGCTGCCAGCAGCTTATGTCACTTCTCCCCTGAGAGGAACCTCTGGGCTCTGTGTGTACACTTCTACTCCCTCCCACTCTGATCCCCAAAACCCACTCCTGCTCCCAGTTGCATCTGGTAGCCCAGGGCCAGAGTTTATCTGGTTTAAGGTCTCCACACATGTGCTGCTGCTGAGAAGAGGAGGGTCACCTAGAACTGCTTGGTATTCCAGCATGATCTCCCATTTCAAAGGTACCACTGCATCCAGCACCTACTAAGCCTTCCTGGGGCCACGATATAAATCGGCTTGCTTCTCTTGGCTTTTCATCCCAAGGTATATAGCCTAGTAACAAATGCTGAATCCTACTGCAATTCCCACTTGCCTACCCACTTATCCTCCAAACTTTTCATGCCGACTCACAATGGCTATTGTACCTGCTCCCACTGTCCTCGTTAGTTATTGTGGGTTTTATACCTTCTTATTCCTTCACTGTTGTTTTAGTGAGGTTTTAGTAGGAAGCAGAATTAAACACTCATGTTCAACCCCCCATGGTTATCTATAAGTTTGAGTTGAGTCTGAAAAATTCATTACATTACCCAAGAAATATATTCCAAGACCAAAAGGAGTCATTTAAAGAAGTCGTCCAGAGTGGTGAAGAGGCATGGCCCAAATAAGGAACAGCAAGTACCCACTAGAGAAAAACAGGTCAGGGCTCTACCACTCATCAGATGACCCAGGACAAGTTGTTCTCCTCTCTGAGCTTCCTGTTTCTCTTACTCTCCTCATGGCTGAGGCTCAAATGACATAAATGACATCTAAAGTTCTCTGAGACAGAACAATGAAAACTATAATCATAACAGTTCCTAGAAAACAGTTCCTAAAACCATGCTAAATCAAAAGATTAAAAGACAAAAGAAAAAAAAGTTCCAGTACCTGAAGCAGCGGGTCCTTTGGACTGGCACTTTCTATCAGATGTCTGATTACTTGCTCTTGACCACGCAATTTATCATTGCTTTCACTTAAAAGACTCTTGTAGCAATTCTCCACTGCTTTCTCTCTTTCATTGACTTCATTGCATAATTTTTCAACTTCATTTCTCAGGTCCTACCAGGAGAAAAAGAAAAAAATGAAATTTATTTGATAAAAATTTTGAGGTAAGAATCTCTTACCTACTGGACTTGCCAAATTATCACTATAAGAAAACAAGCTAATTGATGTATTTAACCAATGTGTATTTCCTGCTCATTCAGAATCTTACAAAAGCCAACTTTAAGAATATCTGAAATTTAGAAAAAGTTTTGTGCACCTATATTTATCACAATATTATTTACAATGCTGAAAAAACTGGAGCCAACAACACAGAAGTAATAATGAGAAAATTAAAACAGTATGGAATAGAAAAAGCACAATTATGAGTAATATCAAACCAGGATTCCAAACTGTATATACAACATGATGCTGTTTTCGATATGTTTACACAAATGCTGCAAGGTCCTTAGGGAACATATAAAAATTATTAACAGTGCACCTACATGGAGGGAGGGAGGTGTTTTTCAGTTTTACCCTTTTTTCTTCTGAGTTCCTAAAATCTAGGTAATCTTGTATTACTTTCATAATAAGGAAAAAAAGTTTCTTAATACTATTTACAAAGAGTTTATAATATGGAACTATTTATAAAGACTATAATATGGGAAATGATCATGTTATAGAGTTAAAAATGAAAAAAAAGGGCAATTTATAGTACAATCGTGACTACCTTAAAATATGTACTATTTGTAATATTGAAGCACAATTCATAATAGCAAAAGGCTATAAAATCCAAGTGTCCACAATAGAGGAATCAACTATGGCGTGTTCTCACAATGGGGCACACTTGAGCTATAAAGAAAAAGGAATGGAACTCTCTCTACAAATATACTGCCCTAAAGAAACCCTCAGAATATATTAAGTGGGGGTGAGGGGAGAGAGGAGAACCCAAGAGAAATAAGTATGGACAGCATACTACCATTTATTTAACCATAAAACAAATTAAATGGTAGTTGCCTTATACGGTAGAGAGAGAACAAGGTAGAAGAGCAGAAATAGAGGCTAGAACTCATTTTACAGATGTGATGTTGGAACCATTTAAATGTTTACAGAATTATGTTAAAAAGAAAATAAAAATCCCCTAAAACTAAAAACAGTGGAAACAAAAGAACCAATCTAATTTGGTATTGAGTTGATTAGCTAAGCAAACATACAGGAATTATTTTAATAACTTAAATGCAGAGTAATTTGTGGGTCCCCAGTGGGATACTTTACTCTAAAGACAAAAGGGGCTGCAAAAAATCTATTTCATTCATCTTGTTGTAAGTCATAATCTTGGTAGCAGTATGCTGAAGTTGGATATATGTATATAATATATATTTATTAAATAAGTAATTATTAATCTCATAAAAAGCATAAGAATGAACACAAACTTAAAGGCTAAAACTTGTAACTCTAAATTTAAATTTGAATCTCAGTAAACTTATACTTTACTTCCTTCCTTCCACTGAATAAGGCCAGCATCAGTGTCCTCCCTGGTATCCAGACTGTAATCTCTACCAGAGTTCCTTAAAGCAGAAGTTCTCAAAATTAAGTCCCTAAAACAGCAAAATTAGCATCACGAGACAACCAAACATCCCCACTTCAGGATCCCACTTCAGATCTATTAAGCCAAAACCTCTGATGTAGGAAGGTCCACCAATCTGTGTTTTCACAAGCCCTCCAGGTAATTCTTATGCACACTCTCAAAAGACTACAGGATTCCCATCCAAGGAACTCAGGAACCAACTAGAAAAAGCTTATTCTATTAGAATTTTTTAAAAGATAATTACAATTAATTCATATATCAAAAATCCAAAAGTCTGGGCTGAGGGTGTAGCTCAGTGGCAGAGCACCTAGCTTATACTAGGCTCTCGGTTCATTCTCCAGAGTAAAAAAAAAAAAAAAAAAATCCATGAATTTATGATGCTTTTTAAAAGGGCCTTCCATAAATCTGATAGACAGAATAATAGCCCCCTTCTCCCAAAGATGTTCACATCCTAACTCCCACATGGCAAAAGAAATAAAGATAATGGAATAAGGTTCCATATCAGCTGACCTTAAAATAGAAATGCTACCCTGGATTGCCCAGGTGGGCACAACAGGACCACAAGGATCCTTAAAAGTGAAAGAAGAAAGCAGAAAAGACCCCGCCAATCACTGTAGGCCATAAAGATGAAAAGGGGTTGTAGGACTAGAAACCAGGAGTCTCTAGAACCTGGACAAGACCAAGAGGTCAGGGTGCCCCGCAGCCCTCAGGAAGAGCCTAAGCCCTACCCGGCCTTACTTAGCGAGACCTCATTCAGACTTGACTTCAGAACTGTTAAGATTTTAACTCTTTATTGCTAAGTCACCAAGTTCATGGTAACCTGCTGCAGCAGCAATAGGAAGCTAACACAAGAGCCTCTGGTGGATTCCAGAAAACTCTTATTTGTCTTTCCTGGAGGAACTTCACCTAAAGATAACTAAATAAACGATGAAAAATAAGTATCTCTTAATAGAAGTATTCGGCTATAAACAAAAAATAGAATACTGAAATGAGATTATCACTATTTTGCAAACAAACATCAATGGCTAGCAATATCTCAAAATCAGGGATTATCAAATGTTTGGAAGAAACAAAGAAAATGTTTTAAAAATAAAGTGCTAATTTAATTTTTTTAATTTAAATTTAAAAAATTGGGGCTGGGATTGTGGCTCAGTGGTAGTGATATGCTCGAGTTCAGAACCCCCAAGAGACCACCAGAGACCAAGATAATGTAAGCAGCAAAAGAGGTGTTTATTGGGAGCTAGCTTGGTCCTCCGATCGCACACAGCAACTGGTAACGCTGAGAGGCCCCAAGCCCAGGGTTTGCAGCAGTTTTATACACTCTTTGGGGAAGGCAGGGACTTCACATACATCATAGCATCTCTTAGCAAATCATCACACACTGCGGAAAAATCATAAAACAACTCTAAAACATAATTAGCACATTCACTGGCGGGAACAAGTTGGATAAGGGTGATTGGTTAGTACAAGAGGGGGTTTCGTTTGAACTGATTGGTTTAAGCCACGAGGGGTGTTTGTGCTGAACTACATGGTTTCCCAACATGTTATCAACCACCATAAACTACTGGGAGGGTCATCTGGCATCCCAGGTATTTCCCTGTCTCATGCTGATTGGTGGTTGCTAGGGGGTTGCTATGGGTCCTCACCTAGCCTGACTGAGTCAGGGACACCTGTGCACAGATCTCTCCTGTTATTTGCAGACAAACAACTCACCAGGGTGGGTATGTATCTAGGAGTGCCCTGTGGGTTTTTCCAAGGACAAGGGCCACGCCCGCTTCCATGGACAAGCTTTGCTTGTAGAGGCTGGTTTCTCAAAAATGGAGTCACATCAGTTTCTCAGTAGTGCACTTGCCTAGCATGTATGAGACACTGGGTTCGATTCTCAATACCACATATAAATAAATGAATAATATAAAGGTCCATCAACATCTAAAAAATATTTTTTTAAATAAATTTTAAAAATTAAATGTTAATTACTTTTCTTGGATAAAAATGATGTGATTGCCCTAAATATTTAGTGCAAAACAACTCGACCAAGAACCTATCATAAATTATAAACAGTAAAGAGAAATTCAATTCTAGTAGAGAAGGTTTTTTTTATTATTATTATTATACTGGGGGCTCCAGGGCTCCCTAACATATACCAGAAGTGGACACTCAAGTAAAAGTGGACACTCTGATATGTAAAATAGCACAGTGCTTGTATATAACCATACATCATCCTGTATACTTCAAATCATTCTGGACTATCTACCAAACCTAATACAATGTACATGCTATGTAAACAGCTGTTAGACTTCGTTGTTTTGGGAATAATGTCAAATTATTCTATGTTTTCAATACAGGTACAACTTTTTTCCCAAACATTTTCTATCCAAGATTGGTTGAATCCGTGGGTGTAGAACCCACAGATACAGAGAGCTGACTGTAATACCAAAGCACAAGCAAATTCTAAAATTAAAGAGTTAAAAATGTTCTCCCTCAATACAATCACACAACAAAAAAATAAGCCATTTTCAAAGTATGAATGCTCCTTTCAGTCCTTGTCCATCTGCAGCCATAATTTTTAATTAATTTTAATTTTGGTTTGGACTTTTTCTTATTATTATTTTTTACATTATACCATGACCTACGAAGAAAACACAGCAATTAAATAATGAGGACATAAAAAGTACAATTAAAAACAAAAAGGGAAGTTTAAGAGCATGAAATCAAAAAAAGTTGCTTGGTTTTTTTTTAAGTTTTGGGATGAGGGAGGTCCACGGAAGTGCCCCAGTACTGCCACCTTGGCTCAGATATCCTTTGAGCCAGAGAGAAAGAGAGGCGGGTTTGCTTAGCAAGACTCCACGTCACCTTCAGATTTCCTAGCTTTAGTGAATACTCACCACATGTCCAACCATTTGCTTTTACATATAACAAACAGCAATGTGCTATTACGTTTTCTTGGGGGTTTTATTTTTACAGTTTTTAATTAATTTTGATTTGATTTCTCAGAACATGTTTTGAGGATTCTTTCTGCAAACCAACAAACTATCTTTCAAAAAGGCAGTGGCTAAAGTATCGCTGCAAAGTGTTAGTCCCACCCCAAAGTGTAAGTTTTTATCTTACCACATCCTGGCCAGGAACATTTACTTAACTGTTTGCTAATATAATTGGTAAAATGATAATATAATTGGTATAATGATTCTTCAAGAATTTGAATTTGCATTTCCTTGATTGCCAACCCTGTTTCTGTATATCTGACATTTCTCCTCAGATCAACTGTCCTTACTGGCCAAGGATGACAAAATTTTCAAGGACAGCTCTAACAAAAATTTGATCTCTCAAGAATGAATGGCCTGGAGCAGGGGCAGAATATTTGCCTAGCGCATGTGAGAGGTGTGGAGCCTGTGTTCCCTCATATTGAATCCTGGCAACACAGTAACTGGTGCAACCAGCATACAGAAGAAGTGACACTGTGCCAGATCCTGGGCCCAGGACTTAGAAAACTGGTAGCTTCCAACTCCTGCCTCCTGGAGCCCTGTGAGTCCTCCAAGATGACGACTACCCTGACACTGCTCTGTTGAAGAGCCACACACAAGTGCCACAGCTGACAACCCCAGTTATGCTTAGTTTTCAGTCATCTCCAACAACACGCCAGACACATGAGGAAAGATTCATGGCCCCTCAGGACCAGCCCCCTCACCAGCTGAATGCCATGAGTGACCTGACCACTGAAAGCAGAAAAATCACACAGCTAAGCCCTGCTCAAATCCTTGACCAATAAAGTGAAATATAAGAAAGTCATTGTTTAAGATGATCTGGGGTAATCTCTTACATAGCACCCAGAACACCACCAACTAAATACTTATTAGATAAACAAATGAGCAAATGAATAAAGTAGATGAGATTTCTCTTTCTTTTTTTCTTTCATTTTTTTTTTTTATTTCAGTGCTAGGGATTGAACCTAGGGCTTCGCACATGCTCAGCAAGCACTCTACCACCAAGTCACCCCCCAGCCCTGTTTCTATTTCATGAATGAGGAACAGCACCTGCCTGACCCCACTCTCTGATTCCAAAGCCTCTCAGTTCACCCAGACACCATGGCACAGGTTTGTGTCTCTGGCATCACCCACCAATACCTTGATCCTGGTCCATTTAAATGATCTCATCTGGCACTCGAGTTTAGAAAATTCCAGATGAAAACTGCTATGAAGAATATCTATATTATGTTAACATTGCCTTTCAGGTATATCTCTTTAAAGTCACAATAAACCTGCATACCATCCTCGAAGATCATGCCTTCTTTTAAATTTTATTTTAGTTATGTTGTTTAAGTCTGGCAAATAATAATTATATTTGGGAGTAAAATGTGATGTTTTGATATATGTATACATTGTGGAATGATTATATCAACTAATTAGCATATACATCACTTCAAGTACTTTTTGTAACGACAATGAAAATTTGTCCTTTCAGCAACTTTGAAATATGTAATAATTAGTTATGCTAATAAATAAATATTAATTATGCTTAGTATGTGGTACAATAGACCTAGAAAACTTATTCCTCCTAAGAAACTCTGGACCCCTTGGTCAACACCTCTATCCTTCCCCACCAGCCACAGTCTTTGGTCACCACCATGATACTCTCTACTCCTGCAGGTTCACCTCAGATTCCAGCTTCATCCATACTGTCACAAATTAAAGGATTTCATTCTTTTTGGTAACTAAATATCATTCTATTGTAAAAATATAACACATTTTCCTTATCCATGCATCAGGTGAAGACACTCTTGACTACTGTGAATAACGCTGAGATGAAAATGCAAGTGGACCACCGGGTGCTCACATCAGCCCTTCCCAGTGCAGACTCACATACTCAGAAGCAAGATCACCGGATCATATGACACTCCTATGTTTGGTTCTGAGGAACCTCTGAACTGTCCTCCATACTAATTCACATTCCTACCAACAGCATACAAGAGTTCCCTTCCTCCAATCCTCACAACAACTGTTATCTTTCATCTTCTTAGTCACCGCCTTCTAACGCATGTGAGAGTGTCTCAGTGTGATTTTAATTTGCATTTCCATGATGATCAGGATGTTGAGCATTTTATTAATACACTAGTTGGCTACTTGTATGTCTTCATTTGAGAAAAGTCTGCTCCAGTCCTTCCCCTTTCTTCATCAGGTTGTTTCCTTGCTACTGAGTGGCAATTCCTTATATATTTAGGGTTCAGATGCTTTCCCCCAGCCTCCAGGCCGTCTGTCCACTCTGTTACCTGGTCCCCTGCTATGTGCTTTTCAGCTTGTTGAGTCCCCTTGGTCTGTTTCTGCTTTGGGGATAAGAGCCAAAAAGCCACTGCCCAAACCAATGTTATGGAGCCTTTCCTCTGAGTTTTCCTCTACTAGTTAGTTTCACAGTTTCAGGTCTTGCATTTAAGTTTTTAATCTATTTTAAGTTGATTTTTTTATGTGGTGTGAGACAAAGATCTAATGTCATTCTTCATGTAAGTATCATTTGTCCCAGTACCATTTAATGAAGACACTATCCATTTTTATGCCAGTACCATGACATTTTGATTATGAAAGCTTTGTAGTATAGCTGTCCTCCTAATTTTAAAATGTCCAGGTATCACAGTCTATAGAGAGTGTACACCATTGCTAGGCACAGTTAAGTCCATTTACATCATTTTCCAGACTAAGTGCCTTCCTCTATATATACACTTGTACCACATTTCTCCCACATGCCCTCCAAACATAACAGAAGACAGTGTCAAAATGACCTGCTCCAGAATTCCACAAAGGACATGTAGCTCTGTCATCCCCAAGATTAAGGGTTCTTAATCTGAGGTGCACTGACTGAACCCTGAGATCCTACACAAGTTTATCCATGTACATACTTCTGGGGACAGGACCCACAACATCATCAACCTTGAGTAAATTCAATACACCCCTAAGTATAAACCACCTCTTCTTTTAAATCATTGGTAATAGAAACCACCATTTTCTGAGCACCAGCAACAGCCCAGCTTTAGCCAGGGCTTTTTCCATGAAATCACTCTAACCTCTCTGAAAGCCTGTATGGTATTATTAATGCCGCTTTTACAGAAAGGAAACTAAAGCTCACAGAGATGGTAAAATTTTGCCAAAGCTTTACAAACAATCTCTAATGCTAAAATTCAAAACCAAACCAGTGTGACCACAAATTCTGTGTTCTTTCCACCCAACTGCACTATTGCGAAGACCAAAGGAAGTATAAAACCAGTGTGTGACCTGGCTTTCAAGGTCAACAATTCCAACATCCCAAGCAAATTTTATAATTTCTCAAGGACTTGGGCTGATGGAATATCCAGACTGACACTAAGGCCCTCCTCCAAATGAAAGAGGCAAGACCAAGGATGCTGCACCTCTTATGAACAGCAGTCAGATAAGGCTTAAAGCAGAGAGGCCACTGGGAAGGGAGGAGGTGTGCACAGAGGTGGCCTTGAGGAGGAGCGGCTGCCATGGCAACACAAAGCCGCCGACAGGCTCCTGTTCCCGCAACCCATGGAGTTATAATAAATGTTTTGGGGAGGCATGGAGACAGCATGTCTTGCCTGAGCAAAACAATCAGAACTGAAAATTGATAATCTTGGGTTTTTTCCCCAACCCTACTTCAATATTCCTGGGTTGTGAAGACAGAAAGACCTTGCCTTGCATCATGGCTCTAGGCTAATCAGCTGTGTGACCACAGATAGAGAACTTAAATTTTTATGAGTATGTCCTTTCCAGAAATGATAATGATGTGGGCTCCTTTGAAGGTTAGTTAAATGGGGAATTCAGGACAGGTGCCCAGCACAGAGGCTGAGGCGAAGCAAACCATGCTGTCTCATCCCTCTCTCCCCTCCCTGGTTTCTTCTGATGGCCGCAGGGTTCAGCGCTTGTCTCTCCCTCTCACACACACCTTATCATCCAACGGGTCACCCAAACCTCAGGGTACAGCACACCCTGGGTAGAGAGCACAGGAGAAATGAAGAGTGAGGATTTAGAGCTCTTCATGGCCAAGAGCCTCAAACCTGACCTGTCACCCCTCCTTCCACCCCAGAGTTCCCAAAGGGGCTGTACAAAGAAGCAAGAGCAGAAGAGGAGTCGAAGTACAACTCCGACAATTCCAAATCCAAAGCTGAACTTTCTTAGGAAATTTAAGATCCGAGGTATTTCTGTCATTGTTACTGTTCCCAGAGGGGCGCGTGCAGCTTAATGGAGCTGCCCGGTCCTCTTAGGCAAGTGGATAAAGATAGACGAACACTGAGGAGTGAGGGAGTCAGCCTGCCATACCAGGTGCAGCCTCCCAGGCCTGAAGAGGAAAGCAAGCAAATCCAGAACTTGGGTTCTTCCTGAATGTACAATGAACACTGCACCTTCATTAACAAGGACAGCCCAGTGAATACCCTGGACTCTGAATAATCTGATTAGTAACTCTCCTCTTCATGAGGGATCCAAGTGGAAGAAGGGTAGAAGCTGTAGCCACTAGGAGACAAGAGCATCCCTTCCCCTCGCTCACTCAGCCCCTCTTCTCCCTGCACCCAGCTGCCACTGCCTTCTTCAAACAGCAGCTCCCTGGGGCACCACAGCGGCTTCCTCACTGGTCTCCCTGTCTCTGGGTTTATCCAGCCAAATCTTATAGACCTCTGATCATCCTTCTGCTCAGAACCCTTTAATGACTCCAAATCAATTGCAGAACAAAGCCCTCATAGCAGGCAGCTCCTTCCAGACTCCTGCAGTGGCTCCAGCCTTATCTACAACCAGCCCCCTCCCCTAGCCACTTATTCACACACTTTCCAGGCTCTGTCTATATCCACCCAGTCCCCTCCACCCGGTAAAAATGTCGTAAAATTCTCACCAATTACACTTGGTGGCATACCATGTTCAAGACCCAAGCCCAAGTGGCCATCTCTTCCACAAAGCCCTCCCTGATTAGTCTGGCCCTGGCCAACATCCTCCCAAAATACCATCCACCACTTTGATCTACAAAACTCTACAGCACTCAGAAGAGTGCAGGGCACAGGACCTCATTCAACTCAACAACAATCCTAAGAAGCAGGAATTCTGATCATACCCATATTGTCAATCAGAGTGCTGCCGTTCAAACAGTTCAAGCCACTTAAGCTAAATATCAGGTAAAAAGTGGTAGAACAAGAATTTAAAACCCAGTCTACCCTCCAAAAGGTCAGAACTCTCTAATAACAGACTCCAAAGTTATCAAAATGTCTGAAATGTCAGATAAAAAATCCAAAAGAATGATTCTTAAAAACTTGAAGAGATCCACAAGAACATGGATAAACAGTTAAATGAATTTAGAAAAGTAATGCAGGATATGAATGAGAAATTCAGCAGAGATAAAGGTTCTGAAAAAGAACCAATCAGAAATCTTAGAAATGAAGAACTCAAAAATTCAGTTGAAAGTCTCAACAACAGACTACATCAAGTAGAAGGAAAACTATCAAAGCTTGAAGACAGGTCTTTTAAAAATCACACATTCAGACAGACATAAATAAAAAAAATATATAAGAAAGAATAAAGAGAACATTCAAAATCTTTGGGACAACGTTAAAAAAAATCAAACACCTGCATCATTAGGATACCCAAAGGGGAAGAAATGATGGTTAAGGCCACAGAAAACCTACTCAATGAAATGATAGCGGAAACCTTCCCTATCTCGGGAATGCCATGGGATCTAGGTACAGGAGGCCTAGAGAACCTCACATAGACATGACCAGAAAAGATCCTCACCACACACCATGTTAGAGTCAAACTGTCAAAAGTATAAGACAGCCAGGCGTGGTGGTGCATGCCTGTAATCCCAGCAGACTGGGAGGCTGACACAGGAGAATTGCTATTTCAAAGCCAGCCTCAGCAACTTAGCAAAGTACTTAGCCACTCAGGAAGACCCTGTCTCTCAATAAAATATAAAAAAAGGTCTGGGGATGTGGCTCAGTGAGTGAGCACCCCTGGGTTAAATCGTCAGTACCAAAAAAAAAAAAAAAAAGTATAAGATGAAGAAGGAATTTTTAAATCTGCAGTTTTTAAATCTGCACATTCCAGGGCAACCCAATTAGACTAACAACAGATTTCTCAGCATCAACCTTACAGGTCAGGAGGTACTGAATGATGTATTTCAAGCCCTCAAAGAAAAGAACTGCCAACCAAGATTACTACACCAAGCAAGGCTGATTTAACAGACATTTACGGAACATATCATCTAACAGCTGCAAAAACACATTCTTTTCATCAGTGCGAGAAACTTTCTCTGGAACAGACCATAATTAAGGTACAAAACAAGCCTTAAGAATTTAAAAAAACTGAAATCATATCATGTACCTTTTGATCACAATGGAATCAAACTAGAGATCAACAGCAAGAGAAGTTTTGGAAATTATATAAATACATGGAAACTGTATTTATACACACCCTTCTAAGGCACACCCCCGGTGACACTCCTCCTCCATCCATGCCCCACCAGCCTTTGGTTACCACCCAGTCAGTCCACTCAGATTAGGATGGTCTGATTAGGTTACAATCTAATTATTCTACCTCTGAATACACTTGAATTAACACAGGAGCTTTTCAAGGACACCTAATACCTAAACCGTAACAACCAAAAACAAATAATGAAAGCAAATAAAATTAAAGTCTCTCAACAAAGACAAGTCCAAGATCAGATGACTTCACTGCTGAATTTTGCCAAACTTTTAAACAGCTCATTTACAAGGCCAGCATTGTCCTGGTACCAAAATCTGACAAGGACACAATAAAAAGAATAGACCACGGTGTTTGGGGTCACAAAATTCTCAACAAAATACTAGCAAATCAAATTCAACAGCACATGGAAAAGATCAGATGCCTTGATGAAGTTGGTTTAATTCTAGGGATTCAAGAATGGTTCAACATACCCAAATCAATAAACAATATATCCCATAAATAAACAATATAAACCATATGATCATCTCCACAGATGCAGAAAAAGCAGTTGATAAAATTCAACATCCCTTCATGATAAAAGCCCCACATAAATTACTTACAGAGTGATCAGACCTCAACATAATGAAGGCTGTATATGACAGACCCACAGCCAACACCGTACTACATGGGAGAAAACTGAAAGCACTTCCTCTAGGATCAGGAACAAGGCAAGTGTGCTCTCTACTCTTATTCAATATAGTATTAGGAATTTTAGCCAGGGAAATTAAGCAAGAGAAAGAAATAAAAGGCATACAGACGATGAGATTCTGTACAGAGAAAAACCTGAAAGTTTCACCAAACGACCATTAGAACTGATAAATTTAGCAAAGTAACAGGATACAAATCAATGCACAAAAATCAGTAGCTTTTCTATACACCCATAATGAATTTGCTGAGAAAGAAATCACAAAAACAATCCAATTCACAGGAGTCACAAAAAAATAATAAAATACTTAGGAGTACACTTAACCAAGGAAGTAAAAGACCTCTACAACGAAAACTGCAAAATACTGAAGACGGAGACTGAAGAAGACACTGTAGGGTGAAATGATCTCCCATGTTCATGGACCAGAGAAATTGATATAATCAATGCCCATACTTCCCAAAGCAAGCTACTGTTTCAATGCAAATACCATCAACATACAAATGACATTCTTCAGAGAACTAGGAAAAAAAATCCTAAAATTCATGGAAGCACAAAAAACCCCTAAATAGCCAAAACAAACTTGAGCAAAAATAAAAAAAATTAAAAAATATAGAGCACAGTACCAGATTTCAAGACATACTATAGGACCATAGTAACAAAACAGTATGGTATTAGCATAAAAACAGACACACCAATGGAACAGAACAGAGGATCCAGAAATAAATCCATGCATCTTCAGCCATGTGATTTTTAGACGCCCAAATGTACATTGAAGAAAGGACAGCCTCTTCAACAAATGGTGCTGGGAAAACTGGAAGTCCACATGCAGAAGACTGAAACTCAGCCCCTTATGCTGCATAAAAAGAAATTCAACTTAAAATAGATCAAAGATCTTAATGTAACATTTAACACTCTGAAACTACTAGAGGAAAGAGTTGAAGATACTGGCAGAGACAGCAATTTCCTGGATAGGACTCCAAAAGCACAGGAAACAAAAGCAAAAACTAACAAACAGAATTCCCCCAGAATAGAAAGCCTCTGCAAAGCTAGGAAACCGGAGAGGAGACAGCCCACAGGATGGAGGAAACCTCTGCCAGCTATTCAAATGACAGAGGATTAATATCCAGGATATATAAAGAACTCCAAAAAAGGACAACGAAAAAGTAATTCAACTTCAAAAGTGGGGAAATGATCTGAATAGACACTTCCCAAAAGAAGTACAAATAGTCAATAAATAACATGAAAAAAATGTTCAAAATGACTAGCCATCAGGGAAACAAATTAAAACTACAATGAGATTCCATCTCACCTCAATTAGAACAGCTGTTATCAAAAAAAAAAAAAAAAAAACAGCAAATGCTGGTGAGGATGAGGATAAAAAGGACCACTTACACACTGTTGCTGAGAATGTAAATCAGCATAGCCACCACGGAAAACAGTATGGAGGTTTCTCAGAAAACTAAAAAATAGATTTACCATATGATCCAGCCACACACCCGGGTATATACTAGAAGGAACTGAAATCAGTGTACTATAGAGATATTTGCAAATCCATGTTTATCAAGGCACTATCTACAATAGGCAAGTTATATAATAAACCTACTAGATGCTATCAATGGATGAAAGGATAAGGAAAGTGTGGTATCATTACATAATGGAGTGTTATTCAGTCATAATGGAAAACAAAACCATATCACTTGCAGGCAAACGGATGAAACTGAAGAGCATCATGTTAATAAGCCAGACTCAAAGCAAGCACTGCACGCTTTCTTTCATCTGTGGAATCTAGAGGGGCACAAAAGATGACACAAAAGTAGAAGGGGGCTCTGGAGTAAGGGAAAAGAGGTCGGAGGAGAGGGAAGCAGGGTCAAAGAAGGCAACAGGGAGGGTGAATGTGATCAAAGTAGGTCACACGCATTATAAAAATGTCACAACGAAACCCATTCATTACTTTGTGTAATTAATATGTGCTAATTTTTATAATTTTTAAAAACTAAAAAGAGAACAACCATATGATCTAGATATCCCATGTCTAACTATGCATCCAAAAGAAAAGAAGTCAGCATAAAAAAAGAAACCTGCACATCCATGTTTATCACTGCGCTACTCACATTATCCAAAGTATGTAATCAGCCTAGGTACCTGTCAACAAATGCATGGATAAAGAAAATATTGTTCTTCCGGTGGCAGAGCGGCAGATTACTATGTGCGGGGCAAAATGGAGCTTGAGGTCATGAGCAGACAGATACACCAGCCCAGTAAAGCCAGCTGTCTTCCCCCATCTGACTGTGGTGCTTCTGGCTACTGGCATGTTCTTCACCTCCTGGTTCTTCGTTTACGAGGTTACCTCCACCAAGTACACATGGGATATCTACAAAGAGCTCCCCATCTCCTTGGTGGCCTCACTCTTTATGGGCTATGGAGTCCTCTTCCTCCTTCTCTGGGTCGGCATCTACGTGTGAGCTCCCAAGGGTAACCACCAAATCCCTCCACCAAATTCCACTTCACTAAATCCCTGCTTTTGTAAATTAATTTTTTTTACTGTTGCTAGAAGTGTCCCACCTACTGCTCAAATATAGGAAGATGTGTGACAAAAAGAAAAAGAAAAAATTATACAAGTACACAATGGAGTATTACTCAGCCATAAAGAATAAAACCCTGTCATTCGAAATACCACATGCTAACTCTCATATGTAGAAACTAAAGAATAAAATCTTGATCTGGAAGTAAAAGGATTATTAAAGAACGTGAAAGAATAGGTGAGGGTAGAGACAAGTAAAAGCAGCTGGGTAGACACAGTAGATCAATGGTAGATCAATGCATGATGTACACAAGCATGAACATATCACCATGAATCCCATTAATTTGCTCAATTAACACATGTAATAAAAATTTAAAAATAAAAATGAAACCTGTTATGTATTCTTTTTTATCACTCCAGTGGTATTCCAAATGGAGCCCAAGAAATCCAAAGATCAGGAATACCCAAACGTCGCTGGATAGCAGAATCACCCAACTACATGTTCCAGGGAATCCCCTACTAGAAATTGATTCAGCTGGCAAGGGGAAGAGGACACAAATTCACATTTTGTTTTAATGCCTAAGAAATCTACAGAGCCCCTTGGATGCACCTGTTTTATTTGCTTATGAACAAGAGCTACTAGAAAAAGTTTGAAAACCCCTATCCTTCATCAGACACCCACCCTGCTTTACAGCAAGAACTGCCACAGCAAGATCTGCATAAGGTCACTGAATGACAGGTGTGAATTTCTACACTAATAGGCGATTTTCCTTGAAGATTCATAGGTGCTCTCGGGGCCAACACTGAGCTGAGAGCTGCCTTTGCATATCAGGACTCTTACAGCATGTCTGGTTTTTAAAAAGTGGATTATTTGAAAAATAAAATATCCCTACAATCTTAGAATTGCATTAGAAATGAAAAGCCAGGCCATCACACTTCCTTCTCCAGCCAGCTAGTCAGTTTTATCTCTGGCCAGATGGAGAATGAGAAGGTTCTCATCCATCAAATTTCTACCTTATCAGGTTGCACTGTGAGAAAGCCTGTCAAAGTGCTCAGTGGTTACCTTTAAATATACAAAGGAAATTTCTCCAAAATCTTAATGAGGTATAGGTACTTGGTGATGTGAGAAGAATTTCCAGAATTAGTTCAAGACCTGGTGTTCAAACCACGTTCTGTGGAGCCCCATTGCTGTGGAGGAAGCAGTCACAAAGGGAGAGCAAAGGATGCCAGGCCTCCCCCCCACTTCAGCCTGCGCAGCTCCACTTTCAGGTTTTTTCTCCATAAAAGTTCATATGAACAAAGAATTAATATGCTTTAATAAAAGAAAACACACACACACAATGGAAGCCACTGGAGTGAAAGTCCTGCCATGGAGAGCTGGCAACCACCCCCATCTAACTGGGGCCACCTGTGCAGATTACAGAAGTTCAGAGCCGGGCTCAAGGCAGCCCTCCCCAGAACTCCTGGGAAGAAGAAACAAAGCAGCAGGAATTCAAACCGGGCAGGCCCAGTGGGGTCAGCACCAGACAGAACACCACACCTTTCTAAAAGCCCACCCGCAGGATGCACCCGAGGTCCCGGCCCCCTCCTCCAGCCCCACCTCCTCTTCCCCAAGTGCCAGGCTTATTCATGCCCCAAGCCTTGGCACAGCCCTTCCCTCTACCAGTAATGCATTTCCACCTCTCAGTCCCTTGGGAAAACAGCTCCTTATCCTTGAGTCTCCACTCAAATCCACCTCCTCCCTGAAGCCTTCCTCCTCCACAGTCCCAATCTCAGAGTTCCCAAAGCATTTACTCCATCCTGTTATCAGCACTCACCATGCTACATGCATTTCTATTACATTTCCCCACTAGGTGCCTTCAGAGAATAGCATATTTGATTTCAGTCCAGTTCTCCCAGTGCCCAGGACAGAGCCTGGCACAGAAACAAGAAAATAAGGAGCGATAAGAAAAGGTCTCCCTGTCTGTGCCCTCATAGAGATTATGGCAATTCCTCAGGAAAACTGTTGGGGACAGACTTTTAAAGTCACAGCAGCCTCATGCATGAGCCACCAAGACACTCCAAAGTCTCAATCCAAGAACATTCTGACCCTCTTCCTGGTGGGATCAATGGGCTAGACAGAAACAGACAAGCACTTTCTTCAGTGCAGAGGTTACTGTTGAGCAAGGAGGAAATGTCTCTAGCTTGGTGACTTGATTGGTAAAGGGAAGACCACATTTGTTAATCAACAGTGTCCAGTAGATTCTTGTGGGCAGTGGTTTGTCATTCAAAGTCCCAAGTCAGCACCTGCAACAATATTAACAGCAGGAAAAAAGCAAAGAAGAAATCTGACCAAGCTGAGCATCTACTTCTCTATACCAGGATCACATGTTAAATTTTATTCCTCATCTGTTTGATGCTAAGATAGATTAAAATCAACTATATTTTAGGGGAGTAAATGTTCATTTTAAGAGGTTAAGTAGCTGGCATAGAGGTTAAGCACCTCTAAGTGAAGCTGCAGTTCCAACCCTAGTACACACTGACTTCCACTACTCCAAAGAAACCTACTAACATTGCTTCATCTCTCCATTTATTGATCATTTATGGTGTGCCAGGTATTATGCTAAGGGCTATACCCTATCAACTAATCCCTGTTCTTCTGATAAGAAATGGATGCCATGGCTCAGAGAGGCAAACTGTGTGTGAGTGATAGAGCCAGGACTCAAATCAAGCGTGACTCTAGTCTCTGTGTTCAGGCTCTTTTAAGAAACTAGAATTGTCAGGGACAGAACTTCCTCCAACACAGTTCATTTAAACTGCACATAATTCTACAAGAATGCCAACTTAAGATCTTCACACCTGATTTTAAAAATAACAGGGGAGAGTCTGAGCCTGGTAAAATCACACCACCACAGCTCTGTGTTCTTGGCCCTAATCAACCACCAGAGACATTGTCTCCAAAGCCACCATGTTTTGATTATGGTTCTCCAAGAGATGTACTAAATGCCATCCCAATCTCCTTTGGAGCCATCCAACAATGAGAAGCATGAGAACTAGAGGAGTTCGGGCTGAACCTCCTGAAGTTAAACCACTCCATGAAAGCACATGGGATCAGCTAGCTGGGTGCAGGTACAACTTTAATTAGATTGGGGGCTTCAACTAGCAAATGCATCCCATGGAGCCAAGTGCCCAGGTACTAAGGCACAGGACAGCAGTTGACAGGCCCTGTAACAGAGGGGAGCATTACGAGCTGTCTGGGGATGCCATCTCAGCCGAGGCCTCACACAGGCTGCAGTGCAGAAAGACAGAAAGACAAGACGATGATGCCTCGCTCCTCCTCCTTACCATACAATACTGAGTGCCTGAGCCAGAGACAGCAAATCTGAAATAAAGAGCCCTCTCTCACCCTTCACCAAACACACACACTCAGGTACACACACAAGTTGGGCTAAAAGGAGAAAGCATCCTAAGTCTCTGGGGCCAAATAACGTGTGAAAGTTAGAGATGAGAGAATAGGAAGAGAAAATCCCAGCAGCATCGCCATCACAGGCCACAGAGGCTAGGACACTTCAACACCACCGTGAGCACAATGAATTGCGAATACAGGGGTTTTGTTTGTTTGCAAAGGTCTTCTGAATTTCCTTAAAGCAATATGGGTCCTCTGGCACAGGGAGGTATAGCACAATACAAGGGACCTATCTGAGAGCCTCACTTTTCAACCTATCTCATTATAAAGTAAAAGCGAAAGTGTGCACTCACAAGGCCTAATGATGTGCCTGTGCCATTACAAAGAATTGCACTGAACAAACTGCACATCTCCCTCAGGACCATACTGAGCCAACTGGCACTGGGTTGCTGCAATTGCAGGCATGACGACCAACCCCCTGGCCCAACTCCTCCTGTTCATGCATGATCAGGCTCAGTAAGCCATCTGCCTCTCATCCAAACTGTGCTTCCAGCAAAAGCACTATCTCCCCCAAAATGCCTAAGACCTGGCACAATGAGACTGGCAACAAATGCTTTTGGCGTGAGCTAAGGATAGTTTGATCACAACCAAAAGAATTTATGGACTTTCACAGAAACTAGGACCACCCAATATGGTCCTCTACGCAGACCTGAAGTCAGGCCTCATCTGTAAACCCGGGTGCAGTATTTCCAACTGATTTTGAAGCTCTTGTCCAAGAAAGAGAATAACGGGAAATAAACAGCTAGATACAGTCCCAGGAACTGAGACCTCAATGTGCACAAGCTCGGTGCCGTGTGCAGAGCTGTCTGCTGGAATGGGAGCTGCGGAGGGCTCTGCACACCGCAGTCCTCCTCACACGAGCGCAGAGGCGATTCCTCCTTCAGGCCCAGTGGCAGTGAAATCATCTTCACATGGTCTTCTTACAGGCACTGGCGACCTTGTGACAGAATTTCCCTTTTTACTCTCCCTGCCAGGAGCTACCAGCTGAACTTTAAGTTCCCTCTTTGCTCCATGCTGCTGTTTCGCCATGCAGCTGTTTTTCCCTTGACCCTGAGTCCTTTGTTTTTAATTGCATTGAATTTTACAACCTTCTGTAAACCTTCACAAATGTTTCTGAAACAGAGAAAGGAACAAATTATAATTTTCAAGGCTTCAAATAATCAGAAAATATCAAGTTGGTTTTCTTAAGGGCATAATTTGCTGGTCTGCTAAATATGTAAAATTCCTTTCTTCCAAAAGCACAGGGTTCTTAACTGGTGGCTCGCCACTGCCATGACATGACGTCTTAGGCAAACTCCTGGGTCCGTGTCACATATATAGACAACCATGGTCAAGCCACTGAAGTTATGAGGCTCAGATGAATCTCTAAAATGGAAACAGTATTCTCCGGCCCCAAAACAAGGTTGTGGGCCACACGAGAAAATAGAACATCTATAAACTACAAGGTGCGACCAACAACTAGAGATCTTGCCTGCTGCGCTTCCATCACTGAATAGCAGTTTCCTTGACTAAAGAAAGTGTTGAAAACGGGGCTGACTGTGGTCTGAGAGCAACACTGTGCTTTGGACATCTTCTTACCAGTGTTTTCCTCACCCTGCCTGTGGGACGTGGTAAAGTTCCAGGCAGCACATGAGACCCAAAGCTGAGCACGGGAGTCCTCACAGGGGAACTGTGAATGTGCCCCAGCGCGAGGAGCCACAGCTGCGCAGGCTGCGCAGGCTGCGCAGGGCCAGGTTTCTGCCCTCCTCCTCGGTGCTCTGGACTCTCAGACCTGGCTAACAGGTCCGGGAAAGAGCTGTTCCATCTTCTCATTTCCTCATCTCCCAGCTGTCCCTCATCAATCATCCTCTGGCCATCCAGACCACAGGTCCTTCTAAACTGCAAATCTAATCCTGTCAATCTTCTGCTTAATTCCCCTCCTCGGGGCTCCACAATCTAGAGGTCAGGTCCAAGCTCCCAAACTCTTTATCCCAGGCCCTCTGAAGGCCAACTTTCCTCCAGGTAATCTCCAGTCATGGCCCTAGAGGCCACTGCCCTTCATTACAGCCCCAAATTCCTCTTCTCCAAACAAATCATATTCTGTTCCTCTGCCTTCAGTACAAAATCCCCCTTTAGCAGCACCTACTTGTTGACCTTCAGCTCAAACTTCAGAACCAATTCCAAAGTTACAATCCTCAGGAACCCTCTCTGGTCCTATAAGCCACTTCCTTTCTCTGTGCTCCCAGGGTAGTGTGTCCCCATCTCTGTTGTAGAATTGTGCCCACAGCCAGGAGAGGACCTGTTCAATGGATCCAATGCTGCCAAATGTATAAATGATCGATTTGCTTTGCCAGGGAAGAAAGAGAGGCTACTAAGAGGACTGGGTTTTTGTCCCACTGTTTCAAACCAAAAGCAACACCAGTAGCAGCTGGCAAGTGGGAGGCACTCAGGTTAATTAATTAAAGAGCCTAGTAAACAGAAACAGCTGATGAGATATGCAAGGCTAGAGGGTTATGCTACACCTGTGCCTATCCTTCACCAGGAAGCAAAACTGGCTCCCCAACAAGTCTCCCCAGAATCTACACCCTACAATCTGATGCAAAACATTCTCATAAAATGAACACAGCCAAATTCTTAGACTATAACCAGAAGTGAAGCAGACATACCATCGGGATGCAATATATATATGCGAAATGAAGAACACCCTCCCAAATCATCCTGTCAGACACATGTGTAGGACTTGCTGAGAAGCCAGGAAGCTCTGAGCCCCAGAAGTGCGGACCTGAGCGAAGCACTCAGCGTGCACAGCTGTTGCTTTGTCTGGCCCAGGGTGTTGCAACCAAGTACTTCTTTCTAGGTGCCTGCTCGCCTGCCTCCAAACATGCGGCTCTAGAGAGGCTGCCAATGAAGGTGTACACATGAGCACACACACACACTCCTGTCAAAGCAGATGGCATGGGACCCATGCTGGGCTTCTTAGTACCTCACCTGCAAGAAAAAGCAGCCATCTCCAGCCATTATGAAGTCAAACAACAACAAGTGCTGGCGAGGATTCAGGAAAAAGGTACACTCATACATTGCTGGTGGGACTACAAATTGGTGCAGCCAATTTGGAAAGCAGTATGGAGATTCCTTGGAAAGCTGGGAATAGAACCATCATTTGACCCAGCTATTCCCCTTCTCGGACTATACCCAAAAGATCTAAGAAGAGCATACTACAGGGACACGGCCACATCAATGTTTATAGCAGCACAATTCACAATAGCTAGAATGTGGAACCAACCTAGATGCCCTTCAGTAGATGAATGGATTAAAAAATGTGACATTTATACACAATGGAATATTACTCAGCACTAAAAAATAATAAAATCAGGCAAATGGATGATGGCATTAGAGCAGATTATGCTAAGTGAAGTTAGCCAATCCCTAAAAAACAAATGCCGAATGTCTTCTCTGATATAAGGGGGTGACTCAAAATGGGATAGGGAGGAAGAGCATGAGAAGAAGACTACCACTAAATAGGGAAGACAGGTAGGAGGGAAAAAGAGGGAGAGGGGAGTTGCACAGAAGATGGAAGGAGAATCTCATTGTTATACAGAATACATATATGATGTTGTGATGAGAAAAAGAAAAAAAAGTGTGTCACATTAGATTGGATAGAGAGAAAGGATGGGAGAGGAGGGGAGGAGTAGGGGGGATAGGAAGGGCAGCAGAATAGAATAGACAATATGATTGATGTATGTACATTCCATGTATGTATTATATATAAAAATGCATTCTATTGTCATGTATGACTAAAAAAAAATAAATAAAATTAAAAAAAAAAGAAAAGAAAAAGCAGCCATCTCTCAGAGTCGTCCGCCCTTACAGCAACTTCACTACACAAGACAATGTATTTCCCTTTCACCAAAGCCAGTCAGCTAGGTACCTGCTGCTTCCAAGGAGCCCCCCTCAGAGTGTACTTGCCCAACCCCTTCCTAGCACAATCCTGGCCTCCCAGTCCTTGCCAAATATTCTAACCTCCTTATGAAAATGTACACATGTTATGCAGAAGTGCATCTTATGTCAGCAGCAGACCAAATTCTTTTAGAAGCACCAGGGATTTTATGAATAAGTGAATTATGGATCCAACAATGTTATAGAGAGATTTCAAATGCTGACCAAATGATAAGGTTAAAAAAAGAAGCACATAGTATATATATATGAGTGTATAATTACATGTGTGCATGTATCTCCCCACCTGCCCACCATCCAAATTTTACTAAATAAACATTTTTATGATGACAGGGGCAGGGGACTATTCTAAGCCAAATAAATAAATAAGAATCCAACAGTGAAGAACACTGGAATGAACCATGAAAACTTCAACTCCATAAAGGACCTCTGGCCAGGCTTTTCTTTGCCTCGTTCGTAAGGCACACTACTCCAGTCTTACCCCTGTCACTCAACTCATGTGTCATCTCCTCCCAGAAGGTCTCCCTGGCTACTCCAGGCCACTAGGATCTTCTGCACAAGTATACAGTACGTTACATGAGTTAGCTGTCAATGGTAAACTGCTTTACACTTAGTCATGTATAAGATTTCATCTTCCTTAGAAAAGTAAAACCTTCAGAAGCTTCCCTGGCCTCCCATCAGCAGCTAAACCAGATGCATTTGATGTTCAACAACACTGACAAATTTGGAAACTGGCCTGCTCATGGCAGGCAATAATCCGGTATACTCTACTACTGCTGGTGGCAGCCTGAGTTGAACCAGTCCTCTGTACTAATATCTGGCTGCATAATTAACCAATATAAAGATTTGCACCATATGACTTAGTAATCTCATTCTTCAGAATCTGCCTGAGGGATTTCAAGAAAAAATGATTTTATGCCCAAAGATATTCATTGTGGCATTATTTAAACAGCAGAAATATCCAACAAAGGAGGAAATCATTAAGTCATCACGTGAAAGTCATCACGTGAAAGCCATCAGTGAAAGAGTATGCACTGCTGCACGTGATCACTGTGGAGCCTCGCAGAAGGAAGTTGCCTATGATAGAGTGAGTGCTCCAAAAACACAGGACAGGATTTAGTCTCTGATTAGACAGAGCCCAGGAGCATCCCCACTGGAGGGGAAAACTGGAAACAGTGTTGTTTTGTTAAGGTGGTAAAGTTGTAGCTGACATTTTCTTATTTCTCTAAACTTCCATTACTGCTCTCTTAATGGTTATTAAAAATGTTATTAAAATACACAAACATTTGTACTTCAATTCTCTGTTCAGTCTTAACATTAGGATTTCACCTAATCTTGGCAGCCCTGCCAAAAGCAACCCCAACCAGTGATACCCAACGCTCTCTTTAGAGCCCTGTGCTCTAACGACTGCCTGGCTCTGGAGCAGGTAATTTAATTAACCTGAGTGTCAGTGATCACTCCGACTCAGGCCCTGTCCTGCCTGATGGCACCAAGGCTGGGTGTCTGGCTGTGACTCTCAGGAGGAATTAAATTAAAAGATGCTGAATACTTACATTTTGATAGAATTGAAATTTAATAAGCCTACCAAATTGACAGAGAATTTTTAGATGCTAATATCCAATGCTGAATGGAATGCAGCCTTTTAAAAAGATGACACAGAGAAACCTGGGACAATCTTTGTTCCAGGACAATTTGAGTCTATAAAAGTCTTTAAAATATTCACTGATTGACCCGGTAATTATACCTTTATCAAAAATAATCAGTGGCTAAATATTATTCACATAAATACTCACGTAGAAGGATGTTTGCTGCAGCATTTGTTACAAGGCAAAAAAAGTAAAACGACCTAAAGGCTCTACACTAAGGGACTATTCAACACACTGCGTCACCTCCGAGTCATGGAAAACCACGCTGAAACAAAAACTGTGTTTCTCAAGAACAATCATGCAAAGAACCAACACTGAATCAAAAAGGGCCTACAAACTGCATTCTCACCTTGATACCAATAGTGAGAGGCAAAGAGAGAACTAAAAGGACTGAAACAGCAGATAGTTAAGACTGGTGGTTTCTAGGTGAGATGATGATGAGTGAAGTATTCTCTGTATGTTTTTCCCATTTTTCTATTTTCTGCACTGAATATCTCCCTACAACCCAAACAGCAGCACAAGGCAGGCCAAACGCACCACCCACCATCAGGGGCCGGGCGCCTCTCACCTGGATGGTGCGGGCTCCCCTGCTCCCCTCGCAGCGGGCTTCCTCCAGGTCCCTCTCCAGTCTCGCCTTCTCCTGCTGCAGGTCACTGAGCTCCTGAGTGACCTTCTTAATGCTCCTCCGCAGTCTGTGGTTCTCCGAACTCTTAGTCAGGTTTTCTGAGCGCAGCTCAGCCAAGAGGGCTTCCTTTTCTGTCAGAGCAGCCTGGGATCCTTCAGAGCCCTGGAAAAGAAGGGAGGGGGTGAGCTGATTTTCATGCCTCATTAAACAAACCAGGAAATCTGTTCCTTTTTCGCCTTGGGGGGGAAGAGGAAAAGAGAAAGATTAACATAGACAACATTCAGGTTTCAAAGCACAAACAATATGAAGATTTTGGACTAACAGAGGATGTTTATATTATGATCAGATATGAAAGAAAGCCTATACTTGTGTAGAAGAAGTATTTTTGAACAAAAGAAAACACAAAATGTTAACAGTAACTAACTTTAGTGGGGTGAAGATATAGTAGGTATAGTTTATTTTTTCTTCATTTCTCTATATTTTCAAATGTTCTGAGGTAAGTGAACATGTTACTTTCATAAAGACAAAAAAAAAATGTCATTTTAAAAAGGAAGAAAATCAGCAGCTTCACAGCTTCACTTGAAAAGTAGTGATGGATCTAAGCACTAGCTGTTAAGATGGCTTAAATCCAGAGGACGACAAGGAGAGGTCAGCATGGTAGTTCCAAGGGTCACTTTGAAAGGCTATAATTTCAGCAAAGTCCAAGAGTTTGTCAAGAACACCTTATTTCATTAATACACTGTTCACCTGAAAAACTGCATTCGTGATCACAAACATGAAAAAAAAAAAAAGCCATGACCCAGCAATAATTAAAGAGAGCAAATTAAAACAAGTTCTCAGATATCAAGCAAGACTGTTTTAATGGGATACTCAGGGCTGGCAAGCTTGTGTGAATGGCACAACTCTTCATAGTTGTTCTTGAATAGCCAGACATGCAATCATGGAACAGTGGTCCACTTTATTCTGAGATATACATAGCCCTTGCTGCTCTGCCACTGTGGCTTATTTTTAAAAGGTCATATTTCTTTCTCTTCTCTACCTGCTCCTCCCTAATCGCTCCCCTTCTCTAATCTCAGGGGAAACAGATTACCTTCCTTCCCCATCCCAGGCAGAGTTATCTGTCCTTGAGCACACAGGAACAAAGTAATGCAGACTCTGGGGATGGCACCAGAAGGTCTCAGAAATAACAGCCTCCCAAATTAACAAGTGAATTACAACTCTGGACAGAGAACATGTGGAATGTAGCCTTTGGATCTCAGCCTCTGGGACAGGAGTCCTCTATGTTTCTCCTTTGCTGGCAAAGCAATAAAAACTTTTCTTTTTCTCAAAACTGGGTCCTCGTTATTGGATTGGCATCAGGGATAAGGACCAAGCTTTTGGTAACACCCAGAAGCCAGGAAATATATTGGGAGAAATGTAAATAAATATAACCCTAGATGGACAGATTGATATATACATCGAGTACATCTGAATAGCATAAACACGTTCACACTCATCCCAGTAATTCCATTCCTTGAATTGAATCTCAGAAGATCCCAAAATATGGGGGGTATTTACAAAGTCATTCATCAGTCCTCGTCCCCAATACCAATCTAATAATGAGGACACATTTTGAAAAAAAGAAATTTTATTGCTTTGCTAGGGAAGGAGAAACACAGAGGATTCCTGTCCCAAAGGCAGAGATTTTGCCCATCAAGGGGAACAGAGGATTTTTAAAGAGGTAATCCAAAGGCTACATTCCACATGTTCTCTGTCCACAGTTGTAATTCACTTGTTAATTTGAGAGACAGTCATTTCTGAGATCTTTTGGTTCCATCCCCAGAGTATGCATGATTTTGTTCCTACGGTGGGACAGATACCTCTGCCTAGCATGGGGAAGGAAGTTGATCCTGTTTCCCCTGAGATGAGGGAGGAGCAAGGAGAGAAGAGAAAAAAACATGTCCTTTAAAAAATAAGACACAGTGGCAGAGCAGCAAGGGCTATATTCAAAGCATAAAGTGGACCAATGTTATATTATCACTTATAACAGTAAAAAATAAGAAACAACTTAAATATGCAAAAATAAAGTATGATGAATATACACAATGAAATCTGAAAACTACATTTACAAAGAATCAATAACATGGGAATATATCCAAGTTACAGTGTTATACGAAAAAAATAAAAAACGTAATTTTAAATGATGTAAAAAAAATCTATACATAAAAGAAAGTCATTAAGAAACACATTAAAACATCAATATTGAGTGGGTCATTTCCAGATTTCTTCTTTTTCTTTCTAATCAGGGGAGGAGTGGAAGCATATGTAATCTTCTAATCAGGAGAAAATAAAACTTTTTAATAAATCTGTTCTTTTACTTTGACTAATATGCAAAATTAAGAATTCAAAAGGAGCTGACAGTTGAATTCTCAAAAGCTACAATTCAGACTCGAATAATAGCTCCAGCTTCTTGGCCTTTCCAGGTCACAGGTGTTCAGGTGTCAACCCAGTTGTTCAGGAAGTGGACTACAACCACGGTGAACCTGGGGGCTACAGACCTCTGCTGTTTGAGGGCTACCTAAACCCAGTCATCGGGCCTATGTTCCCCTAATTGCTTATTTGACACAGAGCAACATGAAATGAGAGTGAGCACCAATCAAACTGCAATGTAAGTTTACGAAAGCTTCCGGTTTTATTTCTTTGGAAATTAATAAAAAGTGGGAAACCTAGGTCAAAAGGCCAAAAATATTTTTTTAAATGTCTATGACATCCAGGCATGGTAATGCACTCCTATAATCCCAGTAACTCTGTAGGCAGGAGGAATGCAAATTCAAGTTCAGCCTCAGCAAATTAGCAAGGGCCTAACAACTCAATAAAACTCTGTCTCAAAATAAAAAATAAAAAGGTCTGGGGATGTGGCTCCACGGGTAAGCAACCCTGGGTTCAATCCCCAATACCCCACCCCCACAAAAAAATGTTTAAACTCAACCAATAAATAGAAAGTATACAATGATTGTTAAAATTCCTCTTGAACAACAGTTACAACTCCCCTTTTGTGCTTTATTAAGCACTGATTTTATAAAAGGAGCTAAACAAACACTTTTACATACAGGGTGTCTCTCTTTTTCATACCAACTGCAAAAGTACACATTTCTGTGCCCATTTAAATAACAAGTTGAGAACTACTAAATGACTAGTCTGTCTTCAGACCACAGTGACTAGATCTGGGATTCAAATGACTCAGGGCCCGTGTTCTTTCCACAGCACTGCACTGCCCTGCCCAGATCAGTGAGGATTCCAATGAACTCAAACAAAAAAAAAAAAGAAAAAAGAAAGAAACAAACAAACAAGAATGAAAACAAGGAGAATGAGTTGGGGGTGGGGGTGGAGGTTAGAGACAGGAACATCAATTAGGCACTTGTTAAATGTGCCTAATTTTGATATTAACAGTTATTATCAAGCAATGAAAGTTCTACAGGATTTCCACATAAATAGGAATGGTGAAACTTCTTTAAATATCTAAGCTTAAAGAATTTAAATGCATTGATTCTATTAATTTCGTAACACTGTCCACGTTGAATTTTCCTTAAATGGCTTTTTGATCTACTTCTCTGGAGGGCTTTCTACCTTTTTCTGAATGATGCTCAATTGCAAATATTTGGTCCAATTAAACATGGTCAGAAGCTAAAGGCCAAATATAATCTTAAACAAACCACCCTTGCCAACTGTGTAGAAACATGTTGAGCTCAAAAGGGAGAGAGTTAGAGCCCTGGGTTCAAGGCCAGCTTCAGCTGTGTGACCTGGGAGGTGATGCTACCTTTGACAACTGAGTAAAGAATTCAGACATCTATACCACATGTGACTCAACTGTCTCAAAATAAAAAAGACTGAGTGCATCTATATATACTACTGTGGCAAGAATGTTGGGTAAAGAAAAGAAAAAACATGCAGGTCTGTAATCCCAGCAACTTGGGAGGCCAAAGCAGCAGGATCACAAGTTCAAGGCCAGCCTAGGCAACTTAGTGAAACCCTGTCTCAAAATAAAAAATTAAAAGGACTAGAGATGTAGCTCAGTGGTTTAAAAAAAAAAAAAAAAAAACTGGGTTCAATCCACAGGACCCAAAAAAATGAATAAATAAATAAAAAGTAAAAATAAACTTTCTACAATATGCATTTCAGTTTTATAGTTAGAAGAGGGATGCCATTTCCAATTTGGAAATAATTTGTTTAATTGGGTTTGGAAGAACGCCAGGCAGCCCACAGTGCAGCTCGCACAGAGTCATACCTGGGATCAGAATTCACGTCTCTGTGCATCTGTGCTTGGGCAGCCACTCCAAGGCTTAACTATCACTTGCTGTCACTTCAGTGTCAGGCTTGAAGCCAGCCCTGTGAACTTTGGCTCTTCTACTACTGCTGCAATTAGTTCAGAGCATGTGATATCCAAAAGGCCCCAATACATGGAAGAGACACTTTACACGTCTGTGAAAACCATGCACATACTTCAAACAGAAAACCAATATATGTGTACTGTGTACATTTATTCACAGATAAGTAGGAAAAAACAGGCTTTGGAGACAGATTTGAATTCAAATCCTGCCACAAACTCTCTACCATTCACAAACACACTATCTTTTTGGATAAAGGTTCAAACAGCCCACCTTACATAACCCCAGTCCCTGAGCCCTGTACACTGCAAGACTTAAATATTCTGAAAGTCTTTCAACTAGGACCAAGAGTTATTAAATTAATAAATGTATGCAATAATTCTGGGAAACATTTAAATTCATAAGACTCCTTTCTTTTCTTCAAGGCCCAACATAATAAGTAAAATACCCCAAATCTTATAAGAATGTCGGGTCTCTGGCTATCAATTGCCAACATATATATTTTTCTCTTAAGCAATGGAAAATTGGATGGTTTTCCTAAGGATTCAGCTTTTAAAGCTTGTTATTTTCTAAGCTAGAGGAGAAAAAACAGAGTGAAATGTAATTGCAGCTCCATTTCATCATGTACTGTCAACACAGTAGGAGAGGGCAAGTCTGAGACTCACAAAAGCAGAGGTTTATCTAGCATACCATGATTTAAACCAAATTACTTCAATTATTCTTATTGTGAACCAAAGCTCTGCAAAAGATAAGGAAGGGATGTGAAGATTAGGAATCCACATGCCCTGGATTTAACTTCTAACTTCCACCTTACTACCACAAGCAGCACTGGCGCAGGGACAGGAAGAAGACCCTGGGCAACATGGACTTACTGGGCTGGTGGATTCCTTACATCCTGAGTCATAGGTATAAACTGTTTCGGGAAACCAGAAACATGGGAAGAAAATTCTTAAATAATTAAAGAGCACAAAACTGAAATTAGGAAGAGAGAGACAGACAAAGGGGAAAACAGGAGTCCCTCTAGTACAATGTGGTAGGGCAGCAAGAGAAAAGACCAGCCATGAAAACAGCAAGACCTCTGGAACCAAAACTCAGAAGGAAGAGGTAGGATTGAAGCATCCAGGTGAGGGAAGGTTTGGGATGGCAGGCAAAAGCTCAAGCTGGGCAATGAGATTGATTCAAACCCCAGCTCTGTCACTTACCAGTGTAAGGACCCCAGCAAGTTACTTCAATCTGTCAACCTGGACTTCCTCAGCAGTAAAACAAGATATTAACAGTGCCTACTTCACAGAGCTGCTGGACAGATAACTGAGATAATCTATGGGGAGCACCTAACAGGGCCTGGCACAAAGTATGTGTTCAATAAAAGCCTGCTGTTATTCACAATCACTGCATTTAAATCCTGGCCCCACAGTTTGCCAGCTGTGTGGCAGTGAACAAGCTACACACCCTTGCTGAGTTTCAAAAACCTCACAAATATAAGGGTGAGGATGATTACCTTCCCCACAGGGCTGGGGAGATTACAAGAGATAATCCACATACACTGCACAGAGTAAACTCAGCACTGCAACTCTGGGAATAGTTATCACTGTTATCAAATGGAGGAGGGGGCTAGAGAAGCTCCCAAAGCTGGCAGAGAATTTCCCCTTAAACAGACTGAGCTGATTCTATCACTAAAGACCACCCACAGCTCTCCTTATTTAAATCATTCAGGTTCCCTTCAGCTGCAAAGCCCTGACCTCATCCAGAGTTAGGATAAAAGAGTCCCAAGGCTGGGAGTGTGGTGGTGGCAGAGCATGAGCACTGAGCATGAGCACTCAGTGCCTAGCATGCAAGGGGGGGCGGGGGGGTTAAACACACCCTGAAATTAAAGTGACACTCACCTGGCATTTCAGGATCTGTGCTTCCTGTGTTTTCTGCAGGGCCTCTTTGGCCTCAGCAAAGGTAGCACTGAGCTCTTTGATTTCAGAGTTAAGTTCTTCAACCTAGCAAAAAGTAAGGAATGGCAGCCAAATATATAACTGGGCTCTCCTCTCTGCTCAGCCCAAATGCTCTTCCTGCTCAATTGTATATACAAGGGCTGTGTGGTCAGAAAATACCTGAGTGGGATTTCTAGCTGACTAGCTGGATGAATTAACCTTTTTAAGATCCAATTCTCTCAACTTCAGCTATGGTTCATGTGTTGGAAACTTGGTCCTCAGTGTGGCAACACTGGGAGGCGAGTCCTTTAAGAGGTGTAGCTCAGTGGGAGATCCTTACATCAACTGGTCCTTAAGTCAGCTCTTAGGAGGGACTCTGGACTCCTAGTTTTGCTATGACTTCCTGTTTGGAGATCTCTTCCTCTTGACCATGCTCCTACCAACCATCATTAGGCCCTCAAGAAAGGCTGAACCTATGGGGCTGCCTTTAAAACTGTGAGTTAAATAAACCTCTTTTCTTGATAAAGCTACCCCACCTCCGGTACTTAATAAGATGAGGTTACCACCACTCACCCAACTATAGAGTTGTTAGAGTTAAATGAGGTAATATGCACTGGTGCTCAAATGGTGCTTGGCTCATACCAGGTGTTACTACTATTATGGCCACAGAGATGACCCACCCAACCACCTGGCCTGGCTAGTCCCAGAATTTCATCTTCTAGTGACCGCCTCCTATACCCTAGGGTCAGCTATGAACTACCACGACCACACTCTATACTTTGCTAGCACCCAGAACTGCTCCTCAACACAGTGAGGTCTCCAGCTTCAGCTGGGCCCTGAACTTCCAACACATGACAAGAATGGTGGCTGCTGTTATTAGGAGCCAAACCTCTGTTGCACCAAACTCCTGCATTCTTTTTGCTTTGTCAGGACCCGTTTCCTGCTCAGGCTCCTACTCCTGCAACCATTCCTGCTGCTTGCTTTGTGCGCTCCTGACCCTGTCCCTGAAATTCTGCAGTCCCCCGCAGCCTCACCCTCAGCCTCCTTTCCCATTCTACTCTCTCCTTGGGTAAACAGGCCAACTCTCAGATTTCAAAGCCCACCTGCAGACAGGGGAGTGACTCCAAGTCAGCTCTTCAGGTTGACCATGATCTCCACGCTTTATAGACTTGCAGATCCATCTGCCTCCTGGACAGCTCAGCCAGGGCTCCCAGGCCAGTACTCTCTAAAACAGCCCATCACCCCCACCACTGCCCCAGCTCACCACAAGACTCCATTTTCTATGCTATGGTCTGAGCTGGCAGCACCCCCAGGTCCCTAGACATGCGAGTCAGACACCTAAAGTCACCCTTGACTATCCCTTATCTGAAGTCCAACATCTAACATTAGATTTCCACAACCTTATTTTTTTTTTTTTAATATTTTTTTTAATATTTATTTTTTAGTTCTTGGCGGACACAACATCTTTGTTGGTATGTGGTGCTGAGGATCGAACCCGGGCCGCACGCATGCCAGGCGAGCGCGCTACCGCTTGAGCCACATCCCCAGCCCATCCACAACCTTATTTCTGATCTTCAATTACGACTCTCAACAGGGCTCCTGACCTCTGCCTCCATTCTCTCCCTCCTGTAATTTACTCTCCAAATATTGCAGAGGCCTCTCTAAAAGGAAAATGGAACCACACCCTCCTACCCAAGAGCCCCTGGTGGCATGCCCCCTGAGCAGCTGAAAATACATTTAGTCCCCTCCTCTGACTGCCCCTGGCAACCAGTCCAGCTTCTTCTTTCGCCTCACACAAGTTCTCCACTCTGTGCTCCGGCAGCCCCAGGCTGGTTTTGGTGCCATACACACACCCTGGCCTATAATCCTGTTATGACTTGACCAACATTTTCCCTCTGTCCAAAATGGCCTCCCATCTCTGCCTTCCTTCCCGTCTAACACCCACACTCTCCTTCTTTAAAATTCAGATCAGGATCTGCTCCACCCTCTGCCACCCCAGCCCCTGAACCTCCCTCAATCACACCTATCACTCTTGGTTCTACACTGGACTTGCAAGCAGAGCTGAGTGTCCCCTCCATGTGGGGCCTTGCGCCTAGCATATCACTGGGACACAACTGACAGCTCCAATGACAAGAATACAGCCATCAGCCATCTCCTTGGATCCCAAAGACAACCAATCAGATATGGCTCTTTAACTGGTCCAGTGACAGGGTCATCAACTCCTTTATCTCAATTTTCTACTATCCACCAAAAGATCAGATCTTGACTATAACTGTCCACCAGGGCAATCACTAGCCACATGAGTTGTGCCGAGCATGGACCGAGATGAACATCTGAACTTCAAACTCTGGGGAAAAAAGCTAAATGTCTCATTATAACCTTTGTTTTATTGATTTTATATTAAAATGATATCTGGGACGTATATATTATTAAAGTTAATTTTACATGTTTCTTTATACTTCTTTTCATGTGACTATTAGGAAATTTAAATTACATGTTTAACATATTTTTCTTGGGAGCACTGGATTTCCAATGAAATAAAGGATCCTTTCCCCACTTTTTATACTATCTCAGCTCTCTTATGAACTTTTTACCTAAAGCTAAAAATTCAGGGTAGAACAGGCCAGTGACAGAAACTAATAAAGAAAAATCTCACCTCAAGTGTATCAGACATACCTCTTTTTCCTTTGATTTTAATGCCATGGTTAGGCCCTGAATGGCTTTATCCCTCTTTAAACTATTTTTCTTCTCTGTAGCAATTTCTCTTTCCTTTTCTCTCAGGTCCTTCTGAAGTGCCTAAATTAGATTAGAAAAAGATTCACTAAGTTGATGCGTTGCAACCAAAATGCACTGTAAATATATCTTTAAGAGCACACTCGAATGCAGTTATTCTATCTTATTCCTGTCAACCTGTGATTAATGTTTCCAAGTCGAGCTGAACGCAGTGGCATCAGCTCCAAGTTACTGTGTTACTGCTCTCGGCAACAGGACTGGGTGAAGGGAAGGGGATCAGATCAGCTGAGATAATGACAGCTATTCCTACGGGAAGGACTCCAGTGCCTTCCAAAATCTGAATACAGTCACATCAGAGTCTTTGAACTGTACCAGGTTATTTGGAAGGAAATAACAGATCATTAATTTCATTCCTTAATGCTACAAAAGCTAGCAGAGAATCTGGTTTGATGGAGACTAAACTACACATTTACAGTGTAAGTTTATTTCTAAAGATAATCACTGCTGCCTCCCTCCTGGGTTGCTGTAAGGGTCAAATGAGGTAATGGACATGAAAGCACTTTCTATGCTGTGGGCACAACACAAATCCGGCTGCCATGACTGGGAGAGCCCGTGGACTGGCAGGTCTGAGTCCTCACCATAGTCTAACCAGCTATGTGATCCTGGACAAGTGACCTCACCTTCCTGGCCTCAGATACATATCTGTAAAACAGGACTGTCTACACAGTTACCACAAAGATTGAGAAACTCCCTCTAAAGATTCTTAAGTTTAATGGCACCCAGGAGCATTCAATAACTGACAGCTGATGATACACAGAATTGTCTATCACACTTGGAATAAAACAAGAAGCAAGAATAGGAGAAATCTTCAATAAAATGTATCAACATACCTGGATCATTTCTTCAAAATGACTTCTCTCCTTCTGATGCTCCATTTGTGCAGCCTAAGAAAAGATATTCGTTAGACCCAGAGAGACGGCACCCCAATAGCTTCCCTAAAACAAGCAGAATGAGCACCTCATGAACCTACTTTTCCCCATTGCTGTGGCATTCATTAAGTCAAGGGCTCTCTCCTTTTCTCTGCCCCGTGGAGTGCAAAGGAGGCTTAAAAGGAGGAGTAGGAGGCAATGTCATTTCCTGGCAAGGCTAAAGAACTCACTGATAAGGCAGAGACAAAGGCCCTGCTCCATAAAGGAACCAAGACCTCCACAAGCACCCAGAACATGCCCCACTGTGAACCCCCTGCATGCAGCAGCCACCCTTGCTCCAGCAAGAATGGAAGCTCTAGTGGCTGGGGATGTAGCTCAGTGGTAGACCACTTGCCTAGCACATGTGAGGCACAAGGTTTGATCCTCAGCATCGCATAAAAAGAAATACATAAAATAAAGGTACTGTGTCCACCTACAACTTTAAAAAAAAAAAAAGGAAAGAAAGAATGGAAGGTCTAGATCAAGACCCGCCTGCACTTCTTGGCCCTGACCTCCCTCTTCCAAACAGTAGCTGTGGAGGCCACCTAGAGTCAGGGCAGGGGTCTAGGGGTTTGGGGTTAGCTACGAGTAACCCACCTCTTGGAGCCTGGAAAATTTAATAACTCCTCTGAGTCTGGTTCTAAACTCAAAAGGGGACAGGGATCTCCTCCTGGCCAGGTGGCTGGGAAGACTGAATGAGGTGGCCCACTGAACCCCTCGCATGCCACCAAGCCCAGCAGGGCTCACTTCCGTCCCCCCACCACCTCTGAAGTTTCAGACCAAAGCTGGCCTCAAGCCTGCCTCTCACCACACAGGTTAAACAGACAAGCATAATGCACCACTGTTCTACTCTAAGAAAGCCCAACGATGAAAACAGAGTCCACAGGCAACAACAGATTAACACATGATGAGACAGACCAGCAGGCACTGTTTTTCTAACCAACTCTTGGTTCTGACAAAGGCTGTTTCTGCTGATTCTTTGCTCACAGGAACTCATATTTGGAAGCTGACCATGTATGAACCACACAGAATGAAGGCCAGTCCATCTCCCATAGAGGAGTAGGATCTCGTAAAGCGCCCCCTGATGCCCTGACACTTCACCTCAGCATCTCTCTCCTTTTCCTCCCTCAGAGCAGCAGAGTGTCTTCGGAGCTCTCCAGATGACACATTCTCATCAAGACGTGCCGTCTGAGATTTCTCCTCTTCAAGGCACTGAATTAAAGCTTCTCTGCTCTTCAAAGACAGCTTCAACTCCTCAATCAGTCTAAAAGAGAACAAAATTTAAATATTAATTCTATGCTGTTCTCTTAGCTCAGTGGAGCAGGAGGAGGCAGGAAATGGAGCCAGACATGTTCAAAATAGACAGGTCCAGTGACTAAACATAAATAAAAACACACCTTTCAGATCAGATGTCAAAGGCCAAAATCAGTATGACATTAATAGGTCCCCTTGCCTCTAGCCTGGGCCCAGTGAATCCAACTCTGGGCAGCCACACTGGTCAGATCACACCCCAATTCAAAGACCTCAACTGCCCCCACCAACTGCAGTGGATTAATATTTTTCTGGGTAAAAAATCCTGCCTCCAAAAGAAGTCTGTGCAAACACAACTGATGGAAAGCTGCTCTGGTGAGTGTGGAGAAAACAAGGGGATTCCTCCACAGCTCCTCAGGGCAAAGCTTTTAAACACACTGACTTTCAAGTTAAAGGCCAAACTCTTGGACAAGATATCCCAGCCTCAGTCTCATCTCAAAGGAAACCATTACCTCCACCGCTAGGTAGTAGCCTCACTTCCGGCTCTCTCCCAAACCAGACTGTATGCTTCCATCCCTTTGTATAAGCTGCTCCTGGAATGTCCTTCTCACCCTGCCCCACCCACTCCCATCTGTCCCACCAGGTCACACTGGTTAAGCATTTTCCCCTTAAGGAAAGCTTTGCCATCCACAACCTGAGTGGCCCCAACAGGGAGAAATGAACACATTCTTTTCTGAGAACTAAAGTCCCCATATCAACCACTCCCCAACCACAGCAAGTCATCTGACCTCTCTGAGCCTGCATTTCCTTGGCTATGAAAGGGATAACTTACTCATGCGGACTGCAGTTAAGCCATTTAACACAACCCTCACAGCTCGTGGCCTGTGGCAGAACTCAACAAATGACAGCTGTTACAATTACTACCTTTTTCAACATTCAACAATTAGCATTTTGTCCAAGGACCTCAGAAGACGCTTTCTGTAGCTAAGCCTAGGAAGCAACTCAGTTTTAGTAAAAGTGTAAAGGATTGGAAACACAGCAGAGCAGCCCTCTTGAAGCACTCAGCTCCCCCAGCTAAGGCTAGGAAGGAGACACAGCAGCTGGAACAGCTAGCAATGCTCTGGGATGAGGCACCAGACTGCACCTGCATGATGCCCCCAAAAATGTGGAGGCAGGAGTAAGACTGCCCTCTAGGGGTCTAGCTCAGAATCATCACATCATCAATGGAGAGGTAAAAAGTCACCCAACAATATACACTTCTAAATGGATGCCTTGTATTGTATGTAATTTATAACTCAATAAAATTGATTTTTTTCAGTTACCAGAAAGCAAGTTTCAGATAGGGAGTGAAAAAAGTGGGGCAAGCTTGTGGAGTCTGAGGCCAACTGAAGGACTGGCTCATTCACAGGGAACAGCAGCTTCGACCCAGCAAGGCAGCATCTGGAGATTTTCAAGAGAAACTGGAAATCCAGACTTTTTACATGAAAGTCTGTTTTAGATATTGGCAACTAATTCAAACTTAAAACTACTGTATAGACCAAAGAAAAGACAATATATCTGCAGGCCATATTCAACTTGCAGGGTCCCCAAAGTTGACTGCCTTTAAGATTTGAATAGTTCAAAGGCCAGACTGAAGGAAATAAAGTAACTAAAACTACAACCTGTGTCTTTGAAAAGGGGTGGCAGGAGCCCAGAAGATATTGGCAGTGCCACCCAAGTGAGGGGCCAGGCCTCAGGATCCAACTCCAGGCCCAACAGAGAGTCACTCTGGCAGATCTGGCACCCCTCTCACCAGGATGTAACGAGGGACCCCTGTTCCACTGCAGTGCTAACCTCTTGACCCCCATGAGCCTAGTAGGCAGGACTGATTTCAGAGAAGGAGCACACAGATCTGTGTCCCCAGAGTTTCACCATAAAGACTGTCAAATCCTGAACACAAATCTGGAGTTGGCATCTGGCTGCCAGTCTCTGGCAGTGCAGCCGGGACACCTCTATCCCTGAGACAAACACATTCACAAGTCTGACAAACCAGATTTCTGTGCCCATCTAGACGGAACTATGGGAACCCCAGGAAGATGAAGCCTTTACCAAAGCTCTAAATGACCACCCACATTCCCAGAGAACCCACCAGCCGGACAAAAGTAAGTACTCATCCTCCCAAAGTCCCTCTTCCCCCAGCAAACAAAACAAGAAATCATGCTTCCGCAGCAACGCAAACTGGGAATACTTATCGGGGACTCCACAATCAGGCTGTGTGACAGGCTTTGCACACACCACTCCCTGAGCTAGCACCTCCAGGATTCCTCCCCTGATGAGCCTTCCCTGCCCCTCACCGAGCACAGGGCCCTGAATTTGCCTCTTCCACCCAGAGGTCCAAATAAACAGGACTGTGCTTCCTCTGTTTCCTATGCGCACCCCAAGCCATGCTCAGCAGCTGGTTAAGGAATGAATCTACTCATCCTCCATCCGGCCTTGATCCACGTACAGACCTACCTACCTCCTCAGCTCCACTCACTCACTCATAGTCCTCAACCCACTGGGTCCGGAAAGAAAGCAGCATCTTCCCCGCCACCCCCCAACACACGGCTTCTTTCCCCTTCTTCCCCAACTCGGCAAACTGCACTCCCATCCCGCAGCTGCTCAGGCTCCACCCTGGCCCAGAGGATACAGCCCAGCCTGCAGCCTTTTCCCCCAGCCCACATCCATTCGGTCATCACATCCCCCGTACCTTCTCCATCTCGGCCTGTTCTCCTTCGCTCCAACCTCTCCCCCGTGCTGATCACATCACCTCCTGTCTGCAAGTCTGTATCAGCCTGAGAACCAGTCTTGTACCAGACCCAAAGGCAGCTTCTCTAAATTTAAACCTGATCCTGTCATGCCGCACCTCATCCCTAACTCTTGAGTGGCTTCTACATGCTCTTAGGATAAAACCCCACTCCAGGGAAGTTTCTCTTCCTAGCAATGTGATCAAGAAAAACACAGGACTCAAATGGTAAGCCGAGATGGTCCCTACTCCCTCCACTGGGATCCACAGAGAACTCAGTTTCCTCATCACAAAACTTAATTTCAAAGCAAAGAAAAGGCCACAGCATGCTCAACAATGCTAGCTCCTCCAAACGCAGAAGCTAGAGCACCTAAACATGGAGACCACGGGCTCTCCTCTTTCACAGGAAATCGCCAAAGGTTTGCTCATCTGATTTTTTCCAACCCATAAATGAAAGTAAGTAGCAGACACAAATCTCAAAAGATGGCACCCAGAGAGAAGTAAAAGCCACCAGCATTTGGACATAAGAACTAAACTACGTTGTGGGGGCAGGGGGTGCTTCAATGCAGGAGGCACCAATGACTTTTTTTTTTTTTTTTTAATAAAAGGAACTGGTCAGTATTCCCTGGATTTAGTTCATTCACTTTGGAACAATTTCCATCAAATTCCAAACAAGCTTGACTCTTTGACAGATAGGTCACAGGTTAGCTAGTAGTCTCACTGACATTTAACTAACTCAACCTTCCATTTAGTAACTACCAACACAGGCAGGAGTATCAAAATGTAAGGTTCATGGTAACAAACAAAACGTAAACGTTCTCCTAACGAGTTTTTATCAAAAGCTTGGCTGTAAAATATGATGAGCACTAAAGATGGCCAAAAGGCCTACTGTCCACTGTTTCTCTGGACTCCAGCAGACTCTGTATCTAATTGACATTGTTCTGCTTTTGGCTCCCTGTACTGTACCGATTTGGGCCTCCTGCCAGCATTCAAAGATATGATGGAAAACAGGTCACACAAAATTCACTAGTATTTATTATGAGGATATGGTCACTTACTTTTCCCGTGGAAAGAACCACAAGAGAAATTTTTCTCTGATAGTGCCAAGTACAACTGGGCTTCCTCTGAGCTACTGGCTTGTTTTACCCAGGGAGGAATGCAAATCTCATGTCCACCAAGATTGTTTTTCCTTTTTTCCTTGGTTACCAGGAATCTTAAAGCTAACACTGAATGCTAGATTTAGTATCTAAGTGGAACTTACCCACGTGAATAGCTATCTACTGTCTCTGCCTCATGTTACATTCTATTCCTTTTCTTTCCTGCCCAATGTCATCCCCAGTTTGCTATCTTATTGTTTTGGAGATGTTCCAGTAAGCCACTCACAGCCTTGGGACAAGGAGGGAATGGAGGAAAAGAAGGGAAGGAAAGAAACAATCCTTTCCCCACGCCTCAGATAATGAGACGTTAGGATTTCACCAAGATGAGAGCCAGACCTGTCCTTCTCTTCCAGAACCAGGACCATCTCCAAGTCCCCCTTGTGCATCTTCTTCATCTCTGAAAGCTTGCTTTCCAAACTCAGCCGAAGAGCCTTCTCTGTTTCTGTTCCTGCAAAGGCCTTTTCCAGTTCTGCTTGGGCAGCTTTCACATCCTAGAGTTAAATTAAATGCATTTGATGCAATTTTTCAATACAATTGGGAACATTTTGAAAGGAAATTGGATTAAAATATAAATATTTATGACTTTTTCTCCGGCACATTTCCCCTCCCTGAATTGTACTATACATGGAAAGAATCGGTAATAAATACATTTGCCAGCCATTTTTCCCTCTTGTATCCTGAAGAGTAATAGGCATTTCCAATGGAAAAGAATCAACTCTACAAGAACTGTACTTTTGGTTTTGAAAAATCAGATCAATATTTACAGCTTCAATGAGAACAAGGAGAAATGCGCCTCTCAATACTAAACACACATAAATTCCAAAGAGTCACCATGATCACCACACAGATTCATCCCACCCCCCCACCCCCATTTCTTTTTAAGATAATGACTACACAATTCTGAAGTACATTTTCTAGATTTCCAAAGTGATTTAGGTGGTGAAAAACTCTGTGTTCTTCTTGAGAGCTCAGAGAATCCACCAAGAAAATTATATAAATCACCCATGCAGTGTCTGTGTTAGGGGAAAAGGCTCCAGTGCTCACACGAGTAACCTAAGAGCAGGCCTAAATCTCCAACTATTAAAGCCCCCTGCCTCTGATTATACTGTAAAGATAAAATCAACTCAAACTGGGTTTAAAACCCAGCTTTCCTACTTATTTGTTATGTGACTTCAGATAGGCCCTTAACCTTTCTGAGCCCCAGCTTTCCAATCCATAGAACAGGAATAACCACTATCTCATCAAAGAGCTGCTATGAACCTCTGTTAAAAACATGTTGCATCACAGGAAGCTCAAGAGATGTTGACTTCCTTCTCCCTGCCCTTTCCCTCCACAGTACCCCTCAGGCCTGTCTCCCCAGGAGGCTTGCCTGTCAGTCTAGTGAAAGCTGGCAAAAACCATCCCCCATATTCTAAGACAACAAACAATAAAGCCTGCTATTTACTAAGTGCCTACTAAATGCCAGGCTCTAAGCAAGAAGCTTTATTTATATCACAGTTGATCCTCAGCAACCCTAAAATGTTATAACCGAAACTGTACAGAACAGCATTCTAGAATGTGGGTTGGCAGCCAGACCACCGGACATGTGCACCCGGGACCTGGAGCCATGACTCAGCCACTCTGCCTCCTTCATCATCTGTTTAAAAAGAAAGAAAGGAGAAAAAGGGTGGTAAAACTATTTGCCTCCTCAGTTTACTGAAAGGATTAACTGGTAGTGTGCACAGGCAGCGCCGGGAGGGAGCCTCGCCCACCAGCAGCCTCCGAAGATGCTGGTTCCCTCTACTCCACACAGCAGGCGGCACTCTTTGCACTTCACAGAAGCAGAGGCAAAGGAAAGGCAAATGCCTTGTCCAAGGTGACAAAGATAGGTTATGGCACGCCAAAACATGGAGAAGCACACACTGGGGAAACCAGGAGGCCAAATCAAAAGCCGCATCACTTCAAAGCATCATAATTATATTTTCACTACACTCCAGAAAAATCCTTCTTTTAAAGGTCCCACTCGACCACTTTTGGCTTAGATGTTTCTCGCTCTTTCTGAGCCTAACACCTGTGTGGCCCAAGGGAAGGTAAGGGCTGATGACACAACCTGAGTGGCAGCTAGCTGCAGCTGCTCAATACAGACTCTGCTTTTTACATCCAGAAGTGCTTTTTGGAGCCATTTCTCTTTGCATCCACTAAAAAGATACCAGAGTTATGGGTAGAAAAATTGAGATCAAACTACTCCAAAGACCAGGAATTAAATAATTAGAATAGTCTGAGAATCCCTAATCAAAAAATCCAAATTCTAAATGCTCCAAAATCTGAAACTTTCTGAGTACCAACATGATGTCACAAGTGGAAAATTCCACATCTGACCTCACGTGACATGGTCAAAACACAAGCACACTAAAAATATTGTATGAAATTATGTACTTAAAGTATATATGAAATATATGTACTATATGAAATATAAATGGACTGCATATTGAGAATGAGTTCCACCTCCAAGATATCTTATTATGTAAATGCAAATATTCTAAAATCCAAAGAAAACCCCATATCCAAAACACTTTTGGTCCCAAGCATTTCAGATAAGGACGCTCAACCCATATTAGTTAATAATAGTTAAAATGGAGGAAAACTTTGTAACCCGGGACACAAACAGGATTTTTTAGCCAGGAAACATCCTGGCTTGCATCATGATCACAGGAAACACATAACTGAGAATGAGTAGAAGGAGAAGCTACACACAGGGCCTCAGAGAGAAAGGACAGTCAGTGGGCACTGGTAGGATGGTTGGATGAAGTCAGGCCAGAGGGACAGGGGCTGAACAGGCAGGCGATGGCTAAAGGCCAGGATTTCTGGTTCCAGGCTCAGCTAGCTTTAGGTAAGGAAGTCATTCCCCTTCTCTGGGCCTCAGCTTCCTCATCTTTATAATAAAGGGACCAAACCAGATAGTAAACAGAGTGGTGTGGTCAAAAAAGCACAGGTTCAAAACCCAGCAGTTACAGCTCTAAATCTAGGATTTAACTTGGACCTGTTAATATTTCTTTCTGAACCTCAGTGTCTCATATAGGAATGAAGACAATGGCAGCCAGTTTTCAGGGTATGATGGTTATGAATTCTGTATACAAAGTGTCTAAAATGGGGAGTAAACTCAGGAGATGCTCAATAAGGGTGAGGGTGCCTATAGCGACTGCTGAAACTCTTGACAGTCTAGGAACAACACTGTACCCAGCCCGTCACTCATCAACCCGTGGTGGGAAGCACAGTCCCTCAGGTCTGCAGACTTGCCCCTTCCAGAAGGAGTATCCTCTTGGTTAGGAGATCTTCCACCTGCTGCACCTTCTTCTGAGCATCTTCTTTCACCCGCTGAATTTCAGAGCCACCACCTTCAGCTAAGCTCTCAACTGCTTTGCTGCAGAAAAAGGCAGAGGGCAAAACACATTAGGGTGAGAGTCTGTGGGTAACTTCAGCAGCTCCCCAGAGACAAGGAATATTTATTAGTCATTTCTCCCACCTCCCTAAGCCAAGATTCTTTTTTCTTTTTTTAATGTAATTTCAAAACACAGATAAGAAAAAGGTAAGACTCATGCATAACGTTGTCACTCGGGATAACTAAGTCAACATTTCAGTAGGTAGCCTTTCAGACATTTTGTACACAAACAGAACCATTTAATACATATCAGTGAACTGACCTTATTACTTAATAAACTATAAACATTCTTCTGGGTCAGTAAATAGAAATCTAGAGCATTATTTTAAAAGCTACCTATCAACTTACTGTATGAAATATAACGATTTATTAAATCAATTGCTTATATTTTAAATATTTAAATTGTTTCTGATTTAACATGTTTGATAATACTCATAAAAATCTGAGATCAGTGGCTGGTATGAAATAAGCATTCAATAAGCATTAGTGCCATTGTTTAATATGCCAAGCAGTGTTATGATAAAAGCATCCTTGTATGTCTACCATCCATTGATTTCCTAGGGTATATTCCTAGAAAGGGAACTGGTGGGTCAAAGGACAAGCACACTTTTAAGACTCATGAAGTTACTGCCTGAATATCCACCAGGAAGCTCTTGACCAGGCACACGTCATGTCCACCAGGGGTATAGGAAAGCTGGTCTAACAACCAACATGCCAAGGAGCAAATGCAACAAAAGTGCATCTGGAGGGCTAAGAAGCACAGTGTCACACTGTACCAGCAAGAGGGGACAGCACCTTACATACAGCTAGGTCCATCTGTTGCAGCTCAGGCTACCTCTCAGGGAAAAAAGAGGGAGATGACACAAAACATACAAGGCAACCACTGTGGCCCCTGGAATATCCTTTCTGCACATTGAGCAGTGTGGGGATAGCACCCGGGCAGATGTGGGCCACAACCACTGACTCCACAATAAAACGCGTCAGACACGGATCTGCAGACTCAGACTGTGTCCAATCTCTAAATGATTACAGGTTTCCAGAAAGCAGGATAACAGAGGAAATGGCTCCACCTAAAGCTGTTTCTCAGAAAAACTGCAACAGAAAAAAAATGTCTTCACCACTAGCCTCCCATGTCCTACTTTAGGGGTATATAAAATTTCCCCAACAGAGAACCCTGTGATCAGGCACTCACACATCCAGGCCATGTGACCATTTTACCAAGAACAATGCAGAATCAAGAGGGCCAATTTGCTGTCCAAGTCTCAAAAAGGAGTTGCCTGCAAATAAAGACCTTATTTATATCTGTTTTTTCCTTTCCCCAATAAGGCTGGAGAAGGCCCCAGGGTTGTGATATCATGTTAATGGAATTCAGTGTGAACAACTACAAGTAAAGAGCATGGGCTCTGAAGCTACACAGATCCGCTTCCACAGTCTCGCTCTATTCTAGTGCCAGCGTGACTCTGGGTACATTACCTAGCCTCAGTAAATTACCAGTTACCCCTTAGTTTCCTCATGTGAAAAATGACATGATTACCTCTTAGAATTAATGGCTGACACGCGGGTGCCTCTTCCTCCATCTGAGTGCTCTGCACCGCACTGAGGCTGCTGCCTCTGAGGCCAGAGCAGCACAGGCCCCTGCTGAGCTGCTGCAGGAGGTCTCCTGCCATCCCTCTTCTGGGCTCTGAGCTGGAATAGCTCACCCCCCACCCACCATCACCACCCCCCCACCCCCCCCCCCACAGCCAGAACCAGGGCCATCATTTCCACCTCCTGATTAATGCCATTAAGTATCCTCGGCAACCTCTCCCTTAACTCGTTTTAGTACTCGGAAAACTCACAGTGACTTACAATCATTTCTATGGCCCCTCGAGGGGCATGAGAGAGGGCTAAAAGGATGCCAGACTCGCTCCATCCCGTGCCCTCCATCCTGTGCCACAGACAGAGGGTTTTTCTGGCCCCAAGTTCCTGCCACGGGTGGCTCACAAATGTCTTAGCCCTTGGGGCTTTATGGAGCCTCCACTATAAAATCGCTCCCCTCTTTAACCCCTGCCCTCACCCCACCCACCAGAGCAGAGCCTCCCTCCACCAGCTCCCATCTAACCTTGGCATTTTACAGCCTGAATCATGTACACTGTCAAGAGGCTGACTACAATTTTTAACAACTACTGGTATTATTCAGTTTGTTTGTGTTTTAGTTATACCAATAAAATATATTCCCAATAATAAATGTTCCAACTTTTCATTTATCATCTTTGTATTTTACAGTTACTGTAGCAATAAAATTTATACTCGGCAGTATGGTACAATTTTCCTCTGCTAATGGAATTATTATTTTTTGTTTGTGTTTTAAAGCTACGGAGATAAAATTTACTCCCAACAATATGACTGCTTTTGTTTTTAATGCCTCCTTATTGTAACTGATAAATATAACAATGGAAAATGAGCAAACAAATACATTTACTTCACAGAAAGGCAGAGTGAGCTCTGGAGCCAGATCAGACCCAGCTCAGTGACCAACTCAGGCAAGTTTCCCCTCTCCTCTGAGCCTCGATTTTCTCTTCACTCAAATGGGAACACTGGCTGCCTCACGTAACTGTTATGAAGATCAAAAGAAAAAAGCACATTAAGTGCTAGGAACAGGATTTGGGACAAAGTAGGATCTAGCTCTTGTTAGTTCCCTCCTTCTACCCTTGCTTTTCTTATAGAATCTGGCTAACAGGTAGATAGGGAGATACAGGGAAATAAGGAGACTATAGGGAAATGGTTCTAATCCAGCTTTCTATCCAACATAAGAAAGAACCTTCTAGAAATACTACCCTCATTATTTTTTTTTCCCCAGTGAGCACACAAAGCAGGCACTCTACCATGAAGCTACATCCCAGCTCTTTTCTCATTACCCTGTATCCTCAACATTCTCTCTGGATTCTTCCCATTCTAATTATAGTTTTCAGGGAAAAGCAAGGGCTTTTCCTATAGCAGGTCCCATATTCCACTCCCACCAAAAATCATACAGCAGAAAAGAGAGCTGAGGGAAGCATATTGGCAAAGGTATCTTCCATCTATGCATGAAAATCAAAAAACAAAATCTGAAGCCTGGAGCTGTGCTCCATGTCGGGGAACTCACCCTCGTTCCGACCTTTCTGACTAGGGCTTAGAACCCTTCCTGTTGCCAGACCCCAAACCTCTCCTCTATAAAATGAGGGGTACTCCTTTAGATTTGCTCTGCTCAGAATAATGATGGGATGTCAAGGGGAGTGAAAGTGTTCTTAACCTCAAAAGTGGTGTGCATATGGACTTACTGTTACAGTCAGAGTCTGAAGAGACTGACATGGACTGGAGGAGCCTCGGTGACCCACACTGGAGCCTTTCCAAGGGCAAGGCAGTAGGAAGGCACTGGGCTGGGGGGACCAAAAGGGGAAGAGCCCGCCAGGACGAGGTGAGAACGCCAGAACAGGAGCACCAGTGGAGCCCTCAACGTAGCAGGGCAGAGCTGGTGGAGAGGAGGCTAAAGTGGTGAAGTCCCAGCGACGTTTCCGAGCAGAGCTCATGCTCTTAATCCCAGGAGGCACCAGCCTTGCCCTCTCCTCCTCATTCACACCAAGGCCTGTGGGCTTGCCCGAGTGTCCTTCCCACCACCACCACTCAGCACCCGGCTCTCACCTCGCCCACTGAACAGCATCCTAACTGGCCTCCTTGCTTCCCCTTCGCTCTCCCCACCACCCACTTCCAGCACGAAGTGTGACCTTCTCAAGAGCAAAACTCTTGATTGTGTCACTTGTTCATTTGATCTTAGGGGAAAGACCAAAATCACTAGGGTCCTAGACTTCTCATTTCCTAAGACATATACGCATTCCCTTCTCCTTCAATGCTTCTCCATCCACTCACCTGCCAATTCCTCCATGCACCTCAGATTTCATTTCAAATGCCACCTCACAGGCTCACCTTCCCAGTTACGTACCTACATATCTACTCCCGCAACTATAAACCACTGCTCCCTTTATTTTCTCCGTATAGCTCTTTCCCCAATTTGCATTCATGCATTTACTGTTGCAAATACTTGACTGCCATCAGCTCCACTAGAACCTAAGCTTCATCATCACTTTGCAACGTCAGGAACCTTGTCCAGTGCGGCACACAACAGCTGACCCATCCAACGGAGACAGCATCTGCTGGTCAGATGGCAAAGAGCCTTGAACACCAGCCTGGCAAGATTGGAAAATATATGCACACAAACTTGTGTGCAAGGCCCCGAGCACTCCATGCTGCATGCTGTCCCTGAAGCGTGCACATGAGACCTTGTCAACTGGTGTTTCCCTATGCACATGCTCAGCTAATAACAAGGCCTGGTCAAGACCTGCAGGCCTGCAATGTACAGGAAACACACTAAATTCTATTATTGATCTCCAGGCCTAGGAAAGTAGATTTGCCTCACAGTTGAGAATTACATGCTTCCAAAAATAAACAAATAAATAAATAATAACATGGGCTGGGAATGTGGCTCAGGCGGTAGCGCACTCGTCTGGCATGCGTGCGGCCCGGGTTCGATCCTCAGCACCACATACCAACAAAGATGTTGTGTCCGCCGAGAACTAAAAAATAAATATTAAAAATTCTCTCTCTCTCTCTCTCTCTCTCTCTCTCTCTCTCTCTCTCTCTCTCTCTCTCTCCTCTCTCATTCTCTCTTAAAAAAAAAACTCTTTAAAAAAAAATAATAACAAAGACTTTTAATCTGCTTATATTTATTCATTTACGCATTCAGAAAAATGCTGCCTGTGCAAGTTTAGCATAGCTCAGAGGAGAAGCCCAGGCCTGGGAACCTCTCATCTGCTCAAAGCCAACACAGACCAATGTCCAGCTGCCAGACTATGGCAGTGAGAGGAGCTACCCTGGGCTGGCACGGAGCAGCTATGTCCCAAGCCAAAGAGCCCACCACGCCCAGCAGGAGCTCTGCTTCCATGATAAAGGGAGCATGCCCACGTGAGCTTCCAGCCGGCCTCAGGGAGGCAGCCCTGGGAAGTCGTATTCCACTCTTGGAGGCAAATCGAGCCCCACTTTCCCCCAAAATGCCCTCCATCACTGCCCCTCCACACTCCACTCATTCACAGAATATAAACCACTCAGCAGCTCCAGTGAGTTCTGGGAGGAGGTAGTGTCTCTTTTCAGGTCCTCAGTGTATGACACAAGTCATTACGTAATAAATGTTGATGGATGAATGGAGAAGCAGCTGACTGCAGGCTGTGTTCTCTAAACTGTGCTGTTGTTCAACAAATACATTAACATTTGAATATTGAACTAATTAATGGAAATACTAAAATATTTCAATTTTTTTTTAAGTAACAGAACCCCTTTCAAACAAAACATTATAAGGATCCTAGGGCCTGTAACAGATTTTCTAAATAGTTACCTCACCCTCTGCTTCCTTGCCTCACCCACCAGGACCCCTTGACTTTTTTTCCCCCAGGGGCACTCAGCCACTGAGCCACATCCCCAGCCCTTTTTTGTATTTTAGTTAGAGACGAGGTCTCACTGAGTTGAGGCTCAGAGCCTCCCCGAGGCTGGCTTTGAACTCTTGATCCTCCTGTCTTAGCCTCCCTGGGATTACAGGTGTGCGCCACGGTGCCCCCTTGACTTTGACAGCAATTACAATGAATGATCCACTGACACAATTAACAACAGATGAATCTCACAAATATATTGCTAAGGAAAGAAGCTAGACACAAAAGAATACATTATTGTATAATTCCAATTATATGAAGTTGAAAACCAGGGAAAACTAAGCAATCATGACAAGAGTGATCAAAACAGTGGTTACCTTGGGGAGAAGCACAAGGAGGCTTCAAACCCATAACGTTCTCCTTCCTGGTCTGGGTGGTTCCCCGGGTGTGTTTGCTTGGGGAAAATTCACCATACTGCACTTAAGACCTGTTCATTTCTCTAGGCTAGTTCGTTGAAAAATTAGTAATTAAATAAAACCAAAACTTCCTTGGAGTCCTTGGAGGCCAATCAGAGAACAACTGGCTTAGAAAAGCAGTTACTGACCAGCCTAGCGCCCGCCGTGGAAAGCCCGGGTGACCTCCCAGCTGGGCAGCACGACCGTACTCACGAGGCTTTGATGAGCAGCTGCTCTCTCTCCTGCAGCTCCCGCTTCAGACTTTCTACTTCCACCTTGAGCTCGATGTTCTTCCAGATGAGATAAGGAAAGAAAAGCAGCAGCGTTAAGACTCGAGATCTCATCGGTGGGCGCGCCGCCCCCCACACAGACAGACCCTGCAATGCTTTAACAGCAGATGTTAGATTTGAAGCCCTCATTAGCCTCAAGGCACAGGGAAAAGGGAATTATTAAACACTGGTGGTCTCAAAAGAGAGCCCTGGGTTTCTCTAGACTTGGAACAATTATGTAAATGCTGCAAGCTTCTAACAGCCAGAGCATTCAAATATCGAGGCATAAATGTCATACAAGTGAGGCTGATTTAAAAATTGTTTGCCTTCCGCCAAGCAAATTTACAGTTTGCTTTTACCATTCCAGGCAATTACTTCTGGTTGTTTACAATCATGCATGTGGTGGTTGTAGCAGTGAGAACATGCTACAGCTTAAACAAAATAAATAAAACCTGGGAACGGGTAAGTGGGAGACCACATCATAGTTTGCCTGGCTTAGATATAAGATTTCAGGGTACTCACAAAAAAGCCACACCACATGGAGCAGGCTGACACTAAGGGACAGTGTTCTCCAACCAGCTTTCTCTTAATTGACGGGAACAAAGTGAGACACACACCATCCTCACACACCACAACTCACGTGAGATTCAGACAGGGTCTTAGACAGAACACAACATGAGACAGTGGAGCAAAGGCGGGCTTCTCAAACCTATCCCCTCATGTATCCCAGAGAGAATGATGAGAAGAATGCATGCAGCAGAGACAGGGGTTCAGAGTACAGAGTTCGCATTCCAAGATTCCTCTAAATTCACTCTCCTGTTTCATTTTAATAATTAATGACAATATTATATTCTACTCCATGACACATGTATTATTTCAACTAAAAATAACCAGTCAGATGTGGTGGCATGCACCTATAATCCCAAAGACTAGGAAGGCTGAGGAAGGAGGATCACAAATCCAGCAAGATCCTCATCAATTTAGACCCTGTCTGGAAATTTTAAAAAGGACTGGGATGTAGCTCAGTGGTAAAACATCCCTGAGTTCAATCCCAAGTACCTAATAATAATAATAATAGTAATAATATTAAGAGTTATTAATAATTATAATCTATCGTTATTATTATTTCCAGTAAAATTTAGAGTCACAGAGGACATTGCTCCCTTCTTCCTGCCAAGCAGTTCTGAGGGAATGAGCACTCCAAGTTAAAAGTACTAATAAAATGGAAGTCTTGAACATGGGACCAGAAGGACCCACAGGTTCAAATTCCACCTGTACACTTCCCCAGAAGGAGACCACAGTCAGCGGACACTCGCTTGTTCACTCCTTCCTGTTGCAGGCACTTCCCCTGGGCCTGTGACAGAACAAACAATGAGGACACTGGAGCAAACAAGACCGCCCCAGGCCCTGCCTTCATGCTCACAGAAGGCACAAATCTGGAGATGCGGCCTGTGCCTGTTCTCCAGCACGCGGTCAGGATGAGAAAGCCATGCTCCGCCTCTCAGACCCCTCGAGTGTCAAGTGGAAAGCACAAAGCCCACGTGCCTGGGGGCTCTGAGGACTGACTCAGCTGGCACAGGAAGTCAACATTACCCTCTTCACTGTGCACAACAGGAACTGAAGATGTCACCTATGAGGCAGAACTTTTTCTAAAAGAAACTGACTTTTGCAATAGGCCAGGACACTGAGTGCCTCAAGTGTGGCTCTATGGAAACTGCAGAAACACCCTCCAATGCAGCGTGCCCTTCCCAACTCTCACAAAACAGAGCTGCAGGGACCGAGTGGACTGATATGTTCTAAGAGCTCTGTTTTGTGATGAGCCAAATGGAACCCAACCTAGCAGATTTAAACATGAGACCCGACATGGCCAATATCTTAAGTTATAAGCTTATATAAATGATAGTGATTTCCAAACCAAAAGTCAGAACATTTTCTAAGTATAAAATGGACTATTATAAGGCTATAAAAAATGAGAAGTTCTTAAACTACCAAGAAAAGATAAATCTAAGTGTTGGGCACAGTGACACATGCCTATAATCCCAGAGGCTTTGGAGGCTGGTGCAGGAGGATTGCAAGTTCAAAGTCAGCCTCAGCAACTTATCAAGGTCCTAGGACTTAATGAGACCCTGTCTCAAAATCTTTTTTAATAAATAAAAGGCTGGGGATATGGCTCAGTGGTTAAGCACCCCTGAGTTTAATCCCTGCTACAAAAAAAAAAAAAAAAAGAAACAAACAAACAAACAAAGATATCTAAGACATAATTAAATGAAAAATACAAGGAACCGGGCAGAACATGCTTGTTCTTATGTATAACAGGTTTACTCATACACATGCACACACACACACACACACACACACACACACACACAATCGATCAATCATATTGAGTAGACATAGGAGCCCTTTTCAGTGTGTCCCTTTTCTGTTTTATGAGTTCTGAATCATGTGCACCTACCCACATAGTTAACTGGGAGGGAGGTAACTGTATCAGTCCATCTACACAGACAACAGGGAAAAAAACAGGTGAAGCAGCATGGTACACTGAGGTAAGCATACCTGCACTCAAAATCTGCCTCATACCTCGCTAAATGATATCAACCAAGCTACTGATCTTCCCTGAGCATCTGTTTCCTCCCGTATAAGATGAGGATAACCTCCACTGCACAGGGCTGTCCTGAGATGCCCAAACACCCAAGATGGTGCCGGACAGGTGCCTGACAGTGTGGTTTCCAATAACCCCAGAAGTTCCAAGATGCATGGCCACAATACTTACACAAAAAAGGTTTCAAACTACTGCTTTTTCTTTCAAATTCTGATTGCATCACCATTCCCTTCAAGAAAACGGGACAGCCTTGTCATCTTTGCACCCCCACCCCTATGAAGAAAGAAAACTGTGCCTTCAGGGACAAGGGAGATTTTCAATTCCTGCAAATGACAATACAAGCTCTCTTCAAGAAAAGCCCATTTATGCTCCTCCACTGACATTCAAGGAGAGTTGTTTTTCCTCCTTCAAAAGTTTCCACTGGTATAAACTTCAGAGGAGAAAAGATGGAATAATTCCCAGGCCAAGGGCTAATCTACTAGAAAAAGCTAAAAACAGGGGGCACCGAAATATTGTTTATACTCCTGTCTTTTCAAGAAAGCCAAGTTCTTTTTTCAACTCTCAGAGCCAAGGTTTGTTTTCAGATAAAGACATCCAGGTCAAGACTTCAAATAGGAATAAACTTTTTTTTTTTTTCCTGACAGTTCTAAGCAAGAGCTTGAGAATACAGAAGAGTCAAATCACAGGAAAAACTGACAATCCTAACTTGGGGTGGCCAGAGGAAGCCTCGATAAGACTATGCTGATAATTATCCAGCACTGACCCCGTGCCGGAGCTTTCCATCTGTCATCCCTTTTTAATCCACACAAACAACTCTATGACACAGGGATTATCACTCAACTCTGGAAACAAGCCCAGAGAGCTAAAGTGACTTGCCTGAAGTTACCCCAGTTAATTGGTAACAGTAGGACTTAAATCCAAAGCCATTCTATCATTCCACTGCCTGCTTCCAAGTAAATAATTATAAAAAGGCAACTGAGATAAAAAGACAGTGGCTCAGAATTCTGACGTTTGAGAGAGAGTAAAAGACTTCCTTAAAATTAATCATGTACCTATTTGCTTAACATGAGGGTCAGCCTAGTATCTTTATGCTCCCTGTAATCAATCCAAATCGAATGCTAGCGTCTCCATCTATTCATGCCAACTCTAGGAACAAAATCAATCAAATATCTGCTTGGAATGACTGTGAGAACAGACACAGGGAAGACAGTAGAAGTGGGCCACTCACAGTTTTGTAGACGTGTTCAGTGGGGCCATCAAGTTCCTGTTGCAGCCTCTCCTCAAGGAAATAGATACGGAGCTTCAGGTTAAAGTTTTCTTTCTTCAACTCAGTGATTTGCTGGAAAATGAGCACAGAAAGGTTATCTAAGGCAAACAAAAGGCAGAGCATCTAACTGATGAGTCCTATATTAATCCCCACAGCTTCTAAGGCTACAAAATGAATTCAAATGTTAAATACAGAGAGTTTACCTTTGCTACAGTAATATCAACCCAGAAGATTAAGTAGGTCCCACCAGCCAAATTTGAGCATAAAAATGAATAATGATAGAAATGAAGAACAACTAAATAAAAAAAAATTCATGAGTCCACATGATAAGACAGAATGAGATGGGGAAGGAAGAAAGGAAAAGGGGAGTCTCCTTTACAAAAGAAACCCAGTTAATAAATGAAGAATAACAGAAAAAGAAAATCACTATCATGCAACTTCTAAAGCAATGATTGATTCAGGTAATATAAGGCATTAGGCGAAAAATCACTGGAGAACAGGATATCAGTCCCAAGATATCCTCCCACAGATGGCTTAGTACCTACAAATGAAAAGGTACCTTTATAACTTAGAATCTTGCATGTATCAGCTTAATCAAGAAAATATATCTAATATCACATTGATGGGACAAACTGACATCATGTGTCTCCTGAAATAAATCACTGAGAGCAATTAATTCTATCTAAAGTGCTCCTTTCTATAACCATTAACCCAAATCTAATGAAGAGGAGTCAATCAGACAAATTTAAGTTGAAGGACATTCTGCAAAACAACAGACCTCAACTCTTCAAACATCTTGATGACAATCTGAAGCGAAAGGTGTTAGAGGTTAGAAAAGCATGAGTGCTGCATGCAACTGAATCTCAAAAAATGTTATAGGATGATAATAAAAACTTGATATCAGGTTACAGCATTCTGATCTTGTAGGATAACATTCTAAGAGACCCGTGCTGAAGTACTAAAGGGAGTGTCATGATATCCGTAACTAACTCTCCCTTGAGTGGGGAAAGAGGACCAAAAGGGAGAACACAAATCTAAGAATTATTAACTGTTCAATCTGGATGAAGAATCTAGAGTGCTGTATCATTTTACAACTTTACCATAAAATTTTGAAATTTGTCAAAAATAAAAGCTTGGGGAAGGGGGGCGTATGAAGAGGACTGATCCTGAGAACCTATCATGTCTAAAAGCACTGGCCCACATCTGGTGTCCAGAGTCTCTCAGTCCTGAAACACACCATGAAAGCACACCCTGCTGCTGTACCCATGATCAAAGACCACACCACCAGCCAAGAACTGGGACTCCTACGCTGTGGTGTCTCCAGTGACTATAATCTGTCACTAAACCTCACTGCCAAAAGAAAATATTTGATTGGTTTGGTTGGTCTGCAAGATTTGCTGGGAGGGCTAACCTAACTCCAAGAACAGAATGCGCACTAAAGCACCTCCCTCAAATGTTTATATCTGCATGCTTAAATAGCTAAATCTTCTCCGAGTCCTTCCACCGTCCCCCACATTCTTCTTCTCTGCTTAATTTTTTACCTTTGAGTCTCTGCCTTATGAAAAAGATACCCTTGTAGCACCACAAGAAAGAGAATGACAGAGGCACAGGCTAAGCAGGGACTGAAAGTCAGTCCAGGGTAGTGGTTACCTTTAGAGACAAAAAGTGGATGGCATTTGGAAGGAGCCACAGAGTACTGAATCGTCCATTTCTTGTCATTGGTGATGATTACAGTATATGGTCTTTCTTTGATAAGTCATTGAACTAGTCACACATGTATATGTTCCCATATGTATGTCATATGTCATACTTTTAAAAGTTTTTGAAGTCAAAAAGTCCATGGTTAATTTAAATTATTAATGGGGCTGGGGTTGTAGCTCAGTGGTAGAGTGCTTGCCTAGCATGTGTGAGGCACTGGGTTCAATTCTCAGCACCACACATAAATAAAATAAAGGTCTCATTGACAACAACAACAAAATTTATTTTAATTTAAATCATTAAAAGTCAACTAGTGGGCTGGGGATGTGGCTCAAGCGGTAGCGCGCTCGCCTGGCATGCGTGCGGCCCGGGTTCGATCCTCAGTACCACATACCAACAAAGATGTTGTGTCCGCCGAGAACTGAAAAATAAATATTAAAAAATTCTCTCTCTCTCTCTCTCTCTCTCTCTCTCTCTCTCTCTCTCTCTCTCTCTCCTCTCTCACTCTCTCTTTAAAAAAAAAAAAAAAAAGTCAACTAGTGGGGGCTGGGATGTGGCTCAAGGGGTAGCGCGCTCGCCTGGCATGCGTGCGGCCCGGGTTCGATCCTCAGCACCACACACCAACAAAGATGTTGTGTCCGCCGAGAACTAAAAAATAATAATAATAAATAAATATTAATCTCTCTTTAAAAAAAAAAGTCAACTAGTTCATCATTAAGTAAATTATAATATATCCACTCAATGTAATACTATAAAGTCACAAAAAAAGAGTGAGAGACCACTTGGCTTATTCATTATTATCAAGATGCACTGTTAAATAATACCATGGCATAGATTCTATATGACAGGTTACTATACAAGGCAGGGGAAGGAGGGTGTAAGTGGGGAAAGGAAAGATGTTAATCAAAGGGACAAAGTTTCAGTCAGAATAAGCTCTAGTGATCTACTGCACAGAATGTGACTATAATTAAAAACACGCTGTATATTCAGGGCTATGAATGCATGCTTACTGGCTTGATACAATGGCATTCATCTGGTAGTATGCTCTATACCCTTTTTATCTCTTGAATTTAAATTCCTTAATAAAAAATAAAATAAATTTGAAGTAATAATAAATGAATACAGTCTTTTTTAAGACTATTTGTGTTATGTAAAGAGAGCTGATGTTTTACTAACCCAGTGTCTGCCCACACTGTAAGTCATGTGTCTGTTGTCCCCTTCCCATTCACAAAGTCGCTACTCAAGATCAGTTCTCAGCCAAACCAGAAAGACGAGGGGCTTTGTGACAATACTAAGTTCAATGTACACGTTACACACTGAATCCTAGACATGCTACCCCTTCTGAGCCTTGGTTTCTTCATTCTAACATATGGATAATAAAGTTGAGTTCAGGTTTTTGTGAAAAGAAGATAAATGCATTTGACTATATCAAAAGGGAACACCTTTTAAAGGCCTAGGATATTTCTAAGAGGTAAAACCATGATCCAAGCCACAGGATGAATAGTCTCAAAATGAATAGAAAGATATAGTCTCAGTCAAGAAATATAAAAGAGAGCCAAACAGAAATTTTTAGACTGAAAAATACAAGAACCAAATAACAAGTTGAGTAGATGGGCTTAAAAAAAATGGAGATGAACTTGAAAAGAGATCAACAAGAACCCTCCAATATGAAAACAAAGGGAAAAGAAAACTTGAAATAAATTAGCCCAGCCTCTATGACAACGACCAAAGATCCAACATTCACCACAATGCCTGAAAAAATAGATGAAAAATTGGTGAAAGAGTGCAGTACAGAAAAAATATTTGAAGAAATGATACTTTTCAACTTTCTGATTTTGAAAAAGGCATAAGATATGCAGATTCAAGGAGCTTACTAAACACTAAACAAGATAAGCTCAAAGAAACATACCCTCCTCACACATTGATGAACACTGAAGACCAAAAACAACTCTCGAACGCCTGAGGAAACTGACGTATTACACATGGGGAAGGAATAATGATTCAAATGACAGCTCACCTTTCCTTCAAAACTACAGGGGCTATGTACTCCACATATGTATGATGTGCCAAAATACATTCTACTGTCATTATAACTAAAAAGAACAAATTAAAATTATTTTTTAAAAAATACAGGGGCAGGGGGAAATATTAAACTGCTCAAAGACATCACCATGCAGAATTTTATATCCACCAAAAATATCCTGAGAAAGAAAGGTAAAATGAAGACATTCTCAAATTAAGGGAAAGCAAATAGGTGCATTGGCAATGACTGTTCTGAAAGAAATGATAAAGGAAGTGTTTCAGATTGAAGGGAAATGATACCAGAAGAGAATGCAGAACTCTGGAAATGGAAGAAAGAGAAAAACAAATGGTAATATCTGGATACCTAGCTCTTTAAAACATTTATATATGACAGTTGAAAACAACATTGTAAAAGGATCAGGTAGGGTTTTCAGTGTATGTTGATATAATACCTATCGGAGATGAGCAGTAGTAAAGCTCCTTGTATGTGTAGATGTGTGTAGTAATCTCAAAAGTACCGACTTAAAATTTGTAATCTTTTTAAATAAACTATACAAAGAGATATGTTCCAAAAACAATTACATAAGTCTAAATGGAATACAAAATAATTCAAATGATCTAAAAGAGGTTTGAAAAGGGAAACAGAAGAATAAAAAATAGGTCTAAATCAAAACACTTTCATATATATTAAATGTAAATGGAATAAACACACCAATTAAAATACAGAGATTGTAAGAACAGATTTTAAAAATAGTTTTATGCCACCCACAAGAAACTCACTTTAAATATAATGATAGAGATAGGTTAAAAGTAAAAGAATAGCTGGGTGCAGTGGCACATGCCTGTAGTCCCCACGGCTCAGGAGGCCAACGCAGAAGCAAAAGTGAAGCACTAAGCAACTCAGTGAGACCCTGTCTCTACATAAAATGCCAAAATGGGCCAGGGATGTGGCTCAGTGGTTCATGTCCCCAGGTTCAATCTCCAATATCCCCCCAAAATAAATAAATAAATGAAAGAATAGGAAAAAATATATTCCATGTGAACACCAAATAAAAGAAAGCTCAAATGGCAATTAATACCAGAAACTGTAGAGTACAAAGCAAAGAGAATTATTCAAGGACCCAGAGGGACATTACATAATGAAAACTCTAAGGTCCTAATGTACACAAACCTAATACCATGCCTTCAAATTCATAAAGTAAAAACTAATAGAACTGAAGGAGGAAATGGACAATAACTCAAGTATAATTGGTGGTATCAATACTCCTCTTTCATCAATCCACCAGCAGAATCTGACTTACATTTATAAAATACTACCCAGTAACTCAAGCAAGCATGGAACACTTGTAAGATATCCTGGGTCGCAAAACAAACTTTAACAGATTTAGAAGAACTGAAACCAAACTATGTTCTCTGACCATAACGAAACTAAACTAAAAATCAATAACAGAAAAAAAACTGAACAATCTACAAACACTTGGACATTAAATGACACATTTCTAAACAATTCATTGATCAAAGAGGAAGCCTCAAGGGAAATTAGGAGACATTTTGAATTAAACAAAAATGAAAATACAATATATTGAAATTTGTAGAATGCAGCTAAATCAATGCTCCAGGGAAATTTATACTATCAAATGCTTTAGAAAAGAAGGAAGGCCTCAAATCAATCTAAACTTCTACCTTGAGATGCCAGGAAAAGAGCAAACTGAACAGAAAGCAAACTGAGCAGAAAGAAAGATACAATAAACTTCAGAAATCACTGAAATGGAAAACAGAAAAACAATGGAGAAAAATCAATTTTAAAAGCAGGTTCTTTCAAAATGATCAATGAAATTCATATAACTCTGGCAAGACTGGCAAAGAACAAAGAAGATACAAATTACTAATATAAAAAATGAAAGAGGGCTGGGAATGTGGCTCAGGAGGTAGTGTGCTCGCCTGGCATGCGTGCGGCCCGGGTTCGATCCTCAGCACCACATACCAACAAAGATGTTGTGTCCGCCGAGAACTAAAAAATAAAATATTAAAAATTCTCTCTCTCTCTCTCTCTCTCTCTCTCTCTCTCTCTCTCTCTCTCCTCTCTCACTCTCTCTTTAAAAAAAAAAAAAAAGAATGAAAGAGGGCTGGGGCCTTAGCTCAGTGGCAGAGCGCTTGCCTAGTATGTGTTAGGCACTGGGTTCGATTCTCAGCACCACATATAAATAAATAAAATAAAGGTCCATCGACAACTAGAAAAAATGTTTTTGAAAAAATGAAAAAGGGGAAAAAAAGGGGAGAGAATTGAACAACAGCAGAGGAGGTAGAGAGGGAAGATGGGAGGGGAGGGGAGGGGAGGGGGGATAGTAGGGGATAGGAAAGGTAGCAGAATACAACAGTCACTAACATGCCATTATGCAATAATGTGAGTATGTAACAGACGTGATTCTGCAATCTATGTTTGGGGTAAAAATGGGAGTTCAAAACCCAATTGAGTCTAATGTATGAAAGATGATATATCATGAGCTCTGTAATGTTTTGAATAATCAATAAAAAAATAAAGAAAAAAAAGAAAAAATGAAAGAGGGCTGCAGTATTGCTCAGTAGTAGATCACTTGCTTAGCATGCATGAGGCCCCGGGTTCAATCCCCAGTACCACAAAAAGGAAAAACAAAAGATGAAAGAGGACCCATCAACACAGATCCATGACAATTCATAAAGAAAGAAATACTGCACATAACTCTGCACATAAATCAGACAACTTAAATAACAATTTCTTGAAAGTCACAATTTTTCAAAATTCAAATAAAAACTAACTTGATGTATTTTTTTTAGTTGTAGAACACAATACCTTTATTTTATTTATTTATGTGGTGCTGAGGATCAAAGCCAGTGCCCCATGCATGCAAGGCAAACCCTCTACCACTGAACCACAATCCCAGCCCTTGATGTATTTATTTTAAAATTTTATTTTGTACTTAAAAGTCTTATTAAAAAGAAAACTTCAGATGTAGATGATTTTAGTAGTAATTTCTATCAAATCTTTAAAGAAAAAAAAACAATACCAAGTCTACCCAATCTTCTCCAGAAAACAGAAAATGAGGGCCAGGCATGGTGGCGCATGCCTGTAATGGGGGGCTGAGGCAGGAGAGTCACAAGTTCAAAGCCAGGGCTAATGTTGTGGCTCAGTGGTAGAATGCTCGCCTAGCATGTGTAAGGCACTAGGTTCGATCCTCAGCACATAAAAATAAATAAATAAAATAAAGGTATGGTGTCCAACTACTACTGAAAAAAGTATTAAAAAAAAAAAAAAGTTCAAAGCCAGCCTCAGCAACTTGGTGAAACCCTAAGCAACTTAGCGAGACTCCGTCTAAAAATAAAAAGGGCTGAAGATATATCTCAGTGGTAAGCACCTCTGGGTTCAATCCCCAGTACAAAAAAAAAAAAAAAAACAGAAGATGAGGAATCTTTCCCACATGTTTGTATGAAAGCAGCACTACTCTAACACCCAAACTAGAAAGAAATATTACAGGAAAATTGTCCACCAAAGCCTTCATGAACATAAACAGAAAATCTTCAACTAAATTTTGGTAATCTGAGTAAATTTATTTATGCATTATGAGTGGACTTCATCCCTGCAGTACAAAGCTAATTCGCTACATGAATGTCAATCCACGTAATCTACTGCTGTGGTTTAGACGTGGTGTCCCCCAAAAGCTCATGTGTGAGATAATGCAAGAAGGTTCAGAGGAGAAATGATTAGGAGTTGTAGGAGTGTTGACCCAACCAGTGAATTAATCCCCTGACAGGGATTAACTGAGAGGTAACTGAAGTGGTAGGGTGTGGCTGGAGGAGGTGGGGCATGGGTTGCGGCTTTGGGGTACATACTTGTATCTGGCAAGTGGAGTCTCTCCGCTTTCTGATCAACATGTGAACTGCTTCCCGATCATCATGTGAGCTGCTTCCCTCTGCCACTCTCTCTGGCCATGATGTTCAATCTCACCTCGAGCTCTGAGGAATGGAGCTGGCCTTCTATGGACTGAGACCTCTGAAACCATGAGCCCTCAAATAAACTTTTCCTCCTTGTTCTGGTCAGATATTTTAGTCACAACAGTGAAAAATCTGACTGAAACATCCCCATACCAACAGAATAAAGAATAAAAAATAATATGATCTTATTAATAGATGCAGAAAAAGCATGGGATAAAACCCATTCATTGGGGGGGGATTATATCAAACTATTAAGTAAAGGAAATTTCATTAATCTGCTAAGGCATCTACAAAAAAAAGCCATACATCTACTAAAAACAATACATGTTTAACTAAAGATAAAAAAAAAAAACCTGAATTTTTTATCTGCCCTAAAGTCAATAATAAGGAAAGGAGATCCACTCCCACTATTCCTGTTCTACATTGTATCTGAAGATCTGAACAGCAAATGTGACAACAGAAGAAATACAGATGGTAAATAGGTGTAAGAAAAGATTTTAAACACCTCAGCTTTTAGGGAAATACAAATTAAAATGACAATGAAATGCCAATACACACCTATTAGAATGGCTAATTTTTTTTAATTGACCATACCAAATGCTGATGAGAATGAGAACAAATGGAAACCTCCTCTGCCCATAGGAATGCAAAATCACATTCATGCCAGAAAATCCTTTGGCAGCTTCTTACCAAAAACCTACAATTACCATGTGACTCAGCAATACTAGATGTTTATCCTAAAAAAAAAAAAAAAAATAGGAAAACCTGAGGTCACACAAAAACCTGCACCCAGATGTTTACTGCAGCTTTATTATTAATCATGAAAGCCTGGTAAGAACCCAAATGTCCTTCACAGGGTCAATGGACAAATAGTGCACATTGATAATAGGAAAGTCCTCAACTACCAGGTCCCACACAAGGACATGAAGGAGTTTCAGAGACTTGTGGAGACAAAGAAGCCAGTCTCAAAAGAATGTCTACTGTGTGATTCCATTTAAGTGGCATTCTGGGAAAAGCAAAATTATAGGGATGGAAAAACAGAACACTAGTTGCCAAGAGGTTTGGGGCAAAGAGAGGGTTTGACCGCAAAGAAGCACCAGAAGAGACTGTCTTGGCAGTATGGAACTGGTCTTTATTCTGATTGTGGTGACGGTTACATGAGCCTAGAACTGTCCACATACACACCAAAAAAAAATACCTTGATTATGATAGTAATTAATACACATTTGCCAAAATTCATAGAACACTTAAAATTGGTGATTTTATTTTATGTGAATCATATCTCTATAGTTCTTTAAAAAGATAACTAAAATGAAATATAGAAAAATGTGAATAGGCTTGGGGATGTGGCTCAAGCAGTAGCGTGCTCGTCTGGCATGCTTGCGGCCCGGGTTCGATCCTCAGCACCACATACAAACAAAGATGTTGTGTCCGCCAATAACTAAAAAATAAATATTAAAAAAAAATTCTCTCTCTCTTTCCCTCTCTCTCACTGTCTCTCACTCTCTCTTTAAAAAAAAATAAATAAATAAATAAAAATAAAATAAAATAAAGAAAAATGTGAATAGCCACACTGGATGCTAGTACCTCTCCACATATATACACTCATTGGGCATTTTTCAGCATTTTAAAAAGTAAATTTAATGGCATATAATATTTTTGAATGAACATGGTTTAGGACTGGATTAAAGAAAATGATAAGCGTATTCTACATTCGGTGTATTTTCAGACAGTCTGCCCTTGGCCCTCTCATTAGCACTGCTTAAGATTTCAATTTTGTGGCTAACAAGAACAGCACAAGAAACAATTGGTAGGCTCATTAAAGCCTCCTCTTAAATGTTTTAAGGAAACAGCACATAAAACATTCATTCAAACAAAAAAGCCTATCCCACCAGATGCTTCCTATAAAGAAACCTTATTCTATTACTCAGCTACCAATAAAATATTTATGGCAGTTGCTTAGAATACCCACATTGTACATAATGCTAAAATTCTTCTTAACACTTGAAGGAATATTTGTCCTATTTATAGGTAAAGAAGTTTAAAAAAACATAAGAGAAAAGCAAATATGCCTTCAGAAGGTCACACAAATGCCAGAAAGGCCCAAATGAATAAAAAGAAACGCAAGCAGCACGTTTTCCACGTGGCCGGCCATCAGCTAGGCGCACCATCACTTCCCAGTTTCCTCTGCTGGGCTGGGGACCCTTCCAAATGCTTCCACACACCCTCTACTTTCCCATCACAGACATGGCCACTCTGCCTGCACCTTAGTTACTGCCTTTCTAGCTACCCCTCTCAGAGATGGGGAGACACAGCCATCTTGCACATTCCAGTCAAAAACACAACAGCCAATGGATGGATGGACAGACACCTAAGAATTTCTCATGGAAGTATATGTCTCGAGACCCACATGGGCTTCAGAGTCAGGTCAGTCTATATCACTGTCCTGCTTAAACCTTCCATTGTTTTCTCACATCACTGTTAGAATCAAACTCCCTGCCACAGCCACAAAGAGCTACAAGATCTAGCTCCTGCTGCCTCTCCAGCAGGTTCACAGTGTTCCAGCCTCACTGGCCTCCTTTCTGGTCCTCAAAAGCCAAGCCCTTGTTGTCCTTCAATGTTCTTCCTGTAGCAAAAGCCAGGTGGCTGGGTCTCATCCCTCCCATCTCAGCTCAACTATCACTGCCAAACCACCCGGTCTCAAGTGGTGCCCATCTCTCCCCACCATGTCACTCGGCAACACACAGCTCTTATTTTCTAACAAGAACTGTTCACAATCTGTATTCACCTTATTTATTTACACGTTTCATTTGGGGGTAGTGGGTAGTACCGGGGATTGAACTCGGGCACTTGACCACTGAGCCACATCCCAGCCCTATTTGGTATTTTAGAGACAGGGTCTCATTGAGTTGCTTAGCGCCTTGCTTTTGCTGAGGTTAGCTTTGAACTCACAATCCTCCTGCCTCAGCCTCCCAAGCCACTGGGAGTACAGGCGTGTACCACCACACCCAGCTTACATGTTTCTTATTTATTATCATGTTTGTTCCATGAATATAATCCCTCCTTGGGCAGGAACTTAATCTTTCATGGCTGTTTTCTCAGAGGTTTTTAGCAGAGAATTGGGAACACAGTAGACACTCGACCAACATTTGTAAATGAGTGAATAAATTAATGAACAATGCAGATGACCTTACTCAAGTTCACTGTGCACCTCAGTTCTTTCATCCATAAAAATGGAATTATAAAAATGCCTATTTCATAGAGTTACTATAAGAATTAGAAGAAAGGAACCAGAATGTTTAGTAGCGTACCTAGCACAGCATAAGAATTTAAACCACATTAATATTTTTCTCATGTGTACTTTTCCCTTTACGAGAACAAGTTTAAGAGAGGAAAAGAAACTTGAAGTGGAAGAATTGAAAACAACTTACCACACAGTAGGAATAAACACCCAAAAATATAAAACCCACCAAGTATGACTTAGAAACATAAGCTCAAAAGTCAGCCCAAGCAAGGGCTATGTCTGCCAATCCCAGCCTCGGAGCCCAGGGGTTACTGTGGGCTGCAGCCATCTGAAACGGAACATCCCAGCATGGTTGAGGATGCTGCTTTCTGAAGCTGGAGAGAGGGAGAAATTTTACAGGACTCCTGGTCAGTCGTTCTAACTTCTGTCCCCAACTCCTCCTACTCCCACTCTGTCAAAAACCTAGCCTAGCCTCATGCTCCATCCAAAAGGGAAGAAAAATTCAAACCCACACCATAAAAAAGAATCGGGCAGGGTTCGGTGGCACACAACTATAATCCCAGCAGCTTAGGAAGCTGAGACAGGAGGATCACAAGTTCAAAGCCAGTAGCAGCAAAAAGCAAGGCACTGAGCAACTCAGTGAGGCCTTGTCTCTAAATAAAATACAAATAGGGCTGGGGATGTGGCTCAGTGGCTGAGTGCCCCTGAGTTCAATCCCCAGTACCCGCCCAAAAAAAAGAATTAGGGCAACTCCAACCAGCCCTGCCTCGACTGAAATCTAAGCAAGCTGCCTAACTCTGGGTTTTAGCCAGCTTTTTCAGTGCTGTGACCAAAAGGTCTGTCAAGAACAATTAAAGGAGGAAAAGTTTATTTGGGGACTCATAGATTCAGGTGTCTCAGTCCATAGATGGCTGGCTCCATTTCTTAAAGCCCAGGGTGAGGCAGAACATCATGGCGGAAGGGTATGGTGAAGGAAAGCAGGTCAGAACATGGCCAGCAGAGAACTCTGTTCAATAGGACAAAATATGTATCCCAAAGGCACACCCGGGGACCCAGCGCCTCCAGCCATACCCCATCTGCCCAGAGTTACCATCCAGGTAATCCCTATCAGGGGATTAATGTACTAAGTAGGTTTAAACTCTCATAACCCAATTGTTTTACCTCTAAACTTCCTTGCATGTTCTCACACATGAGCTTTTAGGGAACACTTCACATCTAAAACATAACACTCTGGCTATCATCTTCACCAGCTTGCAAGAGCCTGGGCTCCAAAGCAGAAGCGCCCCCCTACCAGATCACCTTTCCCTAGACAGCAGAGCCAGCAGCAAGGGTTCTGGGGGCAGCAGAAACTGACTCAACTCCCAGGGTTGCTACTTGTGAGTCCTGTGACCTTGGGAAGACTATTTAACATCTTAGAACCACTGTTAACTCTTCTATAAAATGAGGATAAAATCAATTACCTCACAGGGATGTTCTGACAACTAATGAGCTAAGCACCTGGCACAGCCCAGCACTTAGCAAGCAGTAAACATGGTGTGGCTTTAAAAAGGAATCCATGTCTCACTTCAGCTGATCTTTGGGTTGCCAATAATCTTTCACTCTCTTTGCAAGTACAGAAACTGTGAGACCTCACCTAGGCAAACAAAAAAACATGCAGTCTTGCTGTCCCAAATCCAACTGTGGTAAACAAGACTGCACGTAAGGTAGTTCTACCAACACAGTCAAATGAGGACAATCTGGAATGAGTTTGTGAGGCCAACATTGTCCCTGGTGATCATCAGGAACACTGTTACTAGGCAAATATCTATTTACTAACAAACAACACTGTAGCAATAACAAATTTTTTAAATGGAACCCAAACAATGCCTGGCATATAATTGCCTTATGAAATCCACTCTTTTCATAAGCTTTTCAGTCTCTGATCAGGAATATACCTTTTTATAGAATTATAACTGAATTTGTGAGTAGGAGCAATAGTAGAATGAATCGAACATTATTACCTTATGTGCATATATGACTATATGACCTGTGTATCTCTACATCATGTTTGAGAAGTCATACTCATTTATGTATGATGTGTCAAAATGCATTCTATTTTCATGTATAATTAGAACAAATTTAAAAATATAATAAAAAATAAGTGAACTCATATATTCCATTGCTGTCACTAAAGATTACATCTTAAGTATTTTTCATATTGTTGCAGAATTACACTTAAGTATCACTTAAAATGACTGCACTAAAAAGCCCAGTGAATTGATTAAGAGTTACGTAACCATTTCTCTACTGAGCACTAACTAATGGACTCTGAGTGCTGCAGCAGGAACTGTACAGGCTTCACAATCAAAAAGACAAGGTTTAACTTGACTTCTTTTAGCTTCTCAGTCAAATCAAGCTCATGGGCAAATCATTCATCTTTTCAACCTCAGCTTCCTCACCTGTGAAACACCCTCAACCAATCTTGTTACAGGAAGTCAGCAATGACAAATGTGAAACACAGTTTCCCCATTCCCAGTGTTTCACAGTTATATACACAGTGTGGCAACAAACACCTTCACGAACAGATCTTTTCCTTCCACCAGGTTGTTTCTTTAGGAGACAATTTCCCCCAAAATAGATTACTGAGCTCAAGAGCAATTTTATTTTTAAGACTATTAAAATCTGTTTCCAAATGGCCTTCAAAAAGATTGTAAAAATGTACTCTGCCCAGGCCACCATCTGGCCAGGGTTTTGGAGGGCATGGCCAGACGTGCAGAGGTACAGGGACTCAGGAGTTCAATCTAGTGAGCAAAGGCCAGGCTCCCACACAGACCTATAAGTCCTCTAGTCACCACCAACAGCCACCCCAGCCCTGGGCCAAACCTATTCCAAGTGCTGGACTCCGTCCGCAAAGCCCTCTGTGTGCAGAGGGGCTGCGACCTCACTGCCAGCTACAGACCTGTTCCTCAGCGTCTTCCACTGCTCTGTTCACCCCCATTCTTCCTCTCCTGGCTTATTCCAAAAAGCCCCCCACCCCAGTCTCCCACCCTCACCTCGCCTGGCCCTCCCTACTGCTTCCTCTCCTAGGACCTTGGCTCCGCAGGCCCCACCCTCATTACCAACTGTTTCCCTCCAGCTTCCCTGTCTCCAGACACTTTATTAACGCTAATCACAGCAGACACCATTGACTGAAAACCTCAGAGGCTATCCCTGTCCTGGCAGGGTATTTAAACCTCATCACAAGCCTGTGAAATAAATATTATTTTTCTTACTTAACAGATAAAGCAATCAAAACTTGAAGATTTATTATCTCGTGCACCCATCCAATCAACCCATGTTTGTTAAGTGTCTACTATCTTGTTGGGTTCAGGGTTGAGTACTAGACATACAGTAAAGACAGACATGTTAAGCAAGCACATGAATAAAGACAGAAAAATAAACTATCATAAAATCCACGGTAGAAAAGGTGCCAAGTGCTCCCTAGAACAGAGAACCCGAGTGCAGGGAGTGGTGGTTAGCCTCTCTAACCAGGTTACGTTAGAGCTGAGACGTGCAGGTCCGGGAGCTGACATTCGAGGAAAGAGAGAGAGGTGTCCTGTCAAGAAAGTAGGACATGCTGAAGGCCCTGACACAGGAACAAGCTGGTGTGGCCAGGCAGTTACAGGGGAGAGAGGAACATGCAGAGCTCAGAGAGACAGGGAGCTCCGACTACTGAGGACAGGACCTCAGGGGTCATGGCAAGAAATTAGGGATTTTATTCCAAAGTCGAAGAAACATAAAAAGACCAACAGAAAATTAAAACTGATGAGGCAGCCCCTGAAGGCAGTGGCTACAACAGACTGACCTTCCGACTGGAGCGCATGCTAGTGCTCACTGAATGCCCATTACATGCCAGGTGACACGCCGGGTGGGCACTGTACATACCACAGCTCATGAAATCCTCACGTGACTCCGAACAAAAGACTCTATTAGGCCTACTTGATGTGAGGTTCTGGAAGCCACCAAGGCAAGGCCACAAGTCAGTGAAGACCTACAACCAGCCAGACCTCCAATCAACTAGACCTCCAACCAATCCTCATCATGTCAAGTCCACGTTGCATCTACCCATCACGGTGCTTCTGAAAGCTTCAGGGCTACACAAACGGGAAGGGTGGGGGTGCTCTCTGATAATAAGAAACTCACAATACGGTTATTACAGAGCAAGTTTAAAGATGCAAATCTCCTTGTCAAAGCGGGTAAGACACTCCAAGTTGACCAACTGTCTCAACTAAGAACAAAAATCTTCAACAAATAGGAGTAAGAACCTCAATACAAGAACATAGATACCTCTGGGTAGCTGGGTATGAGACAAGTCAAGCAAAGGACAAGGACAAAGAGACACAGGTGGGGAACAGAAACAGACAAGTGTTTCAGCCCCATCTGGCTAAGGGTCTCCCCGTCCCTTACAGAGGAGGCCACTGAAATCAATCCTGCTCTGAAATCTACTGTTTGTTGCATATGATTTATATTTGAAACCTCTGACATCCCCAAATCCCATTTCCAGGAATTTACCCTAAAAAAAATAAAATAAACAAAACCATATCACAGTTTTTTGTTTTAGTTTTAAATTGCTTCTTTTTTATATGACAGCAGAATCCATTCTGATATAATTATACAAGCATGGAATATATCTTATTCTAGTTGGAGTCCCATTCTTACGGATGGACATGGTGGTAAGATTCACTGTATTGTTTTCATATATGTACATGGGAAAACTATGCCAGATTCATTCCACTGTCTTTCCCTTGCTTATCACCCCCATCCCTCCATTCTCCATGTCTACTGCACTTCTATTCTCCCTCTCACCGACCCCCTTATTGTGGATTAGCTCCCGCTTATCAGAGAAAACATTGAACCTCTGGTTTTGGGGGACTGGCTTACTTCACTTAGCATGACAGTCTCCAGATCCATCCATTTGCTGGGAAATGTCATAAAGTCATTCTTCTTTATGGCTGAGTAATACTCCACTGTGTATATATACTACATTTTCTTTATCCATTCATCTATTGAACAGGTACTAGGTTGGTTCCATAGCTTTACTATTACAACAGCTATAAACATTGATGTGGCTGCATCACTGTAGTATGTTGATTTGAACTTCTTTGGATACATCCCAAGGAGTGGGATAATGGGTCAAATAGTTGTTCCATTCCAAGCTTTTTGAGAAATCTCCATACTGCTTTCTAGAGTGGCTGCACCAACTTGCAGTCTCACCAGCAATGTATAAGTGAACCTTTTTCCCCACATCCTCTCCAACACTTATTACTTGCATTCTTGAAAATTGTCATTCTGACTGGAATGAGATGGAATCTCAGTATAGTTTTAATTTGCATTCCTCTAATTGCTAGAGATGTTGAACATTTCTTCATATATTTGCTGACCATTTATATTTCTTCTTCTATGAAGCATCTGTTCAGTTCATTTGCCCATTTATTGATTGGGTTATTTGATTTTATTTGGTGTTAAGTTTTTTCAGTTCTTTATACATCCTGGAAATTAATGCTCTATCTGAGTTTCAGGTGGTGAAGATTTTCTCCCATCCTGTTGGCTGTCTCTTCACGCTCACCTCATACAAGACAAAGGTGCCAATAACATATTGGAGAAAAGACAGCCTCTTCAACAAATGGTGCTGGGAAAACTGGAAATCCATACATAGTAGAATGAAATTTAACCCGTCTCTCAGCCTGCACAAAACCCAGCTCAGAGTGGATCAAGAACCTAGGTATTAGACCAGAAACCCTGCACATACTAGAAGTAAACATAGGCCCACACTCCAACATATCAGCACAGGAACTGACTTCCTTAATAAGAAAAGCATAGGAAGTAAAATCAATTATCAATAAATGGGATGGCATCAAACCAAAAAGCTTCTTCACAGTTTTGTCTGTAATTCTGAGAAACAAGAAACAACCTGAAATGTCGAACAGTAGGCAATTATGTAAATTGATTCAATCTACCATTTTAATATAAGCCTTTATGAAATATTACACAGTCACTAAATAATGCATTCTATCAGTAATGAGATGGAAAGCTAATGATGTCACTCCCTGTCAAAGGCCAAAACCAAACTCTTCTATATATTGATAAGGACAATCATGTGGACTGGACATGTCACACCAAATTCTGGGTCTTCCTCATTCACAGAAAAAAAAAACAACTTTCTTTGTATTGCAGACTGAACCCAGGGTTACTCTGCTATTGAGCTACATTCAATCCCTTTTTAAATTCTGTTTAGTTTTTATTTCAAGACAGGGTCTCATTAAGTTACCTAGGCCCTCGATTAAGTTGCTAAGGCTGGCCTCAAACTTGCCATCGTCATACCTCAGCCTCCTGAGTTGCTGGGATTATAGGCATGTGCCCAGCTTCAAAAAAAAAAATTTTTTTTTTAAAGAGAGAGTGAGAGAGGAGAGAGAGAGAGAGAGAGAGAGAGAGAGAGAGAGAATTTTTAATATTTATTTTTTAGTTCTCGGCGGACACAACATCTTTGTTGGTATGTGGTGCTGAGGATCGAACCCGGGCCGCACGCATGCCAGGCGAGTGCGCTACCGCTTGAGCCACATCCCCAGCCCTTCAAAAAAAATTTTTAAAGAAAGAAAGAGTATCCAGAATAGGTCACAGCAGATAAACTCAGGCCTTCACAAAATGTGCTTCCCAGGTCTCCTCCAGCCAGGGAGCTCCCCACATTATCCTCTAGAAAGAACTGATGAGACAAGGTCTCACAGAAGACTGAGATGGCTCACTAACTTCCCACCTCAGGGCCTTCCCCAGCGACCACATCCTTGGTTAACAAAGACCCACAGGAAGCAGCGTGTGGTTCCCATGTGTCAGTGAGTACTGAGGCAGCACAGAGAACACACCAGAAAGGACTTTTTGTGCCAGAAGACCTGGGTTCAAAGACTGAATAAGTCTCATCCACTCTGGGCTTCCAGCCTCCATGTGTCCATTGAGGGCTGGCTAGATGACATGGTGCCCGAGCTCCTCCAGCTGATGTCCTGACCCCACCCCACACCTCTGGACTCCACGCCCTGAGCTCCGGCATTCCTCCCTCTGGTCCACACCACCACAGCAGCCTTTCACCTCATCATCTGGCCACCAGCCTTCTCCTCTCCAAAACTTGCTCCTCACAATCGCCAGAGTGGGTCATCTTTTGACAGCACAATTCTGGCCCTTTCCCCCCACAATTAAAATCCATCACTGGTTCCCTTTCACCTTCAGGACAAAAATCAAACAAAGCAGCATAATGTTCAAGAGCCTGTGGGATGGGACCCCAGCCTGCTTCACAAGCCCAGGGCATGAGCAGTGCCCTAAACTCACCATGCCTGCCCCACTCTCTCATACCACACATGCGTCCTGAGAGGGATGCTCTCCCAGCCCTCTCCACCTGTCCAGTCCTGACTTGTCCCTCCTGCTCCTCCAAGAAAGCGTCCCTGAATCCCCCAGCAGGCCCAGACCCGACCCATGCCCCTCAGGGCCTGCACTTCCACATTTCACCAATGGACTATTTTTTTACCCATCTTTCCAACTAACACCGAGTGTCTTGGCAGGGAAACTTACCTGGTCTTAATCCACTGCAGGTTCCCCCACCCTGGTTGTCAGCCTGGCACAGGGATATTTTGTGAAAACATTTACTGAATAGATAAACCCTGAGCAAAACCATGAGAGGGCCTAGGTCTTATTAGACTCTAGCTAAATGCAACTGCTCATGTTTAGATATCAGTCATCTGAGACTAGATAGGAATCATGAAATTCCTCTTCAAAACAAAAGTATTTCAGTCCCTTCTTTAATATGTGCTGACTCTAAAATTAGCTTTAGATATTACAAGTACTTTTTATAGGCACCCCACAGAAAGTTCAGACTATCACCACACAGAGATCTATGACCTGAGCTACGAAAATGAAGCAAAGGCCAAAGGAAAAATTTCAGTGACCTATAAAGACCTGAAAGGGAGATACTGAGAACAGTGTGGTCATTTCAATTTCAGCTGCAGAATTTGTCTTGAAAATGTACAATAAAAAATATTAATACCATAAAAACCTAACAGCAGCCAAAGGACCACAGTCATAAAGAAAAAACATAAATCCTAAAACATACTGGCATAGAAGGCTCTTTTTCACCTTCAAAAAAAACTGGATATAGACTGTCAAGAGCAGTCTGAACAAGTGAAACTTCCATCACATGGCAAAGTGGAGAAAAGTGACAAGTATAATAATAACAATAAGAAAAAGAAGGACAAACAGCCACACAAAGAACGCAGGAGGTGCTGGAATGCATGCTGCCCTCATGAAGCTCCCAACAGCCTTATAAAGTAAGGCTACTATCAAGCCCATGTTAAAGGTTAAGTGACAGGCCCAAGGTCACTGAGCAGAAGTGCACAAACATAATCTGACCCCAGAAGTTGTGGTAGGACCCAGGCAGCATGGACACCTCTAGAATGGTTTTGCCACACTCATGCCCAGCCCTCAGTCTCTCCTCCATGTAATAAAGAAAGTTAGATTCAGGATTCCTTCCCATTCAAAAGGCAGGCAACGAAATGCACAACCAAAATTCTACCATTTTGTTAAACTTTAACAGTGCCCTTCAAAAATAATCACCTCCTTGCAAAGCTGCTTTAATAGTAAAGTAATATATATAGTTTAACACTTTAAGTTCCCAGCTCAGAACAAGAACTCGATAAACAGTAGCTATTATTACTTTTATGATAAAACAGGAACAATCACTTAAAAGTAGAGTAGATTTTAATTATACACAATATGGAATAATCAAATCTCATGCATTTGAGGCCCTAGACCCACAGCATAGATCGCATTGTACAGCTGAAATTATAACAACTCAAAGCTCAGAAATTACATGTTTCCATTAGAGATCTGACAAGTCATTTCTTCAATTGGTCACTGGTGGTTTGCAGATAACTATTAGCAGTAATGAGTATTCTAAATTAAATTCAGAGACAGCACCACTCTGTTCTGTAAAGACAACTGGGAGAGAGAAACATAATTGTGGCGCGTCCTTCTCTCTGTGTCCTCCGTCTTCTCTCTGATAAATATCTCCTGTGTCTTGCATAGTATGGATTTCATTTGGTTACAAATGAAGAAGGGTCTAATTCTTCCCATGATAAATGAGAGCATAGAGCAGGTAACTTGTTAAAGAGAATTGGAATTGGGAAAATAACCTTATTTTCCTGATACCTGACAACAAAATCCCTCGGCTAACAAATGAAAGACACAGCACTGGAAGACATTGGCACACAATGACTCCTTGGTGCTGTGTGCAGGCTGCTCGTGGCCCACTCAACAGCGACCACGTCTACAAAATACCAGGGGGGTGCAAGGCACCGGAAAGAATAATGGTTCTGCAATCACTAAAAACATGGAATCCAATTCCAGCTCTGTATCCCCTCACATATCATATGACCTGAAACAAGTCTTTCCCACTCTTAAGATTCCTTGTTTGTAAAGTGGAGATAATACAAAATACCTGAAGAGTTGAAGCAAGGACTAATTAGGAACCATAAATAATGTGCCTTATGTTACTGCAAGGCCTTCGACAAATGCTAGCTACCCTCAACTGTGCAATATGGAACACCCTCATCAAATACCCAAAGCTGGACCTGCAAGTGGCCCTCATATGAAAGGCTGACTGTGTGCATATGGAACAGGAGCACAGAGAATACACAGTCCCCAGAAAGGAGCTCTCTCCTGGGTCTGGTTGGACAGCGGCAGCAGGCTTGATCTGTCAGGAACAATGATTTGGCATCTCCACTTACATTCTCAAAGTCCTTCATGTTCCGTACTCTGGTGGGAGACACCTTTTCTTCTGACACTTGTGGGAGCTCTAGAAAAAGGCAAAACAGACAGAAAACGTCATGGCATGCAAACTGCCCAACATTCCCTTTAAGGCCTAGAGCCCCGAGAAGACAAGAATAGCTTCCACATGTGCCATGCTGGCGCTTCCTGCCTATTGTGATTTACTGATTTAAGTCTAGGGAAAAAGCTCTAAACCATTTTATTTCAACACTGACAAGGTACTTAAACTATCCCCAGTGTAACCATGCATTTCAGAGGATGAACGCAAAAAGTACAGCAGGCACACAGCACAGCAGATTGTACTGACACGTGCTTCCTCAACCTCTCAAGTCAGACTCTGGAACAAAGTATGGCTAACGAACTTGATAGCAGGGGCTGGCCAATTTCTCCTAAAAACACCAGACAATGACCATTCTAGGGTTTGCAGGCTACAAACAAAGCCTAAAATCTGTCACAGCTACTTGATTCCTGCAATAGCACAAAAACAGCCACAACCAACTCATAACAATGTGGTGCGTTCTAATAAGAGTTTACTTCCTAAGTCAGCTAATGGGTGCCAGCAGTCAACCCCTGCTTTAGATGAGTACTGACTTTTCCAGCACCCAAGTTTTTCCACAACTTAATTCAACAAACACTTAGCAAACACCTGCTCTGCACCAAGCACCATCCTATGTGCTGGGGGAAATGATGAAGACAAGATCCTGCACCCAAGGGTTCCCACAAGGGGGCAGAACAGAGAGGACAACAAACTGTGAGCATGCTGAGCCAGCTCCTGGAACTTTGCAGATATTGAGTAAGCGTGTGTGGAGAAAATGAACGGATTCACTCTCCCAGCAAAGATGCGCTGAGAGCCGACTTTCTGCTAGGCAGTTTGGGATGTGGCCACATCAGGCAACAAATGGAGCTGCTATTCAGAGGAAAACAGGCAACAAACAAAATAATCAGGCAATTGCCAGATATGTTAAAAGGTAATAAAGCCATGGAGACAAAGTGAGTGAGGGTGGGAAATGCCAGGGGCGGGGTGGGCACTGCAACTGAGGAAGGCCTCACCGAGAAGGCCACGTCTGGCAGACTTGAAGGGAAGCAGCCAGTGGCCTGGAGAGGAACACTCCAGGTACAGGGAGATGCCTGAGATGGAGGGCGCCTCTGGGTTCTGAGGACCAGCCATGAGACAACCACCAAGATCAATACACAAAGGGTACAGTAGAAGAGGAGACAGGAGAGGTTCCAGGGACAGGCTGCACATGGCCCTGTGGGTTCTTCTACAGACGAAGCTACCCCTGGGGATTGTGAGCAAGGGAGTGAAATGAGCAGACTCAGGTTTCTACGAGCTCCCTCTGGCTGCCTGGCTGAGAACAGACTGCAAGGGGCTTAGGAGACTGTCGGGGTAACTCAGGGAGAATCCAGGCTGGAGGTGATGTAAGTGGATGAGGACTGGTTTCATTTGGGACATTTTAAAAGTAGCCAATAGGAATAAGTGAAATGAAGTGGAAGCACAACTACACAGGCCACAGGAGAGCCACAGAAGGGGACTAGCTTTGAACTGAGCCCTAGAGACAGAGCAGGCAGATAAGAAGGACGGATGCCCAAACAAAGGCCCAGGGGTGGGCACAGTGTTTGGAAACTACTCAGCAGAAAGAGGCTGAGGGGTAGGCCAGGGCAACTGGAGGCACACAAGTTTGTTTTCCTGTTCCTCAAATGGGCCACGCTCCATCTCCTGTGTCAAAGACAGCTGACCCTTCTCCCCTTCTCCTTCCCTACCACGGTTCTACCCCCCCTCCAAGTCTCAGCTCCTAGGTTAGGTTCTGCAGAAACTCTCACCTGACTCTGACCCCATAAATCTCTCTTCACACCAATCTTTCAATGTCTACCATAACTTTTTGTTTGTCAGTGTCCTGGGCTCGAGGGTAATGACATTCAAGCTTGAATCCCAAGCACTTCGCCCCCGGAGTCTGGCATGAAGCCAATGTACAGACAAAGTACAGCTAACGGGCTTGACAGCAGGGGCTGGCCACTGGCTGAATTAAGGAGTGGATATAATAATTTTCTGCTTTTAACTACCTCTAGACAAGAAGAGCAGGTTTATGGGATTTTTAAGTTAATAGGTTCCAAAGGAAAACCCGAGGATGGCGTATCTGTTTCAGAATTCTCCAGAAATGACACAGTGACTGTTATCCTGGCTGCTCTAAAAACTTCCTGCTGCACATATCTATCTCATTACTCTGGAGAGAAAGAAAAAAATCAAAGTCAAGATATCTCTAAGATAGTTCAACAAGGCAAATTACTAGCACTAACCACACAGCCACTTAGGAGGGACTTCACTCTTGCCAAAAATGGAAATTTTGAAGAATGCTGAGCAAGACCTGACTGCAAAGGCACCTCATAATCCACTCCAGCACAAGACCCCACTTGACTCAGCCACGTCCCGTGTGCTCTAGCAGCCATGTGAAGGACGGGCTGAGCAGCATTGGCCACAGCCTGCCGACAGAACCCAGCAGCTGCCTGCAAGGCCTTGGCACGCACAAGTCCAGACGGCAACTCTTCAGGCCTCCAGCCACTCGGCCTGGAGAACAACAGACACCGCGTGTGAGGTCTAGCCACCAGCTCCATGTCCAGCTTCCATGCAGCTGTTCAGTTCGGCAAGCCCTAGCTGAATCCCTACAGGCGTGGCAGCAGGCAACCGCACCCGTGAAGTACTGCCTCGGACATGCACTCCTGAGTTTGCCCAGCGTCTATGAAAGGAGGTGGAGGGCAGATCAACACATCTGTACTGTAAAATGCTGAGCACTGGCTGTGTACCAAGCCTGGTAGGCTCTAGGACCCAGAGGGATGGAAGTTCAGCCCCAGGCCTCAGGGCACTTGGTCCATGTCTGCTTCCCTTGTTCTCAGTCAAAAAGTGACTGCTTTGTGTGCTTACCTCCATTTTCCAATCCAACACAGGTATTGATGCCATCCAGGTCATCTGGGCAAGCAGGAGCAAGGTCACTAGGAAAGAACACACAGGGTAAAAGAGGAGCCAGGTTTGCACAACAGAGACTGTTCAGACTGCCGAGATATGAATGGCATCACCAGGCCACAGCTGAGAGGGACACACAGCCCAGCTACCTGGGAGGCATGAAGCTCAGGCACTGGGACCGAGTTCCGCCTCAGAACGCAGTTCCAGCTCTAACATCAGGAGCTGTGTGACCGACCCCTGCTAGATGGGTCATTCATGCATTCCTTCACACATCTAATGTTCCATGTGCCAAATGTGTGCTGGGTGCAGAGGCACTGTGCCAAGTACACGGTAATTACATAAATTTTATGAGTAGAATGCTGTAGTCTACCTGTGAAAATTAGTCAATTTAGGTACATAAACACAGCACATAGTAGGTCCTAAATAAATGACATCTATTGTTTTGTTATCATCATTATTATTATCATAAATATGCCTGCAATGGTCTAGATATTAGGTGTCCCCAAAAAGCTCATGTATGAGACAATTCAAGAAAGTTCAAAGTTGAAATGATGAGATCCTTAACCTAATCAGTGCATTAATCCCCTGATACGGGTTATTTGGGTGGTAACTGTAAGCAGGTAGGATGTAGCTGGAAAAGGTGGGTCATTGAGGGCAGGCCTCTGGGGTTTATATTTTGTCCATGGTGAGGTGAGTGCATTCCCTCCTTCCCCCCACCCCTCTCTCTCCCCACCGGGTGGCCATGTCCTGAGCTGCTTTCCTCCACCACTCTCTTCCACCATGATGTTCTGCCTCTCCTGGAAACAGCTGACTATAGATAGAGATCTCTCAAATCACGAGGACCAAATAAACTTCTCCTCCTCTAAAACTGTTCTGGTCAGGTCTTTTGGTTGCAGCGGTGAAAAAACTGGCTGAAACAATGCCATTTCAACCAAAATTTAAAACTCTGGGAATCAGGCACCAACTTAGATGCCTTAAGAATGTCGGACGGCTGGAGTACAGCTCAGAGGTAGAGTTTGCATATCATGCAAGGCCCTGGGTTGGACCCCCAGCTCCAAAACAAAAGAATGTCAAACAAAAAAGCAGAATCCACTCATCCAAGATGTTTTACTGGTTGAGTTATATAAATAGGTTCAGTGAGGATTTAGGGATACTGACAGAAAACTAGACCATAACTGGAGGTATGATTTGACACAACAGAAACTGCCCTGGGTTGTAGCACAGCCTCTGCAGGTACCTCTCCAAGCCTGGCCCCCTTCAGCTATAACAGGAGAAAAGCAGTACTTCATAAAGTAATGGGCAATCAAACAAGATACAAAGTGCCCAGCAATGTACTTGGCATATTGTGGACCCTCCATAAGCAGGAGAAAAACATCACTGTCATCTTGAAACACATAATGTTTCACAATTTATAATTCATGAAATATTTACCATCGTTAGAACTGCCCAATTCCCTGAGGGTTCATGCATTTTTCAAAGGAAGGCTCTGAAGCCCAGACAATGTCAGTGTCCCAGCCAGAGTCACATGGCTGTGGGGAACCAAGTCCAGAATCCAGGCCTTTTATGTCTATTGCCTAATAATGCTTCCCTGACCCAATCTGAAAAACTCAGAGCTGATGGAGGCTCAGCTCAACTTCTCAGCAGATTGCTCTTTCCTGCTTCTAAATCCAAATGCATTCTGCCCTCTGATAATTTTGCCTGATCACCAAACTATGGAGTTGGAATCAATCTTTAAGTTCAGGACTGAGCCAAAAATTGAAACTATCATAAAAACCCAAATCCAACATCAGGAAAATAAAATATGTCTGCTATAAAGATTAATTAAAAACTTGGAGTAATCCTCAATCCTGAATACATAAATGTACACAAATGTCACCCCAAATCCTCTTTTAGAATGGGTGGGCCATAAATACATACCCAGACAAAAGAAATACACTGAAATATTGAAAATCATCATTTTAGGGAAGTGGGAGATACTTTCTTCCTTTTTAATTTTCTCTAATTTATTAATTTCTTCCAATAAGCATCACCAAAAGGTCAAAGTCCATTTTCTACACTGAATTTCAAAAATTAAAATCAAGTTCAACTACCACCTTATACAGAGGGTGGCGCAAAAGCACAAGTCACATACAAGGTTACTGGCCAGGCTTACCCTGGAGTCTGGTCCTAGATCTTTGACCGGGATTCGTTCTGCCAGGACCATTACATTAACTCCCACTGGCTGGAACAGCCCATGAGTAACTCAAGCCAAGGTGAATCACACCTGAAAACTACCTGGCAGACAAAGACAAAGTTGTCTCAGCTTCCAACAGGCAAACACTGAAGCTGCCAAATTTTACCTGCCTGCTCTTAAAACGCTATCTATCTGTCATCTGCACCCTCCAGTCAGTTCCAACTACACCTTCCCATTCTGATCACTCCCTCACTCTTGGCCTTAGAATAAGGTTGGAGCCTCATGGAGAGCCCTGGAAATTAAACAAGGTCATCAAAAGAGGGCTCAGACATGAGTTCATCCTTTCATAGATGGACAAATGAAGTCCAGAAGGTAGAGGAACTTATCTACTCAAAATCACAAAGGGTTAGTGAGCCAAAACCCAGTTCCTGGTGCCACATCCCTGCCTGGGCTGCCCAAAGCCACTAAGTAACATGACACATGGTGGAGTGCCAGTTTCCTCACGTGCAAAGGTAAGCAATCAGAAGAAACCCACCCTGTCGGGCACCCTCACCGTGCAGGTATCCTGGGCAAGACAGGGCAGGCAGCCTCCTACCTAGTCCTCATCACAGCCTGCTGAGCTTTCTAAAACTTCCTAAAATGCTGCCATTTTGTTTAAAATGAGAAAACAAAGGCCCAGAAAAGTAAAGCTACAAAACCCAAGCTGGCCCAACTTCAAATCCCATGCTCTGTTCCTCTACATCACCCTGATGTCCCTAACACCTTCCTGGGGTGTGGTGGGGGACCCAATGCATAGAGGCAGAGGGCTTGTGGTGCTTGGCACAGGGCGCACACTGCTATTCTGGACTTTGCTGAGTGAGCGAGTGCCCCCCCCACCCCCGTGCAGCTGCACCTCCTCTCTCCTCTCCGGCTCCATCACCGCCCTAGGGGAGGCCTCCCCTCTGGGCTTCTATTTGCCAGCATCAATCGTCCTTTCACTTCACAAGAATCCAGGACCCAGCGTTTCACTGACAGTGCAGGAGAGCCATGGAGGGAACTGGACATCACGTTCGGAAACATCACACCAACAAGTGCGCCTTTGTTTGCCTTTTAACAATTCCTTTTTCATCCCATGAGATTCATTCTTAATTAGAGAAAAACATAAATACAAAACTCCAGCTACACCTAAAGTTCTCCCTGACCACTCCTCACGCCCACCTCAGTTTCCCCTTAGCAGTAACCACTGACGTCAGAAGATGCACATCGGATCCTCCAGGCCCTTCTCTAGACATGGGGTTTTATTTCCTAGCATAAAGAGAAAACAAATGCGGACCAACTATACATACTATTCTGCAACATTTTTCCTCTACTAAAAGGTGTCCTGAAAATGTTCTGATGACAGTACTAACGCGTGTGCTTCAATATTCGTAACTCCCACAAAGCATTCCACAGCACTGTTTTCAAACTTTACTGACCACAATCAGTCCTTAATTCCAGAACTACTTTCTATTCTGTTTCACTTTTTAAAGGTCTGGTTGCAACCAACTAAACTGAATTGCATGAGCTACCAATGGGTCACAAACAGTCTGAAAGGCACTTTTGAAAGGATGGGTATTTACCCAATCTCCTACTGAAAGTAACTCAGTTTGTTTCCATTTTTCTTTTACAAACAAGCTGTATGTATACAGGTCTCACTGTGCACATGTATGAGGGTTTCTCTAGGATTGATAGTAGGCAGTGGAACTGCTGGGTCAAAACATAGGCACAATTTTAAAACCGGACAAAGGATTTTATTAAACATTTCACCAAAGAAAACACAAAGGGCTAATAAACACAAGAAAAAAATATTTAATATGGGGGCCAGGGTTGTGGCTCAGTGGTAGAGCACCTGACTAGCATGCACGAGGCACTGGGTTCAATCGCTGACACCACATAAAAATTTAAAAAAGAAATAAAATAAAGGTATTGTGTCCATCTACAACTAAAAATTTTTTTAAATACTTAATATGATTAGTCATTACAGAAATATAAAGCAATTCCACAATGAGATAGCATGTCACACCTCCAATGGAGGTTATAAAAAGACAAAAAAATAACAAGTGCTGGTGAGGATGTGAATAAAACTAGAACCTTCAAACCCTGCTTGTGGGAGAGACAAATAGCGAGGCTACTTTGGAATAGTTACATGGTGCCTGAAAATGATACAGAGTTCCCAGAAAGCTCAACAAACCCCCTGGGCACATGCCCAAGAGAAATGAAAATATATGTCCATACAAAAACTTGTGGACAAAGCCAGGCATGGGGGCACAACCCCATAATCCCAGCTACTCCAGACACTGAGGCAGGAGGATTGCTAAATTCAAGGCCAGCCTCCAAAACTTTGTCAGACCCTGTCTCAAATTAAAATAAAGAGGGCTGGGGTGGCTCAGTGGTAGAGCTCCTGCCTAGCATGTAGTAGGCCTTGGGTTCGATCCCCAACACTGCAAGAGAAGGAGAAAGAGAAGAATAAATTGTACATAATAGCAATGCTATTCATAATAGATTTTAAAAATAAGCAACCTAAATGTTCATGAACATGAATGACTAAACAGTGTGTGGTACCTGGGTACAATGTAAAGTTATTTGACCATAAAAAGAAATGAAGTACTGATACATGCTACAACATGGATGAATCTCACAAAAGACTCCGTGTGTGTGTGTGTGTGTGTGTGCGTGTGCGTGTGCGTGTGTGTGTGTGTGTGTGTGTGTGTTTTGCTGGGGATGGAACCCAGGGGACCTGGAATGCTAGGCAAGTGCTCTACTACTGAGCTACACTCCGAGTCCTAAAGATCATATATTGTAAGTTACCATTTATATGAAACGTCCAGAACAGGGAAATCAAGTGACAAAAAGCAAACAGTGGTTGCACAGGGCTGAAGTGGGCGCAACAGGGCAGCGGAGGAAGAGGGAGGGATTGCTATCTTTTGTGAATGATGAAAAGGTTCAACTGGAGGGCAGCGATGGCGCATGCCTCTAATCCCTGTGACTCAGAAAGCTGCGGCAGGAAGATCGTAAGTTCAAAGCCAGCCTCAGCAACTTAGAGAGGCCTTAAGGAACTTAGTGAGACCCTGTCTCAAAATAAAAAGGGCTGAGGACGTGGCTCAATGGAAGAGTATCCCTAGGTTCAATCACTAGTACCAAAAAATAAAAAATCAGATGGCAGTAATGGTTGTACAACTCTGCAAATACACTAAAAATCACTAAACAGTATACTTTAAGTGGGCGAAATTTATGGTACATGAAATAGATCTTGATAAATCTTTTTTAAAAAAAAAGAAACATACAGGCATATTTTTTACAGTAACAGATAATGCCAAATTGTGGATTTTCTCACAGTGATTGCAAAGCATCATTTCACCACTAAATATGGGACCTATATTACATGATCTTCATCTCTAAAAAAAAAAGGAAAGAAACTTGGTTTGTTCAGCAAATAAGTGTTGGGCCTCCACCACGTGTAGGCACAGTCTAGGAGCTAAAGATTCAGTGAGATGAACTATGCTGTCCTCAAACCCGCAGCCAGGGGTACCCTGGAATGCAGTAGCACTCCTGTCACCCTCAAGCCCTCACCAGAAATTGCAATCCACCATCCTCTTTCCTGACCTCCTGCTTCTAGCATCCAGTTTCTCTGCCCAAAGCACAAACTGTGCTTACAGCAAAAGAAGTCTGGTCTGCTCCTAACCAGGCAGCAGGCACTTAGAGGCCATGTGCTGGAGGAGCCAGTGGGTCACTGGGCCTGGGCTCAGACCTCAGGAAGCCCACAGCTAAGCAAAGGCAGACTGGAGCCTGCACAGAGGAAGGGCTCAGGGCACTGGCACACAAGACCCTGTCCAGAAAACAGCACACTATGGCATCAGCACAACCCAGCTAGCTGACATTTCACTCTCCCCAGTAGGCGCCAGGCACTTCCACGTCACCCACACAGCCATCGATAAAATAGGTATTGTCATCAAGGAGAAACTGAAGCTCACAAAAGTTAAATGGCTTACACAAAGCCACGCGTCTAGTCACACGGGGGTTTATACAGTCCTTCCGACTAGCAAGCCCAGGTTCTTCCCACACCAACAGGCAAGACTTAATAAAGGGCCTTGTCTTGGGCAAGGTCCCTGTGGCCAGAATCTGGATCTAAGTTTCACAGAGCTAGAGCAGTCTGGGGTACCCACAGATTAACAAGGAATGACGTAAACTGACCTAATTCAACAAAAGTCTAAGGACAAACTGGACTCCAGTTTAGACTTTAAAACTGGGAATTGGAAATTACCAAGCAGAAGGGCCCTTCAAAAAGTACATTAGAGTAAAAAAGGTATGACTTTATCCTAGGGATTATCCTCCTGCATGTGACCACCAAATGGAAACTCTGCCTCTCTCAGGATATTTTAAGGATATTTTTGCCACTCTTCAAGGGCCAGTTCAGTGCCAGGAGCTCTGTTAGATAGATCCTCCCCAAATCCTCTCAACCTTGAATTAGTTCAGAGAACTAGTTGGAAAGCAGGACAGCTCTGGAGTCGGCGAGCTTAGACAGTAGTCCTAATTTGATCATGTACTTGTGTGTGTGTGTGTGTGTGTGTGTGTGTGTGTGTGTGTTCCCAGACTATTCACCTCTCAGAGCCTCAGTGGTACCACTTGTAACAAGAGGATATTTGTAATTCAATGATTTTACAAAAATCATGAGCCCCTATTATGCCAGGTACTAGGATGGGAACTGGGGTTACAGAGATGAACAAAATACAGTCCTTGCTCTCATATGGGTCCCCATCTGATCTGGGCAACAAATAAGTTAACAAAGTTAACAGCCAGTGGCTTCAGTGTCCAAAACAGGAGCCACCAGCCACAAGGACCCATTAAGCACTTGAAATGTGGTTCATCTAAGTTCAGAAGGGCTGTAAGTGAGAGCAAAATTCATACCAGATATCAAAGATTTAGTAAGATTGAAAAAGAATGGAAAATATCTCATTAGTACTGACTACAAATTAGTTGATAATATATGGAAATATTAGGCTAAATAAATAAATTATTAAACCCACCCATTTCGACTGAGGAATTTGCTCAATGTCTGAGGGCTTGCCAAGCATGAACAAGGCCCTGATTTCCATCCCCAGCACCACAAAGAAATTAAAAAAAAAAAAAAAAAACTTTTCATCACTTTTTTTTAATGCAGCTACTAGAAAATTTTATGTAACTTATGTTATATTCCTATTTGACAGTCAGTCCTGGTCAACAAAATTCAGTGAGATCAACAAGGGCTAAGATAGGTCAATGACAGGTAAGGGTGGTTGGAAAGTTTCAGATGGCCCTGATGAGAATGGCGAATGTCAGCAAGGGTTTCCCAACAATGACACCTAAATTGAGACCTGAAAAATGATGTGTTAATAGGACAAAGGGCAAAGGGCAGTGGGGAGGGTAATCCAGATAGCAGGTACAGCAAGTGCCCAGGTCTGGCAGTAAGAAACAACATGGCAGCCAGGCATGGGGAAGGGGCTCAGGGAGGAGGCAGAGTTGGGAAATTAGGCAGAGAGGAGGCTACAGAAGCAGATGGCGCCAGAGTATGAAGGACCCCGGAAGCCCTATTAAAGAGCTTCACCCTGAAAATGGCAGTGAGTCATGGAGGGTAATGGCAGTTACCAGGTATGTAGGTAGCACCTGGGTCATGCAAAGGCAAGGAGGGGAAGGAAAGGAATGTTTGCAGATCTGCGGAGTTTCTACTGTAGGTCAAACATGGGTTAAACCCTTTCAGACTCATTTTAATTCTTATGCCAACCCTGAGCTTTAAATGAACCCATTTTACAGATGGCAAAAACTCAGCTCACAAGATGAGTGGCTTGCCCAGGGTCACAGGATTGTCAGTGAAAGAAATGGCATTGAACCCAGTTAAGTCTGGGTCCCAAAGCCCAAATGTTTCCCACCAACACTGAGATGAAAAGGACTCTCTGAGATGAAAAGATCAGATTTATGTGAACAAGTAAAAAACAAAGCTTTTGAGTGTATTAAAGACTATTAGATGAGTGAGGGAAGTCAGGACAATCTGGTGAGAGCCAGTGTGGTAAAATGGAAAGACAGAGACAGGATGGACTTTCACAGGATCCAATTAGCAGGAGCTTCAAAGGGACTTGCTCTCTGCCTAATATCCAGCAGGTTCTCAATCAACAGAGTATACCAATAAACTCTACAGTCATGTATAACTAAAAAGAATAAATAAAATAAATAAGTAAACATAGTAACCATTTTCCAGGTTTGCCCAAGGTGGAAACTGTTTATGTCTATCTTGCTATCCAGGCATAAGTATTGACTGTGCCCACTTCACTCTTAAAAGCATCCTGGTCTGCATAACAAATAACATGGTCACCTTTCAATTAGGCTTTGTTGACTAAAAACAGCAGCCTGTCCTACAGAACTGGATAAACACTACAGGTTCTCAGGGCTCTCCTCCATTTCTTCCTACCCACTCTACTACCAGGAGTCCAGAACAATCAAAGGAACCCAGCCTGGAGCAGTCTAGGCCTCCATCAAGTCTACTACAGAAAGAAGAGACTCCGGCAGGACCATTGGGGGTCACTCTCAGTCAACATTCCTGATTTCTACCACTATTGATAATATAGGTTCAACATCCCCAATTTGAATATCCAGAATCCAAAGTACTCTGAAATTCAAAACTTTTTGAGCACCCATATGAAAGTCCACAAAGTGAAAATGCCACACCTGACCTCAGGTCACGGGTCCCAGTCAACATGAAGGCACATTAAAAATACTGTACAAGGGCTGTGGTTGTAGCTCAGTGGTAGAGCGCTTGCCTAGCACATGTGAGGCGATGAGTTCAATCCTCAGCACTACATAAAAACAAATAAAGGTATCGTGTCCATCTCAACTAAAAGAAAAAAAAATTAAAATACTGTACAAAATTACCTTTAGGCTTTGTATATGTGAAACATAAATAAATTTCATGGTTTTTTTGTGGGTTTTTTTTGGTTTGTTTTTTTTTTTTTTTTTTTTTTTTTTTTTTTTTTTTTTTTTGCACTATGGATTGAACTCAGGGGCACTTAATTACTGAGCCACATCCCCAGACCTTTTTATGTATTTTATTTAGAGACAGAGCCTTGCTAAGTTGCTCAGGGCCTCCCTAAATTGCTGAGGCTGGCTTATGAACTCTCCATCCTCCTTAGCCTCCGGAGCTGCTGAGATTACAGGTGTACACCACTGTGCCTGGCAATAAATTTCATGTTTAGACTTGGGTCCCATCTTCAAGTTATCTAATTATGTATTGCAAATATTCCAGAAATCCAAAAAAACTACAAAATACAAAATTCCTAGCATTTATGATCCCAAGCATTTCAGATAAGGGCTACTCAACCTATTGTAGTAATAATAAGGCAACACAGTATACTTTTTTCAGCACTGGTACCAGGCCCTACACTTGTCAAGCAAATTTCCAGGCAAGCATCACTTCTTTTAGTCCTCACACCAATGATAATGTGAGGGTATCACCACTAGCCCATTATACTGATGGGAAAGCTGGTCAAATCACTTTACCACCATCACACAGCTGGTCAGTTTACAGGACTGGATTGGATTCCAGTTCTGTCCATCTCCATCCAAGGTTCTTAACCATTACACCCCATTACCTCTGTCTGCATAGCCACTGTGTGTCCCCCATAAACAAAGTCTAGACAGACATAATGACTACATGCCTCATAATGAATCACCAGTGCCCTCGAGGCCCCTCCCTGTCCTCCATCCAGCCCCCACAGATGGCACACTCCAAACGATTCTCTCTCACCCGACACTTTTATAAAACCCTTTACCTGTTTGTCCTCCACAACCTCTTCAAAAGTATGTCCCCAAGTATCAGCCTAGTGCAGTGTAGGTGGGGACCCAGAGCCCACAGTATCAGCAGGTGGGCTCTCCAGAGACCCTTCCCGAAGGAACCCACCCAGTGCACTGCCCTTGGCCACTCTCAAACACCCTCAATAGCAAACTCCAAATCCGGTTAGGGAGAACCCCCATCAGTGGGGACCCCGGCCTCCAATGTAGCGGCCGCACCTGCAGCCGCTGAGCGTCCCGGGGAGGGTGATGTCCTCTTCCAACACGGAGTCCATCATGGACACAGAGGCATTGGTATCTGTGGCGAAGGCGCCACTGGTTCCGCTGGCTTGTCGCGATCCGCCTGGATCCCAGGTCCCCGCCCCCTCTAACCCAGCTCTTGTTGGGACTCCGGCGGCGCCGCTGGAATTCAAACCGCAGCCGCCGCCATCTTTCTGGCCGCTTCTTCCTACGGAAATGAGGCGGGGTCAACGAGGCGCGCGCAGTGAAGCCAATCTGCCAAGGCCAGAGGCCGGGCAGGGACAGGTGGGCAGGCGCCATCTTAACTAAGGGCAGAGCTTTTTCGCTTGGGCCGTCCAAAACTAAGGAAGGAGAAGCTGGATGCCATGTTTTTTTAGGGCACCCAGGCTGAGGCCAGGACCGGCGCCATCTTTGTTGAGGGTGAACGCTGGTCCTGATCCGTTAATTTAAGCGGGAGCTGAGAATATAGCTCACCGCAGCTCAGAGTATCTTAACCAATGTTTGCTTTTCTAGAACCTTGTAATCTATACACCAAAGAGTCTTCCTTCTCGAGTTGAAACTCAGATATATCAGGTACTGCTTCGCTTTAGAAAATTTCTGCCTGCGGGGTCCTAAAGTAAGAGTACTTTGCACACAGTTTGAAACAACTCATCCCCCAAGCCAAGTGGCCAGCCATACTCCCACTCCAAGCTCGCATTTAGTGATCTTTTGTTACCATTGAGACTCGCACCTACAATCTGTAAATAGGCCCAATCAGTAAACTCGCCCAAGTTAATTACACAGTAAATTTACTGTCAATTGGAGCCAGATGTGCGGCTCCTGACAACTGGATCATGGCTCTGGGTGTCTTTCTTAATGCACAGCCTGTCTTTCCCATTTGTTTCTTTTACTCCATCTTAGAATTTGGGACTAAGACATGCGGTCTACATCCAGACGACACAATATTTAAGTGGTGTGTTGGCCTCTTTTCCTAAAGTAACGGCTTCAGGGTGGCTAAGAGGTGAGTTTTAGTGGGGACGGTGTGACTGCCGGACTGGACATCTGCGTGCCTGGATTCTGAGTCCAGTTCATCCTGTAACCTAGAGATATCTTACCCTTGCTGCACCTAGGTTTCCTCATGGATAAAGTGAGGCAGATAATGTCAAGCTCACATGGTTGCATTTTCTAATGAGATACTTAAAGTATTAATCCGTTGCCCTATTCAGCAATATCATGCTCCTAGATTATGTGCTAACCCCGCCAGTGATCCTGGAAACTGAAAATAGAATTGATTGCACAAAGGAAAGTCTATGTGGGAAGTTGTTTTTTCTTCTGCAGTAGAAACACACAGTAGTGTTTCATGATCAGAGACAGAGGCCTTTGCCCTGTCTGTCTCACTATGGCTTTTCTTGCTGCCAAGCCTGGAGGCAATATTACTGCTACCAGCTGTTTGGACTGTCTGAAGCCATCTCCTTGACAGCGGCCATCCAGCCACAAAGCTGGCATTATTATTTCCTTGAACAAGGTCACTGAATGGCTGGAAAGAGCTTACATCTAAAAGTCCTTTATCTGGGGCGGAACTCTTCTGAAATTCTTCATCCACTGAGTTTAACATCTATGGGCAATTCTAACTCAAAATAGTTTTTGGAGTGGTATGTGCCAATTTGATCATTTTTGTCCCCGTCATTCTTTCTCTATTAATTGGAATTCTACTGTATGGAAAAGCTGCTTCTTCTCCCCCATTTATTCATTTATTTGATTGTTTATTTACATCAAATATGGACTCATGGCTATAAGTGTTATTTTACGTGTTATAATAATTCTTTACTATCATTATGTGTTTTGTTGCATGATCCCAATTTGGCCACGATGCCCTTCTAGTACATGGCTGTGCCACAATTCAAGCCTAGATCTGTCTGGTCCCAAGGTCAGCAGTATTTCCTGGAACACCAACCTGCCCCTTTGCTTTCAAGAACTTGCCTAGGGCTGGGGATGTGGCTCAAGCAGTAGCGCGCTCACCTGGTATGCGTGCAGCCGGGTTCGATCCTCAGCACCACATACCAACAAAGATGTTGTGTCCGCCAAAAACTAAAAAATAAATATTAAAAAAATTCTCTCTCTCTCTCTCTCTCCCTCCCTCTCTCCTCTCTCACTCTCTCTTTAAAAAAGAACTTGCCTAAACCAACCCTTGGCATTAGCAGTCCTTGTTAGGGGCCAATTCCAATGAATATGCACTGTCTTCTCAAAGCTCGTTGGTGTACCAAGCCACTGATGCCTCTGAGGCCAACATCTAGCCCAAAGCTATGGACACAGTAGGTGCTCAATGCCAGTTTGTCAAATTAACCCCAAGCCAGACTTTGCATCAAGATGGAAAGAGGAAGGCTATGGTTGTGGCTCAGAGGTAGAGCACTCGCCCTCAGAGGTAGAGCACTCGCCTAGCATGCGTGAGGCACTGGGTTCGATCCTCAGCATCACATAAAAATAAAGATGTTTTGTTCACTGAAAACTAAATATATGTATATATAAATTCTCTCTCTTTAAAATAAATAAATAAATAAAAATAAAATGAAGATATTGTGTCCACCTAAAACTAAAGTAAATAAATATTTTTTTAAAAAGATGGGGAGAGTGACTATAGTGCACAGCAAACTACAAGATATTTGAGAACAAGTAGAAGAGAAGAGCTCAAGTCTCCAAAGAGAAGAGCTCAAGTCTCCAAACAAAAAAGCATTAAGGAGCTGGAAGTGCTAATCACCCTGATGCAATCAGTACATACGGCACACATGTACTAAAATAGCACAAATATGTTAAATTATTAGGTGTTAATTTAAAATAACTGAAATATAGGAAGAGGAAAGAGCAATACCCCACATCAAAGGAGTAGAATGTGGATTATTAGATTTAAAAGGGTAGTACACATCAACATGAGAAGACCTTAGACTTGGAATTCAACTCTCTGGACCTGTTTTCTTATCTTTATATTGAGTGCTTCAGACTACAATATTGAGGCCCCCTCAGCTCTGACGTTCCATGAATAACTGACATCAGCCACCATGTATTGAGCTGTCTGTGCCAGGCACGGTACTGAGTACACTCAATCCTCACAATCATCTTATGAAACAAGGACTGATTATGCCCAGTGTTATAGTTGACAAAGCTGAGGTTCAGCAAGGAGAAGGATCTTCTGGCCATGGGAGGAAATCCAAACATGCCGTCCTAAAATACATTGCTTTGGCATAAGGATGATGTTGAACTAAAGGCAGTTGAGAATCAGCAATATACGGGAGGAATTCTCTGCCTTCCCTTTTCTGTCTAAAAACAAGGCATATGTTTGCCTTTATGAATCTCTCACCCCCTCCATTCATTTCCCCTGTAGACTCCCAGTCACTGCCCCATGACTTGTCATCCCTTGAAGCCGGAACTCCATTTCCTTTGTTAAAACAGCACATAAGCCAGGCATAGTGATGCACACCTGTAATCCCAGTGGCTTGGAAGATTAAGGCAAGAGGATCATGTGTTCAAAGCCAGCCTCAGCAACTTAGTAAGACTCTGTCTCCAAATAAAATATAAAAAAATGGCTGGGAATATGCCATGTGGCTCAGTGGTTGAGCTCCTGGGTTCAATCCCCAGTATTAAAAAAAAAAAAAAAAAAAAAAAAAAGCAGCATATAAGCTCCCACATCTAACTACCTGTTTGACTTCTGTGAACTCCTGTACACAGAACTATTAGTGAAAACTGTACATCTTTCCTCCTGTTAATCTGTCTTTTGTTAGTTTAATTCATACCTCTCAGTACTAAGCCTAAGAGGGTAGAGGAAGATTTTCATCCTTGACACCGTCTAAGCAGTGAGGTGGGGGAGCTGTAGTGTGAACCCATGATCTTAGCCATAGGCCCTCTCATGAGTTGCTGGAATCTCTGCCCTCAAGAAGCCGGCTCAAGTACACAAATGATACAGCAAAGTAAAACACCTTAAGTACTTTGTTGATACAAGGAAAATAACGTAAGATTCTAGGGGCACCCAGAGAAGGGATGGAATCATTCTGATGGAGGGATTAGAGAAAGGTCTTTTACCAGTAAGATCCAGGCCCCACAAAAACAGCATTGAAGCCCTATCAGCAACAGAGTACACTGTTTTGAGTCTCACTTTTTGAGGCCCACAGAACAGTTCTGTGTCATTTTTCTATGGATAAGGAAATTGAAGGTCAGAGACAGGAACTGATTTTCTCAAAGTCACACAGAAAGCTAATTACAGAGAAAAGAACTTGGATTTCAGTTTTGTTTCCTGAAAGCTGGTACTCCTAAGCTTTTTGAAACTTACAGATGGTGTAGATGCCTCCCAAGCCAAGATCTCCCTGCCTAAATTGATGATCCTCAGTACCATGGCCAGATCTCTGGGCATCTAAGCCCTGGGTCTAGCTGTAAGAGAACCAAATGCTATTGAAAAAAATTATCCTCAGATGCCAGGGAGGCCTTTCAAGCACCCTCTCCAGCTCTACATTTGAATATGTAAAAGAGCAATCATTCCAGGTGAAGAAGGATAATCGAATAAATTAATTCTCTGGACATTTTGCAGTTTAAAAGATGCACACACAGCCTTTAGACTTTTGGGAGAGGACGGTAAAGTTCACCTCTCTCTTAACGGCAATGAACTCACATTAGAGGGCAGGTCAGGGCCTAGGAAGGCTGGGAACTTCCTCAGAAGAATGAGGGCAGGGCTGCTTTGCTCTTGCAGGAACCTCCCTCTCTGGCACACCAGAACACAGTAAGGGTACTTTGAGCCAAAGGATGAGGAGTGCAGGCCCATCTGCCCTGCTTGACAAGCCATGAGTCCCTCCCAAAGAAGAGCTGCCTGTTCCGCCCTCCCACAGGGAAACTCCCTGTGCTAGTGGTTTATCATCTGTGATTCCTTCCCCTTTTATGCCTAATTCCCAGGGTCTTTCCAACCACAGTTCAAGAAGAAGCCTGTTGGAGAGATGCCTTACTCTGGACTCCCACAACACCCTGAACTGATCTTCTTTGTGAGGCTTATCCCAGCTCCATAATTGGCTGTTAGGTTGGCCATCTTTCCTATGATCCCGTAAGTTCCTTGAGATGAGGATCTTATTTCAAGTCCATTTTATTGAAATGGAGTTTATATTCAATAAACTGGATTCCGTTTAAGTACACCTGCTGAGGAGCTTTGGCAAAATACACACCCACGTAGCCACCACTCATCAACTGTGCTCTGCAGTGGAACTTGGTTAACAGAAATATTCTAAATTTTTGGTGTCTTATAGTCACTAATTACATATGGCTATTGAATTCTGGGAAGGTGGCTGCTTGATGAAGGAACAGAATTTTTAAATATTTTATGTAGCTAGCTTAAATAGCCCCATGAGGACAGTGGCTACCACATTAGCATAGGAATAAAACATTTCTCTCACCTCGGAAGTTTCCTGGTGATCCAGTTATATCCATCTCCCTTCCACCTGGGCAAGTTATTGACCTAGTTTCTGTCATTGAAGGTTTTTCTTTCCTGCAGTTTCAGGTAACTGGAATTGTACCGTTTGTCCCCTTTTGTGTCTGAAGAGCAGGGACTTTTAATTCTGTCTCCTAGGGTCTATTATGGTGCTGGCAGGTAATAGGGGTTCAATAAATGTTGGTGAAAGAGTGAATTCATAAAATCTTGACCAGAATTAACAAACTTATGCCCCAGTCCCCTTTCCTTCCCACATAATGGAATACAAGAATGGAAAAGACCGTCACCGGGAACATTTCAGTAAACGTCTTGGATGTATCAATGGAAAAACTGAGCTCCAGTTGGGTTCAGTGGGCTGCCCAAGTTCACTGTAAACTTATAATAGAACATGAATTAAACCCCAAGTGTGCAGACTCCCAGGGCTGCGACTCCCTCACTTCACAATCTCCACTCTCCAGCCACTCCCCCCAGGCAAGCACAGCAACTCCTAATGGATCTCGGTGGCACCGCAGAATGTCCATGAGATGCCACGTTGCCTCATTCAGCATCCTGGCACCAGATCACATGCTCAAAACAGAAACAGCATCAATTCAACCTAAAAAAACCATCTCATTTCATTTCAATTGTACCCAAAACCTAGGAGTGGGCTTACTCCAATACTGGTTATAGATTGGGTTTCTAGTTGGAAAATAAGCCACAGGGCACTTGATCAAATTCTCCAGTCACTAGAGAAAGAACAGCACCAGATTTTGGGGAGGCAGGGGGTAAAGTTTTGACTGAAGATTTCTTAAAGGGAGAGAAGAAGGGTACTGTCCTTCGTGGTAGGCCTTGCGTATGCCTGGGTGCTTCACATGTAAGACTTCACCTAACCTTACGGTGACCCTGGAGGTCAGCAGAATTACTCCTTTTACAGGACTAAGAGCTACCTATTGACTTGCCCAAGATGCTAGAGCTGTGAGGCTTCATCTGGAAAACACACCTCTTTGCTTCAAAAGCAGATCCTCTTTGTGCTACTACCTATTATTTTCTACAACCCAGAAAAAAGATTTTCTGTTGGCATTCCAATATTCACTGTAGGTCGCTGGGAAGCTCATAGCTATGTTAGTTGTCCATTGCTAACATAGCCTCTTTAATTTGAATTTTCTGGAATACTTCTATTTCCTCCTTGATATGCTTAAGGATTTAATGATCTCTCTGTCTCTATTTATTTATTTTGGTACTGGGGATTAAACCCCAAGGGCTCTCAACCACTGAGCCACATTCTCAGCCCTTCTTTTTAAAAAATATTTCATTTAGAGATAGCATCTTGCCAAGTCACTTAGAGCCTCACTAAGTTGCTGAGGCTGGGTTTGAACTTTTGATCCTCCTGCCTCAGCCTCTGAGCTGCTGGGATTCCTGGCATGCCCAACTGCTCCTGGAGATCTTTGTCTTTTAATACAAAAAAGTGAGATACAGGTTAAAAATAAATGAAGGTTTTTTTTTTAATGATAATGGTGCTTTACCACTGAGTTACATTCCCAGCCCTTTTTATTTTTTATTTTGAGAGAGGGTCTTGCTATGTTACAGAGCCTAGCCTCAAACTTGCAATCCTCCTGCCTCAGCCTTCCAAGTCACTGGGACTACAGGCATGCACCACTGTACCCGACTGTGAAGTTACTACCCAAGACAGTACCTGTCAACATTGCCATCTTTTCATTTTAGCACAAGGAAATTCAAAATGCAACTGTTGCCAAACTCTGATTTTTTTTTTCCCAGAATTTGCAGACCTCTCTGTCTCAGACAATTCCTCTGGGGATTAATGGCCCATTGGAGTCTATACAATTTGCTTAATTACCCCCAAATTATTATCTAAACTAAAACAGAATCTTAATAGACAATCTTTAATGTCTTTATCCTTGTCTGGAAGAACTTCATGTCTTGGCAAAAATAGCTTCTTAAAATGAGGCTGGATAATCCCTTAGCCATGGTGATTAAAGACAACAATGGCTCATTTAGAAAATGGGAGAATTAGAAAGCTGAGACATAGCCTGCTGGTTCTGCAAGCTACTGAAAATAAGGACAAGGGGAGGGGCGAGAACATCCACATATCAGAGAAGGTTTGTCCGCCAGGCCACGCCAAGGCCATGACATGTGGTAGTGCAATGCAGGCCGGGGCCAAGGGCTGCACTCACTTGGTGGGAATGAGTTTCATCAGCACCATTCCAAGAAGGGAAGTAAACATCCCTGCTTGCAAGTGACATGGTGCTTCTTAAAAGTAACACTCTGGGAGCTGGGGGTGTGGCTCAGTGGTAGAGCACTTGCCTCACATATGCAAGGCCCTGGGTTTGATCCTCAGCACCACATAAAATAAATAAATTAAATAAATAAATAAATACATATAAAATGTTTTTAAAAAGTAACACTCTATTTGGTTTGGGGCTTCATCTTGCACTCATTGACAGCCTTTGCACTGCAGTATACACGTACATTTTGCAATATGTACCAGTGATTCACTTATTCATTTACTGACATAATAGTGAGCTTTTTGTGGGAACCAGGGTCTGTGCTTGGCAATGGAAATACAAAGATGAAGACAGCACTGGTCCTCCAGTTGAACAGAAAATCTGAGAGCACAGATGAAAGAGAGGAATAACTGTGTCTGTCTACTCTCACACAGTTCACTTCTGACACCAAATGTGTGGGTTTTCCAATGCTAAACGATTCTCCAATTCTCTATGGACCCCAATGGGGTGTCCTACAATTTTATCCAATTCTGTCCACCTGGAGGTGGTGTCAGATCCCACGAGTACAGGACACAATCCCACAGGGCAGCCTCACTTCAGATGCCAATCTAAAGTCCAAGCCTCCCATGCTCTCGACTGGCTGTAAATTCAGGATTCTCATGACTCAATCTTGTGGTCTGATAGTTTGCTAGAATGAATTACAGAACTCAGAAAAATAGTTCAATTATGCTTACCTGTTTATTGCAAAGAATACGACTCAGGAAGAGCCAAATGGAAGAGATGCATGGGGCAAGGTATGGGGGCGCAGAGCTTCTACACCCAGTTCTGATTTGCCAGCTTCCCAGAACCTGCATGAGTTCATCAGGCTGGAAACTCTCCAAACCCCTTCACTTAGAGTTTTGATGAAGGCCATTACATAGGCATGGGTGATTGAGTCACTGGCCACTGGTGATTAAACACAATATCCAGCCCTTCTCTCCCCAGAGGTTGGTAGGTGGGGTCAAAAATTCCAACCTCCTAATTGTGCATTTGGCTCCTTTGGCAAACAATATCCCCTTCTTCAGGAGTTTTCCAAAAGTCATCTATTAACTCAAGTGTGGCAGACATAGTAACAAAAGATGTTCCTTTCACCTTTATCACTCTGGAGCTATTTCAAGAGTCAGAGACAAAAACTAAATTTAAAACAGAAGTTATGGGCTGGGGATATGGCTCAAGCGGTAGCGCGCTCGCCTGACATGCGTGCGGCCTGGGTTCGATCCTCAGCACCACATACAAACAAAGATGTTGTGTCCGCCAAAAACTAAAAAAAAATAAATAAATATTAAAATTCTCTCTCTCTCTCTCTCTTGTCTGTCTCTCTCTCTCTCTCTTTAAAAAAAAAACAGAAGTTATCACATTGGAAATTTCAAGGGCTTTAAGGATCTCTGGTTAGGAACCAGATAAAGACAAAAATTTTATTTTTCTTGCATCACAATATCACAAGACAGTATCATCATCATCATCACCATCATCTTTATCCTGAATGAATGCTGGATTCTGTCCAATGCTTTCTCTGCATCTGTTGAGATGACCATCATGTGCTTTTTCTTTTTGAGTCAGTGTAAATGGCATTTATTGATTTTCAAGTGTTAAACTCACTTATATATCGTTTTATTGAATTTGCTTATGTTTTCTTACACATATTTATGCCTATGTTCATGAGGGATATTGGTCTCTAGTTTTATATATGAAATATATAGTTTATATATATATGCTCATATATATACATTATATATATATATATATATTTTAGTCATAGGTGGACACAATACCTTTATTTTATTTATTCATCTTTATGCAGTGCTGAGGATCAAACCCAGTGCCTCACACATGCCAGGCGAGTGCTCTACCACTGAGCCCCAGCCCCAGCCCTGGTCTCTAGTTTTCTGGTGGTCTTTGTTAGTCTTATGCTAGCCTTACAGAACAAGTGGGGAAATATTGCTTCCTCTTTAGTTTTTTTGAGAAAGATTGTGTAGAATTGGTAAGAATTTTTCTTTAAATGTTTCTAGATTCACCAGTAAAGCTTTCTGGACCTGGAATTTTCTTTATGGGAGGTTTTAAACTACAAGTTATTTCTGTAGTCGATATAGGACAATTTAGGATATCTATTTCTTTTTGAGTGAGGATGGTAGACTGTATTTTTTAAAGAAGCTGTACCTTTCACCCAAGTCATCAAATTTATCACTTTTTAATGTCTGTAGGATCCACAGTGATTTCCCCTTTCCCCTCTCTTTTATGACATTGGGTTTTGTTGTTTTATTTGTGTATGTATGTGTGTGTGTGTTTGTGTTCTCTCCCTCTTCTTTTGATTTGCCTGATCATTTGGCTAGAAGTTTATCAATTTCATTGAATTTCTCAAAGAACTAACTTTTAGCTCTATTGACTTTCTTGTTTTTGTTTTTATTTATTCTTCCTCTTTTTTTATTCCATACTTTCTGCTTCCTTTGAGTTTATTTTGTTCTTCCTCTTCTACTTTTTTAGGATCTTGAGATCTTTCCTCTTTCCTAATATAGACATTTAATGTTATGAACTTTCCTCTAAGTGCCTGCTAGCTGCATTCCACAAATTTGAAATGTTGTAGTTTTATTTTCATTCTGTTCAAACTACTTTATAAATTTTCTTCATTTCTTCTTTGATCTATGTGTCATTTAGAAGTTTAGTTTTCAAATATTTCAGAATTTTCCTGATACATTTGTTACTGATTTTAATTTAATTTTGATACGATCAGAGAACATATTTTGGATCAGTCAATATTTTTAAGTTTGTTGATCTTATTTTATGACCTAGATATGGTCTATCTTGGTAAATGTTCCATGTACAGTCAAAAAGAATGTACAGCCTGATATCATTGGTTGGAGCATTCTATATATATTAGATCAAGTTGGTGATAGTGTTGTTCAAATATCCTATATCCTTACAGGCTTTCTGTATATTTGTTCTATACATTAAGAGAGGTATTGTAATCTCTAACTATAAATGTAGTTTTGTCTATTTTCCTTTTAGTATTATCAGACTTTGTTTCATGTATTTTGAAGCTCTGTTATTAGCTGAATACACATATAGGATTGTTGTATCCTTTTGATGAATTTCTTTTTTTTTCTTTTTTTTTTTTTTTGTACCAGGGATTGAATTCAGGGGCACTCAACTACTGAGCCACATCCCCAGCCCTTTTTTTGTATTTTATTTAGAGTCAGTGTTTCACTGAGTTGCTTAGTGCCTTGCTTTTTCGCTGAGGCTGGCTTTGGATTCACAATCCTCCTGCCTCAGCCTCCCGAGCTACTAGGATTACAGGCGTGTGCCACCGGGCCTGGTGAATTTATTTTTTTACCACTGTGAAATGCAATGTTTGTTTTGTTTCTTTGTTATTTAACATAGATATCACCAAATTATGCTGTTTCCTTCTAAATATTTTCTTTGTATATTTCTTCAACATATTGCATCCATGTGTACCTTATTAAAAAAATTCACTGTGAAACATTATATATATATTCTAGTGTGTGCATACACATGTTATATGCAAATACTATCCCATTTTTATTAGACACTTGAACATCTGCAGATTTTGATATTTTCAGGGAGTTCTGGAAACAATCCTCCATGGATACCAATGGATGACTGTACAGTGAAAATCCATGTACCCACACACAGCTTAAGAAACAGAATATTTTCAAGACCTTCAAAGCCATCTGTGCATCCCCCACCCCTTCCAAAATTAAATTTACTTTTGTATCAATCAATTACTTGTTTTTATTTATAGTTTTCTTATGTGTTTTCTAAACAACATAGTATTCTATATCCCATTTTTGGTCCTTCTGTACAAGAAATTATCTGTATATATTCACTGTGATTTGATTTTCTTGTTCAACATTGTGTTTTGGGGATTCATCCACATTGATATTATATATATATATATATATATGTAATTCACACATTTTCACTACTGCATAAAATTCTTTTCAAAGTATATGAATAGACCGCAGTCTAACTATTCTTCTACTGACAGACATCTGTGCTTTTTCCAATTATTTTACTCTGATAAATAATGCTGCAACCAAGATTTTTAAATATTGCTTTTGGTGTACTTACCAAAGAGTTTCTCTGAATTATACACCAGGAGTAAAACTTCATGCACATATTCAAATATCCCATTTTTCTTAACTTTCATTCTGTTTTTAATGATGCTTCCTAATATTTCTTAATAATTTTGCATTAGACTAAATCCCTATTGTCAAACATTTAGAATCTGCCTGCAGTTTTTGGAACTGTGTATATAATTCTGGAAAACAAAAATTTTGAGCAGAAGTCTCTGCTTTTTAGGTTATTTTCTTATGAAGTATTCCCAGGAGTGCAATTTTCCAATTGTACCAATTCACATTCAGTGGGAGGATATTTTATTGCTGAAAAACATGAGGTAATCCCATCCAAGTAATTGTTAATCCTTTGGGATCACAGATCCTTTGAGACTATGAGTAAATGCACAGACCTTCTCTTAAAAAACAAAACAAAAAACAAAAACTCACAATTATATTCATAAACAAAACAACATGGAGCTGGGGTTGTGGCTCAGTGGTAGTGTGCTTACCTAGAACATGCAAGGCCCTGAGTTCGATCTTCAGCACCATATAGAAATAAAATAAAGGTATTGTATCCAACTACAACTAAAAAATAATTTAAAAATGCAATTTCAAGGGTTTCTTAGATATTTTGACTAAATAAGAAATATCTTTCTCTCAGTTCATTTTGTGTTGCTCTAACAAAATATATGAAGCCGGAATCTGTATAAGGAGTTTGCCAGGCTAATGACTCAGGAGGCTGAGGCAAGAGGATTTCAAATTAGAAGCTAGCCTGGGCAACTTAATAAGACCCTGTCTCAAAACAAAATTGAGGGTTGGGGGAGGCTGGGGATGTAGTTCAGTAGTAGAGCACTTGCTTAGCCCGCACAGGGCTGTGTGTTCAACTACAGTACCACACACAACAGAAAAGAAAAAAAAAAAAAGAGAAAAAAGAAAAAAAGAGAGAGATAAGGGAGAGAGAGAGAGAGAGAGAGAGAGAGAGAGAGAGAGAGAGAGAGAGAGATTACTATTTGGCTCATGGTTCTGGAGATTAAAGAGCAAGGTGCCAGCTCTGGTAAGGGCTGCATGGTGAATGGCATTCAAGAATGTCAAGTAGCATATGGAAGAAGGATTCAGGGAAGGTAAGGCTCACTTATAACAACTTGCTCTCATGAGATTTCTTCTGAGATGAGAACATACTCCCATGAGAAAAGCATCAATCCATTCTCAGACCTAATCACCTCCCTTGAGGCCCCCCACTACCTCAACACTGCCACACTGGGGACATGACTCTGGGGGACAAACCACAGCAGTCCTACCATGCTGCACATAGATTTGTTATGATACTTCACCAAAAAAGTTCACAAACCAACTCTTTATTTGGTAACCTTATCTTGCAAACCACCATTGAGTGAGCATCTACAATGCACAGCAATATTCCAGATGCAGAGGCAGAAGAAGAAATCCTCCCTGGTTTCAAGAATACAGAGTCTTCCAGGCAAGAGAGAAACCCAAAAGCATTGACAGTAAAATATATGCAGTTAGAAAGGTATTCATTAGCCAAAATGCAGGTACAATTAAGTATCAAAAAACTTTCCTTTATCAAAGCGTTGTAAAAAATGAATGAACAATCCCAAAGATGCTTTAAATAAAGGAAAATAATACCAGCCAAAAGACTTCATATAACCTGGCATATATGGGAAATTTATCATGAGTTTAATATGGACTGGATTAAAATGGTATGAATGTGGGCAGAGCTGAGGCTCCTCCTTATGTGGGGCACAGATTGAAGAAATAGTGTTGACACACATTTTTGCAGCTGGTCTGACAACACAAAGGAAACCACAAAAGATTTCCTTCCAAACACTTCATTTATTACCCAAGCCAACTCTATTACATACAAAGAAAATATTTTGCCTGTTTTTTTCTGCAACTGTCTAAAATGCAGTTGTTCAATTCAGAATACAAGGTTTCAAACCAACTTCTTATTAATATAATCTATAAACACATTTTAAAATATAATATTGTATGATGGCTTTCATTTTTGTAAGCAGAAGTATTAGAAAGCCTTACAATAATTAATACAATTTCCTTATAAATTGCCTTGAAAAAACTTATAGGTAAAACCTATGATTTTAATATTTACTTAAAATGCTGATTTTCAACCTGTTGATTAATGCTTCTCATATATCATCTCATGAAAATATTTTTGCTGTTTGTAATTTAGCTAAATTTTTTAAACATAACTAAGCACAATGGTTACTTTGATGTTACTGATTTAATTATAATGGAACAAAAGAAATGTGTTAAACATATGCATCTTGTATTCCTATGGAAAACGAATACAACTAATTTTGATAATACAGTCTAGTCAATGTCTTGATAGACTTTCATCAAAAGTATATTTAGATTCATATTTACTTTCTCTAGAAATTATCATTTGTTTAGAATTCTGCCATAGTTAATTCTGTTCCCTTAGGGTAGTTCCCAATTCAAGTGCATCACAGAACTACATGTATTAATATATAAAGTGTTATATAGTTACAGAATCTGTTTTTCTCATGTGACTAGAAAGGAAAAAACAAGTTTTAAAATATAAATACCAACTGAGGTACAGTAAAATTAAGTTTATAAAGCTCTCAGCAAAAAGAAATTCTTGACTTATTTTTTTCTTCTGTTTCAAAGTACCCCTTAGAGCTGGCTGTAATGGCACATATGTGTAATCTCAGCAACAGAGGAGGCATGGCAGGAGGATTGCAAGTTTGAGGCTAACCTCATAAATTTAGCAAAACCTTGTCTCAAAATGGAATAAAAAGATCTGGGGATGTGGCTCTGTGGTAAAGGTTCCTGGGCTTAATCTTCAGTAACACACACACACATGTACATTTGCCACAAAGCACCCTTAGATCTCTAGATGGCATGCCATTAAACATTGTTTTAACTGTCAGAATAGAAGATCTTCAAGGGTACCTTAAAATAATAAAAAGGTGTAGTCTCATTATGATTAACTAATCACCACAAAGAACATGGTTTATGTTCAGATTTCTACTAAAATAGGAAATTCCTCATAGATGTGAAAAAAATCTGTATAAAAATTTCATAGAAATACCAATGGATTTAATAGGGGAAGAAAAGCACAAATACGAGTACATATTAATATGTATTTTCTTCTCAGGTGTTTGTTTATTTTAAGAAAGGGAATCTTCTTCATGTGGTACTTTTCTCCAAGTAGAAAACATTCTTTAAATATTCTTAACCACAGAGACCTATATCAACTTTGACCACACAAAAGAGTAAAACAACAAATCTACAATAGGTACAAATTATATACATTTATTAATAATTTTAAATAACACTCTTGTATAAATTCTTTCATATATTCAAATCATACACAAATTTAGAAATGCATCATGAAGCCTAGTACAGCACATGAGTGAAACATGTTTTTAAAATTTGTGTTAGAATTGTAGTGACATAAATACAAGTTTAATGTTTCAGAAACATTCCCTAATTACTTGGGATGAAATTTAACTTGTTACAGAGTGCTTGTGCCTAGCATTAAAACTTGACTTAAATTCATTTTGCTTTTGGACTAATTTGAATCTGAGGCCCTGGGCTCACATTCTAGGCCTGCTGCTTTAGTTATTGCATATGCATAAGTAACAAGAAGGATTCCCCATTGCTTTGGAAAAAGCATCATTCAACCACTGATGTTTTAATGATTCATAACCTTTATAGTCCATTTGATCCTGTTTGACTTCTTCAGATGAATCAGTGTGTTCTTCCTGCTTTTCCCCTTGGCATAGTGACTGGCTCAGGATTGAAGAGAAATATATGTTAACCTTTCCTGACTCCCAGCACACATCAAACCCATTTTAGCTCCCAAACTCCTTACTCTCAAGATCAAAAGAAACCAAAAGTTCTTTGTGGATGAGGCCAGGAAGACTTTCTTAGCTCTAACTTCTCTGAACACTTTGCAAGAGAGCTTTCATTGAGATGAGGAAATTCAGCTCCTAACCACATAACCCAAAATAGGAGAACCAGTATATACTAATTACAGGTGGTGTTATATTTACCAAAAAGTGTAGGACCAATGATGTAATAACCCAGTTCTAATTAAATCTTCCAAAAATAAGTACTGTTGCTTTAGCTCCTCATTTCCACAATAGCACAAGAAGGGCTAAATATCTTGAAGACAGTCAGCTGACCAAAATCAACTAGGAAGTCAGTGAGTACTTCTCTGATGGTCAATTATCCTGGGAATATTAAAGCTGGAGAGTAGCCATATAATTTGAGGCTGATACAAACCCTGTTCAAAAATCTCTCTCTTCCCATTCCATGTAGCTGATTTGTTCTTATCTCTTAAAATCCAGATCTCACTGGGAAAAGTTAAACACTGGATCCATGGGACCTCAGGATAAATATGAGTTTTTTAAAAATTATCACTTTTTTCCTATAGTTGAAGAAATTCCATTAATAAGAGAGCCCTGGGAGGTAGAGTGGAGGGAGGGGGAAGTAAGGGAGGACGAAGACATACTTAACAATACTACCTAAAGTATCTAACTATCAGAAATGCATAAGGGCTTATTAAAATGAATTAATGAAGATAAAAGTATCACTTAATAGCCTCTGCCATTTCAACGTTGGAATTATCTTGTTGAAATAAAACAGCTCATTCCTAATCCCTAGAATTTTTATTCTTCTAAAGGACTGCTGGGATCCCATTGCTGGATGGCAGAGTTCGCGGGGATGCCTTCAGAGGAAGCAACAGTGTGTAGTGCTTCATTTCTTACCAACTTCCTAGTCTGACTTTAGTGGTAAAACAACTCGTGATTGATTTGTATTTTGGAGCAAAATTATTTCCACAAGCAAAAATGCAGGGTCACTAAATAAAAATATTTAAAACACATATTAAGGCCTTAATATTTTTCCTTTGTGAAAAACTAAGAACATGATCTAAGAGTTGCTAACAAGATAAACATTGTGATTCAATTTTTTGCAATATCTTTTAAGGTCTGTTTCAAGGAATCTATATGTGGCCAGAATCCTAACTGGTTAGTTTTGGTCTTAGATTCCAACAGACACTCTTTCTTTCTTTATTGGATTAACTTCTGTTTAACACATTTATTTTTCACCAGCTTCAATCCTGACTTCTTTTGGCAGGAGGTGGGGTATCAGAGAAAGGCAGGTACGTCACTTTACATAATTCCTTAGAATTTCAGGACACAACCTCTACACTTATGCAGCAACTTCTGAGGAAACCAAGCTTCCCCTCCCTGTTTGAAGGGAGTAGATCACCTAAATGAAGCAGAAATGGCAGTTTTGTTTTCTTATCACTAATGCTGGCTTCAGATAGTAATCTTCCTGTGTTCTTTTCAGAGTCCTTCCTAGATCTATGGCTCTGTATTATACCTGGTAATGACAAAAAATTAGAAACATCCACAATGGGACTCTTCTTCCCAGCCTTCTTATGTGTGTGGCTAGGCAATTTTTGCATCAATGTATAGTTGAAAGAACATGTGCTTCAGAGTTGGAAGTCTTCATTCCAAGCCTAATAATGACACACATTGAGGATCCTTGAATAAGACATTCAGCCCCTCTGTGCCTCAGTCTCCTCATTTAAAAGTGGGTAGAATGATTACTTTCTCAGGGGCTATGGTAGGAACAAAGGGCACACACATGGAAAAGTGCTTTGTAAGCTACAAAGATCAATAGAAATATGAAATAACTTTAATATAATATAATGTCTACTCTTGTGATCAATGGTCAAATATGCAGAATATCCTCAGGTTACCAGAAGCAGATTCTATGCCTACCTATCCTCTAGAACATCATTTCCAAACCCTGAGAACATTGTAGGGGGCTCCTATAAAAGGTAACAAATTCTAGGGTTTTATCTTAGAAAGTTAGTCAAAGGGGTCAACTTAGATTTCCTAGGTCTAAAAAGTCTTCATTTTTTTCTGTCTCATTGTTTGCTGTTCCTCCTGATAAATATCTGTATTTGACTTCTGGTCACCTTTCTTAGCTTGCTTAATCCACAATCTGTCAATATCATAATAAATGAGAGCAACAGTAGTTGGCCTCCAGGAGTTTAAAAAAAATTCAACTACAGAGCTACCCTCTAACCAGACAATATGATTATGGAAGAACTATAGCACTGCAAAGAGAGGGCAAATGAGTGATGGGCTATGTTCAATTATAAGAGTTTTTTTTTGTTTTGTTTTGTTTTGAGGGGAAGATATAAATAGTTCACAGGCATTAAAACAAGGGATCCCAAGTGAGATGATGGCTTTTCTTTTGAAAATCAAATATTTCTATCCTTTGGAAGACTAACTTTTACATTCAGGAAAAAAATATTTCAATGAGAATGTTTTATATTAATCTATGTAAAACATATAGAATGGCTAGTGTCTAATTAGGTGAGTGTTTTGGAAAATGTAGCCTGTGTCCCAGCTTAACAATTATTGACTTCAAAATCTATTGCTTGAATCTATAGTAGGTCAAAGAGCATATAACTCTACTTTTAGGTTGAGAAAGGAAAGAAAGATTAGAAACATTCAACCTCTTATAAATTTCAACAATGTCCAAAGAGGGACTAAAAATGACTAATGCTCACCAGAGGCCCAGCTCTAGCAATATTGCCATCTATTTTACAGTTTTTTAACCAATACCCATATTTTCTTTTTACAGTGCCATTAACTGCTGTACAAATAAATTCTAGATGATAAAATATGACATGAATTTTTTTTACAAATAGATACAAATACAATGTTGACCAGATATGCTACATTAACTATGTACACCTTATTTCTCTAGAGGCAGGAATATTCCTATTTTTAGACAATTTATCATTTACACAGAGCCCCTGAGGAGGACTATCAGCTTCCTGCTCCCCCAATGCTGCCTTCTGTTCTCTACCATTAGAAGCTCATCCTGTGCTTTAATCTCATCATTGAGCGAGAATCCTGGGAGGAAAAAAATCAAGCCCTTCTAAAGATCTTCTTGGGACTTTTCTGCCTTATTCTAGAAACAATCAAGATTGTTTATTGTGATACAGCATAGACACCATCTTTTCCTCAATGATGTCTTTTAGGAGAGTAAAATCAAAATAATCCCTGGCCCTCCTTTAAAAAACAAATATGTTTCAGGAATAGAGATGAAGTCTTCTAGCAGTCATTTCCTCCCTTCCCAACCATCATCCTGTTACTGTTGGCAAGGCGAACACTTCCCCAACAGTCTATTTGGAGGTCAAAGAGGATTTGGGCTGCACTATGGGGTTCAGCCTTTCCATACTCCCATGTGGTTTGGTACAAAAATATACTTTACTTCAGGTCCTTAATGACTGAATGCTTCAGATCTTCATGGCAATACTAAAAGCAATAGATAGGCTAAGCGCATTACAGATTTGTACCTGCAAATTTCAGATGCACTATTTGCCTTTGCTTTCTCAGCAAACTCTACCCAGGCTTTGTCTGGCTCAAGGGCTGATGCTGTTTTAGTAAGCACTGTAGTTTAACAATCCAGCTCCTTAGGCTTTGTAGTTATGCATGGGTGTCGTCAGGGTCAGCTGCCCATTGGGAGCCACTTCATTGCCATCATCTTCCAACAGTCCCGACACATCTGCATTGGGAATGCTGTCATGGTAGCTGCTAAAACTGATATTATCTTCTTTCAGCTCGATGGTCCAAAAAGGGGCATTGAGTTTCCGGTTTTGGTACTCACGGTACATATATACGGCCCCGACAAATCCCATTAGTAGCACCACCACAATGATGATGACTGTCAAAATGATGATGTTAAATTGGGTCCATGATACATCAGCTAAAGCTGAAGTGCTATTTTCAGAAGAGCTTACTGAAAAGATAGTCTGCAGGGTTGTGGGGGTAAATGTACTATTTATAACAGGGGTGGGCACTGATGTGGTCAAAGAGGCATTGGAAACCAAAATGGTAGAACCTTCAGGTGTTGGAACAATAACTTCTGAAAATAAAAAACAGAGAATGAAATGTAAAAGACAAAATTATCTAGTTTCAAGAAACAATAAAAGAAATACACATGGGAGTGGAAGTGGATGTGGGATGTTGACATGGTACTTTGCTTTAAGATAATGCAAGTTAAAAATAATTTTTAAAGAAATACAGTGATAAGAATCAGAGTCTGGGAAGCTAACTTGTTACATTCCTGGCTATTCTCTAATATGTGTAATATCTCTATTAAAATCTTTGAGAAAATTCCAATGTTGGAGTTTTCTTTTCTTTTTTTTTAGTATTTATTTTTTAGAAGTAGTTGGACACAATACTTTAATTTTGTTTATTTATTTTTATGTGGTGCTGAGGATCGAACCCGGGGCCTCGAATGTGCTAGACAAGAGATTTACCTCTGAGCCACAATCCCAGCCCCAATGTTGGAGTTTTCTATCCTTCTTCACTTATGGATAGAATCCTATAAGTTCCTGTAAAGGCAGTAAAGGTGCCACTACTGAGTTCTAAATCACATGGTTAAAAGTGACAGAGATAGATGGCAATCATTTGACTTATAAGCCCAACATGTCTGATGGCATTTCATGAGGAAGGTAAAATTTCCTGAAACAAATATTTCCTTTAAATACACAAACACAATTTAAGTGCTCAAATTTGATGTCCTCCAACAGAAAAAACAAGCTTCCTTTAATTCCAGGTGTGGTAATTCTTCCTTTGTGTAGCTTATAGCTATTTTATAATTAAGGTACTAGACTTTGTACTAGTGCAGCATAGCTTAGTGGAAGGATCCAAGGCTTTGGACTCAAACAAAATTATGTTGCTATAGAAAAGTCAATTTTGTTTCTTTTCTTTTTCTTTCTTTCTTTCTTTTATTTTTTTGAGATGCTGGGATTGAACCCAGGACCTCATACCTGCTAGGCAAGCCAGCATTCTACCCTTGAGCTACAACCCCAGCCTGATAGGATAATCTTTTTTAAAACCTTGGTTTCTCACCTGTTAAAACGAGAGTAATAATGTCACTTTACAGAATTCTTGGGCAGAATCAAATGAGATAATGCCCTATACAGCACTATCACAGTTAATGCTTACAGTACTTGGCACATAGATACTTACTAAAATTATTATTGTTGGTGTTATTATTATTCATTACCATAAGTCAGCCAGATAAATTTACCTGAAAAGGGGCAAAGTTTATATTACTTAATAACTTAAAATAAAAACACAAAAAACCCAAAAAAACTCCTATCCACTAATTAGGTATTCCTTGGTATGCATAAGGTATGAACAAGGTCTGCCTCCCAAATGGAAAAGAGAATTGAGTGATAAGGTCTCCAGTGATAGGGTTCTATCTGAGTCCTTCAGCCTTGATCACAAAAGTATAAGGATATCAAGAAAATGGCAGAAAATTTGCACCTGCCACAGACCAAGTGCGTGTCAACCTAGTATTCAGCATCTGTTAGAGTAGTATATTGGATTGTAGATCATGGTCTAATCGCTCAGTGTCCTAATAATCTCCAAATATCCCTAGCTCATCATGAATTTATAATCATTAATTGTTTCTAAATCTTTACTGAAATTCCCTATAAGAAATATTCTGCCATGTGAATAACTTAAAAAAAACCCTAAAGGAATATTAATACTATTTCTCCCATCACACATGGAATAACTTAAGCCCAAAATTTGGACAGATGTTGAAATAAACTCTATTCTCAGCTGGAATTTCTAGCCAGATGATAGGACTCTACTTGAAAAGATCTTTGATGATTGCTGAAAGTGATGAGAATAAAGGAAGGAAAGGATAAAAGGAATGATAGGACTTTAAAATTATTAACATGAAAATAAAAGTAGATGAAGGGAAAACGTGAGAACACTTGGTCTCACTGTCGCAATGACTTTGTCTTGGTTCTCAAATTTCTGGAGTTGACTTTGGAACATCAGGAGAGAAGCAGGAAGGGAAGGAAACCTCTGTAGGCAAATATCTATCAAATTCTATTTTCAAAAATTCCTCTGGTGAGATTGGACGGTTTTAAAGCTAAAGGTAGCGGTTTTGAAATTTTCAGTGCTAGGCTTAGATATTAAAAATATAATCTTAGGTGAAGTTTTACCTTTCTTGATGCAATTTCTCTCGAGGTCTCGAACATAACCTTCTAGGCAGTTCTCACACCAAAACCCAGTGGTGTTGTGGAGGCAGTTGATGCATTCACCACTCTCGGGCTTGCAAATCTTTGGACTTTTATCTGGATCCACATGACCATGACACTGGCATGGTGTACAAATGCTGTCAGAATTGTAATAGCCATTTTCACATGTATTGCAGTTCGGGCCTGTATAACCATCTTTACACTGGACACATTTAGGTCCCAATTCATTCGATTCTAAAAGAGAACATCAAATTAATTTAATAAAATCTCAAGCTATAATTAAAAATACAAAATAACTTTTAGTCCTCAAATATATTTATAAAACCCTCCTTACTATTTCTTTTTAACATTAAGAGATATGCGGAATCAACTTAACAATCTAATTTATTTACTAGTTTTCCAGCTTAACATAGAAAAGATGGGACTCTCCTGAGAACCTATTCAGGTAGAATGAGAAGGTGAAAGAAAAATCCTTAAGTTGGGAGTCCAAATAATTGTGATGGTAGCTGTTCTGAAAAATGCCCAATTTTTTTTATTCCTTCTCTTTTTAGACATGAAAAATTGGAGAAATTACTGCTTTAATGAAATTTCCTCCATCTCTTCCCTACTTAAATTCTGGTATATTCCCATACCTCTATTTTTGGTCTTTTTCACTTGTCACCATGTTCATTCTCCCAGGTGAGCGCAACCACTCACACGAATGACAATTCCAAAATGTGTATTTATAGTCCATTTCTCTGTCTAAAATTCCAAACAATATACTAACTTGTATGGCTGGATCCACAAACATTTCAAACTTAATATAAATTATTGTCCTTGACATCTTCCCTTCCTAAGTCCTATATTCTTCCAATGTTCAGTGAATGGTACCAACTTACATCATCTTTCCTCAGTCTTCCTCCCCAACTCCTACAAGCAGTTATTAATTCACATCAATCATGCCTCATTAAAATCCATCCAATCTACTTATATCTCTCGCCATATCCACTAAGGGATCTTAGTTTAGGCCTTCATCGTTTCTCACCTAGATTACTGCCACTACTTACTAAGGGGGTCTCTTTTAACGATGGGACACTTTATATTCTCTATGATCTTCCCCATAATACTGCATTGCATTTGTTTGTATGTTTCTCCACTAGAAACAGTGAGTTCTGAAAGCATGAAACTATCTGAATTGGCTGTCCTACCCTTAGTCCATAGTGTGAGTACAATATATGTTCTGGAACACATATATGCAGGTCAAATTGGACTGGTCAGGTCCCTATTCAGCTTTTTTCTTTGATTTCCCACTCAACTCTACATAAATACATTTCTAGATGTCCCAATCCTCATTCTTCAAGGCCCAGTTCAAATGTTACCTGCTTCATGAAGATTTTTCTATAGTCCCAGTAGGAAGTTATCCTCTCCCCTCTAAACTCTTATTAAATCTAGTTTGTACATCTGACTACTCTCTGTCTGAGTTACGGCTATGTCCCTTTATATTCACTCCACATGTATTATTAACATTAACCAAACATTATGAATGAAGATAAAATGGTTAAAAATATAGACATGATTTCTGTCTTTATGGACAGAAATCCTCTGTACCTGGAAAAGGCACAGAGGATTTCAAGCATATTGCTTTTATAAGGCACCATCTTTCAAAAGAAAGTAAATTTAGTCAGCTATTCAACAATCATTTATAAAGCAACTATCATAAGTGAAGTTCTGTGTCCAAAAGGAAAGTTACTCTATATGAGCCAAGGACCAATATAACTTAAATTCTTATTTATAATTCCTATAAAGTTCTAAAATCTTAAATTCTTGATACCTGTAACACATCAATATGCTTTTAAAAATAAGAAAACCACCGTAGAATTCTGATACGATTGATGCAGGTTTAGGTGCTAATACATAATATTTTCATATTTCTAACTCTATAACAGTCCTAATTTATCCTAAATGGTTACTATATACTTACACAAACAATGATAATTAATAAGGTATGTTACCTAAATGTATAACCTTTTATAAAAAATTTCCTAATATTCATTCCCATGTTCAATGGAATACCCTTCCTCTTGTGTCCCATTATATTCCATAAATACATTTGCTACTTTTCATGCTATATCTATGTGCCTTCATCTCTACTAGACTGCCAAATCTTTTATAACAAGGACCATATTTCACTTTTTAGATCTTGGTATCCCTTGTCTAATATGATGACAAGCATGTACCAGGTGCTCAATTACTATTTTTGGAATCAGTGAAAGTATCTATAAGACCTTTCTATGAGGAGTAAATGTGCCAGTTCCCATTACCAGGTATGGCAGCTAATTTTCAAAATGGCACCTAATGCTCCTTGCCTACAATTCACACTCTTGTGTAGTACCCTCCCACACTTGATAGGATAGACATATGAAACCAATCTCTGTTTCAGAGACTAAATTACAAAATGCATTGCAGCTTCCATCTTGTTCTCTTGGATCATTCACTCTTAGGGAAAGCCAGCTGTCCTGCTGTAAAAACATTTAAGTAACTCTATAAAGAGGTCCACATGGTGAATAATAGGAGACTTTTGCCTCTGGCAAGCTACATGAGTAAGCCAACTTAAAAGCAGATACTACAGTCCCAGTTAAGCTTTCAGATCACTGACTACAGCCCTGGATAACATCTTGATTATAACCGCATGAGAAATCTCAGGCCAACACAAACAATGACAGAAAAAGTTAAATAAATTGGATTTTCTTGAAATTAAAAATTTTTGTGCTAAAAAGAATATCATCAAGAAAGCAAAAAAATAAATCATAGGATAAAGTAAAATATCTACAAATCTTTAAAAAATTTTTTTTAGTTGTAGATGGACACAATACCTTTATTTTATTTATTTGTTTTATGTGGTGCTGAGAATCAAACCCAGTGCTTCACATGTGCTAGGTAAGCGCAATACCACCGAGCAAACCCAGCCCTCATACATCTTTCTTGTTTAACTTTTTTTTTTCAGTGCTTATGTTTAAGCCCAGGGCCTTGGAATGCTAGGCAAGTGGTCTCCCCCATGCTGTCCTCAGCTCCTATAAACCGTATCTCATAAGGGACTTGTATCTAAAACTCTTTTAACTCAATAATAAAAAGATAAACAATCCAATTTCAACATGAACAAAAGATAAATAGATATTTCTCTAAGGAAAATATGCAAATGGTCAGTAGGCACACAGTTATAAGAAAAGTGCAAATTAAAGCCACAATACAATAACGTTTCCCATCCACTAGGATGGCTATAATTATAAAAAGACAATATTAAGTTTCGGTGACGGTGTGGAGAACTTAGAACTCTCATAGAGTATTGGGGAAAATGAGAATGTAAAATGGTGTACTCACTTTGGAAAATAATCTGACAATTCCTCACAGAGTTAAACAAAGTTAAGCTACTATATGATTCAGCAATTCCACTCCTGGTTATATACCGAAGAGAAATGGAGACACTTGTACACACAAAAACAAATGTTCACAACAGTATTATTTGTAATGGACAGAAAACAGAAACAACCCACATGTACATCAACTGATGAATGGATAAGCATGATGTGTATATCCATAGAAGGGCATAATATTTGTCAAACAAAAGGAGTGAAGTGCCAGTATATGTTGCAACATGAATGAACTTTGAAAATACCCCATGTAAAAGAAGCCAAATACAAAAGGCCGCATATTGTAGATTCCATTTATATAAAACGTTCAGAACCGGCAAATCCACAAAGAAGGAAAATAGGTTAGTGGTTGCCTAAGGCTAGAGGAAATGAGAATGATTGCTAATGGTTATAGAATTGTTTGTTTTATTTTTTGAGATTTTTGATGGGAAGAGGTGATGACAGTGTTCCAAAACTCACTGTGATGATGGTTGCACAACATTGTGAATATACATTAAAAAACATTTAACTTTACATGTTGAATAAATTGTATGGAATGCAAATTATATCTCAATAAAGCTGAAATTTTAAAAGAAAGGCTGGGGAAGAAAAAAGGAAGGAAAAACTAACCAGGATTGTCTAGCTAAGCTGCTCTCAACCTCATAACAGAAAATATGGGAAATAATGAATATTTATTGTTTTAAAGCACTAAATCTTAGGGTAATTGGTTATAAAGCAATTGATAATTAATACACCAGGAATATATGGCATTAACTGTATTTGCAAATAACTGTATAAACATAATCAGCCCACATTATTAAGCACCTTGGAAGAACTAATTAGTAATTGCACCTTCAAATAGGTGAGCAAAAGTTGCTCAGTTCCTGTATTAACTAATTGTGATGGTTTGTAGATATTTTAAGTATCATTTCACATATATATTTGAGTTAGATTGTAAATTCCTAAAAAGGAAAATTTTGCTGCTTTTATAACTTCCTTCCACCTATATATCCAGAACTTGATTCATCGATGCAATTAATAATTATTAATAAAGAATTTGGGGGAGGATTTTTCTCTGAAATGAAGACTTACTTATAGTGCAAATGCCTGTAGATGTCACTGCTGAACAAGGACACTGAAGACATTCTTTAGTGGCATCAGGACTCTGATAAAATCCTTCTTTGCATTCTTCACAGTGAACCCCTTTGCTGTTTTCCTGGCAGTTTAAACAAGCACCTAAAAGAAACAAATTATTTTTAAGAGTTAAAGATTTACACTGAAAACATAACAACTTTCAAAAACCATGCCTGCAACAAAAAGACTAAGAATTAACCATGTTATTTCTGTTCTAGCCATGTCTATAAGTTCAGTTTCCCCCAGAGGGAAAGAATGGGTACATGATTAGAGTCACAATATTCCCGTTGGTCAAATGAATGCATACTAAAAGGAGGCCAGCTATGTGCAAAGAAAAATAAAAACAATCTAAATATCAATTAACAGATAAAACTGTGGCATTTTCATAGTTTGGATACTATAAATAAGTGAACTACACCTAAATGCATGAACATGTAAATATCTTAAAAACAATACTGATTTTAAAAGGAAATTGTAGAATAATACATACAGAAGGAGAATATTTATTTTAAAAAATTTGTTAAACCACACTAAGCAATAACTAAGCAAAAGGCTACATAATACTGCTAAGCCAGATTGATACATACAACATATGTGGTAAAAATTTAAAAGGTATACAGAAAGAGGTAAAGAGAATGCAGAATTTTATGCTGTGCTTGTTTCTGCCAAGGGAGAGAGAAAAATGGGAAAAAGGAGCAAAACAAAGAAGACCTCAACTTTATTTGAAATCTCCTATTTTGAATATATAATCATATATACATATATGTGTAAATATGAAACAAAATACTAAAATGCTAATATTTATGAATTTTCGATATGGGAACATTGGTGTTTGTCATATTATTTTTCATAGGTTTTTATTTATATTTAATTGTTTGGCAGTGCTGGGGATTGAAACCAGGGACTCACACATGTTAGGCAAATGCTCCATAGATGAGTGAAGTTTTATAATACTGCTCCTTTCGTACTCTATTAGTAAGGTTGCTGTACAGACACTAAAGCAACATAGCATCTGAAAATAGGGATGAGAAAGTGCAGTATAACACACATTCCCTCCTTTCAGGCCACATATATTCAAAAGAACACTTAGAACTACTACCTCAGAAATAAGTTAGTAGATTTTACAAAGAAATCTAGGAAGATGATGGCATTTTACAAGATGAGCTAAAACAGTTCAATACTAATACTGTTCATAGTCTGATTTGTTTTCTTTTTCTTATTAGTGAAATATTTATTTTAAAAAGATAAGAGAATGAAGCTATGAAATAAAATGGCCTAATCACTGGAACAATATTTGAAAAGCCCCCAAAATGTTATTAGTATGCATGTCAAATCTCAATTCTTAGGTGATTACAGAAGTCCCCCTAACTTCACCAACTTACTGGGAAAGAAATCTGTGATTTAAGTTGAACCTTGATGTAAATATTATCACTTTAAATCATATAATTTTTAAAGACCCATTAGTGTTAATGATATTTTTCACATATAGAATGAAACAGCGTATAACTAATAAAGCAATAAGCACCGTAAGTATTAGTTTCCTTCCAGGCCTTTTTATGTCCTGATCCCTCTTTAGTCTTATACGTTGTGACAATTAAAAAAAAATTAAAAAATACATTCTAGGAGAGTGTGGATTTGACTGTATAAAATGAAAGAATCTGAAATGTCAAAGTGTTGTACAGATTACAAAAGCCAAAACTTGCATTTTATGCAAAATCTGTCTACCTGATCTCCTTCTATTAAATATGTTCAATGAAAAGAAATTCTAAGAGAAAAAATCTTGACAAAGTGCTAAACTTTAAACTTTAATATAATATAAAAATACCTCAAAAGAGTTAAACAGTTCTGTAACAAAATTTGGACATTTGGGGTAAAATATAATTCAATAATAAGCTCTTTTTGTGTGAAAGAAAAGGCCATGTTGCTATTCTTATTTTATATGTATATATGTTTAATACTTTGTTCCTACAAAGCTACTGAGCCCACATGCTTATTATTTTGGTGCTTTCTACCATTCTAGATAAGACCACAAGTCTTTGAAACTGTTGCAATATAATTTCACTATCTTAAGTCATTTACTTAATTTACTTTTACTTTAAATTTTTTTTCCAGAAGAACTTAGTTTTTTAATGCCATACCCTGTAATAAGAAGTCAGTAAAAAACAAAATAAAAGCCAACAAACAAACAAAAAAACCCAAAAGCCCTAAACAATAAGTATGCTATCTTAAAAGTAAAATGAAAGCAAATGTTAAGAGTAAAAATCATCAATTCTTAAATATCCTTCACATTTTTCTTGTTTTAAAGAAAGACACCATGCACCTGGAGTACAGATATGGAAAAAGAAAATTATTAAAGACAGACCAGACATAATTACGCTGGAACATTTATAACAGTTATGAGGGACAACTGTCCTTTCAGTGGTTTTTCTGTCTCTGATTTTCAAATTGTCTCAAATACATGTGTCGTTTTTGTTTTTATTATCTTAATTTTTTTTCTCATTAGAAAAATTAATATGTCACAAATATATCACATATAAATAAGTAAATGTTGCAAGAACTCAAAAACATGTAGAAACCTGAAGGTGATTAATTTTTATAAAACAAAAATCATAACCTTTAAAATACACATGTAATAGAAACTAATAATGCAAATTTGCTTTTATGATTTGAACATAAAGTTGTAGATTAAAAAATAATAGCTCTGTTAGCACAAAAAGATGGGGACAAATGCAAACCTCACAAATTAGCTCAGCACTTTATTCAGGAACAAACACAGGAGCAGGGGATGCAGGGACGAAATGACACTATGGTGGGACCCACTTTCCTGGTGAAAAATGAGCCCCTGAATAAAGAAAGGGCCTGGGCTTATATAGGTTATTCTGAGAGATGGTCTAGTGAGATTATCAATTTACTTTGGGCACCCAGGAATTTGGAGTTTGTTCTATGAATCAGTGAAGGGGTCAGTTTTAGTGCTTAGGAATTTGGGGTCTGTTTTATGGGACAAAATGGGAGGGAGTCTAGTGTTAGTGGTCAGTTTCTGGGATATATCGTATTGGACCTAATGGAGGGCCTGGGGTCAGTGGTTGGTATCTGGAAAGGATTTGTTTATATAAGGATTAATGCTTCAGCCTCTTCCCAGAGACTGCCTTTCCATGTTTGATGAACACCTCTTCCTCAAGGTTTGTTTTATCACTAGGAAAGAATATATTGGGAAAGGATCAATGCTTTCAATGTATGGCTTTCTTTCTCACTCCCTTTTCCCAAGTCTCACTATTTTGGGGGTTTGTCATTTTCCATACCTAATAAGCTCCTTTTCTACCTCCATTGTAGTGTATATATATATTGTTTTAAAGAAAGACACCATACACCTGGAGTACAGATATGGAAAAAGAAAATTATTAAAGACAGACCAGACATCATTACACTGGAACATTTATAACAGTTATGAAGGGCAACTGTTTTGTTGTTGTTGGGCACAATACCTTTATTTTTATTTATTTATTTTTATGTGGTGCTGAGGATCGAACCCAGCGCCTTTGCAGGAGCTAGGCAAGCACTCTCTACTGCTAAGCCACAACCCCAGCCCCTCCACTGTAGCTTTTTAAAATAGCTTACAACTCCTCCAAGAGACAATGTAGCATAAGAAATATGAAATTTAAGGTAGATCTGAGTTCTACTCCCATCTGACCCTCTCACCAGCTATGTGATCTGAAACAAACAGCTTCTCTGAGTTTCACTCTTCTAATCTGTAAAATGGGATAACTCTTTGGCTAATGATTTAATGTAATCTTAATAATTCAAAGGTGAAAGACTATTCCATAGTATATAATGTTTTCTTTTTACATCTCACTTTCCTCATCTATTAATTAAGAAAGCTGAACTAGATGTGATCTAAGTTTCCTTTAAATCTAAATGTTGAAGATATTTCTTTTATGATAAATGACATAAAAATATGCTGAAGTTTAATGTTGTTCATTTTGCTCCACATTGAACCCACCCCTGTATGTAATGATACTGCCTTAAAATGCACATTTTCTTTGCTGAAAGATGGTCAAAGTTTGGTTGAAGAAGAAAGGGAGGGGGAGGGCCAAGAGGAGGAAAGAAGGGGAAGAAGGAAGAGGAGGATGAGGAGGAATCAGAGATGGAAGAAGAAAAGGGGGAGGAGGAGGAAAATAAGAATGAGGAATAATAATGAATGTTTCCTAAAGTGATTTCACATTCCTTGGCTAAGCATCTCAAAAATTTGGTAGGGGTAACCAAGAAAATAATTGGTCAAAGAAAGGAATGTAGGGCTCTTTTCCAACTAAATTTAAAGACAAAACTTTGAAAACATAAATTGTCACCTGTAAAAAGCCTTTTCCTTATTTCTTTTTTTTATTTTACTATTTCATAGTTTATACATAAGCCTGTCAGAAATTCAGCAATGTATTTTGTTATGGCAAGAAATGTCTGATCCTCTCTATAGGACAGAAGGCAAACTTAAACCTGTCAAACCGAAAGAAGGCCAGAATGGCCTAATAAGTAAGAGAGTAACAGGAGATAAGGTTAGAAAGAGGATAAGGCTAAAAAATTATATTTTAAATCAAGTAGACCATGGAAAGAAGTTTGAATTTTATTCCAAGAGGGATGGCCATTAGAAGGCTTAAGCATGGGAATGTTATGATCTTACTTTACATTTTAAAAAGATCATTCTAATTGTTACATAGAGACTGGGTCATGGGCAATTAAGGGGGGGGCAGAGAAACAGGAGGCAGAAAGGCTAGATATGAGAATGTCAATGTAGTTCAAAGATGATAGTGGCTTGGACAAGAGTGACAGAACAAAGGTCATGAACAGCAGAAGGACTTAGTGTATTCTGATGCTGACAAAACTCACTGATAGAATGGATTTTTGCAGTAAAAAAGACAGTAATCAAATATGACTCCTAGGTTTTGGAACTTAGCAATGGAGTAAATGACACCAGTTACTAAGATGCAGATCAGGCTTAGATTTCAGGGCAATTGAAACAGTTATTTTAGATGTGTTAGGTTTATAATACCAATTAAAGCATTCAAGTGAAGTGGTCTGTTGGATATTTGAGTGTGGGTATCAAGGGAGAAACATAAATCTATATATAAGAATTATATATCTAATTTAAATTAAATCCAGGGAACTGAATGAGATCAGTAGGGAGAAAGTATAAATGGAGAAGGACAAATTTGTCAAGCTCTGAAGCATTATAGTGCTTAGAGAAGATCTAGCAAAGCTGATCGGAAAGGAAAAGCTAGTTACATCAGGAGAAAACCAGGAAAAGTATGATAGCCTGAAGTGAAGAACATCATGGAAGAGAAAGAGACAGTTGGCTCGGTGAAGCTGCCCAGATCATTATTCACATGGGACGCTATTCTGAATACATGGAGGCACTTTAAAAGAAGTGTACTATGTAAACACAAAGTTCTAGGTTAAAAAATTACATAGACCCTCTCCCACTTCCATTTAAGGAAAATATGACCAATAAAGAAAAATCAGAAAAACACAGGAGTGGAAAAACAACCAACCAAAGAAATCTCTCATTCAGGTTTTAATTATTTTCTTTGAAATCTTTCTTTGTTTATAGAGATTTGTGGTTTGTTATTTAAATAGTCTAATTATATAGTACATGTCGTTTTTTTTAAAATATTTTTTCAGTTTTCGGCGTACACAACATCTTTATTTATATGTGGTGCTGAGGATCGAACCTGGGCCGCACGCATGCCAGGCGAGCCCGCTGCTGCTTGAGCCACATCCCCAGCCCCATACATGTCGTTTTATAACCTGCTTCTTTTACTTTCTCATGTTGCTACATATTATTCTTGACAATATTTTTTGGGGGGTACCGGGGGTTCAACTTAGGGGCATTTGACCACTGAGACACATCCCCAAGTCTATTTTGTACTTTATTTAGAGACAGGTCTCACTGAGTTGCTTAGAGCTTTTTTTTTTTTTTTTTTTTTTTTTGCCAAGGCTGGCTTTGAACTCATGATCCTCTTGTCTCAGCCCCCCAAGCTGCTGGGATTACAGGCATGAGCCATAGCACCCAGATTCTTGGCAATATTTTATTTTATTTTTAAAGAGAGAGTGAGAGAGGAGAGAGAGAGAGAGAGAGAGAGAGAGAGAGAGAGAGAGAGAGAGAGAGAGAATTTTTTTTAAATATTTATTTTTTAGTTCTCGGCGGACACAACATCTTTGTTGGTATGTGGTGCTGAGGATCGAACCCGGGCCGCACGCATGCCAGGTGAGCGCGCTACCGCTTGAGCCACATCCCCAGCCCTCTTGACAATATTTTAATCATAACATAACAACAGTCACTGTTTACTGATTGCTTATGATAAACCTGGCATTCTATTAGGGCTGTACAAATGTATTGCATTTCATCTTCACAACAACCTATCAGGAAGATAATTCTCAAAATAGATTCCTGGAAGCAAAATTACTAGATCAAAGAAGTATTTTTTAAGATTTCTGATATCTACGTCAAATTGCTACCCATAATGTTCCCAATACATTTTACCACGAAAAGCACTTGGATAGTCACTTCAATCTGAAGTTGTAAGGGTGGAGTAGGATTAAGGACTGTGAAACATAGTAAATGGCCACCAGAGGGCAGCTGTATCACAGTGCTGTTTTTTCAACAAATCCAATTTGAGGTAAAAAGAAAGACTCATTTTATACAAAGCTTGCAGTTTTAGATCAAGTATTTGCACTCTTTCATGTTGGATTCCTCTTTCATTATATTTCCAAAAAGGGAAACCATTTATTTCTCTCATTATGAACTGCTTTTAGAAATCAACCATGAAAAGGATTTCTTTTGCCTTCAATTATTTTCAGAGCAAGCACAGGTTGGCATTTACTTAACAGTAAAGAAAGCTGCTTCATTGCTGCAAGGACAAATAAAAGCGAGAACCAGCAATGTACACTGCTTTCTGATATTATCAAATATCTATGGAGCAAGCAAAATTGATGAAGCACTCCTATTGTTACCCACTATTGAATCTCATCTCTTCCTGTGTAGGTTTTGCTACTTATTTGTTCACTTATTCAACAAACATTCAGTGAGTACTTAACTATGTCAAGACCCATGCTAGAGATTGCATGTAGAATGTGGAACAAAACTGATATTGTTCTTGCCCTCTTGGAATTTAAGAATTCAGTGAGCCATATGCAACTCACAACCACAAATAACAAATATATAATAAAAAATTGTGATAAGTGCTAAGAAAATAAAGAATAAGTATATATGAGAATATACAATAGGGAAGTTTTCATTTAGCAGAGAGCATCAGGAATTGCCTTCTAATAAAGTGACCTTTCATTGAAGACCTGAAGGAGGATTATGACTTAATAAGGAAGGGGGGCCCAGGTAGAGGCAGGTCAGAACAATCATTCTAGTCAGAGGAAAGATCATGTATAAGAACCCTGGGACAAGGGAATACAGATTGTTTTAGAAATAAAAGCCAGTGTGCCTGCATCACAGAGAAAAGAAAAAGAATAGCACAAGACATTACTGGCAAGTAGACTGGGAACATCATATAAAAAGAAAAAAAAATATAGCACAATTTCTTCTAAATCAATTTCCTTACATATGCTTCACTAGAGAGTACAGGATTAGAATTAAGAATGAGCTTTCAAAACAGCTTTTTCCAGGGTATTTTCAATTTCAAACATTTTGCTACTCTGTTCTCATCAAAATAATTGTAGTACTTGTCAGATTAGTGTGCTCTGATTTTTTGGTTGGTAGTAAAAATATTTTTAAGGAAGTGCTTCTAATCCTTACATCTAGGAAAATTGAAAATCAGAAGTTAATTGTCTTTAGTTTTTAACAGTGACTAAGTTTGCCAAATCTGGTTTTCTTTGTTTTTATACTGTGTAGGGTTTTCTGAGCTTTCTGAATCTGTGGGCTGATGTCTTTCATCTGTTTGGAAAATTCTTGGTCATATTTTCAGATTCTGCTTTGATGCAACATCTCTTTCCTCCATTTCTGGGTCTCCCACTATTTTGTTAGACCTTTTGGCTGTGTCCCACATGTCTTTTCTGCTTTGTTCTTTTCATTGTATTTTCTCTAAATACCTCAGTTTGGGTGTTTTTAATTGCACTGCATTTGGGCCTACAAACCTGTCTTCACTGTATACAATCTGCATTTAAACACATGCAATGAGTGATTAATTTCAGATATTTTATTTTTCAGTTCTAAATTGTCCATTTGATTTTGCAGGGGGGGATGATACTGGGGATTATATTCAGGGGCACTCAACCACTGAGCCACATCCCCAGCCCTATTTGAATTTTATTTAGAGACAGGGTCTCAGTGAGTTGCTTAGCACCTTGCCACTGCTCGGGCTGACTTTTAACTCAACTCACCATACTCCTGCCTTAGCCTCCCAGGCTGCTGGGATTATAGGTATGTAACACCACACCTGGCATTTGATTATTTTTTTTAAACAGAGTGTAATACGGAATTGAAATTTTACTCCTTTACACCCATTTTTTTCTAACGTATCTTCTATATTCGTAAATATTAATTTTGGTTATTTTAAAGTTTTTGTATGCTAACTCTAAATCTGGATTATTTATGGTTCCTCTTCCATTGTTTGTATTTTATCTTTATTTTAGTCACATTTTCCTGTCTCTACATTCTCTAGTACTTTTTTTATCAGATGCCAAACATGGTATAAAAGAACCAAAGGGTCCTTCTTTCCTCTGTTAGGCAAACATAAGGAAAGGATGACCACAATTCAATCAGAAATTAAAGTGGGTTGAAAATGAATGGAGTTTTAGCATGAGTCATTTCACCTCTGGTTCATCACTTTGTTTGTCCTGGCCCTTTTGACTGAGAACATAGCAGTCCTTCATCTCCTTAGCCCTAAAAGGTTTAGTACTGACCTTTGTTGGTTTGAGCCTAGGTCCCATGCATCTTCAGTCTGGCAATGTTTTAAGAAAGAGATGGTCATATATTGTAGTTGCTATCCTCCTGCCTCAGCCTTCCAAGTAGTTGGGATTATAGGTATGCACCACCATGCCTGTCTACTAAAAGGATTTTGTCTCCTTAACACAAAACTGATAATTCTTTCTATCTTATAGCCCAGCCGTCCATCTCCTGCATAGTCAGCTAATGTTCTGTGGGAAAACTAGCCTTTTGTTTAGGGTCCCTCTAATTTCCAACCAGCATACAAGCCCCAAATGATTGCCTAATGTACTTCTTGTAACTTTCCTCAAGGAGAAAAACTTTGCTTAGACCAAATCTATCTTCCTAGTCTATACCCAGAATCAGCAAATGTTTCCTGGAAAGAAAATGCCTAGGGCTGGGGAGGTGGCTCAAGCGGTAGCACGCTCGCCTGGCATGCGCAGGCGCTGGGTTCGACCCTCACGCTCGCCTGGCATGCGCAGGCGCTGGGTTCGACCCTCAGCACCACATAAAATAAAGATGTTGAGTCCACCAAAAACTGAAAAATAAATACTAAAAAATAAATAAATAAAATAAAATGGACAGGTTTCTTTGTTTAAAAAAAAAAAAGAAAGAAAGAAAGAAAATGCCTAGTATAGGGATCCAGCTTGATCTGACTGTAGCCATCTTCAGTCATAACTGCCATGACTGTTCCTGAGTAACCATAGCTTGTTTCCTTGCATGGTATCCTAGCACGCTACAGATATACAAAGCCATTAGAGGAGTATGTGGAGTTTTACAACTGGATCCTGGCACCATCAACACAGGGAATGTGCCTGACATCTTTGATGCTAGCTTAAGATAAACCAGGTACATTCCAGCTTAGATGAAGTTAATTTCGTCCTGACTACTATGTAAGCTTCTACCCTCTGACCCAATTTTCAGGTATCCACCAGTCTTGCTGCCACCCCGACTCTGCTTCTGTCAGTAAGTCTCCAATAAATTACACTCCGAAATCTTAGACTTGTCCACATCTTTCTTTGGTATCATGGCGCCTTGTGGTCAATTCATTTACACTGGATTTTCACAGAGTATCTGGTGATCAGCTTACTTAGGAAGAGTTTCAAAGTGTTCTGTCATTTCTGGAATTTTAGTTCATGTAGCTTTCCTTGCTTCAATAGCTCTCGAATCAATATGATTTTTGAAATTAATATATTTTCTCCAAGATGTTATAAAAGAGTTTGGTTTGCTGTGACCTATTATATCCTACTTAGAAAATAAAAGACCTTTATTAACAATTTGAGAAGAATCAACATACACTGAAATATTTCAAAATTTAAAAAATGAAATAATTATATGACAAAATTAAGGAAAATATGTACCTGTGAGAGAATCACAACTGGCAGATCGATTATTGCATTGACAGGGCAAGCAGCCATTCTTACTAAAGCCATAATATCCATCTTGGCATTGGTTACATGTAGGGCCGGTGACACCCACTCTGCACTGGCAATTTCCAGAACTGCAAACAGAAGCAAAGACAATGAACAAAAGTAAAGTGGTTTGAAAGTTTTATCATCTAATATCTCAATACAGATGATCTTTTTTTTTCTTTTAATACAGATGATCTTAATGTAGCAAAGAGTTTCAACTAGATTCTATTTGCTGTAAGAGTGATTTTTATTTTACATTGGAAATTGAAAAACTTCATGATTATATAATACAATATGTTACTAATAACTAATCATGTGTAACAATGAATCCTACCTACTTGTGTAGCTTGAAAAAAATGATAAATGATTCAATGGAAAAATTGAAGTTCTCCATGCTTAGAAATCTTTGTTTAGTAAGTGTTAGGGACCAGAACTTGTATGACTACTGTATTTCTTTTCTGGATTATCCCACAGTTTTATTAGCCTCCATCCCAGTCTGGGGAAAAGAAGAAATGCCACCTAAACCTCACCATGCTTCTAGATCAAAAATATTGAGACCAAGATCTTAGTGAATATGTCAACTAATATCCCTTTAGATACTACAAACTTGACATAATTCTCTATTTGGGGCATAGGATATATTTAAATGGTAGTTCTAGTAATTAAAGTGGAATTCACAATTAAGTAAATGTGACTAGAAGGGAGACTTCTATTGTTTTATTTAGTCTATATAAAAATTTTAGATTACCAATCAAAAAAAAGGACAAAGCACCTAAAGTAAGAAATATTTTATTTAGTATTCCATCTACTCCTACTTAAATATTTTCTTACATATCCATTATAACAAGAACACCATTTCTTTCCAATTATTAAAATCTAAATCTTTGGTGTCCTTTTCAATTCCTCTAATTCTATTCCATGCTCTTTATGATCATCCACTCATATCTAATATATCACCAATTTCAGTCAAATTTTCTTTCCAGCTGGGTGCACTGATGCACACCTGTAGTTCCAGTAACTAAGGAGGTTGAAGCAGGAGAATCACAAGTTCAAAGCCAGTCTCAGTAGCTTAGAGAGTCCCTGAGCAACTTCACAAGATTCTGTCTCAAAATAAAATAAATCAATAAGTAGAAAAGGCAAGGGATATATATGGCTCAGTGGTTAAGTTTCCTAGGTTCAATCCCAGTACCAAAAAAAAAATTCTTTCCAATATTTCTTGGTATTTTTATTTCTTTCATAATCATTCCTAATATAATGTCTCTCTTCCTCTTTACCTCTAAAATTTTCTCGGCTTTCCATGAAACTTTTCTCTAACTGGTCCATAGGGATCTTTCAGCTTCCTGACTATATATTCTCCATGTCAGACATTTTGATCCTAATGTGATTTGCTCTATATTCTTACACTATGCTGTCTTATTTAGATTAGTTAGATTGTAAAAGCCATGAGGAAATGGGCATATTATGCAGTTTTCTTATCATTAAGACCTAGCTTAAGGGCTGGGTCTGGGGCTCAGTGGTAGAGTGCTTCCCACGAAAGTGTGAGGCACTGGGTTCAATACTCAGAACCACATAAAAATAAATAAAGATATTGTGTTCATCTCAAGTAAAAAATTTTAAAAAGACCTAGCATAAGTATAGGGATCAAGTATTGTAACAAACTGTAACAAACTGTTATTACACCTTATTAAGTAAATTTCCTTAGTCCAAGGACCTTGTATGAGTCATCTTGGTACCCTCAGAAAGAATATAAAAGATAATGCCTGGTTTGTTGAGGCACTTAATAAATACAAATGTTCAATAAATATATTAACTAAATTTTAGAATTAAGCACTGTTGGGGGAAATAAAGATAAAGGGCAACACAAATTATTATAATATCAGAAAAATTACAGTACTTTCCTTTTTTTTCCCCCAATAGTGACCTTTCTTTATATGCTCATTCTGGACTTCAAAATTTTAGATTTCATCTGATTAGATTCTGGCACCAGCCATATTGAATAAGGGGAAATTCTTAAATTGAAACTGCTTTTAAAAATAATTTTTCTTAGAGATGTAGCTCATAATAAAGAGACCCTATGGTATTGTTAATTTTAGTTCAGGAGCCCAAGCTAAAATTGTTAACACACAGATTTTATGCATCAGTTAAAGCAATCCCCTATCCCTACCTCATATGCTTCTATTTTTGTACTAAAAATAGAAGTTCTAAATTTGAGAGTTTTTGTAAGCTAGCATTGAATGGAAATAAAACAACTTTAAAGCATATGTATTCTATTTGTAGTGTATAAACTTAAGGTTTATTATTATTATTAATTTAACTTAGGATGTGCTTCTCTATAGAAAAATAAAAAAACAGTTTTTAGAGCTTTAATCAAATAAAATCAGTCCAAAAAAGAAAGAAAGCCAGGCTTATATAATAATACTTACCACATCTTAAAGCCTTTTATCCTAAGGAATCACCTATTAAATTCTCTAGTCCTATTAAAAGTTGAGTAGTGTATTGGGTCATGTAATTTCTTGGCAAACAACTAATTTTACAGAAAATGTAAAATGGAATCATCTAAAAGAAGGAGTAATATAATAATCATGGTAATAATAATAATGCATCCCCTTTATTGAGGGCTGTGTTGGTAAATACACATTCTCTCTAATCTTCAAGGTAATTCCCTACTATAAGAGTCATAATCCTCATTTTACTATTGAGAGAATTCAGAGATGATAAAGCTATTGTCTACAGCCAGTGAGTCAGGTTTATTTATAGCAAGCCAGACTTTTCACATTCTGTAGATCCCAAGCATCACCATTACCATCTACACAGGTGTTGACGTTAGTAATACTTTTTCTGTTTAGTCCAGAATAAACACCAGTCTCCTTTCTTGCTGCCAAGTAAATTTCAGGTTTTCCCTAACAAGAGCTGAGCAAGGTTACTGCTCGAAGAGCAACATCTGCCTAACAAAGTCCAAGGTTCTCAAGAGACACAAACTCAAAATACTTTTATGTTTAAGCTATATTAAAGCTTAATTAAGTTCGATCTTCAGCACCATATAAAAATAAATAAAGATATTGTGTCCAACTACAACTAAAAAATAAATATTTAAAAAATATTTTTAGGGCTGGGAATGTGGCTCAGGCGGTAGCACGCTCGTCTGGCATGCGTGCGGGCCCGGGTTCGATCCTCAGCACCACATACCAACAAAGATGTTGTGTCCGCCGAGAACTAAAAAATAAATATTAAAAATTCTCTCTCTCTCTCTCCTCTCTCTCTCTTTAAAAAAAAATATTTTTAAAAAGCTTAATTAAACTTTGTACTGATCATATAGAAGATAAGCATTTGGTTTTTTAAATGTAACAGATATTTACCAAGCATGTCTATTAAGTAACTGCACAAAAGAAATCCTACACACATATATAATGCAGAGTCTCACACAAGTATGCTCCAAAGTACTAAAAGATCTGGCAAAGTAAATCTGTATTCATCAAATATGAAGTACAAGAACATCTTATTACAACCCAATTGATAAATGGGCAAGAAGAAATATAATCATAGAAGAAGAAATACAATCAATCAACAAACATATGAAAAAAATGTTCAAGATCTCTAGCAATTAGCGAAATGCAAATCAAAACTACATTGAGATTCCATCTCACTTCAGTCAGAATGGCAAACGTCAAGAATACAAGCAACAATAAATGTTGGCGAGGATGTGGAGGAAAAGGAACTGCAAATTGGTGCAACCACTAAGGAAAGAAGTATGGAGATTCCTAAGAAAACTGGGAATGAAATCACCATTTGACCCCATCATCCCCCTCCTAGGTTTATACCTAAAGGACTTAAAAACAACATACTATAGTGATGCAGCCCACATCAATATTTATAGCAGCTTGATTCACAATAGCTAATTTATGGAATCAACCTAGGTGCCCTTCAACAGATGAATGGATAAGGAAACTGTGGTATATATACACAATGGAATGTTACTCAGCCTTAAAGAAGAATGCAATTACGGCATTAGCCAGTAAATGGATGGAAATGGAGAATATTATGCTAAGCAGACTAAGTCAATCCCAAAGAACATTTTTTCTTATATGCATATGCTAATTCACAATAAGAGGGGGGAAAGAATAGAGGTACTTTGGATTAGATAGAGGGGAGTGAAAGGAGGGGAGGAGCATGAGGGTAAGAAAGACAGAAGAATGAATAGGACATAACTATCCTATGTGTATATACGATTACATGACCTGTGTAACTCTACATAGTTTACAATGAGACAAATGAGAAGTTTTACTCTATTTATGTATGATTTGTCAAAATGCATTCTCCTGTCATGTATAACTAATTAGAAAAAATAAAAAATATATTTTAAAAAAGAATATCTTATTACAAAATAAGAAAGAAACAGTTAATTTAAGTCCCTTTATGCTATCAAAAAATTACAAAGGATATCATATTGTTTCAAAGAATGGCTAAGAACATTTCATTAGCCCATTTCCAATGCTTTTTTAGATGTTAATCAAAACATGTTAGCTCCTCATTCCCTAAAAGATATTATTCAGTATACAAGAGGATAAACAGTTACTTCTAATGATGGTGTTTGCCTAATTCACCATCTGTAAGTAAAAGGTATTACCTTGGAATACAGAATCACTTAGTAATATCTCATAGCCCTAACATAGCCAATGTTCCAAAGTAGTGGCTTGCCCTATCAGGGACTTTTCCTTAAAATATCCGTTCTGGGCATTAAAAGGTCTGATGTAAGCAGGCATCTTTCTCCCTGGATAATGTGTTCCTTAGTTGTCTATTTGAGAAAAAAAATCCAAGACTAACTTCATGAATCTAGATAAAGTTATTGTCTGAGTCTGGATACAATGCTTCAGTCTTTCCAGGGTAGATTTTAAAATAACAGGAAAGGAGGTGATTTCCTGTCTTTAAAAAAAAAAAAAAAAAAAAAAAAAAAAAAGCATAGCTGGGCACAGTGGCACGTGCCTGTAATCCCAGTGGCTCAGAGGCTAAGGCATGAGGATCATGAGTTCAAACCCAGCCTCAGCAATGGCAAGGCACTAAGCAACTCTGTGAGACCCTGTTTCTAATAAAATATAAAATAGGGCTGGTGACATGGCTCAGTGGGTGAGTGCCTCTGAGTTCAATCCCCAATACTAAAAAAAAAAAAAGTATCTGTCTGTATCTATATATCTAATCTATATCTACACCTGTATCTATATATCTACATATATGTAGATATATGTATACATATATGAATGACACAGAATGGGAAAGTTTGGTTGTGGGGATGTTACTCATGGCCAGTTTCTGCATATATAAGAATTAATCACTCAGCAAATATAAAGCTTTGCCTGTGTGACTCCTTTTATAGAATAAAGCCTTTACAGCACCCCCTTTCATGATCTCCCTCTGTTAAAGACTGTTGAATTCTTTCTGAAGCAAAGGTCAATGATATAAATGCAATGCAAAAACAAAATCAAAAAAGGCCTGTTAACATATCACTTATGCTTAACCACAGATTCGAAATAAAAGAACCAAAGATTCACAGCTTCATATGTGGAGAATAAGGGTGCAGAACTGGATTTTGAATAAAAATCAGAAATCTATACTACTGAGATCAGCTAACAAAAATTTTAAGATAGAATTTGCTCATCTGGTATCACTTCTTAAAAACGTGAGTTTATAGTAAAGTACTAACATAGTATATAGAATTATGTCACAAAGAAGAATATAGAATATTCATTAAAAAGCAAATGCAGGAGGGCTGGGGCTGAAGCTCAGTGACAGAGTACTTGCCCAGCACATGTGAGGCACTGGGTTCAATCCTCAGCACCACATAAAAATAAATAAAATAAAGCCATGCTGTCCATCTACAACTACAAAAAAAAAAAAAAAAAAAAAAAAAGGAAGAAAAAGCAAATGCAGGGCTGGGGTTGTGGCCTTGCATGTGTGAGGCACTGAGTTCAATCTTCAGCACCACATAAAAATAAATAAATAAAATAAAGGTACTGTGTCTATCTGCAACTTAAAAAAAATATTTTTTAAAAAAGCAAATGCATACACCACACTAAGTATAAATAAACACATTCTACACATTTCTTAAATCATACCAAAACAGGATTCTCATATTTTTTACCATGTCAATGTTATATAATTTATACACTCATGGGTATGAACAAATATTGCAAGGTTTTAGCAATTAAAAAAATACTTCTTGAGGCTAAGGGTGTTGTTCCATGGTAGAATATATGCTTAGCATGTAGGAGGCCCTGGGTTGGGCTCAATTTCCAATATCAAAAGAAAAAAATTAATAAACAAAATTAAAGGAAAATCCCCAAACTTCATTCTCAAACATATATAAATAAATATAAATAAATAGTTATTAATTTCTCAAAAGGAACCTCAAAAGTGTGTCATTTCAAGACATGGCACATATTTATGTCACAAAAATACTAGTCAAACTGATTTTTAAAGGTTCTGTTCTGTTTGGGTGGAGAATGTTCAGAATTTCCATTATTTTATAATCATATTGATTAGGTTGGAAGAGTGAAATGCAGAAAGGAAGGTATCAGGATTTAAGGGGGGAAAAATAGTCTAAAGAGACAGAGTTTAGTTCATAGTCTAGTCCGCTAGTATCTAGTTGACACAAGTACTTTTTTCTCTTAGCTTCAGTATTCTCATTTGTAAAATGAAGATAATTATTCCAAACTTTGTAGGGCTATTGTGAGAATTAAAGACTGCAACCACAGGGAACTCAGCAGTGCGCAGCTAAGTTCCCTGTGGATACAGTCTGAAATCAATACAAAAATCACTAATTATAAACTCTAGGACACATTCAAAATAAATTTTAAGAGGTAGCTAAGAAAAATTTTTCTCACTAGAAAATGTTTTTACATGGGAAGGTAAACAAAATGAAAAATTATTAACAATTCTAACTTCATGTTTGTGACATGGTTTAGTGAAAGTAATGAAAAAAAATAGCTTTCTTTTTTGTTATGAAAGAAACTCAATAATTGGACATTTTGGCAAAAGATCGTCTGTTTCTCTGTCTACAGTCATGGAAAAGACTATTATGCAACAAGCAAAGCTCCTTTTCTGAAAGAAAAAAGGATAGCTTTATTGTTGAAACATTGGGCTATTATGCTAAACATTCCTTGTATTTTTTAGGACAAACAGTCTAAAATATGTTTAGAGGAAATCCGTATTCAGACAGAAATTCTTAATACTCAGAAAAGAGTATTATCTAATTGCAAAAATATTTTCTGATAACTGATCTTACCAAAATCAAATTTAAAAATTTTCTTGAAAAGCCAAAAGTAGAACTTAAAGGTAAAAGAATAAAAAATATCATATTTCCAGGGCCCAAACTTGGGAATTCTAACTTAATTCAACCAGAAAAGTTATTACTTAATTCTTTCAATTTTTTTTAACAGAAGGCACACAGCCAGAAGAATTCTCAAACCTACTCAATGACCCCATTATTGTTATAGAGACTTCTGAATTTCAAAAAGTCATTTTGAAAAGAAAATGTAGAGATAAAAATGGGGACCAGGGATAATCTAGATAAAGAAACTGCTTCTCAAATATGTTGACATTTGAATTTGTGACCAATATGAAAGTTTTACTTGATGAAAGTGTAATCATTAATACCTGGTTTGTGTATATACTCTGTTCCAACTAATTTAACTTAAGGTATAGAATTTAGAACTCATTTTCTCACAGAAATGACAGCATAAGCGGTGGCTTAATTTTCAGATTAGCAAACAACCTGCTTAACCTTAAATGTTGATATTGATAGTACTAAAGATCAAGCCCTTTTTTTATACCCAAATTCTGAACTGTATAGGGAGTAGAGTGCTCAGGAGGTACTAGTATGGATTATAAATAAAGTACACAGCATGATATTCACAAATTATTTAATGTAATCTTTTCAATTTTTGTATGACTTTCATAAATCTCAGTTTTATCACTTTCTGGCTGATTTTTTTTTCAAATGTAGAAACAACAAATTGTTTAAATGTGTAAGTCAACCTTAGGTTTTGGGGGACAACATAATGTCTACTTAACAAGTTATTTCTACATTTGAAAAAAAAGAGTAATAATCTTTGTTTCAAAAGGTTGTGAGGATTAAAATTAAATATTTAAGTGCCTTCCAAACAGTAGGAGCACTACCTACAGTAAAATATAAATACTTTGAATATTCTCAACTGGTAGAGCTTCAGGAACACAAATGGACTCAGTTTTCAAGATAACATAGTCAATGGTAGGCAGAATAAGAAACTGGGTATTTGTCTTCTAACAGTATTTTTTCTCTCTTCTTATTTATTGATTACTTCTATGAACTTAATAAAAGCAAGCCAGAAGGATTTAATGTGTTTGGTTCATTTAATAAACTTGCAGTACCTCCAAAAGAAGTTTTTATGTTAATCTTCTCAGTAGTCATTTAAATATTTCTTCTAATAAATGAGAGATTAAAAAACATAATTGCCAAATAAATGAGACATTGCTTCTGCTCTGTCTCAAAACAATTCTGACTTTATTTCTTGTTTATAATCTCTCTCCCCAACTAGAATGTCAGCTCTGTGGAATCAGGGTGTGTGTGTACGTGTGTGTGTTTCATCCCCTGCTGCATTCCCAGTGTCTGGCATAACACCTTGCATGCAATAGGCTTGCAAACTTTCTTTAATGATGTATGATCTGGCTCCAAAAATCTACATATACTTTCTTCATAACTCATGATGACTTCTAAGTACAAAATTTGTTTTCATTTTAGCCCATTGAATATTTTCTATGCACTTAAACTTGATACTTTATGTCATGTTTAAATAAACCTCTCAGAATACTGGAAATGGGATATGCATTTTACATGAACAAAATGGACATTTAATGAGTGGTGCATGATGGTCAATAGATCTTATAAGACACAGATATATTGGGTTTGCTTTTTAAAGTAAGAAAAGCCCACATTTAAAAGTATTTTATTTTTTATTTTTTTTTAGAGAGAGAGTGGGAGAGGAGAGAGAGAGAGAGAGAGAGAGAGAGAGAGAGAGAGAGAGAGAGAAATTTTTTTAAATATTTATTTTTTTCTAGTTCTCGGCGGACACAACATCTTTGTTGGCATGTGGTGCTGAGGATCGAACCCGGGCCGCATGCATGCCAGGCGAGCGCGCTACCGCTTGAGCCACATCCCCAGCCCCTAAAAGTATTTTAAAGGAAAAAAAAATATTACCCCTCAAAGAAAAATCTATTTTGCTTAACCCCTATCAGTAGATTTGATTAATCTATTATGGACCTGCCAAATGGGCCTTGTTAGCTTATATAATACTCATATACATAAGCGAAAAATAGAGGTTAAAGTGCTCCATCAACCTCCTCTTTTTTCTTCTGATTTTCTTTTGTATGTAAGTCAACCTTAGGTTTTGGGGGACAACATAATGTCCTAGATCAGTGGTTCTGACACATTAACATGCAACAGAATCTTCTGCAGGGCTTGTTGAAACACTCATTGCTGGGCCCTATTCTGAAGTTTTTGATTTAATAGTCTGGATTGGGCTCAGGAATTTGCATTTCTAACCATTTCCCAGGTTATGCTGATATTGTTGGTCTGGAGACCATAATGGGGAATTACTGTACTACATTAACTAGAAAAACAGCACTGTACTTATTTTACTCTATTTTTATATCCTTATACTTGACTGACAAAATTACTTAATTTCTACCTCCAGCCTTAGTGCTGAACCATTAATTTGGTATCAAGACTGACCTAAGAAAAGGGTATTTAAGGCATTCAGCCCCAGTAGTGGATCATCAAGCCCCATTTGCTGCTAGTTCCTTTGACCTTAGACCTCTATGTTCTCTATGACTGAATTACAACTATTGTCCTAGTTTCTCAATGCCTGGCTTCTAGTCCCAGTTACCCTGCCTCCCCCTTCCCACCCCAAATACTAGGTCCATGACACATGCTTTCAGACCTCACATATGTCAAATGGCTGTGATTTAAAGCCCAGCAAATCAGACATTCTGACACCTCAAACCATGAACTCATCTTTAATAATTATAATGTCCTAATTTCTACCTTTTCATTTCAAGTGATTCTCTATATATACTTTCATAACTTCACTTTACCTTCTATGAAACATTTATTTTCATTATAGCTCAAACTGATTTCTAGGTTTAAATTTCCATGGGTTAATACCTAAGTTGTTGATTCATGCTCACCCACGCAGAGCCCTGCATTTCATATTGAGATGTGCATACTGCCATATCTAATTTTGCTCATTCTATTTCAGGGTACAGTGGGAAGAGCCTCGGAGCTGGAGAGATCTAGGCTTGAATCTAAATTCTGCCATTTACTAGTTATGCCTTGTTGCTAAGTAACATAGCCTCTAAGAGAAAGATGAATGAGTTGTTTCAAGAAGAAAAGTTATATGTGTAAAGCTTTGAGCATGGAAGTTTAATGGTGTTCACTAATGTTAATTTCCTTCTGTTCCTCCACTGCCTCTCCTGAATCATGCAGCTTCTTTAGACAAATAAGTCAGCCAATAAAGCTAATATTTCCTTCAAATATCTATAATATCTGTTTTGGTGGACATTTTATTCAATTGCTGAACTTTTTTTTAATTTTTAATTTTTTAGTTGTTGATGGACCTTTATTTATTTATTTATTTGTATGTGGTGCCGGGAACTGAACCCAGTGCCTCATGCATGCTAGGCAAGCGTTCTAAAAGCAATCTACCACTGAGCTACGACCCTTCAATTGCTGAACTTTTAAAATATCAACTTAAGACAAGCAAAAGTAAAAATTAATTAAATGGTCATAGTGTATGTGTTGGAAATTGGAAAAAGGGGAGGGGTATGTTACTGACAACATAAACTGTATTTTATTTTCTTTTTCAGGGGATGGGAGTGGTACTAGGGATTGAACTCAGAGGCACTCAACCACTGAGCCACATCCCAAGCCCTATTTTGTATTTTATTTAGAGACAGGGTCTCATTGAGTTGCTTAGCACCTCGCTTTTGCTGAGGCTGGCTTTGAACTCGTGATCCTCCTGCCTCCGCCTCCTGAGCCACTGGGATTACAGGCCTGCACCACTATACCCAGCTGTGTTTTCATCAACATGAAAAACATATCTATGTCCCCCCCATATACTTTTTAGAATAAAGCAAACTTGAAGGTATTGAAAATCTATCCAATGTAATAAAATGTCTCCACAGAAAAATGAACCATCAATACTTTTCCTGTGCCTCCCTGATCTACAGCACTGGGGTGTATACTAACCCAGTTCTGAATGCCATGCGACTTTAACTTAGTAAAAGAATATGGAATATCATGTTAGAAGACTTTGAATTGACTCTCCTCATTCTGGTAGTTAATGGTCATTGAAGCCTGGGCTAATGATGTAATCTTGCTTTTACTATTATTTATCTGTAATTTGGTAGATAATCATCCTTATCTACCTATTGTTAGAATCAAAATAATACTATTAATTGGAAATTAATAGTTTTAATTATAGATACTAGTAATTTTTAATATATTTTTATTTTTTTGTAGTTACACACAATAACTTTTTTATTTATTTTTATGTGGTGCTGAGGATCGAACCCAGGGCCCTGCACATGCAAGGCGAGCACTCTTCCGGTGAGCCATAACCCCAACCCCAACAGATACTAGTAATTTATATTCCCTGGAAACCAATTTAATTTATAAACACAACAGGAAGCTTGAAAAATCCACTGGAGGTAATCCAGGCAAACTGTTGGTAGGAATACAAATTAATATAGTCATTATGAAAAACAGTATGGTGGATCCTCAAAAAATTAAAAATAGAACCACCACATAATCCAGCAATTCCTTTACTGGGTATGTATCCTTTTTTTTTTTTTTTTTGTACCAAAGATTGAACCCAACGGCACTTATCCTTTTTATTTTTTATTTTGAGAAAGGATCTAACTAAGTTGCTCAGGGCCTCACTACATTGTTAAGGATGGCTTTGAACTTGTGATCCTCCTGCCTCAGACTCCCAAGCCACTGGGATTATATATTCAGCATCCAGCTGGGTATATATCTAAAGGAAATGAAATCAGTATATTGAAGAGACCTCTGTACTCCCATGTTTATTGCAACACTATTTACAATAACCAAGAAGTGCAAACAACCTAACTGTCCACACCAACTGATGAAGAAATACACACAAAAGAATACTATTCAGTCATTAAAAATAATGAAATTTTGTTATTTGAAATAACATCGATGGAACTGGAGATCATTACATTAAGTAAAATAAGCCAGGCAAAGAAAGTACTACATGATCTTACTCATATGTGGAAGATTTAAAAAAAGGTGATCTTATAGAAGTTGAGAGTAAAATGGTGGTTACCAGAGATTGGGAAATGTAGCAGAGAAGAAGGAACAGGAAAAGGTGGAGCAATGGTTACTAAATTATAGATAAGAGGAAGGAGTTCTGGTATGCCATTGCACAGTAGGATGACTATAGAGAAAAATTATGTACTGTATATTTCAAAAAGCTAGAAGAAAGGATTTTGAATATTTTTACCATAAGGAAATGCTAAATGTTTAAGGAGATAAATATGTTTAACCTGACTTAAACATTACACAATGTATATATGTACTGAAAAATCACATGATACTCTATTAATATATGTGATTTTATGCTTTTATATATGTTAAATTTTCTTTTTTTTTTTAAAGAGAGAGTGAGAGAGGAGAGAGAGAGAGAGAGAGAGAGAGAGAGAGAGAGAGAGAGAGAGACAATTTTTTTTTTAATATTTATTTTTTAGTTCTCGGCGGACACAACATCTTTGTTGGTATGTGGTGCTCAGGATCGAACCCGGGCCACACGCATGCCAGGCGAGCGCACTACCACTTGAGCCACATCCCCAGCCCCATAAATTTTCATTCAACTTTAAAAAACCAAATTGGTGAAATACACAGAATGTGTGTTAAGAATTAATCTATGCAGAACCTTAAAAATGAAATTCATAATTTTGATCTAATCCTACATATTTTGTCACAATAATTAAAGCTGAAACACATGTGTCCCTTTTCACAGGAAATCTAGAAAAATTTCAAGTTCAAATCTCTCTCTGGGATTGAAAAATTTAGATATTTTGAGTGGAAATTTTATCCAGGGAGGGAAAAAAATGTTAAAAGTTCTGTATTTCTCTCTACCCTCCAAAAAGCACATTTCTTCCTATGGGAAAAAAAAATACATGAGATGCAAAAGTCATGCTGATTTAATTCTCTTTCAGGGGACACAAGAAGACAAAGCCTTCTCTGTGGGAACAAGAGTTCTTCTATTTAGACTAATGTTTCCTCCACATAAGTTCTAGAAGCTTTTCTTTTTAAACTTTAGAGAAAAAGGATATTAAATCAGGCTATGGGTTTGATTGGATTTCCTAACCATATTCTAATTATTTATCTATAATGGCAAGTCCTCATGCCAACAAAGTAAGTTTTTTTCCTTATCCTAATTTCTCTTCTGAACTTAAGGCTAAGAATTATCACTAGGACCAGTAACTTTGCCCTCATAATAAAATAGTAAAACTAGGCCTGGGGAAGTAGCTCAGTTATAGAGCTTGCCTACTAGCATTCACAGGCCCTAACTTCAATTCCCAGTGTTAAAAGGAAAGTAAATAAATATAACCATCTATATTTCCTTGGTTGCTCCAAATAATAATTCAAGTAACATTCTATTTAAAAAGAATATTTTCCCATTAATGTCCTTCTTCTGTCCAAGGTTCCAATCTAGTATATCACTTACACTTACTCATCATGTTTCCTTAGCCTCTTCCAATCTCAGTCTTTTTGGTCTGTTATGACCTTGCAGCTTTTGAAGAATTGGTCAGGTGTTTTGTAAATGTCCCTCAACTTGGGTTCATTTGATGTCTTGTCACAGTTAGACTGAGGTTATGAATTCTGAGGAAGAATATCACATAAGAAATGTACCCTTTATCATCTCATCATATTAGGGGGTACATAATATCCACATGACTTATTACTGATGGTATATCATTTAATGTTATCACTCAAATGATAATTTTTAAAAAAATTTTTTAGCTGTTGAGAGACCTTTTTTTTTTTTTATTTATATGCAATGCTGAGAATAAAACCCAGTGCCTCACACATGCCAGGCAAGTGCACTACCACTGAGCCACAGCCCCAGCCCCTCAAATGATAATTTTATAATGCTAGGAATTTACCTATGTGATAGTAAACTTAAAGGCAATTAACAAACACAAAAGGCAGAGGACAGATGTGGTTTGAGCCTGTTTCTACAACTTACTAATAGTCTGTTTTGAGGCAAATAAAGTTTCAGTGTCTTCATCTGTAAAATTGGAACAATACACTTCAAATTAATTATTATTTTTTTAAAATATTTTTAGTTGTAGATGGACACAATATCTTTATTTTGTTTATTTATTTTTATATGGTGCTGAGGATCAAACCCAGTGCCTCATACATGTTAGGTAAGTGTGCTCTACCACTAAGCCACAACCTCAGCCCTCAATTAATTATTATTTTATCCTTACAATTTAGTACATATAAAGCACTTAGCCTGGTACAAAGCCAACATTCAATAAATGTTAATGTTGGTCATTACAGAGTTGATGATGGTACAGGTTGAGCATCCCTAATATGAAAATCTGAAATCTGAAACTTTTTGAACACAGACATTATACTCAAAAAGCTTTGGATTTTGGCCAGGTGCAGCAGTGCATGCCTATAAGCCCAGCTGCTCAGGAGGCTGAGGCAGGAGGATTACAAGTTCAAGCCCATCCTGGGTAAATTAGTGAGATCCTATTTCAAAATAAAAAAATAAAAAGGGGGCTGAGGATGTGGCTCAAGAGGTAACGCACTTACCTAGCTGATGAGAGCCATTGCCAAGTAGGAATGACGCATGGCATGACCCAGGTCATTTGCAGTGACATTGCATGTAAGGTGACCTTGCTCAAGGACCAGGGCGTATCAGGGTTTAGGGCACTCCTCGGGTTTAGGGCGGTTCCAGGTTTAAGGTGTATCCTGCTGGGAATAGGGCGTATACTGCTGCCTCCAGGCACCCGCTCCTTGAGTTCCCGTTGAGTTCTCGTGGGATTCAAGAGAGTATTTGGGATTCAGAGCCCAGTGGAGAGCGTGGATTTTGCCCAGAACCTGTGCGTAGAGTGCCGCCGGTGACAGTTCGAGAATAAAGAGTTGCTGTTTGAATCTACAAGGTGTGAGTGGCTTGTGATTTTGTGCCCAGCCAGACTGCGGCACCTAGCATGTGCAGGGCGCTGGGTTCGATCCTCAGCACCACATAAAAATAAAATAAAATGCTGTGTCCACCAAAAACTGAAAAATAAATATTAAAAATATCTCTCTCTCTCTCTCTCCCCTAAATAAATAAATAAAAATAAAATAAAAAGGGCTGGAGATGCAGCTCAGTGGTATAACACCTGTGGGTTCAATACTCTGAAAAAAAATGTTTTGGATTTTGAAGCATTTCAGACTTTGGATTTTTGGAGTAGGGATGCTCAACTGATAAAGACTATACAAATATCCTAAAATCTGAAAAGCTACAAAGTCTGAAATAATTCTGGTCCCAAGCATTTCAGATAAGGATTACATAGTCTACTGTAATAATGTTAGTATCATTTGCAAGTTTGTGGTATTTTTGACTCAGAATGAAGTCAAACTATAGACCAGAAAACACTGTATTATAAGACTTTAAAACTTTTTTATGTGTAGTGAAATGTCCTATTAGGAAGATGTTTAACTAGAGATTAAAAGTGTGGTTTCTTTCTTCTTTAGAAGAGAAGTTTACAATTGCTCTTCCATTTGGGCAGTAGAGAATAACTGAAGCAGATGCTCCCAAGTCAATTACTTTATAACTTTAAATATAAAGTTAAAACCCTTTGTATTTCAAATGGTTAAAGAATAGTGTCTCACCCTTGAAAAGAGAGGAGGACTTAGGGTTGGTTGGTGGAAAGACTCTGCAAAATGTCTTCAACCTTTTGGGACTAACTTGCACACTGGATATGGTTGCATGCATAAACTGAAGAAGCTGATTATGTAGATCTACAACTTAGAAGCCCTAATTTAGAGTATTCTTGAAAGAACTTGGCATTAAGGGAATAGTTTCATTCTCCCTCAAAAAAAAAAAAAAAAATCACTCGGACTCTGCCAGGATCTGGACCAGTAAGAGTATCACTGCAGTAGGGAGCAAGCATTATCCACCAGGTTGTTCAGGATTAGACTTCTACTCACAATTCACATTGCAGTGAGAAACAGCAATATAAATAAACCAATCAGAATCATGTCCCTTTTATGACTACCATCACAGGACTGACCCATAGAGTTATTGAACAATTAATAATTAACTATTGAAAAATGAGTTCTCTCTAAAGGACAGTATTGCACTTTATGTTACTGAGGTATAAGAGAATCAGAAAAATTAATAAGAAAAAATTGGAGGTATGTCTGTATTTGAGCTTTGTTTGTGGAAAAGTTTGACACTTATATAAACTTTCAATCTCTACATATCTGCTACCCCCCAAAGACCTCCCTATAAAGATTAACCATTTTAAAAACTCTTAAAAAGTAAAGGGCCGGGCTGGGGATGTGGCTCAAGCGGTAGCGCGCTCGCCTGGCATGCGTGCGGCCCGGGTTCGATCCTCAGCACCACATACCAACAAAGATGTTGTGTCCGCCGAGAACTAAAAAATAAATATTAAAAATTCTCTCTCCCTCCCTCTCTCTCTCTCTCTCTCTCTCTCTCTCTCTCTCTCCTCTCTCACTCTCTCTTTAAAGAAAAAAAAAAAAAAAGTAAAGGGCCCTTCAACTTGTTTTTAGCAACCCAGAAAGAACATGAGTATGAGGACACTCAGCAGCACAGCTTATAGGGGACTAAAATCTCATGGGATACAGTGGGTGGTAGCAATTTAATTCCTGCAGCCTGCAACAAAGGAAGAATGGTAAGCATAGCGAGGGGTATGAACCTGAAAAGAACCCTAGGCTGAGTATTTCCCTAAATTCAACTGAGAAATACAAACTTAGATTGTACAATATATTAATACAAGAAATGGAAAATTTCTAAAGAATTATGTACAGAAACACTGCTGTCATGGCACCATTCTCACCATCCTCCACTCTGTCAATATTCTCTCATTGTTATATATATAACTAAACTAGAAGCTCCTATGGAACGAAACCCATTGTCTTATTTGTATTTTATCTCTCATAAAGTTTATGAAATTACCTGCACATAGTATAGTATTTGGTGTCAAGAAAATATTCAATTGTTTAATAAATGAATTTCTTGATACCAAATAAATAAATAAATAAATAAATGTAAAGATATTGTATCCATCAACAAGTAAAAAAATATTTTTTAAAAATTCCAAATTGACCTAAAAGTGGCTTAACAAGGTGAAGCAAGTAGAGGAATCTACAATAAGGCTTAAGGACAGTGACGTGTTTGATCAAAAGAAATATCTCTGTTTCATAAATTTTTGTTCAGATCTTAAAAAAAAAAATATCAACTCGTGACATTCACAAAAGTCATCAGTAGCTGAGGAAAAAGGTTTTTTTAATTCATTTGACTACAGTTGATATCTAATTAATAATTAGAAGACCAGGAAGGCAAATTATGCCCTGTATTAAATGGAAGTTTTAAGATAAAAGTGCACCAAAAAAACTTGGAGCTTTCCAAACTGAACTAGTTATACATCATTTACACTTAAAAATCTCAACATACTCAGTACCTTTTTCTGAAAAACCACTTTCTGACCATTTATTAATGTTTAACTTTTAGAATTTGTTTTTCCATGACCTTAACATGAACCTTGGTGTGATATACTTAATATACCTTCTAAGATATAAAGCACTTGTTTATTTATGGAAACAATGAACCATAATAACAAGATAAAGGATAAGTTGAGGTACTTTTGACCAAGATGGATACCTTTAAAAAATTCCATTTTCAGGTAAAAAATATTGAAGTATACAAAAAAAAATCTGATACTGGTATAATTACAGGAGTAACAATTGGTGTGCAGAAAAATGTTATTTTAAAACAAGAGCTATGTCTTCTATTTTTCTATAAAATAACATAAGAATATACTAGCTTATAAGATTTTTTGAATTTGTTTCTAGCGATCAAATTTTTTCATTACTCTTCCAGAATTACAAAGTACTAAATAAGAGTTTGCATAAACAGCTGTTTACGCCCATGTATTACACAAGAGATGATTTTTAGAGCCCTAACTGAATGTGTATCTTGGAGGTGTTTTGGCATTTATTTGAAATTTATTTTGGTATTAGTTTACTTCATAAGTAAAATTTGCCTTATATCCTGTAGCATATTCTCATCAGCAAAAATGCAAAGTAGTAAATAATTCAAAATATATTGCATAGCAGCAACCATAGATTTTATGGAAAGGATATTAGGTCATTTTAAAACTTCTTTATTATCTTACTAACACAATCTAAAATAATACATCTTGTCTACTAACCTATTGGAGATACTAAAAAAAATTCTCTCATCAGTATATAATAGTCTACATATAAAGTCAGACCTGACAGTATTTTTAAGAGATACATGAAGAGATTTAAGGTTTGACTAGTAATACTGTGTTTTGACATCAAATACAATCCATTCATTTGTTAAATCTATATCAAAATGTAAAACAGGAAAACATTAGAAATGTGTTCCCAAAGGAAAAATGAAAAGTTCATATATTATAGACCAACTCTTTCCAATTAAACAGGTTGGAACACCAATGGTGACATGAGGGGGTGGCCATCTGTCAGTACATAAAGGACCTTGTGTCTGCCTACAAAGGCATTGCTCAACCCACATCTGGCTCCTGCAGCCAAAATCTACCCTCACTAGGGCAACTCCTGCTGAAATATAATGGCATAAAGGACAGGGAAATTAATTTTTTAAAAGTCAGTTGTTTGTTCCATAGTTTTTCAATGTGTGAGAGAACCAGGACAGAATTGAGTCTGCTTTTTTACTTTTATTTATTTTTGGAATGAGAACAGGGAGTCAAAACAGAAGAGAATTTGAGTAGGTGTTAGATAAGATTCTCATCTCATTGTATAATCTTGGGAAATTCAATTGAACTCTCTCTCTCTCTCTCTCTCCCTCCCTCCCTCCCTCTCTCTCTCTCTCTCTGATGGATATAATACCTTTATTTATTTTTATGTGATGCTGAATGCCTCATACATGCTAGGCAAGCCCTCTACCAATGAGCTACAACCTCAGCCCTCAATTGAATTCTTATGTTTTACTCCATGTGATAAATTCTTTTAATCTCTCTTTCTAATTTATAACTTATAAGGCAGACCTCAGTTTTGTGATCCTCTAGAAATCCTTTCCTTATACTTTCAAATTACCCCTATTCTTTTCCTACTCTAAACAACTCTACTTACAAATTAAGCATATATTTATCAACTATTTTATATTGTATTCTAGTTGTTTGTGTCCTTTAGTCTTGCAAAGATTATAAGTTTCTTGACAAAAGCAATTGTAATATTGTTTTTATTCTAAAATGTTGCCTAATACAAAGAGAAGGCAATATAATACATATTGCAAATGACATTTGTTCATCAAAGGGATGATCCTCTCATGTTCTAAATTTCTATTAATCCAAAACTGGGATTAGCCCTTATCAAGCAGAGCTATTTACATAGCATGAGTTACATCACATGAGGGTTAAGGTCTAATTACCAAGGACAATTAGAAGCTATTCCTACAAAATAACAAGTAGTCTAAGTCATAGCATCAGAGTTTCTTACAATAATCACTCTCTTGACCCAATACCTGAGATTTTGAGAAAGGTTATATCCACACAGTGGCTAGGAAAACATATTCTAGATCTATACTGCAAATGTTTCAATGTTACCTCTTTTGTTTACTGGTTATCTCCTGGTAAATTAGGCAATTACCTAACTTCCAGTTGTTTTCCTGTGCAAATGAGAACAGCAATAACAGTGCCTATCTTATATTGTTGCCATGAAGATTAGATGAATAAATCACTGAAAAGGGCTTAAAACATTGCCTAATATGTATTTAATTAATTTCAGCTATTATTATTCTAAAATATAGAATATTCAATTTTAAATGGTATAATAGGGTTTTATGAAAATGGAAGCAAACAAGTGAAAAATCTTCCCTTTATAATGAATAGTTTCTTTTTTAGCCTATTAATAAAAAACAAATACCTCAATTCTTTCTTATACTCAAGTCTGGTTGACCTAGTCCTGCTCTTTTAAGATACTGATTCAATTCCTCACTACTTTCTGTTTTGGTTTAGATCTGGAATGTCCCCCCAAAAATAAATATTATTCTGCATTAAACCATAGAAAAATTTTATTTTTTCCTCTAAAATGTACATACCTATCCTTGTAGCCAAAGACAAATAAGAAATAGGGAAAGTAAAAGAATTAAAGATTGGAAAGAGGAAAAGTGACTGGAAGAGAAGTGAAGAAAGAGGCCAAAGTATTGTGAGGATTATCTAAAGATAAGGCAATCATCTAGAACTCTGACAGGAACATTGTCAAAGAGACAACAGTGAGCCATGTGTATAAAATAAGGGGTGATGCCGGAGAGCAACAAGGATTTGGTTGGAACAGCATAGTCTGTTGCCATGAGCTTCACAGGTCTGTTTGTTTTTTTCCTAGGAGGAGAAAGGGAGAGCACTCAAGAGGTATGAAGAAGATATCTATTTCAACTCCAGACCAGGAAGTAAGTAGTAACAGAGAAAATAACTGCAGGGGAAGCAAGGTCTCTCCAGATTTCACTTAGAAGAAGCTGTAAATGGTTTGATAAATCAACATATGCAGATAATATAAATTCATATGTTACTTCATTGTCAAAAGAAACCTACAGGATAACAAAACCTAGAAGTTACACATAGAAAATAGCCCATGCAGAGTAAGTAATAAAACAGGTATTTTCTACCTCCTTCTTAACTTTAGTCATTCATTACTGAAAATCAGATGTTCTATATGAAATACTAACAAAAAACCTATCTCTCAATATTTTGAATGAAAAAAAATATATAATTCAAAATGACCAAAGCCAGAGTTATAGCTCAGTGGTAAAGCACATGCTTAGCACATGCAAGACCCTGGGGTTCAAAACTTAGTACCAAACCAACAAACCAAAAAAAAAAAAAAAAAAAAAAAAGTGTACTAAAATATAGTTAAGCACCCCAAAAAGGTAACAAACTCCCAGGTTAGGATGCAAAATGTTGAAAACATCACTTCTGGATCAAAACACATTTCTAAGGTTATCAACAGCTTATAAGGCATTAAATCATCTTTGTTGATATCTGGTAAACCTTTTAAATCATTTAAATGTGATTCTGATTCTAACAATTATAACTAGAATTTAATACAGACTCCCACACATTATTTTGTTAAAGATGTAGTATATGGCTTATTCACTTTTGGACAGAAATACAAATTTTTCTTCCCTAAACATCAGCCAAACACATTTAACATTAAGTAATTTGGAGACATTGGGAGTCAAATACTAAGAGACTTTCTAATAGGAAAAAAATTAACTATGAAGTCATTCTATGGAGTCTTCATATTACATTTGTTCAATTAGACTGAATGGCTATATTAGTGTAAAAATAGGGCAAATTAACAATCCCTACCAAACATCAGAATTTTCATATTCCAAGTAGGAAAATAGTAGCGATCTCCTCAAGAGAGTTTCTGTGAAGATTAAATTAATAAGTTAGCATAGTGCCCTAGTACATAGTACATGCTCAATAATTATTAGTTATTTATCTATTCCTATTATTTTTATTATCTGTCTAGCAATTGTAGCTTATAAATATTTATACATACAGAATATTCTTTGATCCTTAAGACATAACAACTGTATGCAAGAGAAAGGACATGGATTTCCACCTCAAAAGTAAAATGATAAATGCTTAAAATAAGTGCCTAAAGTTACTTGGTCATTTAACAATACCCACCATGACTGGAGATAAGCCACCTATAAACTAACAGTTGCCAAACTTTTTCTTAAAAGACCATATGACTTGCAGGCCATATGGTCTCTGTTGCAACTATTAAACTTTGCCACTATAGCACAAAAGGAGCCATAAACAATGCTAAACAAATGGGTGGGGCTATATTGCAATAAAGCTTTATTTATGAAAACAGGTTGTGCACTAGATTTGGTTCAGGGACTATGGTTTGTTGATCCCTGCCCAAGACTTTTAGGTTACCAGTCCTATGTATTTTTATAATACTTTATGGTCACTACCTATTTTCAGGATAGTGATTTATCATTGAACTTCTAATAGCATTAACCATCAGGGACAATATAAATCAGAAATAATTTGTGAAAGAACTTGAAGACAGTAATATACACTACATAGATATTATTGCGACTATTTTTTCCTCTTCTCCAGCTTTTAAAACTCTCTTTTGTCTCTTTCCTTATTTCTTTCTCCTTTAATAAGGCAGTTGGCTTTAAAGTAAATACTTTTCTATTTTCCTAAAAATTAGAGGCAAATATGTTTGCAGAATCTTATCTTAAAAGATACTGTGGACACTTGATGAGATATTAAACACACTTATCAATGCCTTGTCTTAAAATAGTAGAAATGTGAAACTTTGTAATATAACTTATATGGACATGGGTTTTGGGAAGGAAGGGAGAGGGTGAAGTAGAGGGAACAACAGTAAGCAGCTACTATATTCTCAATCTCAAAGAACAGAGTTATTATCAGTTTTCTCATTAAAGATGTTACACAGGGGACTGGAGTTGTGGCTCAGTGGTAGCGCGCTTGCCTAGCATGCATAAGGCACTGGGTTTGATTCTCAGTACCACATACAAATAAATAAAATAAAGGTCCATCAACAACTTTAAAATATTTTAAAAAAATGTTACACAGTGTGGTAGTAAAGACACCAGACTTGGAAATGGAAGACCTAATTTAGAATTTTTTTTTTTTCCAATTACTATCTTTGTGACCTAGAAACCTACATATAAGGAATTGCTGTGAAGACTAAGACAAATAACTATGTTATAATACCAAGCATCATAAGCATTGATTATTGTTGCATTTGAAGTTATAAACTTCCTAATCAAGGACATTTCTATATGTGAATAAAAGTACAACATGATACAATACAGTGCAATAACATAATTTGTAAAGTGTCCAAAATATCTATTGCTAAGGATAAAGTACAAAACCACTTTTTTTTTTGCCAAGAAGATGAAAGTTCTTTAAAAACATTCCCTTGTGTACACCAGAAATATTCTTTGAAATTAAAACAAACCAGGATTTATTACGTGATGTGTGCTGAACATTTTATATACATCAACTCATTTAACATTTACAACAATCTTGAGATGAAACTAATCCAATAAAATGAAATGACTTGCCCACAGCACACAATGTCTTGGATTTATACCCTGGTTACACTGATTCTAAAGCTATATTCTTTTTATTACATAATATTCTTTTCATCTTTTTGACTTGGGATCCACATAAAGCTAAGTGCCTTATATAAGGCCAAAGAATAATTAATTTTGGTGTAGTAGTAGGTAAACTTTACATAACAAGGCATGGTTTCACCAGATTACGTCTCTCCAAATCACAAACTTTTTCAGGGCTATTTAATCTGGTTTTGGCCTCAAAAATGTAATGGTAAATAGGATGAAACCAGTCTATTTACCACTATCTTTTTAAAAAATGGATATAATCAAGTGAAACCTTAGATGTTCAACCCTAGAATTTTGATAGGAGAAAAAAACAAAGAACAAGTTTCCTTAAACTCCAATCATACATTAATAAGTAAAACAAAATATTTTCATTGGAGATATCTAAAAGTTAGCCCTTCCAGAAATCAGATTCCTTCCTTAATTTTTTTACATGAAATTTAGAGAAACTATCACAAAATAAAATTGGTGTCCCCAATGTTTTTGAAGAACTAAATCAGTAAATTAGAAGCTTTTGGGTTATGATATTACATGTAACATACAAAGTGAGGGAATAAAAATATATAAAATATTTTATAAATTTATGATCATTCTTTCCCTTTATTTAAAAGAATCTTTATTAATCCACCCTTTTTTCCCCTTGCTAAAATAAAATGAACTTTACCTCCATCCTCTATGCTTACCTGTTGCAGAGGACGCTGAGGGCCCCATGTAGACTACAGTGACATGGCAGACAGAGCCCAGAAGTGTGATTCAGGTAAAAGCCCTCCTTGCAGGCTTCACAGTGAAGTCCCTGATAACCTTTCTGACACTCACACTGCCCTGTTGTCAGGTTACAGTAAGTCACATCCAGGCTTCCAACCCTAGAGCAGTTACATACATACTCTGAAAAGGAAAGGAAAGAGACATATCAAACAAAGTACAATACCCTCTTAATAAAATGAGCTCTATTTTATTTCTCATAATAAATGTTTGTGACAAATGTGTAAGGCTTGATAAATTATTTTTATCTAGTACTAATTTACTTTCTATACTGTTAATTTACATCAGGAAAATGTAAACAGGGAACATAAAATTATGTATGGTTCATAATTATAAAGCTAACATCCTCAATTTCCCTTCCAGTACTCTTTATGTTATTAGCTTTTATGAATTGGAAGCCTCTAAAAGCAGGCTTATCTACATGGCACTGAGAGCACATGCTAGAAATGAAATGTGAAATAATAAATAATCCCACTGCATAACAGAAAAGACCTAAAGTACTGATGACTGAGTCTAATAACATATACAAGGTCATATAAGATTGTGTCACAGCCGTAATCATGAGCTAATATGTTCCACCTAGGAAGAAACTAATAGAGGATTGAAGATTTAAGGTAAGGAAATGATGAACAATGAGTCCAGAATAAAAAGACTGCAGGTTCATCAAGATCAGTAGTAAAAAACAACCATAATGTGTCTTTCCCAAATTGAAAGATTTAGAAAACAAATATTTTCTTTAGGTATATTTCAAGCAGCTCTTTGGATGAAAATAATTAGAAGCCCTTGGTTTTATCCTTCTAAAACAAAGACTTATTTGAAGGTTAGGATTTTTTTCTACTACATCTAGTCATTTTATTAAAAGGAAATGATTTTTAACATAGTTTGACATATAATAAACATAGTATTTTGTAAGCACCTCCAAAAAGATGTAGCAGAGAAAACAAAACTTAGAATATATTCTAGGTATAAGTTTCAAAGCTTCAGTTCAAAATAGAGATGAACTTAGACTAAAAGAAGTCAGAGAAATCTATGGTACAAATTATACTCATGAATAGGTAAGACAGTATATAAACTGGTAACATACTAATAAAAGTTTATTTCAGAAATACAATCCTTAAATGCTATTTTTTATTGTTTTTCTAAAAGTTCCTGAATAACTACAAATGCAGCCACTTGAGAAAAGTTAAAAAGGGATGTTCCTTTTTATCTAAAAAAAAAAAAAAAAGAAATTAAACTTCAAAATTCTTTGTGTGATCACACATATCATATCCATGCAAGACAAAACAAAGGATTCCATGAAGAAATTCCCACTTGGCCAACTCTGTACCTTCTATGCATCTTCAGTCCCTAACCGTTGGTGTCAGTTAATAAACAGGCTCTTCACACTTCTTTTAATTTATACACATAGTGGGTGATTTGTTTATTTTATGCATATCCCAAGCATGGATAGTGGATTAAAAATTCCAGAGTTCAGATTTCTTTAGCCCCAAGTATAGGAAAGGAATCGGCTTGCCACCACAATGTTCTTTGTTTTGGGACTGGTGATGTGGTTCAGTGGTAGAGCACTTGTCTCACATGGCTAGGCCATGGTTTCAAGCCCTAGCACTAAAGAGAAAAAAAAAATCTTATTTTAACTAAGCTACATAAGCATGGTATTTCTTTGAAAGAGTTACATACTTTTACTTTATATTTACTTTCCAGGCATGTGTGTGTGGTGGGTTTTGTATATAAGAAAGGCATGTTCAGTAGCTTTTAAAGCTGCCAACAACAACTTCATGGTAAGACCTTTGCTTCACCAAAAATAGACAGAATGCTTAAAATAACATTTTTCTTCTGGAATTTGTCAGAAATTCTACATATATCCAACTCTTCCTACTGGACAAATTTCATCACAGGTTAAACTAACCAAATTATGCTGGTACAGAAAGAACTAGCTAAAGAAAAATAAAAAGATAAGAAGTTTCATAATAAAGACAGTAAATTTATTCTACTTTTAATATTAAAAGTATTTCCATCTGAATACTCAATCAGTATTCTCAATGAATCAGATATAATTAGCAGTATTTTTTAAAGAATGCAATTAATCTAAGAACTCAGAGATTAAAAACACAGTATTTTTTTCAGTAAAGATTTAATGGATAAACCTTCAGTACTAACCAAGTTCATTGGCTATTTTTTCTACTGAGTAAATTCAATTTCTTCATTATCTCCTGAACATACTCTTGTTAGTCCCGTCTCTTAACTTTTCCTCATTCTGTGCACTTGAAATGTTTTCTGTTCTTCACATATTCAAACCTTCCTCCTATTTCAAGAAGCTGAAACTTAGTTCACCATAACTTCTAACTCTATTGCCCCTCCTAACACCTACTACCTGGAACTCTCCTGAGAATGTGAAGAGACAATAAAGCAAAACAGTTCTGTATGCAGACCACAGAGGCAGACAGCTAAGGTTTACCATGATACTCTCTCACTAAATTTATAACCTTAAGCCAATTAGTTAACCTCTGTGTGCTTTCATTTTCTCATCAACAAACAGGGCCTAATAATACTATCTATAACACTCATCCCCAAAAGTGGGTTTTGGAAGTACTGCAAATAATTAACATAACAGCTGGGGAAAAGTGGGAAGTGATACTAGAAAAAATAACATAAATGTAATTCATTTGTTAGATTCATAGGCCACAGCTTTGTTATACCCCATAGACAAGATCTGAGAGCCTAGGAATGGATTTATTACCATGGCATCTTTGGACAATGTCTAGAAAATGGAATTAGTGCCTTGTTATACAGAAATCCAAGTTGTGAGCCATCCAGGTAAAAAATAAAAGGATAGCCTGTAATACTAGGTTCCATGCATCACTAATATGTGTGCCTACAAACACAGTGATAAAACAGAAGAATTTAGGATGTGGTTTCAGAGAGGATGAAAAACAAATATTCATTAATTATATGCCATGGTACTAATCATCCTACCCATAGTAAGGTGAATGGCAAATATTTTAGCAAGAGAGACCACCCTAGTTGTGGGAAGGAGGCTGACATCAAGACAAAGATGTGCTATCATGTTAATACTTTTCCCCAAAATAAGCAAAGAAAAGGAAGCAAGAACAAAGCACACCAAGTGTCAGAGAGCGTGTACATCTTTTCATTTGTAGCTCAGAATCTGAAGTTCCTTGATTAACCTCAAATGAAATGACCTAAGTGAAATGAAAACTAAAATTTCAGATCCTTCATGGTTCTGGATATTTGTGGGGAACCAGATAGGAGATAATGCAGAAATCATTCAATCCCTTAGTAGAATGCCAGCAATATGAAAAAGAGAAAAGGAAATTTCAATGGTAGAAGCAATGGGAAGGACCTATAGCAAAGACAACAGGAAATGCTGACTTTTAATGAGGAGGAATCTCAGACACCAGAACTCAAAGGAGTCTCTGACATGATTAATGGTAGGTCATTAGTGTGAATGTTAATGAGAATTAAACAATATGAAGAGGACACCCAAAGCTAAACACAAATAGTATCAATGAAATGCCAAAAAGTTCATTCAGTTGCCTAAGTAAAAATATGGAATAAAAATTTGCCAAGGAGCAGGTTACCTTCCAATGCCCTATACTTCTTGGGAAAAGTATATTCAGAAATAATTATTCAGAAATAATTAAAGCAATGTAAATGTTCACAGAGAGAATATAATCTTTGGCAATTTTTTTTTCTTTTTGTGTTTGCAGTTTCTGAAGAACAATGAAACAGTGATTTGAACCCTGAAGAAGAATAAGAGAATAAAATCTGGTGCCAAGCTGCTTTAAGCATTTGAAAAGAGAAATTCAAAGGTCCAGGGGCTAGGGGTGTGGTTCAGTGGTAGAGTGTTTACCTAGTATGTGCCAGGCCCTGGGTCTGATCCCCAGAACTGGAAATAAAAGAGAGCAGGAGGAAGAGAGAGAGAGAGAGAGAGAGAGAGAGAGAGAGAGAGAGAGAGAGAGAGAGAGAGAAGAGAGAAAAGAAAATATATATAAAGGCCCAGAGAAAGAATAGTTCCCCAGAGAACTTCAACTTATGAAATAATTTTGATGTAAAAATATCCAAAGAAATCACTGCATACAAATCAAATGGTGCACTTTTTCAAACACTCCTTAGTAAGGACCAACCAAGAGAATAATTTTGCTTGTAAGAACCACAAGAACCTTTGTACACAAACACCTGTCTTGATAAGCGAATCTGTTATCTGCAGCTATTTTGCACTAATGCTGGGAGTTTTTAAAAAAATATTAGTTGGGCTGGGGATGTGGCTCAAGCGGTAGCAAGCTCGCCTGGCATGCGTGTGGCCTGGGTTCGATCCTCAGCACCACATACAAACAAAGATGTTGTGTCCACCGAAAACTAAAAAATAAAAATATTAAAAAATATTCTCTCTCTCCTTAAAAAAAAAATATATTAGTTGTGATAGCATGTCCTAGTGAATATGTCCCCACTCTCTGTGCTTCTGTTGTAATTAACTATGATGTCTGGAGGCACAAGCAATGTAATACAATAGTGTGATAGCTAGCTCTTTATAGGTTAAAAAAGAACTATAGCCAGTGACAGTGACATGTTCCTCTAATTCCAGTGGCTCAGGAGGCTGAGGCAGGAGGATCACAAGTTTGAGTCCAGCTTCAGCAACTTAGCAAGGCCCTACCTAAGCAACTTAGGGAGACCCTGTCTTAAAGTAAAAAAATAAATAAAAAGGGCTGAGGATGTAGATCAGTGGTAAAGCTCTTCTGGGTTCAATCCTTAGTAGCCCCCCCCCCCCCGCAAAGGAACTATAAAAGCAATAAATGAAAAATGTGAAGATGTATGAAAAACTTGTTTCTTCAGTCAATTCATGATGCAAACCTCTTAAAACAAAGAAATGTTAAATTGATAACAGTATGTTGCTAAGCTAAAAGTGATTATAAACAAGTATTGCATTTAAACAGATATTGGATAAATAATTGAACTTTAACTAATACAGAGGAATCTAGTTCATGAGTACATCCTGAAATTCTACCATATAGCCACTTTAAAAGTTGAGTAAATACCCTTGCAAAACACAATTTACAATCCCATATTCATTTAATAATAATTTTACTCATACTTTTCAATATTTCAAATACTATTATATATGAAGAATACCAGGGGCTGGGGTTGTGGCTGAGCGGTACAGTGCTTGCCTAGCACGTGTAAGACACTGGGTTCAATCCTCAGCAGCACATAAAAATAAATAAATAAAATAAAGGTATTGTGTCCAACTACAACTAAAAAAAAATTTTAAAAAGAAAAAAAGAATGCCAAAAAAAACTGTTCTAGGCTTCTCCTAAACTTTTCACTCTTCCTTTATTCAGAAGACATGTAAAATATACTGTATTGATATAATATTTTATTCAATATCAAATAAACAAAAACTAGAACAAATATATCCAAAATGCATTAAGATTCAGTACTTCCCTTGTAACTAAAAATTTAAAACATTTAAAAATTCAATTAATAAATTTAAACTTATCTGAAAAATATTTCTAAAACATTACTTTTATGAACTATAAGCAAAGTATTCTAAAATACACTTTTATAATTAAAATAATAATAAGGACTGGAGTATAGCTCAGTGATACTATTTGTCTAGCATACACAAGGCCCTGGGTTCAATTGTCAGCACCAAAGAAAATAGAAAAAGAAAAAAACATATAAAAGGTGGTTTTTAAATGTACCACCAGATTTTATTTTTTCCAAATATTCCTTAAAAGAGGGGAAGGATGTTCCTCCAAGGCCTCAATATATCTAGATTTCATTTCTCTATTTGGACCTGCATACTTGATACTTTAGTATCAACACTCGGAAAACTTTATAAGTCAATAGCTAGAGGTCATCTATAGTTATGAAGAAATTGACCATACTGAGTTTACTGTTACATGAAACAAGTTGATTCCAGGATATGAAACATATGAGGAGTTTAAGAACAAAAGTCAGATAATATGGTCACTTGTCATGCTGGAAGAATTATTATTTCCCGCATTATATCTTAATATCAAAGAATCAACCATGCTTGCATCTTCTCAGAGAATAACCTCCTATGCCTCTGCCTTTTCTCACCCCTCCTTTTCCCCCTATTAATTGTGGCCCAATGTTTGAAAATAAAATGAGGCAAAGAGTACTAACATAAAATAGGTACCCAATAAAACATTATTATTTTTAATATATGGATTTTATTATCTTTATCAGAAGAGTATTATCATTTACTGAACATATATTTAAGATTCTGAGAAATGAATAATGGCTATTCAAAGTTTAAGTGCAAAAGAGAGAATTCAAACCATAGCCTCAGCTGCAAAAGCAGATAAAAGTAGTTCTACTCTTTACCTATACATCACAAACATTATAAGAACATACACTGAATGCAAGTCAAACAGCAAACTAAACATTAGAATGCAAAGAGTGTATTCAGGATATAGCTGGGTTGTAGAGTGAGTGCTTAGTAAGCAGGAGGCCCTGGGCTCAATTCACAGCACCAAAAACAAACAAAACAACAAAAACAAAAAATGGCAATGATTAGCCATCTGTTAGAATGGCTAAACAAAGCAAACAAAAACCTCACAATACCAATTCTTGGCAAGGATGCAGAACAACTAGAACTTTAAAAAGTCACTTGTGTGGGTGCAAAACAATAAAGAAACTTTTGAAAATAGTTTGATCATCTCTTATAAAGTTAAATGATACACCTTTACCATATGACTCAGCAATTCCATTCCTAGGTGTTTATCCAAGACAAATGAAAATGTATTTTCACAAAAAAACTTGAACACAAATGTTCATAGCAGCGATATTCATAATCACCACAACTTGGAAAGCATCCAAATCTACTTTAACTTGTGACTGGATAGACGATGGTACAGCCACAAAATAGTAATAAAAAAAAATAAATAATCCACTGGCATGCAAGAGCATGAATAAATCTCAAATATGTTATGCAGAATAAAAGAAGCCAAACTCAAAAAGCTATATTATATGATTCCATTTACCTGATATTCTAGAAAAGACAAAACTATAGGGGCAGAGAATAGACTAAGGCTTTGCCAGTAGTTACAGATAGGAGGGAAAGGCTGACTACGAAGGAGATGCACAGGGGAATTTTGAGTGGGGAAGGAAACTGTTTTGTATCTTGATTACATTTATCAAAATCAATAGAACTGAATATTCAATGAGCAAACTTTATTAGATATAAATTTTTAAATAAGCAAAAATTATATTTAAAAAAAGCAATAAGGTTTTATTAGATTGGATTTTTAAACTTTCTTGAAGGGATGCCTTGGTGTGCCACAAGCAACTACTTTAGCTGGAATGTGGTTTTAAAGTCAACCAGAAGATTCAACAATGGCTCAATCCTTTACTAAGTAAATGTTACAATTAAGATAGAAGGAGGTAATTAATGTGTCGGCTGATTATTACATAAGGAGCTGTATAACATTCTAGGATTTAAAATGCTGTCTAAATAAAAGGAGTGGCAATTACTATGTGTATGGTATATTTCTTCTTTTCCTTTTGGCGCCAACTTAAATTTGGGGATGTAATTGCTCTTGTGTAAAATGAGGGAGAAGAGAGAAAAAAATGAACAATAAAAGATGTACAGGATTCCCATTCCTTTTTTCACTTACAATTGTTTATTTCCTTTAGATATTCATCATTAAAAATTTGCCTCTAATCAGGCACAATAGCACACACTTGCAATCCCACCTACTGAGGAGATTGAGACAGAAAGATCACAAGTTCAAAATTAATCTCAGCAGTTCAGGGAGGCCCTTAACAACTCAGTGAGACCATGTCTCAAAATAAAAAGTAAAAGGGCTGGGGATGGAGCTCAGTGATACAGTGCCTCTGGGTTCAATCCCCAGTACCCACCCACCCCCCCGACCAGCCCCTTTAGAAAAAACTTTGATTCTACACTGTTTCAACAAAGACCAGGAAAACGCATATAAAGATAACAACTTTGAATCTACACAATCTATCCAATTTAGAACTTCATCTTTTTCATAAGCCCAGGATAGGATCTAGAAAAAAACAACATCTCTTCTGGTTTTCAAATTGAAAAGAAAAGGAAAAATGATTGACAAAAATCAAAGAATTCTTAATTCAAACCTCTATCTGTGTATCAATTCTTTAAAAGCCAATGAATTATATTATCTTTACTACGTGTATGGTATATTTCAAAATACACTTTTAATTAGGACTATATTTCATCTTTGAAGGTTTGGAGAAAAGGAATCTCAGAAAAGGAATCTCATTCTAGGGAAAATAAGTTATCAAGAGAGTTTTTATTTTTATAAAGGTTACTCTAGCATAATATTGATAATCACATTACATTTCACATGTATATTATGCCAAGGTAGGGTCACAAATCTTTGAAAAGCTGGGAAACTTAATATTAAAACTGTTGAGTTTCTTGAGTTTAGCCAGACCTTGTAGAAATGTGGAAAGTTTTAAACCACCACTTTCAAAGAAAAGCTTTAAGATTTACCTCTTCAAATGAAAATGTAGCCATTAAATTTTCCAATCACAAGTTACTATAAGGAAACATTTATTCTACTTTATGGTGGACATATGAAAATAATGGGGCTATAATCCAGTTTTTGTATTGTTGTTTAGTGCTACTTGCCCCTGGCTCATTGCCAATTTTCCAAAATTCAAAGATAATTAATAATTGAGACAAAAAGACAAGTTCTGAAAATGTAACAGCTAACTTTTCCTACTAAAAATGAAGACAACATTACCAGTTATTGAGCATGTACTATCTGTGTATCAGACATCACACTAGAAACTATACCTATATGGTATCCTTCTGCCAGTCTTGCAATATAGGCAGTTTTAAATAGGAATCTGAGTCTCAGAGAGATGAAACAAATTATTCAATTAACCAGGACTGGAGAAAGGACAAGAACCCAAATGAGTAACTCCTAAGTACATTCATTTCATCATAAGAAGCTTCTACCTTCGAAAATGAGTAAAAAAAAAAAACCCACCAGACAGACCATGAACACCTTAAATCAGACTTTGCAACTAATTAAATAGTTCTATGATCTTCAATGAGTCTAATTACTCTGAGTTGTAGTGACTTAATCTATAAAATGTGAATAATTTTCATCTATCATAAAAAAGATAAAATTATGTACTGTCACATTTGCTGCTTTTAGCTTATAAATACCCATTTTTAATTGAATAACTAGTGTATCTAGTAATCCTAATAAGTCAGAAAACACTTTTCTTTGAAAGTTTAAATGTATATATGCTATGTTTTCAGGGAAAATTCATAAGTTTGAAATTGCTCATTAAGAGCAAATTTTCTGGGGCTGGGGATGTGGCTCAAGCGGTAGCGCGCTCGCCTGGCGTGCGTGCGGCCCGGGTTCGATCCTCGGCACCACATACAAACAAAGATGTTGTGTCCGCAGAGAACTAAGAAAAAATAAATAAATATTAAAAAAAGAGCAAATTTTCTCATCATTTCTCTAAATTTCTCATAAATGCTTAATATAGAAATGATCAATATGTAACTATTGAGTCGGGCATGGGGGCACATGCCTGTAATCCCAGCGGTTCTGGAGGTTGAAGCAGGAGGATCCAGAGTTCAAAGCAAGTCTCAGCAAAAGCAAAGCCCTAAGCAATTCATTGAGACCCTGTTTCTAAATTAAAAAATACAAAATAGGGCTGGGGATGTGGCTCCATAGTTGAGTGTCCTGGAATTCAATACTTGGTACTCCAAAATAAATAAATAACTATTGAGATCTACTCAAAACCTGATTTTATTTTATGAAATAAGATTAGAGCTGATCAATTTAAAAACCAAAGGTCAGGGCTGGGTTTGTGGCTTAGTGGTAGAACACTTGCCTGGCATGTATGAAGCACTGGGTTCAATCCTCAGCACCACATAATAATAAATAAATAAAATAAAGGTATTGTACCCATCTACAACTAAAAAATATTTTTTTTTTAAAAAAAGGTCTTCACAATAAATTAAAACCCATAAAATCCAACACAGGATACAAAAGACAATAAAACAACACAGAGAGGCTGAAAGTAGCTAAATAAAAGAGATGAAGTAGGTAAATAAAGATAAAAGGAAAATTAGTAGAGCTCTCAATATGAGGTAAGAATAGACTTTGGGGGGGAAAGCATTATTAGGGGCAAAGAGATCTTCTCATTACATAATGATAAAATGTATAATTGATTAAAAAGACATAGAGTTCTAAATTTGTATGCATCTAAGATTATAGCCTAGAAATATACAAAGTAAAATGGGAACAAATATGGTATTATCTGTGATGATGAAGAGGGATAAGGATGTACTTTCTATTTAAATAGGATATTCACTATTTTATTTCCAAGATGTGTCATTTTTCTGGATTGGAAATTATTCCCAGAAATTAGAATCAGAAATGAGACATGACAAGAAATACTCTAAAACAGGAGGTGGGTTTGGATACCAAGAATTAGTACTGGTTAAACTATAGCTTTTGCTCATTTTCTAGCAGCGGAAACCTTCTTTTAACTAGAATTGGAAGAATTATGCAAGTTTCATGAAATCATGAAAAGGTTGGAAGAGAAAGGCAATTTGACTATGCTAGAAAAATATTTACTCTAAAAGATCAATGTTTTAATACTTCTCTCATTAGATTCTGAGTCTCTTTTTTCCCCCTAAAAGTTCTTTGTGCCTTCTGCTATCTATCCTCAATCATGTTCCTAGAGTATTCCTAGAAAAAATCACTCTATGAAGACCTGACCTGTTAAAGGTTTTACTCCATTAAGTCCCTAGAACTGCTCCAAGATCCTGGGACTTATCTTACAGCTTCTATACCCACTGCCCGCATAGGCTATTTCCAAAGTGCCCTTCCCTTTTAGTCTTCCATTCCACCCTATAACCAAACCATTAGTTCATTTCCAACTTCATGGAAAGGAATCTTCTTCCTCTTCCTCTCTTCCTCCCTTTCTCTTTCACTCAAGTTTCCCTCCAGTTTCAGGCTATCCACCTCCTTCAAGATCAAAGGATCTCTCCAACTGTGCTCTTTATTATATCCTCTCCCAGCTCTTTACAGGAATCAGCCCTCCTCCCCCTTCAGCGTTTTTAGACTTTCACTTTTCCCAGAATCTTTCTTCAATATGCATTGAGTTCTTCATAATCTAAAGCATACTTTGTTTAATCTCCTGCTCTGCTTAACTATCATTTATCTTCTAAATAAAATTTCTCAAACCAAAAATACAGACTGCCTCTTTTTCTTCACCACATGTTCTCTTCTTAATGTTCTTTTCCAAACTCTACTGAAAATTCTTTCTCAAAAGTTGTGACCCAAAACAATATCCTTATTGGGCCATATTATTCTTAACCTTTAGCTTTCTCCCCCACTTTTTTAAGGGGTGAAGTGTTGCTGAGAATTAAATCCAGGGCCTCAGACATGCTAACCACATGCTCTACCACTGAACCACATACCCATTCACACCCCTTCCATTCTGAAACTCTTTCCTCCCTTGGTATCTGTCATTAGACAAACAATCATGAGTATTGAGAATTTACCTGTCAAGTCTTGTCCTTGTGCTACCACTGCCACAAAGAGAGAAACTTGTAATAATGGTTCCCATTGAATCCTGTCTCTGTATGTCCACGTCCCTTTGTATTGTGATATTGCTGCAATTTCCCATCAACCCACTGTGAGATGTCCTTATGAACGAGGCATAATTGAGGTGAGAGTTCCAGAACCCAGGTCTCAGGGAACCTTGCATCTTCTGCCTTCATTAATTCAGTTGCCATGTAGAGAAGCAAGGGCTAAACCATTGAATGATAAGAAGACTCCATGGAGAGAAACTTCATAGTTACCCAGCCATCTCCATCAAAGCCCTAAACATATGAGTGAGGCCATCTTAAATCCTCTAGTTCTAACTTATCTACCAATGCAGCAACATGGCCTGGGAGAGATCACAGAAGAACTACCCATCACAAACACAAATAAATCATTGCTATTGCTTCAAGACACTGAGGTTTGTGGTGAACTTGTTACACTGCAATAGATAGCTGATATATCCAGGGGCCTGAGTCAGATGATTTTATCATAGCCTGTCAATCTTGGGCTGGAGCTGGCACAGCAGCACATTGTAATCCCAGTGGCTCCAGAAGGCTGAGATGGGAGGATTGAGAGTTCAAAGCCAGCCTCAGCAAAAGTGAGGTGCTAAGCAACTCAGTGAGATACCCTGTCTCTAAATAAAAATACAAAATAGACTATTTCCAAAGTGCCTTCCCTTTTAGTCTTCCATTCCACCCTATGACCAAACCATTAGTTCATTTCCAACTTCATGGAAGGGAATATCTCTTGGGCTGGAGCTGGAGGTCTGTGGTTGACTGTTTGCTCACCATGCTTGAGGCCCTGCATTAGATTCCTAGCATTAGAATCAAATGCTTTTTGTTTCCCTGGTTGTAGACACCCAACTAGACTCCATCCATTACATAATAGTCAAGTTAATCTTCATCAAGTCAGACTCCCTTAGAAAGGTCAATGTTTCCTTGTTATACTTTCTTGGTTTGTTTTTAATATTTGCTTTCTCAAAAGACACCTTATTGGGATCTGTTAAATCAACTCTTTATTACAGTACATGGAAGAAACACAGACAAGGTGGTAATAATACTTAGGAACAACTTAAGATCAGTTCAAAGAGAAATCTGAATTGTTTTGGGAAACAATCAAGGCTAAACACTTACACAAACCTGATAACTATGTTAAGGGGGAAAAATATTACTAGATATTATAGACATTTTTCTTTTTTTAAATTTTTTTGTATTTATGCAGTTTGATATATCATACATAGACAGGATATACTTTCTCATTTTTCTGAGTGTACATGTTGCATAATCGTATACAGTAATAATGTCTGTTTCATTCTATCTTTCCTATCCCCACATCCCCTCCTCTACCCTCCCAACACTTCCCTCTACATAATCTAAGGTAATGCTATTCTTCCCTAGTGCCCCCCACCCCCTCCCCTCCCACCTTATTGTGAATTAGCTTCTGCATATTAGAGAAAATAGTCGGACATTTTTCTTAATCAATTATTTGCCTCTTGGTTCTTTGACAGCCCTATTTTTTTCTTCAATTGTGCTTAAATATATATAACATAAAATTTACCACTTCAATAATTTTACATATATGGATTTAGTGGCATTAGTACATTCACATTGTTGTACAATCATCACCATTATCTCTATCTACATCTTTATTACACTTTACTTACTATTTTCAATTTATTCGTTTGTCTATTTATTCATTTGCTTCTTTACTCCACCATCAGAACATACAAACAAAGATAACAGTTAAAAATAACTAAATACCCATGTGTTTATACTGATATAAATAAATAACAGAATACATAAATAAATGACAAGAGTCAGCACTTCCTTACAGTAAAATTCCTATTACTTAAAGGTAGAAGAAATGATAAAAACAGAGCAAGATATGAAACATGGCATCTTCAAAAGGCTCAGAAGTGTGTGTGAGATGCCCATGGGCCACTGAGTCAGCACAGCTTAACCAGTTTGGGAACTCTTCCACTACTTATTATAGGACCTTAGGCAGATGCAGAAGCAAGACTTTGAATATAGCTTGTTTTTACAATACCAGTAAATGCAGTAAAGGAAAAACCAAGGTTTAGTGAAGTTCACAAGTGAAATCAACAGGTACTTGAGTGCCTCCTCAAAGAACAACCAAAGAAGGGCAGGGACATGTCAACCTCTACACTGTCTCTCCATTTGGGAAAATTGGCTCCAATGTTTGTAACAGGTGGCCATGACACAGAGAATGCTCACACTAAAAACATGAAAGTGTCAAAGCACCAGTATCTTCCTTTGCCCTAGGTTTAAATTCCCTGTGAAGTTAATACTTTGAAATATTCTTTCCCAGTTGAAAATAAAACAAAACAAAATAATAGGGACTGGTAGCACAGCTTAGTGGTAGAACATGTGTTTAGCATTCATGTGGCTCTGGGTTCAATCCCCAGAACCAAAAAGGGGAAAAAAAAAAAAGAAGAGAAGAAGAAGAAAAAGAAAGTAGAAAATTACCATTAGGCAAACACCACAGTAATAATTGTTGAGGAAAAGAATGTAAAAAAATTACTGAGTGAGAGTATTTGAGAAATAGGATATTTTCATGGCCTCAAAGTATCTCTTAACCAGATGCTTTGTAAAAAACATAGAAAAAATAGTAACTTCTTAGTGGAGAAAACTGGCAGACACTATATTAGTAGAATGATTAAAATTAAATCACTAGTAATAAGACATTTTCAACATGTTCCATCTGATATAATACACTAAGAAGACTACAATGTCACTTTTATGGTATATTTATCAAAACTGCATAACCTTAATTAATCATGAGGAAAACATCAGGCAAACTCAAATTCAGGGAAATTTTTAAAAAATGATTGATCAGTGCTGTTCAAAAGTGTCAAGGTCATAAAAGATAAAGATTATCCTAGATAGAAATAATTCTGATTAGATAGAGAAGTCTAAGGAAAGTTATCAACTAAATACAATGTGAGATCCTGTGCTGGATCTACAACCAAATAAAAGACATTGATGGAAAAAGTGATAAAATTTAAATAAGATCTGTAAATTAGTAAGTAGTATTGTTATCTGTGTTAACTCCTAGTCTCAATGATTTTGATAATTATATAATGTGCTAACATCAAAAAAAGAACAGAATAAAGAATATATAGGAATTCTTTACTAATTTTTCAAAATTTTCTTATAAGTAGGATTATCTAAAAATAATATATTTTTTTAAAACTCCTTAGCTTTCCATCTAACTCAGAGTCAAAATAATATTTTTTAAAGTAAAGGAGAATTGGGTATGGTGGCACATGCTTGTAATCCCAGAGACTTGGGAGGCTGAGGCAGAAAAATTGCAAGTTCAAGGTTGGCCTCAGCAAATTAGCAAGGCCCTAAACAACTTAGGGAGATCCTGTCTCAAAATAAAAAATATAAAGGGCTAGCAATGTAGCTCAATGACAAAGCACCTGTGTATTCAATACCCAGTACCAAATAAAAAAACAAATAAATAAAATAACAACTATAACTTTAATAACTCAATATCAGAATAAATATGTTATAAGTGCAATGCTCCTAGACTAAGAATGGAGTTATATCCTGGAAAACCACTGTAAATAGAACATATCTTGTCAAAAATGTATTTAAGACAGCTAAACTCCCAAACATCATAGCTTAACAAAACAGTACATTATAGAGTATCTACTGTTTATCCTTTGCTGTCACTGGCCTCGAATCACAAGTCTAATAGAACACCTACTGCTAACCCAGGAAAAGATCAAAATTCAAAATGTGAAGTACAGTTTCAACTGAATGCATAGTGCTTTTACACTGTCATAAAGTTGAAAAAAGTCATTAAATTAGGGACCACTTGTAATAGCAAAAGATCAAGACTAGAAACAGAATTCTTCTTAAAATCAGTGATCCTAAGCCAGATCCAGTAGCACATACCTGGCTACTTGGGAGAATCACTTGAGCCCAAGAATTTGGGACTAGCCAGGAAAACATAGATGGTTATAAAAATCATTCCTAGAACTAATAAATAACTTTAGAAAGGTTGCATAATACAAAATTAACATTAAAAAATCAATTGTAGGGCTGGGGTTGTAGCTCAGTGGTAGAGCACTTGCCTTGTACACATGAGGCACTGGATTCGATCCTCACCACCACATGAAAATAAATAAATAAAAATGTTGTGTCCATCTACAACTAAAAAAATATTTTAAAAAATCAATTGTACTTCTACATATTATGAATTTGAATACAATTTTTAAATGCCACTTAGAATAGCCCCCAAAATATGAAATGTTTAGATATAAATTAACATAATGTAGATTACCTTTATGTTAAAAACTACAAAATAATGAAGAAAGAAATCAAAAGATTTAAATAAGTGGAGAGGTATTCCATAAATAATTAGATCTAAAATTCAAGGAATCCTAATCAAAATCCCAGGATTTTTTGCTGATATTCACAAGCTGGTTCTAAAATAAAAATGAAAAAGTAAGGCAAACTGAATAGCCAAAGAAGAAAAATGGAATACTTACAATAATTGATTTTAAGATTTACTATAAAGCTGTAGTAAGCAACACAATATGTTACTGATGAAAGAACAAACACTAATGGCCAAAGAAACAGAATAGAGTTCAGAAACAGACCCTCACAAACATCAACTAATTTTTGACAAAGTAAAAAGACAACTCAATGGGGTTTGGGGTTGTGGCTCAAGGGCAGAGCACTCGCCTAGCACGCATCGGGCAGTGGGTTCGATCCTCAGCACCACATAAAAATTAAAAAATAAAGGTATTGTGTTCACCTACAACTAAAAATAATATATATTAAAAAGAAAGACAACTCAGTGAAGAAGGGTTAGTTTTATGTTACTTTTCCAATAGTGTCAGAACAGTTGGATGTCCACAGGACGAAGACTAAAACTTGACTTAACCTTACTTTATACCAAAACTAAATCAAAATGGACTATCACCATAAATGCAAAATGTAAGACTATACCACTTAGAAGAAACAGGAGAAACTCTAAGTTAGGCAAATCCTTGGGTTAAGCAAGAGCTTTACAACAACACCAAAAATAAAATCCATAAAAGAAAAATTTGTAGACTTTCTTAAAACACATTGTTCTTCAAAAGACTAGTATAAAATTAAAACATAAGCCACAGAATAGGAGAAAATATCTGCAAATTGCATTTCTGTCAGAGGACTTGAATCAAGAATATATAGAGTTCTAGGGCTGGGGTTGTGGCTCAGCGGTAGAGCACTCGCCTGGAGTGTGCAAGGCCCTGGGTTTGATTCTTAGCACCACATAAAAATAAATAAATAAAAATAAAGGCATTGTGTACAACTAAAAGAAATAAATATCTTTAAAAAAGAATATATAGAGTTCTAAAAACTCAACAATAAAAAAAAAAGAAAGTACAATTATAAATTGGAAACGGCCAGGAACTATGACGCTAAGGCAGGAGAATTCCAAGTTCAAGATCATCCTGGGCAACTTACTGAGAATATTTCTCACATTAAAATTTTTAGAGGGTTAGGGATATAGCTCTGTGGTAGAGTGCTTGCCTAGCCACGTGTGAAGCCTTGGTTCAAGCCCCAACACTGAAAATTTTAAAACAGGGAAAATATCTAAACAGATACTTCATAAAAAAAAAAAAAGATATGGCAAACAATCACTTGAAAAGATGTTCAATATCTTTCATTGGGAAAATATAACTAAAACCATAATGAGGGTTAGGGATGTGGCTCAAATGGTAGCGCGCTTGCCTAGCATGCATGAGGCACTGGCTTCGATTCTCAGCACCACATAAAAATGAAATAAAGATATTGTGTCCACCTAAAATAAATAAATAAATAAATAAATATTTTAAAAGAAACATAATGACATACTACTATATACCTAAGACAATGGCTAAGTTTTTAAAAATTAGCAATACCAAATGCTGATAAGGATGCTGAACAACTAGAATTTTCATATGTTGTTGATGGGAATGCTTAGAAAATAACTTGTCAGTATCTTATAAAGTTAAATATATACCTTCTATATGATCCAATAATTCCACTATTGACATCTACCCAAGAGAAATAAAATCCTGAGCTTACAAATAAGTATAACTGAATGTTTATAGCCACATTATTCATAATCAATAAATTGGAAATAACCCAAATGTCATTTAGCCAGTAAATGGTTAAACAAAATATGATCCTTTTATTATTCATTTATTTTTGCAGTACTAGGAATTAAACCCAGGGACATTCTACCCACTGAGTTATACCCAAAACCCTTTTACTTTTTATTATGATACAGTGTCTCACTAAGTTGCTCAATCTGGTTTCAAACTTGCAATCCTCCTTCCTCAGTCTCCAGAGTCACTGAGATTGTAGGCATGCACTACACCTGGCAATCATATAGTAATATATTTTCATACATAAATATCTATTTCTGACATTAAATTGGTTTGACTATTCTTGTATCAATATACTAAAAAAGAAGTTCTAATAACTATAGTTTCATAATGTGTTCCACTAATGAGTTTATTCTTCTTTACAATTTCCTTTAGTTCTTCATAAATATTTGTTTCCATCAGAATTCTGTTGCCACATTCCTTCTAAAAAAGAAAGAGAATTCTATTGTAATTTTCCCCAAAATTTCACTTATCCTAAAAATTAATATATCAAAAACTGGCAGCTTTTATAATATTTAATTTGCCCATTTATGATCACTGGTATGCCTCTCCATTTATTTAGTCTTCTTTTATATAACTAAGTGAAAATTTATAATTAAAAATATGCATATCAGGGGCTGGGGATGTGGCTCAAGCGGTAGCGAGTTCGCCTGGCATGCATGCGGCCCCGGTTCGATCCTCAGCACCACATACAAACAAAGATGTTGTGTCCGCCGAGAACTAAAAAATAATAAATATTAAAAAATTCTCTCTCTCTCTCTCTCTCTCTCTCTCTCTCTCTCCTCTCTCACTCTCTCTTTAAAAAAAATGCATATCAGTTTCATATATACTTTGAGATTATTTCTACATCATTGGTGATAGTAGTGCTTTGAACTGTGATCTTTTTTTTTTTTCATTATATCTTCTAACTAGCAATAGTTTGAAATAATTATTGACTTCTATTTTGGGTAATATACACAGTCATTTTGATGAACTCTTATTATTCTTAATAGTTTTTCCCCTTGATTCCCCCAAGACTTCTATTTTAAGTTATATGTTGTAAGGTCTTCCATTGAAGTCATATTTTATCTGGTTAACAAAAGATTCTGGGTTTCTTCAATCACAACAAGTTATTGGTAAAACAGAACAAACTGTTTAATATGATTGTTTTTCTTAACCACTAATTAGACTACTATTAATTATAATAAGAGTAATTACCATTTTATATTATCTACAATGTTCCAGCCTTTGTTAGATATTTTACTTGCGTGAACATTTAGCTTCACATAACCTTGTGAGGGAAGGGATTACAAATCTAAGTTTATCAATAGAAAAACTAAAACTCAGAGAAGCTAAGTCCTTGCCTAAGACCACGAAGTTCAATAAGTTGGTGAGGTAATATTCATACCCAGGATTCTTTTACTCCAATTCCTTTTCTTATTTCACTTCACAATATAGTCTTCTTCCTTGAACAAAAAAGAGGAGTGATGGGGATGCATCTCAGTGGTAGAATGCTTGCCTAGTATGTATGAGACCCTGGGTTTGATCGATAGCACTGCAAAATATAAAGGAAAGTAGAAAATCTTTTTTACCTACTACTACTGTCCAATAGAATTTTTTCCAATCTGTTTTCTTTATAAACAAGTGACACCAAGTCAATTGATTACCAAATGGTGTGGTGTGAACAAACAGTTGCTCAAGCTTCAAAATTAATTCTCACTTGGTCACAAGGAACACCTTGCATTTATTTCTGCTAAAGAACCTAAATATATTGTTCATAGTCAAAGACACACACTCAGGTTTAATATTTGTTATCTCTTTATTTTATTTAAATGCATTCTCATAGCTAAAATAATTCCATTAATTAATATTTCAAGTATCTGTCTTTGAAGAGTGTGCTAATTTAGGGCCAAAAGTTCTGGATACTGACTATGTTAAATTGCCAAACTGCTGTGTGAATCTAGATTAAACACTTATGTTTTGTACTACGATACTATTTTTCCATTTGAATACATTTTTCAAGGCTTTAAGAAAACTAATTTTGACATTTAATGAGTTAATTGTTTATTGTTGAAATTATATTTTATTGTCAAGTCATTATCAAATTTAGAATACACAAAAGATTTAACTTAGTACTGCCTATAAGACTTGAAAGATGGGCTGGGGATGTGGCTCAAGCGGTAGCGCGCTCGCCTGGCATGCGTGCGGCCCGGGTTCGATCCTCAGCACCACATACAAACAAAGATGTTGCGTCTGCCAAGAACTAAAAAATAAATAAATATTTAAAAAAAAGAAAAAGACTTGAAAGAGGTCTAGGGTATTGTAGCTCAGTGGCAGAGCGCTTGCCTAGCATGTATGAGGCACTGGGTTGGATCTTCAGTATCACATAAAAATAAATAAATAAAATAAAGGTATTGTGTCCATCTACAACTGAGGGGGTGGGAGGGAGAGATGTTCCTTTAAAAAAAAAAAAAAAGCAACTATCCTTAGTTACTATCTACAAAGTTGCTATTCTATCTTAGTAACTATTCTTGAATGTATATGGGCTTCTCCATTGACAACATGGTCATAGCAACACCAAATTTAAGGGGAAGCAGAAGGCAGGGGGAACAAATAGGAAATAAATCCCAACAACTTGGGCTGGGGATGTGGCTCAAGCGGTAGCGGGCTGGCCTGGCATGCATGCGCCTGGGTTCGATCCTCAGCACCAACCAGGCCCCGCCCCCCAGCAATTCAGCAAGACCTTGTCTCAAAATTTAAAAAGCCTATGACAATGGCCTCTCCACCCTACGTTTGGCAATTTGTTTGGCAAAGCAGCAGGCATTATGATAGATTGCAGGAATTAGAAACTAAAAGGGATCATCAGAAATGTCTGACTGTATTAAAAATATTCTGAATAATTTCATTAATGACTTAATCTTTTTCCTTTCCACCCTCCAACTCAATGTCTTAGTCTCATAACCAACATAACAGAAAGCATAAGAAAAAGGAACTCCAATTTCAAGCACTGTGGATTGCTTCTGAGGTTGAAACTAGATTTGCTTTAGTGTCTCTATTTACAGAAGTCAGCTGAGCAGCTTAAAGGCTAGAAATATTTGCTGTTATGGCTGGAAAATGTGTTCAGAAAAAAAGGAGTGCAAAGAGAGTAAAAAGAAAGGTCAACTTTTAAAAAAATATTTATTTTTTAGTTATAGTTGGACATAATACCTTTATTTCACTTATTTATTTTTATGTGGTGGTGAGGATCAAACCCAGGCTGACACATGCAAGGCGATTGCTCTACAGCTGAGCCACAACCCCAGCCAAGAAAGGTCAACTTTAAATGCCATCCTAAGGCACCCAATGATGTAACCCAGGAACTCTTTCTAATTTTCAGAAAAGGGAAGGTTGGTTTCACATACTCAACTAATTCTTAAATATATTATTAAATTGATAGCTTCTGGGTTATTAGGAATAAATATATATATATATTTGGTTTCAAAGTTAGACCATACTAACCTGGGAAAATACATTGGGTGTATGGTGAGGGGCACTCATACTCAGAGAGAAAATCTGCTAAATATTGAAGCAGCAAAGACTGATCAGGAGGAATAAAAGGAGAAAATACATATTGGAAAGATAAATTGGGACCCTGAATTCTAATCTAGGAAATTTTCACTTGGTCCTACATGAGATGATTCTCCCCAGAGGATCCCAGTACCACTAGCTTCAAAATCACCTGGGGAGCAATGTAAAACACTGATTCCTGGGACCCAATGAGGGCTATTTAGGAATATTTATTGTTACAAGCTTGAAAACTGATTCTCATATGCCCCAAAAATTTTTCATAAGTTAAAGGGAGAAATGGAAAAGCATTAATCAATCTCATCATGTGTTCAGAACTAAGAAATAAAAACAAATAAAATAAAAAATAGCAATAATAATGAAAAAGTAACTAACACTACTACTACTTATTGCTGTGTTTATTTATTTACTTAATTATTTATTACATGACAGACACTGTTTTTAGGCACTTTAAATGTACTAACATTAAAAATTTACAAGGAACTCAAAAGGCAGATACAGTCCTTATCATACAGAAGATAAATAAATGGAAGCAAAGGTAAATTAAATAATTTTCCCATAAAGAGTCCAGCTGGGATTATGTTATTTTTAAGAGAAGAGTAAAAGAAGAATTAGAGGAGGGAGAGTAGATGAAGTAGATCTATTGGTAAATTACTGCAGCAATCTAACAGGAGAAGTTTGGAAGAATTTGGACAGTCACTAGTAAAGATTGTTTCTTCAAACATACAGACAGGTTTGGCATGGTAAGTAGCATTTGTCTGTGTGTTACACAATAAAATTTAGTCAGCTTGCTTGTTTTATGAATAATAATACCTCAAGGTGGAAAACCTACCTGCTTATAGTTGTCTATAGGGCTAGGAAGGAAAATAGCTGGGCCTTGAGTATTTCTAAAGAACATTTAAATAGAACTACATTTTGCATTTGGAACTGGAAGGGGGCTATCTTACTTTGTGTTCCCTATCTAATCCTCTTAATCTTCAAAACTTGTTGAACAATTCTTCTCACTCCTGCCACCCTTCACTACTACCAAATACTTACTCGGTATAAACACTGTTCCACACTGCAAGCCATGAAGTACTTTGCTTTATCATCATGACTAAGCATCTGGGTAACACTTCACATGCAAAAAGAATAAACCTCTCTTCTAAGTGCACTGCTCACTCCTACTCTTCCACACATTAGTGGAACCCAGCCCACTCTTATATACTTACACACTTATGGGATCCTCAAAAGAAAACTGAGATAGTCAGAAGTTACAATACTAAAATAAAGAGTAGAAGACTTCTTTTGCTTTTTTTTTAAATTTTTAATGAGAATTTGGAAGCACAAAGGTGTGGCTAGGAAAGAGAAAGAGAGAGAGAAAGGGGCCAGAGATAAGATATAGTCCCCAAGGGCATGTCCCCAAGGACCTATTCCCTTCAACCACATCCTACCTCCCATAATTTCTACCATCTCCCAATGGTCATGCGAATTATGAATCCATCAATGGATTAATCAATTTATGAGGCTAGAGTGCACCTGATCTAAATCCTTTCCTAAAAGCTCCACCTCAGTTGCACTGGGAACCAAGTCTTCAACACATGAGTCTTTGAGGGACATTCCACTCCTGAAGTAAGAACCCTGATAAAGTAGGTGGTATTAGCTAAAATACCTAAAGGAAACAGACTAAGTGAAGTTTGCCTATTAGCATTTGCCTATTCTTTCTTCTTTGCTTCTGATTTCATATATACCATTCACTACTTTCTGTATTACCACAGTCTTGGTGGCATTGTAAAATGGTGCAATACCATAGAAGATAGTATGATAGTTCCTCAAAAAATTAAAAGAGAACTACCATATGATCCAATAATTCCACTTCTAGGTATTTATCCAAAAGAACTGAGAACAGAGTCTCAAAAAGATATTTGCACAACCATGTTCATAGCAGCACTACTCAAGATAATCCAAATATCCATTGATGAATGAATGGATTTTAAAAATGAATCTCTCTCTCTCTCTCTCTCTCTCTCTCTCACACACACACACACACACACACACACAAGAATATTTATTCAGCCTTAGAAAAGAAGGAAATCAGTCAGGTGCAGTGGCACAAACCTGTAATCCCAGCTACTCGGGAAGCTAACGCAAGAGGATTTCAATTTGAGGACAGCCTCATTCCCAATAAAAAGGGTTGGGAATAATTCTCAGTGGTAGAGTGTCCCTGGGTTCAATTCTCAATGCCAGGATAAAAATAAAGGAAGTCTTGTCCCATGCTCCAACATGGATGAAACTTGAGGTCATTATATTCAGTGAAAAAAGACAGTATACGATTCTACTTGCATCAGTTATCAAGAATAGTCAGATTCATAGAAACAGAAATTAGAATGGTGGTTACCAAGAGTCTAGAGGAGGGGGAGAAGGGGTCATTTCACGGGTGTAAAGTTTCAAATTTGCGGGATGTAAAAGTTCTAGAGATCTGTTTCACACTATTGAATTGTACATTTAAAAATGGTAAATATTGGCTGGGTGCAGTGGTGCACACCTGTAATCCCAGTGGCTTGGGAGGCTGAGGCAGGAGGATGGCAAGTTCAAAGCCAGCCTCAGCAATGGCGAGGTGCTAAGCAACTCAGTGAGACCCTGTCTCTATATAAAATACAAAAGAGACCTGGAGATATGGCTCAGTGGTTGAGTGTCTCAGAGTTCTATCCCATGTATCCCCCGCTCCAAAAGGTTAAAATTTGTATTTTTTAAATCACAGTTTTAAGGGAGGGACTATCATTATACAGTAAGTATGTATGTATTTCTTAACTTACCAAAGAAGCTAGCTAGGGAATCTTAAGTGCTGGAACTTAAGGATCTGATTATGTGCTCTACCACTACTTTCTTTTTATAGATAATTGAAAGTTATAAGTAGTACACTAATTTCCCTAATAAACTTTGAAGCCAGGCAGACTAGAATCCAAACAATGGTTCTAATATTTAACTGTAAGCCTCAGTTTTCTGACCTGTACAAATGTGGAAATTAAATGAACAATGCAGTATGGGGCCTGGCACACAGTTCCCCTTCCGTTTCAGCTCTAATATGGCTCATCTAGTGTGTTAGAAGATTGTTAAATACTAAGGTAGGAAAGCAAACAGGAAAAGGAGATGAGCCAGTGGAAAGTCTATATGCGTGTTGTGGGGGTATGTACAATGCCATTTTACATAGTACGTACAAAGGAGGCATGCAGTAAGCAACATTCTGTTAGATAATTAAATGAATGAACGTGAACAGAAGAAGAGAGGGAGAATAAGATCAAGAACATGAAAACAGAGCACCTTAATACTTCAAGAAGGTTGCAAGAGAAGTGAGTCTTGGCAAAGCATCTGATTATTAATTCAATAATTTGACAAATCTGTATTGACCAGAAATACTACAGATACAACAAATAAGGAAGACAGACATGGTTCATGCCTTCATACAACTTATAGAGAAATAAGAACAAAGCAGCGATATAGTATGATACTAAACAGAAAATATGCTCACAGTGTTAAAGGAAAATATAGTACAAGTGTTTGCACATGAAGAAATACATAATCTAGATTTTTCAGAGGAAGGAACATATAACTTGGGACACAAAGAATGAGGGGAGGGGCTGGGTTTGTGGCTCAGCAGTAGAGTACTTGCCTAGCATGTGCAGGGCCTTGGTTTCGATCCTCAGCACCACATGAAAATAAATAAAGGTATTGTGTCCAACTACAACTAAAAATAAATAAATAAATAAATAAAAGAATGAGGAGGTATAACCAAGCTAAGAGTACAGGGGGGAAATATCCCAAAGGCAAGGGAACAGCATGTGTAATAATATGGAGACAGAGCATAGTACCCTAGAGAACTGGGAAAAGTTCACTGTGGCTCAAGCATAAAACAGGAGGCAGGAGAGATAACACATGAGAACTTTCCTAAGAGCAAATGAGTAGCCATGGAAGAATTTTATACAAGAGAGAATGATATGATCAGTTCTACATTTTAGAAACATAATTCTGGGGGCAGTATGAAAACAGACTGAGAAAGAATAAGGCAAAGAGACATTTTAGCAGACAGCTAAAATAATCCAGTTGATAGATGAAGACAGCCAGAGAAATAAATGCCAAGAATATGTGCATGCTATTATGGCCACAGGAAATTCATCATTACCTGCACAGGATGGTATGGTCATGTCCTAAAAACAGTTTTTTTCTACACTGTAGTTTTTAAAAAATCAAATGTGCCAATAAATTTTCTACCCAGAAGGTAGGAAATTGCATAAAATCAAAGACCCTAATAAAACAGATCCATAAAATGTTACCAGGATTGTGCATAATCACCTAAAGTCATTATGCCCTTCCTAAGATAGCACCTTTCCTTGATTGTGTGAATATCTGAAAACAATTTTCATCTTTTCTCTTTCCAAAACAATTTTTCTACCCATTTTAACAGCTTCTAAGATCTTAAGATTCATGCCCGGCTGTGTAAGAGGCAAGTATTGCTTTTCAGCTGAATAAACAAAGACAGACAATGAGGGTAATGTGGCAAACGGGTCTGCCCACTCAGATATTTTCCAAAGTAGGAGTTCATGCTGGGCTCCCTCAGTTGGAAAACCTAGGGGGGATGAACATTCCAGATATATAAGTGAACTAATATAAAAGTCATACTTCATCAGCACCATCATTTCTGCTAATTGTTAAGTGAACAGTATACAAAACTTTGGGGAATATGAGGTTCAGGGGTTTGAAAATTGAAGAAATTGTATAAAGAAAGTAGACATACTGGGTGGGGTATTTTGTTGGTAAATCCAGACCTGATACACTAGAACAATTTTACTCACCCACAGAGTCAGGAAAGCAATAAACTTTCATCAGTTACCTCAAGAGTCACTGTGTGTGTGTGTATATATATATATATATATATGTATATATTAAAATATGTGTGGCTACAATGAAAGATTAAACCACTTAAAATGAAAACGATTTGGGGCTGCAGATGTGGCTCAAGCGGTAGCGCGCTCTCCTGGCATGTGTGTGGCCCGGGTTCGATCCTCAGCACCACATAAAAACAAATATTGTGTCCGCCGAAAAACTAAAAAATAAATATTAAAATTCTCTCTCTCTCTCTCTCTCTCTCAAAAAAAAAGGGGGGGAACTAAATCAATTTCTTAAAAAAAATGATTTGTATTTTAGGATATACTTTGAAAGACTAATGTTTTGTAGCAACCAAATATCAGATGTTTGGCTTGGGTGATACAATGTTTGAGGCAGCTTCTCTATCCTTTTTTCTTATTCAAAATGAACAGTACATTCCTAACCAGGTCTGTTCAGACACCCAGGGTGCTAGTGAATGGTAGTACAGACTCTTCAGTGACCAAGCAACCAATATCCTGGAATCTGAAAAGAACTTTTTATAATGAAAAGTTCCCCCATCAATAGACCATTTGCCTGAGTTGTTTTCGTAGTTGCAACTGACCTCTGCTGGAGACCAAAATTTCCTCTGTATTAGTCCTAAAGTCACTCTACTAGCTAAAATTTAAGGTAGTGGAGGAAGAAGAACATACTTTAAATTCATAACAAAAGATAGAAGGAATTGGGTGATCAAAGAATAAAAATAATGTGGACCATAAACATTTAAAAAAGAAATATAAATAGTTAAGTTTCTTGCATTTGATAAATATTTATAAAATAAACATGGTTCAATGAAAAGTCTCTTCACAAGTAGTTTGCAGATTATATGACCATTGACAAATCATTTCTTCGAGTCACAGTTTTTTCACATGTAAAAACTACATAATAATCTGTGCCCTATTCTATAATAACAATTCATCCTCAGTTTTCATCCCCATCTGGGCCATACTATGAATTTAGCAATGTCAGAAACAACAACAACCAAAACAAACAACAACAACAAAACCCACCATTTTTCATTACTTCTCCCAAAACATAATCAATAAAGCATCTAGATTTAGCTTTAACAAAGTAAATAGATAAGAGTATAGATTAAGGCAGGATTGTCCATGAGAGGTCCAAGAGTATGGATAAGACAGGATTGTCCATGAGAGGTCCAGTTGGATAATAGATAGGAGAAAGGTGATTGGTTTGCTCTGTTATATTAATATTTATGTATGCTCAAAACTTTCCATAACAAAAAGTTTGTAAAATGGGCATGGTGGCACACCACTGTAATACCAACTATTCAGAAGGCTAAGATGGGAGGATCACAAGTTTCAGAAATCAGCCTCAGCAACTTAGCCAGATCTTGTCTCAAAATAAATTTTAAAAAGGGCTAGGATGTAGCTCAGGTAGAGTACTTTCCTAGCATGTACAAGGCCCTGAGATCAACCACTGCATAGCCAAAAAGAAGAAAAAGTTTTAATTGTCTTTAAATGCATATTTCCTTGGGTTTTTGTTTATGATAGCAATGACACTGAACCCCTGAACAAGAAATCAGACTTCAAATATGCACACATATCAAGAGCTCTTCACCAAGATTAATTTGAATAAGGTAGGATAGATTAAGTGCATTTTACCAAAATTTCCTCAATGTTTAGAAAGTAGATGAGCTGCTATTTCAGGAATGATTTCGAAAACTAGTATTTATTGAATTCTTTTCCTGTATTCTCACTGTTTTAAGTGCTTTACCAACATAGTCTCATATAGTAATCAGTGCTCCAGGAACTGGGTTAACAGAGAGATAAGTGATAAAGCTGGCATTAGAATCTGGTCAATGTGACTTCAGAGCCTGTACCTTTAACCACAAAACTGTTTTGGGCAGTTTGGGAAAGAATTAAGAAAATAAAACTATTTCAGGCTCAAAAGTATATATGTACTGCCTTGTCATGGGCAGCAGTGTAATATTCTGGTGTGGTATGGGGGAGTGGGGAAAATTTAAATTAGGTTGATGGATTGAATATTAAATTGTAGCTATGTTCCATTCATTATTACATGACATTGACTAAGTTAAATAACTTTCATCCTCAATTTCTGCATCCATAGGTTGGGGTAAGTGGCTGGGAAGTGAAAATGTTAGAGAAACTAATACATAGTATCCTAGGCCACTGTATTTGTGCATGAGTGTCTCCCAGACTGAGAATGCATAGGTCCACCATACTCTCCTCAGCTCCTGGCACAGTGCCTGGCACACAGGTGCTTGCGTTTGTTCAACATAACACCAGATCCATTAAGAGGTCCAGCACCAATTGCAAGTTTTGTCAAGTCTCTAATTTTAGTCTTCTAAGACAACAACAAGCAAAATAGGCTTCAAATGTTTACTTAATAAGAAAGGATAGAAAACTAATTCATATCCCCCTCTATTATTATGCCATCTACCATTTAAACCCTTTAATCCAAATTAATGCTAGAAAAGATTTAAAGAGACAGTCAGTGGTCTCTAATTATCTTTCCTGGGGACCAATTATACTTCTACAAGTACACCAGTTTTCAGACTTACCTTTGCAAAACACAAATAATACCATGTCACTTCCTGGCTTGTATTATACTTCTTCATGGCTTTTGGAATAAATTTCTGTGTATGATATGGAAAGCACTTCATGATTTGACATTGCCAACTATTCCAGCCTCAAATCTCACAATTCCCAGTCTCATGGTTACAGTTCCTCTCCTCTCTTATCAACCTACTCAGAACTTTAGCTCTTTAAATGGGCCATACATGTGCCCTTCTACCTTTTGCACTTTCTCACATGCTGTTCCCTTTTCCTACAGTGTCCTCCTCTACCACCTATTTGTTCTCAAAACTCAGATCAGAGAAAACTTCCTTCAGAAAGACTACCCTTAAATGTCTGGGTGAGGAGTTCCTTCTTTGCTCCTTTTAGTGTCCTGTACACACCACTATGATGGACCTTCCCATTCTGTAGTCTAATTTTTTGTACCTTCCACTGTGTTCTCTAGAACAGAAATCCTATCTTAATTGTCTAGGTGACAGTAGGTATACAGTGGTTGATTAACAAAGACCACCTTATTTTGTTTGTAAGATCACTGGGAAAGCTAAGTGCAAACTTATTAGCAAAAGCAAAGCTTTTTCCCTATTATGTAAATAAAAATGAATGCAGGGCTGGGGCACAGCTCAGTGGTAGAGAATTTGCCTAGCATGCACGAGGCCCTGCATTTGATCCCCTGCACCATAAAAACATAAAATAATTTTTAAAAAATATATTGTACTTGGGCACAATACCTTTATTTATTTATTTTTATGTGGTGCTGAGGATCGAACCCAGGGCCTCACATATGCTAGGCGAGCGCTCTACCACTGAGCCACAACCCCGGCCCTAAAATAAAAAATTAAATTAAATTTTTTAAAAATGCAAAGTCAAGTTGAACCATCTTATGGAAGCATAACTGAAAACGAATTTGAGCATGAGGAAAATTAAATAAATCAGGAGAAAAGAGGATCTAAAATTTTGTCTGGTTAAGAAAAAAAGGAAGAAGAAGAAAGGAAAGAGGAAGATACCATTGCAGATTGGTCAAGCAACAGAGAAATAGAAAGTAATAGCATCCTAACATTTGTGGCTTTAGTTCTTGAAGAAACTTAATCACTGATTTTAAATGTGTATTTCTAAATGAATACTCTATTACATGAGATTAGAAACTAAATGGCATGCAAAGAGAAATGCTAACTTTTTAATAAACTCTTAAAAGGCCTGTTGTTAACAGGAAAGAAAAACAAGTCTAGGAATTTTTCAAAAGTACTATATACAAGATAAAAACGATTAATACACAAAAGTTGACAATACAGACAATAGCAACTCAATACTATTATTTGCTATTGTCTATTTATGACCAACTTGTGTTTCGTCTTTCATACCAGCTAAAATGGCCCTTAGTGTTTGAATGCATACTATTTGTATAAGTTTACTCATCTGACTCGTAACAGATACTCTAGTCTTCTCCTCTGGAAACAATCCACTGTACAGACCAGTTAACAACAAATAAAAATGAAAGCAAAATTAAAATGGACAAAGTAGCATGTGAGGATATGCTTTGTTCTTTCAGGTAAAGTGCACACTCTCTATTACAAGTTCAAAGAATCAAGAGGAAACTGGAGAAGATAGTAAACAGGTCTAAAGAAAAACAAAAAAGAGAAGCAAAGGAGGAAAAGAGGCATTTAAAATAACAAGAGGAGCTAGAACAATAAAATAGCATTAAATTCAATCTATTTATAACATGCTAGAAAGTACCTCAAAAGATAAAATATATCTAAGTTTGAATCCCAGCTAACTGGCACTTCCCAGCTAGATGACTTATTGGGCAAACAATGTCTCCTCTTAGACTCAGGTTCTCTACTGGTAAGATGGTATAACACTTTCTATCATCAGAATTCAAAGAATTAGATGTAGTAAAGAATTAAAAGGATGGGAGTAATAAGGGTAAATAGGTATTCAAAATATAATCATAAAAAGAACATCTAACATTGAGGGACTGGGGTAGTGGCTCAGTGGTAGAGCACTTGCCTAGCACATGCAAGGCACTGGGTTTGATCCTCAGCACCATATAAAAATAAATAAATAAAATAAAGGTATTGTGTCAAACTACAACTAAAGAAATTAAAAAAAAAACAGCTAACATTTAGAAAGCCAACTTATGCCAAGAATTCTGAATGCTTTTACACATGCTATTATTTAATCCTCACAATAACTCTGTGAGGTAGTCATCATAATTATATCCATTTTACAAAGGAGGACACTAAGACATGACCCCAGGTCACACAGTAAGTGGTAAAGAAAATAATTCAAATCTAGGAAGTCTTGCTCCAGAAATGACAGCTATCATTAATGACAATAATTCTTAAGTTTGGCTTGAACAAAAGCTTTCTTTCAGCTTGGTTTAATTCTGCTTTTGTTCATACCAAAACACTAACCTCTAAAGTTATAAAACTCTGGTCTACAGTATCTCTCTACCAGTCCACTACCCTTATACAAATCATGTTACCATTAGGGGCCTCCACTTCTTCAAAGAGAGATGCTACTGTCCTGGGTTATTACACTTTTCAAAATATACATACAAGATAGTTTGCCCAATAGCCTTTTTTTTTTCTTCCCAGAAGAGATACAATCTCAGGACAAAGCTAGTTTTTAAAAAGAAAACAAAAGGGCTGGGGTTATGGTTCAGTGGTAGAGCACTTGCCTAGCACTGGTGAGGCCCTGGATTCAATCCTCAGCACCACATAAAAAATAATAAATAAAAAATAAATAAAGGTTAAACTCTTTTAAAAAAGAGAGAGAGAAAAAAAAAGGTTCATGTTGAACAGATATTCTACTTCAGGCCATTTTTGTTGCTATTTACTATGGTGGTAGATCTGGGAAAAAAATTCCAAATTGCACTTTTCTGGTTATGCTTCTGAATAGAAGGAAGAGTTAGCCAAAGACAAATATGGCAGTTTCTATCCTCTTACTGTCTGTGATCTAAGTGAAAAATATGATATGATACTTCAAAATTGTTATTCTCATTCAAAGATCTGACAGTATCATTTCTAGAGGTAAATAATTTACTATTTAGGAGTATTCTCTTCAATAAATAGTCACTGAGGACCTATCACATACTAAGAATTAATCTAGCTGCTAAACACACAGTGAGAGGGAGGAAGAGAGGGAGAGAGAGAGACAGAGAGACTGACAAAGACAAATATCCCTTCCTTTATGGAACTTTCATTCTAGTGGTGAAAGGAAAAAAAGATTTATGCTTTAGTGCAATTCAACCATTTATTGAGTATTTATCACATGCTGAACACTATCTTAGATGGTGTGAAAAGAGTGCAAACAACAATACAACATAGACTATAAGCTATTTGAAAACATGAATACAGATGAGTCAATTACATAAACAAGTAATACCTAAAACAAAAGGTCTTTAAAAAACAAGAATTAAAAGTGCTAATAATATTAGAATGTATTGGGTACAACAGTACTATGAGGCTACAGGGATAATGTTTTTCGAGGACAAATAAGTTTGTCAGGTGGCCAAGAAAAGGGGTGTGACAGGCATCTGTCATTCTTTTGGCAGCTTAGTATCATATTATAATTTCCTACTATCTCAGAATCCCTTCCTATTTAGCCTTGATTCCCCACCACAGAGATTCATAATTTTGGATTCTTATTTTCCTAGCTTACCCTGCAGCCAGGGCATGAGCAAGTGACTGGGGCTCTAAAATCAGATGCATGCAATTAAAAACTAATGATTCAAGGAATGAGCATAAGGCCCTTTCTCTAGTTGCTAAGGAGAAAATGGATGCAGTATGACAATTAGATGTAGTACCTGCTAGTGCATCCAGTACACAGGGTTAGCAGCGTCAATGGTGCAAACTACAGAACCTATGCTCCATGGTGTCAGTTGCACATTCATGGATGCAATTAGTTATTACTTTAGCTCCATGGTCTGATTTGGTTCCCCTGGAGATTCTGGGGGAACTTCTCAATATCTTATTAATAAACTCACTTTCTGATTAAATCAACAGTCACTGATTTCTGTTGCTTACAATTAAGATCCCTAGTGATAAATTTTAAAAAAGCTCTGAATCTAGACAGAGCTGAATTTGAGTTATGATTCTACATTTTACTAGCTGTGAAACCTTGCTCAGTGTATAAAAACTCTCAAAACCTCAATCCTGGCTTAGTAGCATGGGGACAGCAATACATATTTCTTCATAGCTTCTTTTGAGAATTAAATGAGGTCATGGTAATTTATTTAAATCTCTTTGAATCTGACAAAGAGTAGGAACATCACAGATGAGTGCTTCACTACTACTAATGATGATGGTATATGGAGGAAAATGTAAGTAATTTGATTCTGCTAGAGATTAAAGCATAAGGAAAAGGGTATAGGAAATAAGAACAGAAATGGATAAAGTTTTAATTCATATTAAGAAACATGAATTTATTGGCTTGGATCACTTAACTATGTTTAACAGGAGAATCAAATATAAATATTATCTTAAATTATTAACTGGAAGAATGGTGCGATTAAGTTTTATATTATATATGTATTCTCAACATATATAGTTTGACCTTACCACAGTATTTGTGCACTTGCAGGATGTAATAATATTATTATTGCTGAATGCTGATGTAATACCTACTGAAGCTTCTAATAAACAAAACCACCAAATTTTTGAATATTATCTGTAAACATGTTTTGCAACTGGATCAGATGGGGCTGGGTCTATAGTTGAAATAATAGTGGCTCCTCTGTCTGATCTGAGAGACAACTAACCTTTGCATGAGGAGGGAAATTTATAAAAAGGAGAAAAGGAATGGACGCTGAGGTGACAGGCAGAAGTATGGATCACATTTGCAAATCTGATATTCTTCAATAACTTTAATATAATCAAATGTCACTTGTTACTTTTTACAACATATTGTTTTACATCAACATTTTGATCTCCAGTCCATATTAAGTTAAAGATTAAAGGTTTTATTGTTGAGTCAAGAACAATCAATACTACCATTCACAGTGTATGGTTATTACTTGTCAAATGCTAGTAAGCATTACACACTCTCTGTTAGCAGCAACCCTTCTAGTGCTGAAGAGACAATCTCATAGTTACCGTTCAGTCCAGCATTAGATTTACTATGCTCCTTTGTTTTCCACCATCATCTTTCTTCACACCTATATCTGTCTTTGAGAAATATTCACCCCTACTCCACACATATATCTGTCTTTGAGAAACATTCTTTGATCTAATTTTAATATTTATAGTAACTACTGAAAGCAAACCTGGATCACTGTGTTCAACTTGGACCCAATGCTGACAGAGAAAAAGTATGATCTTGTTGAGAGGGGCTAGAAAAGGTGGCAAAAACAGAACCCAAAATGTGTTCTGTAACCATTGAATACTTTATATCATTTTCTGCTACTCCCATCTGCTTCGGCAATGCAACACAGCTTACTCCAAGGAAGAGAAGTATATAGACTTTTGAGTCAGACAGAGCTGATTTTGAATTCTAGGTCTAACACTCAAGAATCCTAATAAGTAGGTATTATTATACTTATGTTACAGAGCTTAGTACTGAAGCCTAAGAAGATTATGTGACCTGCACTTGTATATGCAAGTTGTATTTGGCATGCTTTAAAAAAAATGCCAATGTGCTAACAACATAGAATTGAACAGTCATGTTTTTCTATTGGCCCAATCTTATTTTCACTCTAATAGACCATATGTGGCTAGGGCCTGATGCCTATAAAAGATCCCCAAAGAGTACAACTGCCAAACTGGACAATGGCTATTTCAGGAATTCCCTGGAGTCTTATCTTTGCATTTACTTTTTGAAAATAGCTTGCATGACGTCCAGTTCTGAGCAGTTCCAATACTGTTTGTGTCTAGCAACATAGCACAGGATAATTCTCACTTGATCTGGTCCACTCTAGAAGGAAAAGTAGTAGCCATTGCCTCAAATATATTGGTCCTACCCTGCACTTAGAACTACCTATTATAGAAGGTTGATCTGTAGCAATGTGCAAGTATTCCCAATTATCAATGTGTTACCAGACTACAGACTGTGTCAAAGAATCTGGTAGATGTGTTAATCTAGAATTCATAGACAAAGTTTTCCCTGCTGTTTTCCAAACATTGTGAATAGGTAATAAAACATCATTAACAATAATAAAGGCTATTAATTTATGTGCTGATTATTAAGCACTGCTAAATTGACTTACATGCATTAATTAATTTAATCCCTTCTCAGTAATACTACAGTTCACTATTGGTTTGATTTCAAAGTTCAAAACTCAGAGAATAGACATCATTGTGTAAGATACCAGTTTCTGAAGGACAGAGCCTTCTTTGGCCTATTCTTTGGCATACTGTCCAGCATAGCACCTAGGCCTTTTGGCAATGTCTGAGCCAGGCAGACAGATACCTTGACTTCTCCCACCACAGTATTGAAAATACCAAATACCTGGCTTGGTTCCAGACTGTTTTAGGATTTCAGGGGCAATCTGAACCCAAGAAAAAGCATGCTTGTTCTGGAGCTGACACAAGAAAAATAAGTCACTGGTCTGGTTCTGCCAAGAAGCACCAAGTCTCAAGTAAAGTATCATTTTATTATCCAAAATAGATTTATGTTCTTTTTGTTGACATGATAAATAATTTAAATGTGGTAGATTTTTTCCTATTTTTTAAAAAATATTTTTAGTTGTAGTTGAACACGATACCTTTATTTTATTTATTTATTTTTATGTGGTACTGAGGATCAAACCCAGAATTCTTGCACATGCCAGGCGAGCACTACACCATTGAGCCACAACCCCAGCCCTTTTTTCCTATGTTGATCTGTCATGTATTTGACTTCAGAAGAGAGCTAAATCCAACTCATACCTTTGTTTTGTAACAAATAAGTCATCTCATTTATTGCTGTGAAAAATGGAGCAATATATGCAATTAAAAAAATATTGCTGGGCGTGATGGCACACACCTATAATCCCAGTGGCTCAGGAGGCTGAGGCAGGAGGATCGTATATTCAAAACCAGCATCAGCAACTTAGTGAGGCTCTAAACAGCTTAAGGAGACCCTATCTCTAAATAAATATAATAAAGGGATGGGGATATGATTCAGTGGTTAAAGGCCCCTGAATTCAATACCCACTACTAAAACCAAAAAATTAAACTCAGATAAAACTTTATGGTGTAGTTTTTTTCTATTAGTATCAGGAGGTACCTATATCATGGTAATCTGAATATAGTAAACACTCAAAATTTTCTAATTCAAATTATAATAATAGCCCCAACAGCATTATTTTCAACTTTATTCAAAAGATATCCCATTTCAAAACATTAAAATGTGCTAAATCAATTTCAAAGCAATACAGTCATACAGAATATCTCAGTGGCAGAAAGGAGGATAAAATACTGATTTAAAAAGTATTCTGTAGTTAACACTAAAATGTTTCCTTTCATTACTTCTGGGTTCATTTTTTATATTTTTATTCTTTGTATTTTGTAAAATGAACACTTTTTTTCAATCACAAAAACTATTACGTAGAATCCATTCTAAAAAGATCAACCAACAATATTAAAGATTTACAAAGCACAATTTATTTCTGTTGTGATTTAATATGAGATAAAGATTACATTAATTTCTCAAGGTAGTATGGGAAGAAAAATAACATTAAAGAATCCCAAGTCTGGGGCTGAAGCTGTAGCTCAATAATAAAGTGCTTGCCTCACATGTGTGAGGCACTGGGTTCTATCCTCAGCACCACATAAAAATAAAGATACTTCATCTACAACTAAATAAATATTTTTAAAAATCCTAAATCTTTGGAAAATACCAGTGTATAATAGGTTATAAAAATATGTTAAGTACAAAACAGTATAAAAATATATAGAAAAAAAGCCACATGTAAATGCATGTGTGCAGGGGCTGGGGATGTGGCTCAAGCTGTAGTGCACTCGCCTGGCATGCGTGCGGCCCGGGTTCGATCCTCAGCACCACATACAAACAAAGATGTTGTGTCTGCTGAAAACTAAAAAATAAATATTAAAAAAAATTCTCTCTCTCTCTCTCTCTCACTCTCTCTTTAGAAAAAAAAAGCATGTGTGCATTTCTTTGTTGCCTTTAATCAAAACTGTTTTGTTCACATTACATTATAAACTAATATAAACCATGTAATCTGGAAAGAATACCAGAAAACAGCTTGAATTCTATAAAGCCTTTATGTTGAAGAAAAAGTAATTTATATGTTACTTCTCAAAAAAACCTTGGAAGACTGGATATAATGTTTCATTTTATAGTTAGGGAAACTAAGTCACAGGACCATTAAAATAATGTGCTCAGTAATTCACAAAATGAATGAAAAGAAAGACTGGAATTTAGTTATTCTGATTGCTATTCCACAGCTGGACCATTCAGTCCTGCTTTGTAGACAAGTTGAAGCAACAAACTAACTTAAAAATTAAAACCAGTTGAACAGGATAGGTTTGCAGGCAATACACCAACAATTCAATATAATAATACTCAAGAGCTAAATTGCTTTGTATGTTTGGAACACTGTATAACTATTCATTAACCCACACAACATCAATGGATGGTGAGGTTATACTGTTAATGCTGTATATATAGAATTGTAGGATTATAACTAGCATAATGTCAAATAAGACATCTCCAGGAGAAAAAGCCCAATGCTTTCCTCTAACCAAGCCTTCACATACAAATAAAACAGAATAAGTACGTTGAAATGCTAAACATGCCTTCTTTTCCTCCATTATTTCCAGTAACCCTTCCCATACTACAATTACGTTCCTATAAATGACTGATAAGAGAATGAAGAGAACCTAAAAAGCTATTCATCCAATACCTTCACACTGAACAACATCTAACATTTCCTAGGATATTTTTAAAGAAACTTCACCTTTAAAGACCATTTCCAAAATTAAGGGAACTAGGGAATATCATATTCTCCTTAGAAGTAACAGTGCTACTTCTAATCTCTCTTTTTAGCTCACATACATCAAGTAAAATCACTAGATTTTTAAAAAAATAAATAATAAAAAATAAATAAATAAATAATAAAAATATAAGAAGATCCATGAAAATATGCTAATTTCTAGGAAGCATGCAAGACTGAATTGAGTTTCCAAAATCAATTTATCTAACATTTACTAAATACAAATTATTTAACATTCCCCATGCATTGAAAACATTCCTACTCTTTATCATTTTTTCTATGACTAAGCAGAATACATTCCTTTTTGCAAATGAATAAATTTCCCCTTCCCTGGGAGCTTAACTCTCTCCCTGGCAAGGCACCATATAGAACAGCTGTTATATTACTAGTATAAAAGCAATCCCATCTGATCTAATTGCAAAACATATGGATAGACCAAAACCAAATTTTGGGGGTCTCTGTCTCTAAGGAAAGAAACAATCAAACATCTTAAAACGCAACGAATTCAAATTTTGCACAATTTAAATAAGATCTATATCAATAGGTACTTAAATCAATTTTTTAAAGTTTTTTTATTGTTGTTGTTATTGTTTAGTAACTGGGGCACTTAACCATTAACTCATATATCCAGCCCTTTTTATTTTGAGACAGGGCCTCGCTAAGTTGCTGAGGGCCTCACTAAATTGCCAATGCTTGCCTTGAAATTACACTCCTGCCTCAGCCTCAGGAGCCACTGGGATTACAGGCAAGCGCCACCACCATCCCCAGTTAAGAGCATGATTTAAATTCCCTATACAGAATAAAATGGAGATAGAACCAATTCCCTGTTTTTAGCCTCTACTGAAAATCTCAGTTAACCTTTTTTAACAGTACAGAATCTTAGATACATCATCCCTACCCTGTTTAAGATTTTTCAGACCTCAGGAACAGTCTCCTTTCTTGGGTAGTGTCTTCAGCAGTCTCCTTTCATCAGAATCTCTGTGAGACCAAGCAGTTATCTCTAATGTAGATCACACTTGTTGAGTCAATGACAGAAATTGTATTTAAATGGATCTGTGAAATATCATCTGGATTGATCTTACATAAGTAAGGCCTTGCCAAGCTTATCACAACTTTTTATTCTTTTTTCATTTTATTTATTTATGAACTTGAAATTAAAATTAGACATATTCATTGAAAAAAAAACTTTAAAAACTTCAAAAAACACAAAAAAGGGAATTAAAATTACTCATAATTCCAATACTCAGCCTTAACAAGTTACTATTTCCATATATTTATCTCCTCCTGTGTATATTGCTCCTTAACATTAACATAATATGAGGTTTTTTGGGTTGGTTGGTTGGTTGGTTGGTTGGTTTGTGGTGTTGAGATTGAACCCAGCACCTTATGCAAGTGCACTACAACTAAATGAGCTACATCTCCCAGTCCTATTTTTTTAATCATAAAATTTTAGACTAAGAAAATTCCTATTTCAAAAATCTTCACAGGATGGCTGGGGATGTGGCTCAAGGGGTAGCGCGCTTGCCTGGCATGCATGTGGCCCAGGTTCGATCCTCAGCACCACATACAAACAAAGATGTTGTGTCCGCCGAAAACTAAAAATAAAAAATAAATATTAAAAAAATTATCTCTCTCTCTCTCTCTCTCTTTAAAAAAAAGATTAAAAAAATCTTCACAGGAAGAATAAATCCAATATACACACAAAATGGGAAAAGAGCTAATCAAAGCATGGGTGGGGATATGGGGGTGAGAGGTGAGGGGTAGGAAGTGAGATAGTCCAAAAATAGAACCACTTGACCCCTCTAGTACCTACTGACTCTCACACACATCTGAAGAACCCTAAGTCACAAAATGAAACAGGTTAAAAACCACCAATCTAGTCTCTTATTTTACAAATGAAATAACCTGACCAAGATCATAGGACTAGTAAAAGAACTAGTAAGAACCTAGAGATCCACATTTTACAAAAGCTCAGCTTTTTTAACTTAGCTATACTTTCTATGAGTCATCAGATATTCATTTGTCTATTGCTCTTTCTTTAAGAAAAATAGAAGACACAGAGTTATATAACAGAAAAATGAATGATTAATGAAATATTTGAGATCTCAAAGCGCTCCACTTGCCCTAAGTAGGCTCTTATAATATTACCATGAACTAAGGGGAAAAAATGGAGAAAAGTTCATTTCTAAATTAAAAGGCCAATTACATTATTTTCCTGTATGTCTAATGTAATTTCATTCATTCAATCATGAAATATTTATTGAGAATTTTCTTGGGCTAGACTGTGAAGATATAAATGTGAACAAACAAACAGAAGTCCCTGTCCTCATGGATAATGTACGCCTGACAGGCTTGGGCAAACTACTTAAACTTTCTAAATCTCAGAATCTGCCATCCATAAGATAAAGCCAATAATATTTTACTATTTAAAAGCTAAATGATATGATGCATGTAAAAAAATCCTGATAGGTAGTCATGAAGCCAGATTTAAATCAGTATAGTTAGGTAAACCGGGTCTAATATCGAGTGAAATCTAAAATGGAGGCCATGTTGAGAATGAATTCCCGGAAAAGTTGAGCAACTCTCGGAATGTTAATGAAGTCCTGGAAACAGCCCCCAAAAGATTTGAAGATAGCCCATCCCAAAGAAATGTTAATGAACAGCAAACTTAAAGATGCTGACTCGGAAGTGCCCAGATTACTTCTTTGGCCCACCTGTGTCCCACCCCTCGGGCCCTCCCACCTACATTCCATCACTGAAAACTATAAAATGGAGAGACAACCGCATTTCCACGGATTCCACCTCTTGGGTCCCCTTCTTCCCCACCTCTTGGGTCCCCTTCTTCCTCCGGGAGAAGTCTTTTCTGCTGTCCTTTAATAAACTTCTAATTTCTACCCTGACCTTGCCTCGGCGTGCTTCTCTGGTGTTATTCTTCAACTTTGGGGAAGCAAGGACTCGACACCGGTCAGAGTAGAAATTAGGTCAACAGCGGAACAGTCAGGTATACAATAATACATGCACAGTTGACTGCCTAAGTGTTAAATATCCGCTTGAAAGAAGCAAGGAATATTTCAATCTGAAGAAATGAAATTTAGATGCCCTCCCAATCAAGTTCTCTAGTTCACCTTGTCATCTCTCTCACCATTTATTTTCAATTACTACTGAGGTATTTCTATAACATTCAGCCCCATAAAATGCCTAGGAAAGAGAACTTACACTAAGAAAGCCTCGCCTCCAAATATCATTTTTACATATTTAAATATGGGCAACTAAACCAGCCAAAGATTTTCATTCAGCAAAATAAAATTTGTGAGGATAGAAGTCAGAATAGAAAACATCAAGTGTGAAACCCACCAAAAATTTGTAAAGGTTTGGTTAATGTTGACTACTAAAAGTATCAACAGGAGACAGAAACCAAGTCCTTTTTTTTTCATTCATATAATACACAGAAATCAATAAAATGTGGATGGCAAAGATTGAGGATTTTAAGAGCACTTTGTAAACCACATTTCACTGCACACTTGTTAATTATTAGAAGCACTCTGTTCACTATTAACTTTAATTACATTTCTACAGGGAAAATTCTGTCATTCAAAGTATCAAACATTTATTTCTCAACCAAATTAAACTTTTATATTGATATGCATCCCAAATATACCTATAAACAAAAACAGTTATATTATTCATAATCATAAAGAAAATCTCTAGTTTCTCAAAATACTTGATTTTATTTAAAGGTAGATAACTTTTGTTATGACAGTCTTTTCTTCATTGCTCCTGAGGGTGGAAGAAAGCTGAGCAATAAAGAAGACCCCAAAGCAAAAAGAAAATCTTTTCTCTGTTTTTTTTCCAAAAAGATAATCAACACTATATCCTGAATATGTATAAACAAAAATATGTATAAACTGTATAAACAATGACATTTCCTTGTCAGGTGGGCTTGGTAATCTAAATTAAGTAAGCTAAAAACAAGTCAATAGGAAAAAAGTCAAAGTCACAGAGAAAGACAAGTTTTATTCTGAGTGCAAAGTGTTCCACCCTGTGCACCCTGACACTAGGACATCTTCAAGGACTTTTCATTTATCTAGAAAGACCTCTTGGAAGAATTAGGCTTTGAGGAGGCATTGAAGGAGGACAAAGTGGCAAATTGTTGGAGAGGGTAATTTGGCTCCTGAAAGAACATGAAAAGAATTGGTAAAGCTAAGACTGAGACAAAAAAAAAAAAAAAAAAAAAAAGAATAAGAAGACATATAGAAGAGTTTACATTGAAAAAATAAGCAAAGAGAATGGAAGGGGTTTTTTTTCCCTAAAGAAGAAAAATGGAAAAATATTTGACAATAATAATCTGTGGACCAGTGGCATTATTAGAGATTGTTTTTGACACAAATTAATCACATGTACTTAAATACATCTAAAAGCATAATTATTTTGAGGGAGCCTTTACAATGATTCAAATGCATATGGATCTAGACATAATCTTTATCCTTTTCATCATGATTTTTAAAAATCTCCCTTTAAAGTTAGTACAGGTATAGTTGTTTCTAGTGAAAAAGAAATAAACCAAAATATATATTTTTAAAAAAGACTAAATGATCTTAGAAGAAGTGCCTGTAATACAAAGTCAAAATTAGCAACAAAGATTTTTATATTATACCTAAAGAAAACAAACAAAAATCAAGATCAAGGCAAAAAGCATAGATTAAGGCTATTTATAAATAAAAGTTTCCTCTAGTGTTTTCTTTCAGCTAAATGAGATCTTACATTTCTATTCTCTTCTGATCTATTAAGTGCCCTAAAGCAGAATTCTCTCTACCCATAATTTATCCATCAGTAAAATAGCACTGTGATACTTTTCTTACATTCTTTTTATAAGGGTGCCAGGACGTCTGGAAGTTAATGTATACATGTTTAGAAATGCAGAGATGAAAAGTAATGCACAGTTTAATTTTATGGGTCTTTAGTAAAATCAAGATAAAAAGACCTAGTCAGATTATTTCAATGTGTACATTTTCAGCTAGCCAGGAGGCTTCCTAGAAACATCATTCAAAAGCTTTGAAATTAACATTCTAGAGTGTATGGTGTTCCAGAAACTAATGAAACTAAGGAATTTCTATAGAAATTAGGCACTTGAGCCAGGAGTAAGACATAGTAAATTTAAGAAGTCCCTGGACCTACCCCTAAAAAAATAATTCAGACAAATTTATCCTTCATAGACCAGAATAAGAAAAATTTAATACTAAGTCATAAAACATTATAAATCAGAAAATTGTAGATTAATGAATAGTGCACAAAGGAGTAAATGCCAAAGAACACTGGTCTCTCTGGGCCTCAGTTCCCCTTAAAACTATAGAATAAGGATGGGGTTGAGGAGATAGCTCAGTGGTAGGGTACGTGTTTAGCATGTAAAAGTCCCTGGATTCCATCCCCAGCACCAAAAAATAAACAATGAAAATTAGTATGATGATAGCACCTAATTCAGTACCTAACTGCTCTGAGGATTAAGTGAGTTAATACATTAAGACACTTAGAACAATGCAGGAACATAGTAAGTGTGTTTGCAATTACTACTACAGTGATCCTCATCCCTCAAACCTGATGCTAAGTATCAGAAGCTCCAAAACCAAAAATTTGGCATCAAAACCTCACCTAAACAGATGCGAGGCTACTTTTAGTCTTTATGTACCCAATTCAGTGTACATTTTGCTGCAGATATCTTAATGTGTTTGATTACTGGAGGCTATCCCAGCTTCACTGGTATGTATTTTCAGACTTTTCCTAAAATCTCAAAATTCTCAAATATATTCAGCTCCAAAGGTTCTGGAGAAAGAATTGTGAGCCTAAGCTGGGCATGGTGGTGCACGCCTGCAATTCCAGTGGCTCAGGAGGCTGAGGCAGGAGGATCTCGAGTTCAAAGCCAGCCTCAGCAAAAGCAAGGTGCTAAGCAACTCAGTGAGACCCTGTCTCTCAAAAAAATACAAAAGAGACCTGGGGATATGGCTCAGTGGTCGAGTGGCCCTGAGTCCACTCCCCAGTACCGGAGGAGAAGGAGGAGGAGGAGGAGGAGGAGGAGGAGGATTGTTAGCCTATATTATCTTGGGAACCTACACAATTTCTATTTCCTTAAAACAAATGGTATCTTCTTAAATAGCTGAAGTAATAAAACCCTGAGCTATTAGTAGAAAATGTTAAGATAAAGAGAGCATTTCCCAGCATAGTTAGGAGGGCCCTAGATTCCCAGAATGTTCCTTTCAAATAGAATACATTTGTAAAATTTCATTTACATGCATAATAGTTAGGGGTTTTCAAACTCTAAATTCTAGGGCTTGCTTAAACAAAGTCTACTCTCATAACTTGGCTGACAAACAATTCAGGTTCTTTAGGGGCATCAATGTGCCTGCCTTGAATCATATGTATCAAATTATCACAGAATTTCAGAGTTGAAAAAGACCCTTGAAAACTAATTTAAACTGTTATCTCTTTCCTTCCAAATTGTTTTATCATCCATAAGTTTACTTTGTCATGTGAGGTAAGAATAATCTGCCCTGACTTGTCCTTAGAGTCTGTCTATAGGAACACCCTGCAGGTAATGTGAACAAACTGGGTGGAGTACACTGGCAAACTTAGGATCTAAAAGGATGACTGGAACCTAACACAATCAATCTTTATAAGTTTGGCAAATGTCTCAGGTTATAGTTTATGGAATGACATGACTCATCCAGCACATTTTTTTTAAATAAACGCTTTTGCTATCTCAATGGACTCTGAGCAAACAACATAATGTGGCGCCAAAAAAGCTACTATGATTAGGAACTAACCACATTACCATCAGTATCATATCCAGAAAAATAAAGTAACTAACTGCCCTCTTTACTATGAGCTGGCCGGAGCACATCTGGAGTATTAAATGAATCTCCGTTCCACATTTTGGAAGAGTCACAGAAAGACAAAAAAATCACAATCAGGTGACTGCAACAGTAAAAGAATGTGAAAACATTCACATAAAGACCAGTTGAAGGAATCACATCGGTCTGCAACTTGTATTTGGGGTAAAAAATGGGAGTTCATAACCCACTTGAATCAAATGTATGGAAGATGATATGTCATGAGCTTTGTAATGTTTTGAACAACCAATAAAAAAAAAAAAAAAAAGACCAGTTGAAGGAGTTGAAGTTATTTAGTCCAGACTCAGAGGGAATACAATCACTATTCCCAAATCCTTGAAGAAGGGCCATGCATGGCACATTAGGAATACACTTGTTCTACATGGCCCCACAGGGCAGATTCCCACCAGTCAGTGTTGACTGACAGGGAGAAATATTTCAACTAAATCTACCTAAGTATTTCTTAAAATACCCAGGGCCGTGTTAGAAAATAATGGCTTCTAAGGTTCTATCCAGCCCTAAAGATCCATAATTCAAAAAACAAATATTTGCCATTATCTCATTACTCCTGTTATTATTACTCTCCAGTATCATGGTATCTCCCTTCGCTCTCTTAAAATGTCCTATCCAGCCAACCCATCAGCCCTATGTTCTGCCAGGTTTCTGGGGGAAGAGTTCCTACTTGTGGGGCAAGTAGTTTCAGTTTGTAGATAAGGGTCCCTGTAAACAAAAAGGGCCCTAAGTGAGGAGTAGGCAAGAGCTCTCAGAAAAATCTCCATGACGGAAATTTTTATTAATTCAAAAAGCACTAAAGCCAACCAAATAGTAATGGCACTCAGTTCTTATAGGAACATTTAAAAAAAAAAAAAAAAAAAAAAAAGCCCTATACAACCATGTACAGCTTCCGCAGTCTGGCTGGGCACAAATCACCGAGCCGCCACAAAAACACTTATATGTTCAAACAGGAAACTTTATTGCCCGAACTCCACCAGCACTCCACGCACACTCCCAGAAACTCTCTCAGCTCTCCACCTGGCTCTGCCCCAACTCTCTGGGACCCTGTGAGAACTCCACGGGAACTCCAAAGTAGCAGGCGCCCCAGGCAGCAAGAGCCACCCTATTGCCGGACAGTAAAGGTCTCTATATAATTGAATACACAGCTTAACATAACCATCATCATCTCAATGGCTCGCTGGCTTCACCTCTCAACCACTCCCTTCTGGCAACATGCCATGCGTCATCCCGACTAGGCTGTGGCCCTCAACACACAGCCACAGGATGAGAAGTTTTGCTCCATTTGCGTACTACATGTCAAAATGCAGTCCAATGTAAAATTAATTAATTAATTAAAACAAAAACCTGTACAATCATCTTCCCAAATGCCAGGGAATCTAACTTTGCAAGTCAAACCAGCTCTCTCAAATTCAAATACAAATTTTCTCTGTTAAAGGGATATGTTTACTATTTGAAGCATGCTTCTCCATGTTTTTTAAAGCAAAGTCCAGAAGCACTCTTAGTGTCTATAGATGGGTTAAATAAATTATAATACATTCTTACAGTGGAAAGCACAACTATTAAAAAGAATAAAGTAGGGCTGGTGGTGTAGTTTAGTAATAGAGCACTTGCCTATGCATGAAGCATTGTCAATGTTCATTCCTCAGCACAAAAAAAATAATAATAGTGATAATAATAATCACCATAATCATAATGTAGACCCTAGGTACTGGCATGAAAAAAAAAATAGTCCATGATGCATAATTAAGTAAATACAACTGTTAAACAATATATAGAGAATTTTTCCATTTTAAAAACTATTTTAAAATATTCTGTGTGTACATTCATATATACCCAGAAAATCGTTTGAAAAAAGATCTAACAAACTGCTAGCAGTAGTAACCTCTAGGGACCAACTAGAAGGTAATGAAGGAGTAATTTTCACTTTTTGCTGTGTAGACTTCTGGCTGTTTATATTTTTTCACTGTAAGGGTTACTTTAATGTTTTAAAAACAAAGTAAAATAACATTAAGGAAAAAGACTTATTTATCAAAACTAACCAAAGCAATTGCTACCTAAATGCCACTTTCCTTGAAGAAAGACTTCAATCAGAAGGAAGAAGAGCCTTATTTTCCCTGTGAACTCACATGAAAATTGGTATTTGTCAGCATCAGCAAAATTGAACATCCTATTTTAAGGGGACAAAAAATGGGTATCTCTCCTTAAACTATGGCTTTTATACAGAGAGATTGCTTGAAATTCCATAAAATCTAATTCATTCTTCTTCTTTTCTGTTTTACTAAAACAAATAAAAAATCATCACAGTTCCCTACTAATTTTCTCAAATGCTTTTCTACCCATGAGAAGGGTGGGAGCAGGAAGTCTGGTTATAGGCATAGCCAACATATAAGGGGTGCTTATTCAGCATTAGGAACTATAATCACTATAAATGTATTAACTTATTTAATCTTCACAGCAATCATACAAGGTAAGTACTATTATTACCTTCATTTCACAATTGAAGAAACTGAGGCCAGAGAGATTAAGTTACCTAGCCAAGTTTATATATCCAATAAGGGGCAGAGCTGGAATTCAAACCTAATAATGGATAGTCCATATTTTCAACCATCATGCTTCCTGTTTTTCAATAATATGCCAATCTCTCTGTATAAAAGCCAAAAGGCACCACAGGTAAAAACTCAGTTAAAATAGTCCTTGAAACTGAAAGAGATATAAATTGTTTTGGGGGTGAATAATCTGAGTTCTTCCTTTTGTCATTGCCAAGTTCCAACTCAAGATTCAAGATAATATTAAGGTTCATAACCATGTGGGGAAATTCTCTACAAATTAATTTACAGTCCAAGGTTCATACTTGACACCACAGTAAACCACTGAACCTAAGAATTAGGTCAGTGGTCAAGCTAGGCAAGTGCTTTAGACAAATCTCCACCCCCACTCAAAGTACAGAACTCAGAAAATCTTGTCCATCACCTTGACAAAGTAGATTTTATTTGTTTAATTCCCATCCCAATTGAAGGGGGAAAGAACAGAAGCCATCTCTAACTTTCCTTGAAGACTTCATTCAGAAGGAAGAAGAGCCATATTTTCCCTGGGAACTCACATGAAAATTGGTATTTGTCAGCATCAGCAAAATTGAACATCTTAGTTTAAGGGACAAAACTGGGTATCCCTCCTTAAACTATATTTTTCCAAACATATTGACCTTATAATTGAGAAAGAAAAAAAAGTGCAAGGAAGGGATTTAACCTAATTTTATAAACTGCTCAACCTAGATATACACCTGTCCCAGATGACCTACTGAATCTACTTATTTGCGGAGAAAACATGGATATTTTTTATTTTTATTTTTTGGCCTCAAGTGCTCTGTCCTACTGTTTTGTAAACAAAATCCTCTTAATATCTCTTCCACCTGTCACACATAGATCGGATATTTACATAAACAAAAAGATATGAATAAGGAAACTGGGGCTTTGGGAGAAACCCCTTACAGTCAGCTTTGGCCTACGGGTTGATGGAGGTACTGTGTTGCCGTTCAAACTTCCCCAAATAACCCGGGCGGGGTGACCCGCTGAGCCAACCAAATCCAAAACCCTGTTTGGAAAGAGATGCGATGCCTTCCACACAGCAGCCGGCCCCTCCCGAGAGAGCACAGCTCAGGGGGGACAAAAGACTTTCCAGATTTGGGGGTTGGGGGGCTAGGTGGAGCTTGGCCCTCCCTTTGGAAGCCGAAATCTGGGGATCCTTAGGACAAGAAACGATCAATTCCAGTGAAGCGGCCAACCCTAGATGCCCGGGGGCTGGGGAGGATGGGCAGCACTGGGGAGGACCCTACCCGAGTGGCCGCGCCCGGACTCACCTGGGGGAGGAGAAGGGGCCTCGGTGGCAGGTGGGGTGGGCGGGACGCTGCTGCTGCTGCTGCTGCCGCCGCCACCGCCTCCGCTGCTGTTGCTGCTGCCGCTGCTACTGGTAGGAAAGAGGAGGGTCGGGGTCCCGGGAGTGGTCGGTGCCAGAACGGTGGTCGCTACAGGGGTGGTCGGCGCCAGGACAGTGGTCGTCGAAAAGGTGGTGGGCGCGGGTCTGTTCGGCACCCGAGGAGTGGTGGGAGTGCGCTCCACCTCCGGAGGGGTGGTCGGCGAGGGGCCGAGCGGCGCCTGAAAGGTGGTCGGAGCGGGTCCGGCCGTCGCCCGAAGAGGGGTGGTCTCCGGGGACTGGGCTGAAGAGGTCGCAGCCAAGGGTCGGCTGGCCGTAGTCCGCGGGGGGCCGGTCCTCGGGGTCTGGGTCCAGAGAGCCGTCGCCTTAGGGAAAGGGTGGCTGGGCTCGTCCCGCTGCCCCGGGCCAAGCGACGCGTCCACCTGCCCCTCGGCCCCGCCGCCACCGGTGACATTCCCCGCCGAGGCTGCTGAAGCGGCGGCGGCGGCGGCGGCGCAGCACAACAGGGCGAGGCCGCCCAGACTCGGCAGGCTCCTCATGGCGTGCTCGGCTCCGCCATTCATTCATTCAGCCAGTCGGTTGGTCAGTCATCTTCTCCTCTCTGCACTCCGACCGAGGAAGCCGCCGCAGCCGCCACCGCCACCCGGCGCACCATCGCCACCTCCCTCTGACAGGCGGCCGGCCCCGCGGGCGGGCCCCAGCGAGGAGAGAGCCACCGGGCCGAGCGCGGACAGCCCGCCCTCCTCGATTGGCAGCCGTCCCCAACCAATGGGAGGTCACGCCATCCCACGTGACCCACCCGCTTCCCGGCCTCTTTGTAACCTCGATGGCCAATCAGAGCACGCCGAAGGGAGGGGGCGGTACGTAAGGCGGGAGGAGGGTGGTGCGAGCCCCGCTCCAGCCTGCCGGGCTCGCTGCGGCCCCCGCTTTGTCTGCCCGAAGAGCGGGGCGCGGGCCTCGGGCACTCGGCGCCGCGGAGTAGACAAAGGACGCGCCCCGTGCGGCAGACGCCAGGCCAAGTCGTCTGCTCCACTGGGCTGTGAGCGCGACCCGGGGCGGGGAAGCCGTTCTTGGGAGCGTCCCCGCCCTCCTAACAATGGGGCGCCGGCGCCGCACCCGGGATCCGACGGGGAGTGGGCAGAAACCCCGTTATAGGCGCGAGAGCCGCGGGGATGTAGAGCCTCAGAATTCCCTTTGCTACCCGGGAGAGTCTGGCATCAGTCCTGCAAAGTCTGCACTGCCGTTCCCATTTTAGAGATGGGGAAACTGAGGTCTTTGCTGAGCGCCTCACTGAACCCATGCTTCATGCTGTGACAAGGCACCTGCTGTGGTCCAGGCGCTGGGCCGGGCAGTTCTGGGAGGTCTGGAAACGGGTCAGGAGCAGAAGGTGCAAGCGTCTTGCGTAGGGGAGGCAGCACACTTATGCACTTTACCCTAATTCACCGGAAGACTAGAATCGGGTTTCTTGTCTCTCTTGCCGAGTGGTTTTGTGGCCTGAGCCCAGTTTTCTCACCACTAAATGGAGATGATTGGACGCATCCTACCCCCTTCTCAGAGCTGTTGTGAGAATTAAGTAATGTTCCTACAGGGCTTAACCTAGTGCCTGGCCCACTGTTGTAAACCCTTATTAATGCTAACTACTCAGTGTGCCGTGTCTGGACAAGCCTAGGTTAGAAAACAGTCAGAGGTCTCAGCCCTGCTGTGTCCCCAGAGTCTCCTGCCTGTTGCAGGGATTGGGGTGGGGCTGATAGCGTAGCTTGACCCTGTATGACTTTAAACCCTGAACGAAGCTGGAAATGGGCACGCAGCCTCGCATCATTGGCCCAGGATTCAGAGCTAGGTCAGCTGCTGCTGCTTCCTCGGCTGAGCGGCTTCCAGGGGCAGCCAGGCAGGACGGGGTTTGTCAGCTGACGGGCTTAATCCCAGCCTTGTCACTAAACCAGTCCTGGCCTCCCCTACATGATGCTTGCCTTTGTGCATGGTTTCCCATTAGTCACTGGCCTCTAACCAGACCGGCAGGATGAGATTTGCGTTATGAACTTGTATATGTTAACGAAAATGTGCATTTATTTGGCTGCATAAGTAGTTGGAGAGGGAGGCTATTTATGGCTTGTGTATGAAAGCATAAACATGTTTGTTAAGTCTTTATGTATGAATATTGCAAGTATCTGTGAGTCTATGGGAGCTAGTATCTATTTTTATATATTATGTGTCTTAAGTATGCTGACAGGCTTCATGGGATTTTGTGTTTTTGCATCATGATACCTCTGAATGTGTCTTGATAGATCTGTATGTATGTAAGTGGGGACAAAATGAAATGGATTGTTCTGGTTTCAAGACCAATATTTAGCAAGCACTAACTGAGGTTCTATTTTTACTTCTCTTTAGGAAGAGAGTGAATGTGACATGCCCTGTGCCTGTTTTGCTGATTCCTCCTGGCTCCTAACTCTAACCAAACTGTCACATCCTCTAAGAGACTTTTTTGGATTTCTGAGAACTCATCTCTCCCTCCCCATTTTCCTACTGCCCTTTGTTTATTCATTGATTATAGTCCTGATCTACCAGTCTACCTCTCCCCTGCCTCTTCCTAAAAGGATTAAGGATGGCTTTCAGAAATATATACAACAGGATAAATTGAACTGCCCACACAGCTTTATTACTCCTCGCAGGCATGCATCAGCCTTAATACTAGAACTTGTGACTGATGTGTCTGTCTGTCTGTTTTCAGTGCCTCATGGGGGCAATACAATGTGAATGCTAATACATGCTGATTAAATTGAAAAGATCCTGTGGTGCCCCTGGGAAGAGTTTGTGTCTTTAGAGTCAGACAGACTTGACTCATGACTCTACTGACTGTGTGACCTTGGAGGAAAGTCTTCTCTGACCTCAGTTTTCTCATCTATAAAGTGGAGCCCATAAATCCTCTTTTACTTCGTTGAGGATGCAAAAGTACATTTATAGAGCCTAAGTCACAATGCTGTCTATGTAGGTTCATATTTCAATAATACCATGGCTAACTCTGAGCCTTGTTGTCTGAAAGACCAGATCAGAAACCTCTGTCCCAATACTTCCCCATCAGGTGACATGACCTGATAGTTGCCCCACTAGATATTTCCAAATGATATCTAAAAACTGCTGGGTTGGCCCAGAGCTATGCTGTATCGGAGGTTCTCTGGCATTAGGGGAGGAAAGCTGATGCAGCTTCTTTGCCAGGAGAATCACAGCAAAGTACTAGAAGACCTTGCTGAGGAATCCAGGCCAGTTCTGCCCAGGCAAGGACCACCCATGTTGGGCTGCTCAGAGGGGACAGTTAGCCCTAATAAATACAGAAACTGTTAAATTTTTCCAAAAGACAATTTAGGTCTACTAATGTGGGTTCATTCAACATTTAATTCTTAAATTAATTGTTCTGCCTTTAAACCACAAGATGATTTTCTTTTCATTTCTTTGGAATAACATTTTAGTTTATATTTAAAAATTGGAAACACTTTAAATATCCAACATCAAAGAAAGGGATAATTATATCTATTCAATTTAATTATATAATGTCATTGTAAGGGTTGCTATCAAGGCAATATGGTAAATATTAGTAATACATAATTATGCTTTCTATGTGCTAGACATGCTCCTAAGAGCTAAAGGTGAGTACTTCCTTTAATCCTAAGAACCCCATGAAGTAAGTACCATTATGTCTTAGTCTGTTTGGGCTGCTATAACCAAGTACCATAGATTGAGTGGCTTAAAAAGAACAGAAATTTATTTCTCCCAGTTTGGATATCTAGGAAATCCAAGATTGAGGTACAGAGTGTCTGGTGAGGGCCCTTCTTTGTAGATGGTAGTCTTTTCACTGTGTCTTCACATGGTAGAAAAGGCAAGGGATAGGAAGGGCAGCAGAATAGAATAGACATTATGATCGATGTATGTCCATTCCATGTATGTATTATATGTCAAAATACATTCTGCTGTCATGTATGACTAAAAAAATAAAAATAATCGTATGGTAAAAAAAGAAAAGGCAAGGGAGCTCCCTGGGGTCTCTTTTATAGGGACACTCATCCTATAGGGCTGAGGATGTGGCTTGGTGATAGAGCACACACCTGGCATGTGTAAGGCCCTGGGTTCAATCCCCAATACTGCCAAAATTAATAACAACAATAATAATGATGACACTAGTCCCATTCACAGGGGCTGTGCCCTCATGACCTGATCCTCTCCCAAAGACCTACAAATGCCATCACATGTAGGAGGTTTAGGGTTTCAATGAATGAATTTTAGGGGAACACCAATAATCATTCTCTAGCATATTATTATCTGCATCTTACAGATAAGGAAACCAGGATACAGAGAAGTTAAGTAATTGCCCAAGGTCACTTAACAAGTAAAAGAGCCACAAATTAAACAGGGTGGCTGGCTTCAGCTGGCAACCTCAACTATAAAGGGAAAAGGCTTATGGTATAATGTTAGGAAGAAAAAAGAGAAGATAAAAATTATAGCTGTAATACTGTATTAGAATGTTGACTGACACTTTTTCGATTGTCACAGGACTGCAGCTAAGGTCTGGGGATCTAAAGAGAGCTATTAGTTGGGTACAGTGGTGCACACCTTTTATCCCAGAGACTCAGGAGGCTGAGTCAGAATGATCACAAGTTCAAAGCCAGACTTAGTAATTTATCAAGGTCCTCATCGACTTATTGAGGCCCTCTCTCAAAATAAAAAATAAAAAGGGCTGGGGATATAGCTCAGTAGTAAAGTGCCCCTGGGTTCAATCCTTAGTACCAAGGGCAGGGGCAGGGTGCAAGCTGTCAACCGACCTATGACAGCTGGAGCCATGGAGCTTAATGAAGATCCACAGGGTGGCAGGCCCCTGGAGGCCTTGTTGGCCTTGTCTATGAGCAGATAAACCTTTACCTTGAGGGAAACACAACACTGTAATGGACCCAGTGTGATTCCTCTTCGTACGTGGCACTAGCCCAGTGCTGGATGTAGAGAATGGGTTCGGGAATTGTTGGGCTAAAAGGAGCCTTATGATACGACAGCCACTGTTCTAAGAGTTTTACATTCATAATACATTTATTCCTCCAAGATAGGGCTATCATTTATGCTTGAAAGAAGAGGAAACTGAGCCTTTGAGAAGTTTGTCCAACACCTGCCTAAGTCCAAAGCCCAGGTTCTTCTCTGTACTCTGCAGTCCATTAATGTGGCCTCTATGCATTGCACATGAGCACATACTGAAAGGCTGAACAGACACACATCAAATTTAATGCTCCCATAGAGCAACCTTTAAGAAACGGGAAGTTCAGAGAGGAAGAAAGTACAATAATATGCTAGATGTTGTTTATAAAAACAGCTTCTCCCAGATTGCAATAAAACACAGAGACATTCACTTTCTGGTTCCATTGAAATAGCAATGCTGACATGGTCATCCTGCCAGAGCCTATCAGATGTGGCTAAATGCAAAAGTTTGGCATCCTCTGCAGACAACTATAGGATTACTGGGGCCTCTATTAATCACGTCTGTCCAGCCAAGAAGACTGATAGACAAATCATAGAAAGGGAAATACAAATGACTAAGAAACATGAAATTTTATTCAGCTAAAGTAATCAAAGAATTGAAAATCAAGACAATTAGTTGCTATTTTTTGAACCTATCGATTCTCATGAAATCAGAAGTTTTAAAAACTTGTAATACTTGCTACTGGCCAGGATTTGTCTCTCACTATTGATAGGAATTTAAATGTTGATAGAATATAACTTTTCCAGGAAGCCTTAAAATTGTTCATACTCCTCTCCCACCCCCAGTGCTGGAAATTGAACTCCAGAGCCTCACACATGCTCTACCACTGAGACACATCCCCAGTCCCTTACTCCTCTTTGATTCATCATTTCTACTTTTAAGAATCTGTCCAAGGGAAATAATCAGATGTACATATTTATATACAAAAGATGTACATATTTATATATAAAAAATGTTATATGCATATTGTCAGTGTTATAATAATAATAATTAGAAAAACCTAAACAATTAATAATAGGGGATTGGTTAAGTACTTTGTGCTTTGTGATGTTTTATGTTGGGATATTGTACATTTCTAAAGCATATTCATGAAGGAAATTCTGGCAATATGAAATTACTAAAACATTGTTTCTATGACTATTTATACAATGATCCTAATTATGTAAAATATGATGATATACAATAAAAAACAAAACAAAATACACCAAAACGTTAAATTCTTTATTTCAGAATGATTGCATTATGGGTATTTTACATTTTTCTCCTTCATATTTGCCCTCATTTTCCAAATTTTTTTTTACAATGAGTACACAGTACTCTCAGATTTAGTAATAACCAACAATAGGACTCATTTGAATCTCAGGATATGTCAGCCACCACATCCTTGATCTACCCCCTGGCATCTCTTAAGATGAGAAGAAAGACCCAAGCTGCAAACCCACATTAATTGCAAGCACCATCTCCAAGTGAGAAAACTAAATATTGAAATCCTGCTTCAAAGTCTCCCTGATGCTAAAATAAGACCAGAAAAGCATTTGCTGCAGTTCTTGGAGATCTAATGGAGGACGTCATTCACAGTGGGCACCAAGTCAAACCCTGGCCCTTCATCAGAGTTGGCTGTAAAGCAAAGAATGTGAACCATTTGGGGGAGGAATGAGGCTGAAGGTTCACAAATAACTCATTCTCTTAGGTTTCTATCATTGTAATAAAAGGGATTACTAACAGGTGCACAGCAAACAGAGCTCTTGAGCTTTGTAACAAAGTGGAGAGAAGGTAGTAGTAATAGCAGCAGTAGTGATAGAAACAGTAACAACAAGCAATTAATAATGTATCAGGCATCAACTTGAAACACTTTACATACATGGTCTCCTCTAATGTTATACTGTGAACTAGAAGAAGAAATTACCTCTAATTTATAAGCAAGTATATTATCACTCAAAGTAGTCAAATAACTTGCCCATAGTTACTAAGCTAATAAGTAGAACTTTAGACCTCAAGTGCTTTCCATAGCTGCTAACTGCACTTCCTCCATTTTAATTATTTTTTTATCACTATTTTTAATTAGCAGAGACAATAATTTAGCAGTAAAGCATGCTGGGCTCAATCCTGATCATCCTAGTTGTATAACCTTGGACAAGTAACTTCAACTCTGTGTTTCAATTTCTTCCTCTGTAGAAATGTGGATCCTCATATTTACCTCACAGAGTTCAAGGTCAAATAAAACAATGTATGTAAACCATTGAGCCAAAGTCTGCCCCACTGAAAACACTCAAAAAACACTGGTACATATCTGATTTTCCTACATGTCTTTCCACATAATGGGTCAAGGCCAGGAGAGTACAGTGTCCTTGGGGTTCCATGCTCAGAACTTCTAGACTCTCAGAAGAGTCATACTTCCCTCCTTTCATACCCTCAGTGCTTCCCCACCCCCATCCCAAGAGCCTCCCTTGGAGCACATGCTTGTCAGAGGGCAGCAACAGGACTGAGAGAGTGCTTGGTAGGAGTGGACACTTGACCCCGCTTTCTACCCGAAGTGCCCTGAGAAGCAGGCCTTAGGGACTACTAAGCCCTTTGTTGGAAATATGTTAAGGTAGCCATGTCAATTTCATACTGGCTTCTGAGGGCTGAATGGTAAGGAAACCAAATTTTAGGGGAGTAAGTTTCCCCAAAAAAGACCAAAGAGCAACTATAGGGATGGCATGGGGACACAAGCATCAGCCCCTACAATTGCATTCAGAACCACAGAAGGAAAAGACCCTCACAAGATCTCACACTGAAAACTAGCAACAGAACCAGGATCAGACCCTAACCCTCTGAATACAAGCCACCATCATACCCAGATCCTTCCTTCCGTAAGAGGCAGCTAAGGGCCAGTGAGAGGTCTCCAGCCTACCAGCTGGACACCGTGGGCCTTCCCACCCTCTGACTTCTGTTCCTGAGCTTTCTTTATGTCACTGGGCATCCCCTCCAGGAACTTTCCTCCTAGAATCACAGAAATGGTACCCTGCTGCCAGCCTATTATCAATGGTGAAGGCAGTATTTTAAATAATGACAATAATCAAGGTCTGCTCTCAAGCAGCAGTGGGGACCTTGGGAATGACAAAATCTTCCAAATTAGGCCACATTCATGTAAGGAAACTAGAAATGTCTTTCTCATTCCATCAAGCCCAAATTAGAACAAATTCTGAAGAAGGTTGAGATCAAGCCTGTGGGTCTCATTTCCTTTCTCAAACAATCATCGCACTGTTCTTATATTGGGTGTTTGTTGGGTGTGTGCAATGCCTCAAGTGCAGACTGGAATTTGGAACTGGATGTAATCCTTCACCTCACGCTGGCAGCACTAACTCTTTAAGAAGCAGGAGCTTTGGAATCTTACCCATCCAGTCCCACATTGGGGAGCTAGTCTGTGAATTTACCAAGCTGGATTCCCAGCACAGAGTCCATCTCCTTTCTGTTCTGATGGGAAAAGTTCATGATCCTGTGGACCTAGCTGTACCGCGTCCAGCCTATGCTACCTACAGCAAGAATCGACCTCTCTAAACTCCAGTTTTGTCATCTGTAAAATCTGCATCTAATGCCTGCTCTACCTATTATGTTCAAGGAGGATTCATTCATTCATTCAGCAAAAAGGTATTAAGCTCTGACCAAGAGACACTCTAGTAAACAAGACAACAAAGTAAGGGATTTGCACTTACAGTGCTTACAATATAGCGAGATAAACCAATTAATGAATAAATGGGTAAACAATCAAGATATTTATGGATTATGATAAATACTACAAAGGAGATTAAAGGGGTATTATGATGCAGAATAATTGAAAGACATTCCCTCAGCATGGTCAGGGAAAGTCTCTTTGAGGGCTGCAGATGTAGGTCAGAGGTAGAGCACTTACCTAGCATGCGTGAGACTCTGACTTCAATCTCCAGAACTGCAAAATTAAAAAAAAAAAAGAAGAAGAAGAAGAAGAAGAAGAAGAAGAAGAAGAAGAAGAAGAAGAAGAAGAAGAAGAAGAAAAGAAGAAGAAGAAGGAAGAGGAGGAAGAGGAGGAGGAGGAGGAGGAGGAGAAAAAAAGGAGAAGGAAGAGGAGTCAACTCTGCAAAACAAGAAGGAACAGCAAGTGTGAGATTTTGAGGAGGATAAAGAGATGAAATTGAGTGAAGCATGTGAAATGCAGGAGAGAGAGGTACCAGTAAGATACTGCAGGGCTCCACAGCTCCGCAAGAAGACTGGATTCTATTCATAAGAATTGAAGGCAGAGTTTTAGGCAGGGGGATGAGAGAGGATGAGGGCAGCAGGGATGGAAACTCAGAAGCCACAGAGGCGGAGAGGGCCAGCAGTGAGAGGATGGTGGCATAGACTGGCCTGGAGGCAGATTCAGGATCTGTTCTGGAAGTGGGATTGTCCAAACGTGCTATTGGACTGGGTGTGGGGTGAGAGATAGACATCAAGAATGGCTAAGATTTGGGAATCAAAGGGATCACTCACTCACTCACTCATTCATCCATTCAACAAATATCATTAAGCACAAACACCTGCCTGATCTTATGCTTGGCACTGGGGATAAAAATGGGGATGGTGATCACAGCTAAGTCAGGGAGACAGACCAGAAAATAGGCAAATATAATATATTTAAATAAGTACAATAAATGCTAAAGAACATCTAACTCCACTGAAGGGAAAGGGTCAAAGTTGAGCTGAGTCTTGAAGGAGGAAAAGGAATAAGAAGAGCTCTGAAATACAGTAGTAATCTAACAGTAGGAGCTGATATTCATTAAGCTCTGAGCATGTGCTTTCAGAGGCACAAGTAGTTAACCCTCACATAAAAATCCTATGAGGCATATCGTTATTATTACCCCCACTTTATGGATGAGGAAACTGAGGCACAGTTAACCTCTGTTCCATCACTTGTACAAGATCACATATCTTGTTGTGGCAGAGCCACACTGCCTGCCTGTGGGACAGGCACTGCACGTTTGGAGCTGACAGCAAGTATAGAAGATGTAGGGTGTGAGGCAGTGGGATGTGATGAGAGGTAAGAAAATCGACATGGAGGTACCTGAATGTATCTTGCAAATTAGAAAATACTGCCCCCAAACAGATCATCATCATGATTTTAAATAGCTGTCCCCCCTGCCCCGTGAGAAGGGATCATTGGCCTTGGAGGGCAGTGACTTGCTTGTAGCAGGATGGGGACTGCCCAACAGAGGGGATCCTAGGAGAGAATGGGTTGCTGTGATCCTGACCCAGAGCTGCAAAACAGCAGGTATGGGCTCCAGTCCTAGTTCCACCCCTAGGCCGTGGGTATGTCCTTCCCCAGCTTTGTCTTTAGCTTCCCCATCTCTAAGATGCAAGGACAGAAGACTGATGATTCCCAGGGCTTTTCCAACCTTCACATTTTGAACAACTGATGCTGGTGGCCTTCTGCTCCTCTAGACAGAGCAGGGATTGAAAAGGAATGTCTGTTTGGGGCTGTCTACCAAAGCAAAAAGCCACCATGGTTGGAAGTGACACCTTCCAGAAAGCAAAATCCATGCTGGATGGGAAGCCTATGGCCTATGACCCTATGTCCACATGTTCTGGGTCAAATGCTTCCCATTCTTCCAGCTCCTACCTGGACTCTGGTGTCAAAACCCTCGAATCCAGTCCATTGGATCCCCTTCAACCTTGAGGGGAGAGTCTGAGTATCAATAGCATTCTAGACACTGTACTTCCGAGGATGTAGTGGGAAAATTCAGTTGTAGTTGATACCCTTAAGGGGTCCTGTTTTGAGTTTCCTATGAGCCAAAACCTATGGTTTTCTCACGTGCTGCTCCAGGGTCCTCCCTATGTCATAGGTTTTTTTTTTTTTTTAAGTTGTTGATGGACTTTTATTTTATTCATTTATTTATATACAGTGCTGAGAATCAGACTCAGTGCCTCACACATGCAAGGCAAATGCTCTAATCTCTGAGCCACAACCCCAGCCCTTATACCATAGGTTTTGAATCCCCTGTCCCAGAATAAAAGGCATTCATATGGATGCAGCATCGATTTTTCTCCTGTCTTGGAGTCTCTAGGTTCTCATGTCTTGCAGACTCAGGCCTGCAAGAGACCCCTTTTCATCAAAGTCACGCAACCAAAACCCTTCCTGCTGACACAGAACTCTGTAAACCATAAAGACTTCCATTCATTATTAATCCACAAATTATTCCTTCTGTTATTCATTAAAGTCCTAACCTAGTTTGAACAGGAATAGGGCTGCCAGATAAAAATGCAAGATGCCTAGTTAAACTTGAATTTCAGATAAATTATAAATAATTTTAGTATAAGTATGCCCCAAGTATTGCATGGAACATACTTATATTAAAATATCATTCATCATTTATCTGAACTTCAAATATAACTAGATATCCTGTAATTTTATTCACTAAATTTGGCAACCTTAGACAGGATCAGTTTAACCCATTTTGCAGAATTGAAACTCAAAGAGGTAAAATGATTTATCCAAAATCCTTGAGATAAGGGACTATGTCTGGTCCTAAGTATTCAATTTTTTTTTAAACATGAGAAATATATTCCTTTAAAGCCAGTATATCCATGCTGTTAACAGTGATCTAAAAGATATATGTGTCATGAAAAGTCTATTCCTCTAAGAATGTATACCCTGTTTGTGTTTGTGTGTGGGGAGGGAAAGAGGTACAAAGCATTAAAAAGTTAATAAGTTCAGTTTTAATCTCTACTTGCCAAGTTAGAGCGTTGGAGTTAGCTCAGAGAAGATGCTTGTGAAATGTTTCCTCAAGCACTCGGCATTTTGAGCCTCCCACCCCCACATACTGGGGATTGAACTCAGGGACATTCTACCACTGAGCTGCATCCCCACCCCTTTTTTATTTTTGAGACAGGGTCTCACTAAGTTGCTGAGGCTGGCCTCAAAGTTGCAATCCTCCTGCCTCAGTCTCCTGAACCGCTGGATTACAGATGTGTACTATCACATTGGCTTGAGCCTTTCATTCCTACAGGAACCTACAAGGTGAAAGAAAAAGACCTGGTTCAGGTCAGAGATTGGTTGCAGAATACAGGGTTAGGCTTCTCTATTCTCCCTTCAAGTTGTGACAAAGATAAATTAAGATGAGTTTCAGGGGAGAATAATAGACTGAAGCATCATGAAATGACCATGCGGTATCATGAAAAGGCTCCTTGTCATCAATGCTGCCCAAGGATTCACTGCACTATCATCTAGATATGCAAAATCCCCCTCTTGCCCTCCATATTAAGAGACTGGTTCTGGGGAGCTGCTAGACACATCTCTTATGATGGACACCTTTGGACACAAGTGTGTGATCTGTCCACAGCTGTGTCATCTGCCCAGTCAGAGCTGTTAATAGACACTCAAACACTCTGAGAAGCCTTGAGCTACTGATGATGGAGGTCAGAGGTCTTGATTCTGTTCCAGGCTATCAACAAAGAAAGATGAGCTGCTGAAGAATAGAACCTAGGCATGAGCCCTTGCGAAAGGCCTGATTTTTTCATGTTTGAGGTTCACTGATAGAATCCTAGATGTTAAAGTCAGAAGAGACAAAGCAACGAGGTCTAACCCAAATATTCTCAGTCTTCCAGAAGAGAAGGAAAATATATATTTAAGCTCACACAATAACTTGGCAGCAGAACCAGGCCTGGTACTGCTATGAGGCACATTCCTGATGCAGATGATCAACTTTCTGTGCTAAGCAAACAGCAGGTGGGCGGATGTGGTCACCAACCAGTTCTCTGGCATTTGGGTCCCCAAGCTTTAACCTTGGCACACCATTAACAGCTTAATCCAATCCGTCACCCTTTTCTCCCTGGAGGCCCTGCAGTCCACAGAACATGGATTAAAAATGAATGGTTCTGAGCCAAACCCCTGACACAGGAGACAAAATGGCCCATAGAGACCATCTGGTCTAGTTCCCTCAGTGATGCAGAATCACCCATATCTGTGCTGGAGCATCATTCCGGACCACTGACCTCCATGAGCTGGCTGGTGGCAGGCGATGCAGAGGCAGAGAGTGGAGAATGGACCATGGTCACAAAGTGGGGAGCCAGCACAGGAAAGTGGCAACATGACCATTCTGCCTCCTCTGGGCCCCACCCAAAAGTTCTTTTTATATTGAACTAAAGTCTGTCTCTATGAACTTCTTCCCAGTGGGCCCCACTCAGCTCCTGGAGGCCCACAGACCAAGTCTGCTACTTCTGGAGATTTGGGTAGGAGGTGGCCCAAGTCACGCCATAAACGAAGTTGCTAAGTTAGGCAAGAGTCCCCATCTGCACACAGCCCGGGCCCACCCTGCCTGGCTCTCAATCGGGAGAGATATATATGTCTCACTTAGGAGGAGGAAGCAAAGGGAAGAAGAGCGAGGGCAGCGCTGCCTGGAATTCTTGGATGAATTCCTCTGTCTGTAGGTGCTGGAACTGTTCTCCATTCTTCAGAGAGCAGAAAGCCTGTTGCTGTTCTCATGAATGTTATATTCTGGTTAGGGAGATGGACAATATATTATGTAAATATCTGTAAAACAACAATTTCAGGAAAAGACAGAGCTAAGAAGCAAACACAGGCTGATGATAATAGCATAGAAAACCCCACGGAACAGCATGTCACTTTTACCAGAGTGGCCACTTTTACCAGAAGTTCTCTTGGAAAAGGTGCCCAGAATTGAGAAGCCTGTGAGGAGGAGACAGCCTTGGGAAGGTTAAGGAGAGGGAGCAGTGGAGGGGACGCCTCTAGGACAAAAACAAGCTTGGTATATCCTAGGAGGGAGAAAATAGAATGGGTAGAATCCCTCAAAAGAGAGGAAGCAGAAAAGGAGATAGAATCTGAGAGGAGGTCTTGATCTGAGCCACAACCTACTATACTGAACTGAGCTAAAGATTAAATCACGGTGATGCTTCCCCTTTCAGAGTCACAGCAAAGCAGAAACCACAGCATCATTGTGATGATAACTGTGAAGGCCAATCACTGGTATCTGGCTGGGATGGGGTCTCTGGGGCAAATCTACTGGAATCTGCAGCTCAGTTCTCAAACCCAGCAGGAAATGTCCATCCTAAGTCTCTGTCTATACCAGACAACCAGGAGGGCTTGTCTATACCTCCCCACCCAGGTGCACTGTCCTCCTAGACTAGAGAAGGTTTTAGGAGATTTTATGAACTACAGAAGGCCAGGCTCAGAGCTTCACCCACTTCGTGGGCTCCTTCACTTGCTTTCCAGCATCTTCATGATGCTTTGCATCTTCTACCCACAACTAGGTCTATTCTCAGAGTCAGCTTTAGTAAAACACTTCACCTGGGATATAAATGGTACTGTGCCCTCTCCCAGAAGTCCCATATTTTATCAAGTGTCAAAGTTCTGAGTCAAAGGAATGCATCTAAAATTGCATAATATCTCTGTCATCCAGGTGGGGGAAGTACCTGTTGAGTCAGCAGATTGAAGCAGAGCCTGCCTGGCTGGTACAGAGCTCCCTCCAGCAGGCCACGCTGCCTAGTTCAGGTAAACATTTATTACACACACCGCAGCCCCCCCCCCCACAACCCCCCGCCCAGCCCCATCATAGGCATTGGACTCTTGGGAATTCATTCGAGATTCTAGAACTTGCCCAGCTCTGGATTAACTGCAACTGCACAATTCCTGCAAAGGCAGCTGAGGCCGGGGTGGGGCAGCCCTGCATAAACAGACAATCAGAGGATTGGGATATCAGTGGAGAATATTCCCATAGAAAAAAAGTCCAGCCCCTTCCAGCAAATGCTGCCTGGCTCAGCAAAGAGCGCCTTGTCATCTCGCTGGCACTGTTTCTGTGTTCCTTTCCTATTTCAGACCAGAAGTGAATACATGGACAATCTCTGTGAGTTGGTTTTATCTTTTTTCAGGATGACTTAACCTTAAGTAACAGGAACAGGAAAACCTATTCCTGTCCTTTGGCTCCTGAGTCCACTTCTGGCAATTTGTCCTAAGGAAATATTTCCAAAGATTATTTTAAAACCGTGTTTTTAAAAGGGTTAATAATATCTATAGTAGCACGAAGTGGGAACTATCTAGGTTCCAAATGACAGGTGGATGAATAAACTCTGGCCTATCTGTTTGAAGGAATAATATGACAAGCTTTAAAATGGCAAATATAAGCTGGGTATAGTGATGCATGCCTCTAATCCCAGCAAATAGGGAGGCTGAGATAGGAAGATTGCAAGTTTGAGGCCAGCCTCAGCAATTTAGCAAGGCTATAAGCAACTTACCAAGACCCTATCTCAAAATAAAAAAAAACAAAAGGAGTGGGGATGTGGCTCAGTAATTAAGCACCCCTAGGTTCAATACCCAGTAGCAAACAATAAAAATAAATAAAATAAAATGGCAAATATGAGGCTCACTGAGGTGTGGAAAAGCATATACAAAAGATATATGAGGAAAATGTTAGAAATCAAAACTGCACAATACCAATCTATTTCTTTCCCAGAGGCCTGCAGATGAAAACTGATGGAGTTCAACAGATAATTCAATGAAATTTAAATAAAGCCATGTCTTTTTTTTTTTTTCTTGGTAGGTATTTCTGTCTTAAACAATGTAGATAAAATAATCCTTATGAAAATGCTAATTCATATATTGTTCAAAGTAAAATTATTATTCTTTTTCTTTTCTTCAAATAATAATCAATACTGTTAATAACTGCTAATTAATTGTTCAACTCATGGTAGGTGGTCGGGATACAGAAATAATTGTTTGCTGCCTGTGATCTAGGAAAAGTGGAGTCTCCTCTTAACCCAGCCTCTACCTTCCCAGTGTTAACTAGGAACAGCATATGCTCACATCAAAGGATGGAAACTACTACTTCAGTCAGGATGTGTCCTAGACTACCCATCAGGCCCAAGGACCTGTCCTTGTAGAAAACTGTTCTATTCCCCTAAATAATAGCTGCAAACAAAAATCTACTATAGTAACAAAAAAAAATCTACTCTGGTAGTTTAATGATAACAATTATTATTGCCATTAGTGTTGTATGCAGGTACTGTGCTAGGCTCACTGGTAAGGATTTTTATAGGTATTATCTCCTTTTATCCATGACCTTGAAAAGGAGGCAACATCCCCTGTGAAGGATTAAGTAATTGAGGCTAAGAAAGTCTGAGGAACTTGTCCCAATGCCACAGATATAGTCAGTGGGAGATAGGGTTTTCAAAGCAAGAGCTGACAACCAAGCTTGATGTCTCAACTACCTTGCTGCTGTTTCTACGACAGAGATCCTGCTGGAATCCAACAATCTGGCAATTGAGGCCTCGACTTCAAGGGTCCCTGCTGGGCTTAATATTTCAGGGAAATATCCAGAGAGCTGGTTAGAGTGGGTTGTTGACATTCTCCAGCACAGCCACGAAATTGGCTTTCCCAGCAGTCACACCAATAGGCAGCCAAGGCAGCTCGAAAGCAGACGTGCTCTTGGGGCCTCAGGAAACATCTGCAAGTCCTCCAGGAGGCACAACCTGCCCTTTATCACCACTCTAGGACAGATAGCAGGTCTGTTCCCTCTCCAGGGTAAGGACAAACACACTGCTTGTACTTTCCAGGCTGTGCCAGTTATTAATGCCAGTTATTAATGCCTCTTATTCTTATTAAACTTTTATGACTGGCCACTTGGGAGCAGGCCCCACACTGGGCAGTGGGGTGGCAGTCCTGAAGTCAGAGCCACCACCTGCCTCCTAGGGCTTACAGGGCAACAGTGAAGAAAGAGACAAGTAGCATTTGCAATTTGAAGTGATTGGTGCAAGAAAAGGATGTGGTGCAAGGGGAAAATATGAACTTTGGAGTCAGAAAGACCTGTTGCTTCATGTCCTGGTTGTATGACTCTGGGCAAGTTTCTTAACTTGTCCAGGTTCTTTCTCAATCTGTAAGAAGTGTAAGTAATTATACGTATACTTTTATTGCATAATTACCATGAGAATTTAAAGGAATAAGTACAGTTAAAAAACAGTGATCAGGGGGCTGGGGATGTGGCTCAAGGGGTAGTGCGCTTGCCTGGCATGCGTGTGGCCCGGGTTCGATCCTCAGCACCACATACCAACAAAGATGTTGTGTCTGCCGAGAACTAAAAAATAAATATTAAAAATTCTCTCTCTCTCTCTCCTTTCTCACTCTCTCTTTAAAAAAAAAAAAAACAGTGATCAGTAGAGGGAGCTCACTAAATGATAACTACTTGTGTTAACATGACTAGTATTATTTTAAAGGCTCCAGTCAGGCATCTATAAATGGTGTTGTTAAGGAGAAACAACAAAAGGGACATATGAGCTGGGTTTTGAGGACAACATAGGAGTTGGTTGAGTGGCTGGTAGACAGGGTCTTCTGTCAGAAAAAAAACATCAAGGGCAGCTTCATGAAGGAGAATGGAATGTTCAGGCCACAGGAGTGGACCACTTAAGGAACTACTGAAACCTTCCCATCAAGTTACAAGTGCCTGGCCTAGGACAAGAGGACTCTCTGAAGTCCACTTTATACTGTCCTCAAATAAAGGACCACAAATGACCTCTCAGTGTAAATTCATAAGCCAGCATCTTTGTTAGCTGTGCTCCTGAAGAAAAGTAGTCTCCATGTCCCAGGCCTGACAGTTCACAGGTGCAAACACAGCTGGGAGCTAGATCCACGTGGCTCAAGCCTCAGACTCACCTCCTCTGGATAGGCCTGGGGTTGGTTCCTGTCTTGGCTGGGTAACCTTGATAAGTCACTAGTTTCTCTTATCTCTGTTTTATTATCTGAAAAATGGGAATAATAACAAATCATCTAGAAATCTGTGTGCATTCTCAGCACCTGGTCCATGACAGGTGCTCGATAGTCTCAGAGGAAGTAGCCACTTTCCTGCCTGAACTCACTGCAGAATGAGGGCAGGTCTGACCTATTCCTGGAAAAGCCCAGTCTCCACCATTAAAGGGAGGAAAAAACAAACAAACAAAATTCTCACAAAAATGGCATATTATAGATTGAATTCTGCATTTAGCTTTTTCAATGAAAATAAATCACATCAATATAGTTCTTCAGTCTTTTAAATTGAGATATAATTCCCATATCACGAAATTCTTCTTTTTAAAGTGTATAATTCAGTGGATTTTTAGTGTATTCATAAGATTGTGCAACCATTACTACTATCAAATTCTAGAATAATTTCATCATCCCAAAAGAAACTACACCCATTAGCAATCATTTCCCAGCCCCATATTGTCTCATCCCCCACCCCCTAAATACTGAAAATATTCTGGCTCTCTGGATTTGCCTACTCTAGACATTACACAAAAAATGGAATCACATTATATGTGGCCTTTTGTGTCTAACTTCTTTCACTTATGCTAAGGTTTCCAAGGTTCATTCATGTTGTAACACATACCAGAATCTCATTCTTTTTATGGCTAAATAATATCCCATTATGTAGATCTTTAAACCATACTTTGTTTATTCATTCATCAGCTGAGTTGATGGACAATGTGGATTGTTTCTATCTTTTAGCTATTGTGAATAATCCGATTTCTTTTAATGGTTGCACAGTAGTGCAATGATTAAATGTAGCACAGTTTACTTAAGTATTTGCTGTTGAAGGATGATTCTGGTTTCGCATTTTTTTGAAAATGCAAAAAACATTGCCACAACAATTGTTTAGATTTCCATAAGAGGTAGTTGAAACTTACCCATTTCCTGAGGAAATTTTCCAATGGAGGCAAAAAGTTACAGACAAAAATAGTAATTACAGCAATTTCCACAGTAACACAAATTGGGAGCTAAAGAGTCCACAATAAGGGCTGGGGTTGTGGCTCAGTGGTGGAGCACTTGCCTGCTATGTGTGAGGCACTGGATTCAATCCTCAGCACCATATATGAAAACATAAAACAAAAGTATTATGTCCATCTACAACTAAAAATATTTTTATTAAAAAAAGAGCCAACAATAAGCTACTCTTTAAATAAATTCTATTGTTTGATGAAATAATGTACAGTTGCTAAAAATGGTTATGGTTATTATGAAGACAATATAGCAGCAAGTAAATTGCTAATGAAAACACACACACACACACACACACACACACACACACACAAATGCAAAAGAGCCTCTCTTGGGGCTGGGGTTGTGGCTCAGCAGTAGAGCGCTCAACTAGCACATGTGAGGCCCTGGGTTTGATCCTCAGCACCACGTAAAAAATAAATAAATAAAATAAAGGTATTGTGTCCAATTACAACTAAAAAATAAATATTAAAAAGTGGGGGGGGCCTCCCTTACCTATGCTGGGTCTAACAGTGAGAAATGGAGCTGGGAAGCACATCCTCACCTGCTGGCCTTCAGGGGCCTGTTCCTGTCACATCACCATGATGAAGAGAAGCCAGGCTTCCTCACTAAGGAGCAAGTTGGGGACCACTGCCACCTTATACCTACTAAGGATACCAGAAGAGGGCTTGCTCAGAGAACGAAGGAGGTCTCTCCTCCTAAGGGACAAAGGGGAGATAACGTCCCTAGATTTTGGAGTTCCCTACCCTTTAGGGCCTCAGAGAGGGATCCCAGAGAGACTGGTTTGACAATGATGAGAATCATGGACCCAGGTTATCTTGATGGCTGTGGAAACGGTTTTTCATTAAGGTAATGGATGATCTGTTATGATGGGTACCTCTGAATTTCCTATGTACTGTGCTGGATCCCTTGCAAATATTCAGTATCTAGGACAAAGGCTGACTCCTCAGAGTGCTACTTGACACTGTACTTTTCAGAGGAGAGACTGCAAAGATATTCAACCACAGGAATTGTGAGCACATGCAACCTAACCAATCGCGTGAACCAATTTCTAAAAAACGTATGCCTCCTACTGCCATAGTAACATATACTACAATCATTGCCACTGAGAGTACACAATGAAAAGAGGACACAATGTAGCAATGTTCCAGGACTGTACAGAACACTCCAATGATGAAAATATGCTTTCAAAATGTGTACAATGCGTCAAAATGTATTCTACTGTCATGTACAACTAATTAGAACAAATCAAGAAAATAAAAAAAATATATTAATAGGAGAGCACTGAGGATGGAGCTCAAAACAGAGCATTTGCCTAGCATGAAAAAGGCATGGGTTTCAATTCCTAGTACCTCAAAACAAAACATATATATATATACATGTATATATATATATGAAAGTCAATCCCAAACAGCATTTGGCTTGGCAGCTTACTTTCTATTTATGGTTGTGATTTCTGTGTTGCACTTTTGCATTTTGGATCAATTGTAACAAGTTACATTTCTTTCCAAACCTTATAAACAAAAATACTAATAATTTTTGTTAAGAAGTCTATATGAAAGAATATAAAAGACAGCATTCTGTAAAGTACACAATGACTTCCATGTGCTCTGCCACCAGCCTCCAATCAGCTCCACAAACCATTAAGTGGTGCCACCAAGATGTCCCCGGTGTTGGGAGAAGTATGTATTAGTTAGGGTCATTGGAAGAGAGAGACCCTAAAAACTACTGGCCCAAATATGATCAAAATCTATTTCTCTCTCTTCCCAAACTGAACAGCCAGGCCAGGTTGGTGAAGTGACACCGCTATTAACTGTTTCCCTGTTGCTCTGCTATACCTTAGGGGTCATCATTTGCTAAACCAAAGCTAGGTTGCTACTCTTTGGGAAATAGAAAGAACCAAATGCAAAACAAATCATCTATCTTTAAGCCTCCATACTTATCACTACACCCATTTAAAATATATATATATATATATATATATAAAAACCACTTGCTTCCTGGCAGCTTAGTCAGTGTTGAGGTGGACACAAAACAAAGTGTCTACAAGTCCTGAGAAGACACTTGTATAAAAATAACACACATGTGTACACGTGTATACATGCCACACACACCAAACTTCTTATACTATCAGTAATGTACAACCAGTATTGATAATGAAATATCCACTGGGAGAATACCCATATGGATAGAGGCAGGATTTGAGCACTTCATTTACTCTTTCAAAAAATATTTGTTAGACGGGCTGGGGTTGTAGTTCAGTGGCAGACCGTGTGGCTCAGTGGTAGAGTGCTTGCTTTGCATATGTGAGGCACTGGGTTTGATCTTCAACACCACATAAAAATAAACCAAATAAAGATATTGTGTCCATGTATAACTAAAAAAATATGAAAAAAAAAATATATTTGTTAGAGCCAGATGTGACGGCACATGCTTGTAATCCCAGCAACTTGGGAGGCTAAGGCAGGAAGATCACAAGTTCAAAGCCAGTCTCAACAAATCAATGAGGCCCTAAGAAACTCAGTGAGACTCTGTCTCTAATAAAATATAAAAAGGGTTGTGGATGTGACTTTGTGGTTAAGTGCCCCTGGGTTCAATCCCTGGTACCAAAATTATATATAATTTGTTGAGCACCTAATATACCTCATTTTTTAAACACTAGATCTTGGAAACCAGTGGTGAAGCTATGCTTCTTGTTCTTATGGTGTTTAAGTTTCTAAATTCTTTTAATGTTTGTTGAACATCTACTACACATTTTCAAAGAACCTTTGTCTATTATACAACATTAACCACCCACTTCCTGAGTTACAGTCTGTTAAGCACTGTAACTATTTCTAATCTCAACAACCCTATGAGGTAGATATCATTAACCCTATTTAACAAATGAGAGAACTGAGAATCACAGATATTAAGTGGATGTCCCAAGGTTACAGACAGAAAGAGGCAGAGCTCTGTTCTGACACGTCTCACCACCTGAACATAGATTCCTGTTCCAGTGCTGTAGCTTCACCCTGCAGCATCCACTAAGGCCTAGGACTCAATGGATCTGTTTAGATGGAGCCCAGGAATATAACTCATACCCTATGCTAAATGGCAGGACCCACTGCCATAACCCTACAGTTCCACCTCTAAGAACATTCCAGGCCCCAGGGTAGACACACCAAGCCTCAGGTTCCTCTAGGGGGCAGCACAAGCCAATATTTCTAAAGAACCTGAACAAGGTCAAAGAGTAGTATCACTGATGACCTTCATTCATTTACTGAACCAACAGTGAGGGCTTGCCAGGCGCTAAGTACTGGGCTGGACACTGGTGGATGATTCCTGTAACTTTTCTGCTACTTACAAACTAGGAAAGCTGCTTTATAGCAATGTGGTAGATTGAAAAGCTGGGCCATAATATTTTACAGCTTCTCCTATTAAAAGGTAGAAATCTGTTTAACCCACCCCTTGATTCTGGAATGTTGTCTTGGCTTGCTTTGACCCAGAGGACATGATAGAAGAGATTATCTAGAGTTCCAGATACTTGACTGCAAGGCCCTGCTATGTCTACATTTGTTATCTTGGAAGGTGCCTGTCACTGAGTAGAGAGCCCAGGTTGAAAAACCAAGGGGTGCTGGAGATATAGCTCAGTTGGTAGAGTGCTTGCCTTGCATGCACAAGGCCCTGGGTTCAATCCCCAGCACCACATACACACACAAATAAATTGGCAAAACTTACTGTATGTTAATTGTACCTCAATAAAATTGACACAAAAAGTGTTGTACATGAATATACATCTAAAAAGAAAGAAAAAACAGAGGTACCCTGTGGTTCCCATAAAAGCCCTGGATATGTGGATGAGAAATTCAAATAAGCACGCTTTAAAAAAAAGCACACATTCACATGTTAAAGAAATGTCCATTAGCCAGATGTGATGGCACACACCACACATTTGTAATTCTAGCTACTCAGGAGGCCAAGGCAGGAAAATCACAAATTCAAGGTAAGCCTGAGTAACTTAATGAGATCCTGTCTCAAAATAAAATGGAAACAGAATGGGGATGTAGCTCAGTGGTAGAGTGCCCTAGGCTCAAAAAAAAAAAAAAAAAAAAAAAAAAAAGTAGAATTACCACTCAGAACTAATGTTGTAAAAACATAACACTGATCCAGCATTGTGGCAACATACATCAATTTCTCACTTGGAAAGCTACAGGCTAAACATAAAGCAAAGGTCAGAGTGTTCCTTCCTTCACAAAGAGGAGGTTTCCTGGGCACCAGAAATGTTTTTTTTTTTTTTTTCCCTGAATCGGGCAGTGGATAGACAGATGTTCATTTTGTAGCTATTTGATAAAACTACTTTACTCACTCACCTATCTGTAACATATTTTTTTTTCCTTTGCTTTTATCAACAAATCTACTGGAAACTTGTTCTAGCAAAATACAAAGAAATTTTTGCTACAGCAAAACTGGAAACTACCTAATTATCCACCAAAACAGGAATAGTTAAGCAAACTACAGTACTAAAAGAACATATTGCTAAGTAGTATGTAATTGTAAAAACTTAAAGCACATTTCTGACAGCATACTACAAAACAATGATGTATAGTAATATAAATCTACACATGTGCATTAAGATTAAAAAAGATAGTATTAAAAATTGTAATGATGAAGCAGCTATGGGTAATAGTCCTCATAAGTTTTTATTAGATTACCACAAAGAGAAGAGAGAACATGTGGTTAAAACATAAAGGACAAGAACATCCCACTGGCAAGGACTATTCATGTTTAATCACAGCATGAGAAAATACTCTGTCCAACTACACACAGTATGCTTTGGACATTGATTGGATGAGGCAGAACAAGGAAGTCTGGAAGAACAGGAGTCGTGTGGAATTGGTCTGTGGAATTGGTCTTTCATTTTGCTTGTGACATTTTATTCTGAATTTCCAATGTCTTGAGAATCCCATAAATTTAGTTCACATTTATCACTTAAAATTATTATTAAACTATCAACAACTTATTGGGCATTATAGAGTCCCTACTATCAATCTTAAAATGTTTTTGGACACACAGCATATTCACCTAAATTTTGAAACCTTTACGGATCAAGAGTGAACAGTTCAGTTTGTCAAGTATAAAAGGTACCATAAGATTCATTGCCAAATGAACTGCACAACTAATTACCCTAGACAATAATGTTTGGTCAGGTGGTCAGCAGATACTTTGAAGACAGTGAGAGCCAATGGGACTCTAAGACCTGGGCCTAGGACTGGTGGGAAGTAACATGGAGAACTTCCCAGTAGGAAGGGGAGAATAAGGTCCAAAGCACAAGAGCAAGGAAATCCAGAGAGCAAGTACTGTTTTTTCAGGAAGAGATTAGCTGGGCTCCCATTAAGATAGATTAAGGAATCTAGACATGTCCTGCTGGTAATCACAGCCCTGTGCTCAGAGGAATGCTTGGGGAGGACCTTGCAAGCAGATCATAAGGCAACTTCAAAGGTGCACACGGGTAGTGAAGGGGAAGGCAGCCATCTAGGTTTCAAGAGACTTACTGTGGGGAAGAAATAGAAAAGAAAAGAAGGCAGGAAAACTCCAGGTCTGTGGAAACTGAAATTCAGGACTTCAAAATCACTACCCCATTACTCCTCTAGACAATTACTTTCCCATGCCTTAGCTTTCTTATCAACAGAACAGAAATAACAATCTGTCCTATAATGAAGCTGTTGGAGATCAAAGGTTCAGAACCATGCTAAGCAAATGACAGGGAGCCCTATATATTAAGAATAAACCCACCTTAGAACATGCTGGGTAGAAGAGGGCAAAAGGAGAAAAGCTCAAGGTCTAAAACCTGCAAAATGGTAGTTTTCCCTCCATTTGCATCAATTTGTGAAGGGTGCCAAAATTCCTCCTTGAAATTTTGCTTTTAAATTTACTCTTTTTCCCTCTTGGATCTCCTTGAGAAACTGCTATATTGTTGAGCTTATTATACTCTACAACATGCAGGAAAAAGGAGAACAGAGTCTCTTTAGGTCACAGGATGCACATTTTAAACTTTTTTTTTTTTTTTTTTTTGCCTTTTGGGGATGGTCAAACTCACAGCCTCTCTCACAATAGCCAAGTATTCTACAACTAAGCCCAAACACACTCACTGTGAACTAGTGGAAGGGGGGGTGGGGGTGGAGTCCAAATTGGTTGGAAAAAAACAAAACAAGAAAAAGTCTTAACTACAGAACAAGTGTGTAAGGAAATGCAGCTTTATTACTTTCAAGTACAAACAATAACTTGGGCTTGGATAACCAAATGGTGCCTAATTGAGGAAATCTGCTTTCACGTATAGATATAAATGATTTATAGTTAGCACAATCACTCATAGGTAAAAGAATGATTCTATGATGCATGAAAATAACTTCTCATCTTGTAGAAACATCTTATTTCACAAATCACTCCACTATTTGCTTAAGCAATCTCTTCTTACCCCCACCCCACACAGTTCAAATATAAACTTCACTTCATTCCCTCTAGATCACAACATACATCAGAAATTAGTGAGATGCAAGTTGCTCTAAGTGTTGGATTGTGAGCACTCTCATCAAGAGTACTGCATCTCAATTAGTGAAATACATCTGTCTGTTCACTATGTGAGTATAAGGACACCAAAACATTTGTCTTCTGAATTAATAATTTCCTGGGCTTGAATATGAAAAAAGATTTTTATTTGGACATATTCATGAGTAAAAGTAGCTGGAATCCATATGCTGCAATAATTAAGTTTATGCTGGCCAGGGCTGAAATACTAACAAAGCAACTGAACGGCTCTGGGGAAGACTGGAAACACACTGAAACCACTTGACAGCAAAACACCTTTTTGCACTGGGCATGATCATTTAGCCTGGTGAGGCTGATGGGAGTGGTGCAAAGACTATCCAGAAATGCACTAAAGTATTTATTCTGGAAAGATTTCACTCTCCTAGTACAAGCACGGGGAACCTCTGTTCAGAGACACTGCCAAAGATGGCCAGTAAGCATTTTTTCAAGGTTAACCTATTCTTCTCATCAGACACTCTGTGACTGTGTAATTCTCAAGAGTGTCTCAATTGTCCCAATCATCTTGGCGAAAGCACCAGCAGAAACAGGTAGTGAAGCTGTGTCAAGGGGATAGACCTAAAGAGCTTCTCTCCTACCCTTACAACTCTGTGTCCCTAAAGGCAAAGAGATCAGTGTGCCCTACCCAAGACTGCATCTGTGAGTAGCAATCAGATTCTCTCACTTTCCTGCAGAAAAAGGCAAGTGGCTCATACACCAAGGCCTAGAGGAAGAGGCACAGAAAGCTGTAAGAGTGATGGTGGGAAGATTCATCCCAGGCTTCCAAAGACCCAGGACACACAATCACACCTTCAGTGAGTCAGCTGGCTTTGGGCTAAAGCAATACCGGCCATCCAGGCTCCACCATCCTTAGCTGCTTCTGTAAGGTCAAAATGCCTAACCTAAATGATATAATTTCTTCACGTGTAAAATAATACTGTTTCCAAAAGTATTTTCTTTCCTCCTTATTTTACAAATGCATACTAGTAATCAACCTCCTGTTAGCAATACCAGAATGAAAATATAATCTTCAAACTTTACCAATCATTTCAATTGCCAGAATGGAAGAATTTTCAAACTATGAAAAATTAAGTCCAATCCTCAGATTTCAATAGTAATGCTCCCCATGTCTCATTTTTGAAAACCTATCCAAATACATGTATCTTCCTTTGGAACTTTCTCAACCTCCAGTCCTTCCACTGGAGGGTCTTTCTTCCTATTTCTCTAATAGGTCTAAAGGGTTAGGTTAGGGTCATATTTTACAATACTTATCACTTCAAATAATAGAGTCAGAGGAAACTACCTTTCAGTGAAGTGGGAACAAAGTCTACTAACCACCTCACACCCACTCAGCTCTGCAGCATTCTGTCCTCCTTTGGAGACTGAAGTTGCTGTACCCTCTATGAACCTGAGAGAAGAGATGCCCCTTGCTTCTGCCATGCCAGTGTCACCCAAGAAATTCAATCATCATAAAAAAAGGATGGGGCTATCTGCTCATAACTTTTTTTAATTTTTTTTAATTTTTTTAATTTTTCAGAAATTAAAATATTCACAGATGAGGCCAAGGTCATTTCCTTGCCCGTAGGCTAAAAAAGCAGAAGTTACTATGTGCAAAAGACAACTCCCAACTCAAAGAAAGGAGACTAAGGAAGTACAGCTTAGCTTTAGTTATTCCCTGCCTGTTCCTTTCTCTAACTATGCCTTGCTTTATTTTGTAAAAAGGATGAGTTACCTTCCATTTTCTTTTCTTTTTTCTTTCTTTTTTTTTTTTTTTTTTTTTTTGAGACAGGGTCTCATTAAGTTGCCCAGGTTAGCCTTAAATTTGTGAACCTCCTACCTCAGCTTCCCAGGTCCCCGAGATTATTGGCATCCACCACTATGCCCAGTTTACCATTCACTTTTTACAAAAGCTGGCAATCATATGCATAGATTCAGCATCTATAAAGCAATTAAGTAAAATGTTCAAGTGAAAGAAAGGCCTGTGCGGGGAAGTTGGACTTCAACTACTGCTGTCAAAATTGAGCAGTGCCACCTTGACAATAACTTCCATTCCACTAAAGACTGAAAAGGGACACAGAATGAAGTTTCACACCAGTCATTTTTAATAAAACTTTTCTCACAAATGAAGCTATTGGATGAATCTGAAAATGAGGTGGAGGGTAGGGATGGTCATTAGACCAGTAATCTCAATTATTTATTCAGGCTGGTTGGAAATGAAAAAATGATTCACCCTTATTGTCCAAAGTCTCCATGGGTTTCTGCAAAAGATTCCAGCTACAATTCTGGTTCCATTTCTAGGACAAAGCAGAATTCGTACACAGAACTCAAATGTGACATGGATTAAACATGGATATTACTCTTTTGCCTAATCCCCTTGGTGTTTCAACATGGTCACTGACACTAAACCAGTCCTTGAAATCAACTATGAGTCTTTACTAACTACACAACATTCTGAAGTCCACTGTCTTGATCTATGCTAATGCAGACTGCGAAAGAAATGGGTTCCCAATCTATATATTTGCATTCTCAGATCTGCCAGCAACCCTTTTCTCCAGCTGACAAATGATATGCTCTATGTGGGAGGCAGCAAGAAGGAATAAGCCATATTGCTAGGCAGAGGCTTTAAATGAGGTTCCAATTCTTATGTTCATCTTCAAACTATCATCCTGTCAGGTCTGCAAAAGAAATATACCACCCCCTCACTCTCCTAGTAACACAGGGAAACACTTCCACTGCTGCTCCCTCTACTTTCTCTCTAATGTTTATGACAATTATGTTACAACATTTCCACTGATGAACCACAAAATTACCTAAGTTTAGAGAGGGTGGAGAACACATGCTGGCAGCTCATAGACATGTTTTGTTTAGAATACCTTATCTTAAATTATCTTCAATCAGCTGTCAATATTTTAAAAATCAGAGGATTTCTAGATTTGAAATCTAGATTTCTAAATCTAGTTTAAAAAACCCCAGACCTATCAACACTGAGTTTATTTCAGCTAATGACCAAACAGTAAGAGCTGAGTAAGAGCCCTAAGATGTACTCTCCAGACTTCTGCACAATCCTCCCTAGAACATTCTATTCACTTATGTTACCTACAAGACTCCCTCAGGCATTTGAGACTCCCTCAGGTTTTGTTTAATTTAGGACAATTGCTTTACTTTAAAGATGATGAAGGTGTGGAAAGGAAAGTTAATCTGCCTGAGGCCAAAGTTCCAGTTAGAGGCAAAGGAAGAAACCAAGTCAGATTCAGACTTCTTTCCTTCCCAGTTAGAAGATTGCCTCCCTACAGAATCCAGACTCCAATCATCATCAAATCCACCAATTACTTAGTTTTCTAAGTGGAAACTCATATTTTCTACATTCACCATTTACTCATCCTTTTCATATGATCAATTTCCTTAATAACTTATCTCCAACATGACGAGAACAATAAATCAGAGATCAGATGAAACTGCAATATCAACTTCTGCACACTCCTGTGGATGCAGGACTGGAAGGAATCTTAGCTGAACACCTGGTTGCACAGACAAGGAAACCAGAGACCAGAGAAGTGTTGCCTGACACTGCAGAGCTCCTATGTAACACTCAATCACCAATCAGAGACTCTATGTCACTTGTGCTATCACCAAGGCAGGTGGGAGGGGACCAGTTTTTTCCACAGGGAATACAAACTACAGAGCTCCCTCACATGTTAACCATGGCCAACCTTGACTCTGCCAAGAACTAGGGTTTAGAATGAGTTGTGAACAATCAATTTATAGAATTAGATTTGCACTGGAAGACAGACTTTCTGTAGAACTTGTATTTGATGGAAAATTTGTGTCACAGGACTCAATGGTCTTTTTAACACTGGCTCTTATAAAAAGCTAAGCCCCATATGAGAGAAGTTGCTATAACAACATCATAGCACCTTTGCTTCAAATTCAAAAGAAAAAAAGGCTATGGTAAGAAGCTTTAATAACAGACTGAATGTGATTTTTATAGGCAACCAATTAGCAAATTAATGAACCATTTCACTTTCTTAAAACCAATATTCCACTCAAGAAAGATGAACCCAAAAATCATCCTCTTATCCTGACCAACATAACTAAGTACAAATGAAGTCAATGGTGTACCCTATTAGCATGCTGCGCTGTATGTCAATAAAACAAACCCTCCCCCACCCTGAGCCCTGGCCCCTGGCAAACATAGATAAATGATTGTGCACTGCGTGATGATACCATTAGGTGAGAACTTTGGTTCATGCAGTCGGCTGCCACAGAGGTTGCACTCAAAACCTGCAGCCCCGGCACCCAAAGTCAATCAGTGGTGGTGGTTTGTGGCATCAGCCGTGCTCCTTCCACAACACCAGGTGAATACTGTGGTCAGGCATGCTGGTGGCAAAGACCAAGCCTGTGTCATTGTGCCCATCCAGTCCATTCAGCCAGGATGCTTCGCCTGCCAGGAAGCTCGAACCTCTCTTTGATTTCCTGTACTCTGGCAAAGGCCAACGGCTAATCAGGCTCTCTGTCCGCAAGTCCATGATGTACAAGTAGCGGTTGTCAAACAGCAGGGCAAAGACATCTCCAAAGCCAAGCAAGGCCAAGTTTGCTATCTCAGGAATCTTGATGACCCTACAAGGATGAAAGGGATCATGAAGCAGAAGGTAACTTTGCTTCTGTTTATGTCACTGAAATCTTTTCTGGAGACATTTAAAACCAGCATAAAATTCAAGTAAATTTAGAATTAAATGAAAGTATCTGATAAAAAGAAAAATATGAAGCCAGACACAGTGGTGCACCCCTGTAATCCCAACAACTAAGGAGGCAGTAGGAGAACTGCAAGTTCAAGGCCAACCCCAGCAATCCCTAAGCAACTTAGCGAGCCCCTGTCTCAAAAAATAAAAAGAGGCCTGGGAATGCAGCTCTGTGGTAAAGTACCTCCGGGTGTTTTCAGTTTAACTAACATGTAAGAGAGTAGTGTTTGATCAAAGTTTATAAAAGCACAAAACATCCATCCAAGCTACAAAAGATCTTACAGATTATCTAAGTTAACATCCTCATTTATATTTATAAACACACACACACACACACACACACACACACACACACTAGTTGCAGAAGGGTCACATTAACTTTATTTATTTATTTTTATGTGGTTCTAAGGATAGAACCACCTCACACGTGCTAGGCAAGAGCTCTACCACTGAGCCACAACCCCAGCTCCAACATCCTTTTTTTTAAAATATGAAAACTGAAGCCCAGACAAGGTACACCCTTTGGCTAAAGATTCACAACTTGTCAGTTACCAGTTAGAACCAGACTGACAAGAGTCAACTCCTACCATTAGGTAAAAAGACTTATTCATAAAGTCCTAAATAATAGATTCTGTAATACAGAACAAGCCTAAAGCCAAGTGACTATAGATCTACTCTGCTCACCAGGCAGCAAACAAGTGGGTTTCTCTCTAAGAATAAAGGCTAAAAAGTTGTTAGAGCAAACTGGGCAATCTGTGAGGCAGCCCCAACTTTTGCACACTGGTAGTTTCTAAAATGTCAAAGGCACAAAATGGGAGAGATCTAATTAAGCATCAACATAAATGAAGAAGAGAAAAAAAATAGTTTCTGTAATTTGCACCCTTAGTGGGAGCAAAATGTTGATAAGGAAAGTTAATGTCTTCCTTCTTTGGAGGCACTAGAAAAAAAGTTGTAAGATATGGGGCATATAACTACTCTTCTACAATATGGTTGGCCTCCTGGGGGAGGGAAGTTCAGCTTATGTGTTAACAAGGACACTATTAAACCAGTGTTATGTCCAAGAGTCCAGCCAGAATTGAGAGGGCTGGTAACCAGAACAAGTAAGGAACACCTGAAGGACATTAGCTGAGAATGGAGAAAAAGAATGGGGCAGGGACATCATTACCTCTAAACAGCAGAGGATGTGTATAAGAGAAAGGCCAAACATTACAAGGTCTAGAAGACGAACTAGGATCAAAAGAAAAAATCACAAAGAAGCAAATTTCATTTTGATATTAGGAAGGAAGGAGACTTTATGTTTTATCTAGCATTTACCAAGTACCCGACACAATTAACATGTTATCACCGTCCTCAAAATGTGGTGAGGTAAAGGTTTATCCTCATTTTACACACAGCTAGTATGATGTAGACCTAGCATTTCAGCCCAGATCTGTCTTGACTCCAGAACCTTCTTTTTTCTACATACAGCACCTTTCTATGAGGAGAGCACTAAGCATCTCCAATCAATGTGTACAACTCCTGAATGAATGGATAAGGGCAAAAATGAATGGTTTCAACCGAATAGATGTGTTTTTAGTGTCAGACATGCTGAATAATAACTGGGTCCCTGAGAAAAGATGAGTAAATGGTGTTCGTCCTTTGGAACAGGGAAGGTACAACATATATAACTGTGAATATAAGACCATGCTCAACACAAACACCACACTGTATATAATGGAAACATCAAGGAATTCTATCTTAAATATCATTCTACCTTTTATCAGATGGCCTTGGAAGAGCATTATTTCTTTCCTGAATAAGTGGAATTGGGTATTTCATATGGAAGACAATATTAAAGGACTCTCTCAATTTTACAAATTCTGTCACAAGCCAAATGTTTTCTTACAATCTGATAATCTTTTATTTCAAAAAATTCTGCAATAGTAATAATATCTATAGGGACAACACTTCTATGAAACTAAGAAAACTGTTAAGTACTGCTAGTCCTCTGCTTGAAAAGCAGATGAGAAAATAAGCTCACCTTCTTAGACTGAAAACAGAAGAAAACTCCTATTAAAACAGAACTATTTAGATGCCTACATTTAAGAATAGCATTCATCCAAAGTCAATCACTAAACATTCTCTATGGTACAAGCCTTTATAAACAGGCTACAGGATGAAGCCTGAACCCAGGGAAAGGAGGGAACTCGGATTAACTTCAAATAAAGGGGAAATAGAGCTTCCAATTAATGTTCTTCAGATGAAATATAATCACAGTAACTCATTCATCATTCTCTACCTGGTGATTATGTTCATTCACTCAACAAATATTTATTGAGAATCTAAAGTATACTAGCTGCTATTGGAAGTAGGATTAAGTTGTTAAAAAAAAAAAAAGGCAAAGTTCTTTACACACATACAAACTGTGCAAAACTGAATTTATTAGCCAAACCTGCTTCTCCGTTTCCTCACTCACTCATTCACCCAAGTGCTCAAGCTAGGAAACATGGCAACCACCTAACTCTCCACCTTACTCAAATCAGAGATTCAATCACCAAGCTTTATTGATTTTACCTGCTGAATTTTTCTCTAATGTATTCATTACTACCTCTATTACCACAGTTCCAGTCTAAGACACCATCTTAGCTTATAGTATTGCCAATAGCTTTCTATTGATTGCTCCCCAAGAGTAAATCACTTAACTCCTTTCAGTAAGTTCTCTTCACAATGAAGTCTGATTTTGTTACCACCTTGCTTAAATCTTTACACTCTCTGATGACTCCCTACCATCCTCCTATCTGCAGTCACACTGGTGTATTCCTCAGACTGGTTTTTCAGTCTGCAACACTCCTCACAACAGACCCAACAGGCACATATCCTTTAGGGCTCAATTCAAACATCTCTTCTTCAAGGGAATTACCCTGTATTATGTTCCTTCTATTCCAATCATTTAAAAATTGTATTTAGCTTTGTGTGCGTGCACACACAGAGCTGGGGTTTGTGAGCGTGGGCTGTGTGCAAGATAAGACAGGCAAGCCCTCTACCACTAAACTACCCCAGCTCCTATAGTTTGTTACTGAATGTCAGTCTTCCTTCTTACTAATCAGTAATTTCCATGAATTTGTTAAGTATTTCTTCTACTTCCCAGTGCACATCAAAATGTGTGACACATAGGCAGTTGTTCAATAAATACTTGCTAATGAATAAAACAATGGTACAATGAACATAAATATAAACTGCTACAAAAGAGATCCAAAGGAAGCTAGGGAAAATAGCTAGAAACTCTGGTAAGGCCTACATCATTAATGTAAAGAAAAGTATAACTGGAAACATGGAAATCTGGGGGGGCTATAGAGAGAGGGCTTAACAAAAAAGATAAGCTGATTCCAAAGACTGAAACAAATATGTTGCAGAAATAGAACACAGGTCATGATAAGCTTGCAGGCCCTTTTACTTCTGATCACATTAGACCTGTAAACAGACATCCCTGCTAGCAGTCTAAGTCTTTGAACCTAAGTAACCCTCTATGCTGTACTGAGATAACCTAGCTCAAGAGATTACATCACATCTCACACTTATTGAGCAACATGCTGTCATCCGTGCTCTGCTCCTTTTCAATTAGCATCAAAGCTTAAGTGGTCCAACAAGATCTTAGCAACTTAGGCAATAGGTTTTGTACTAGGGTTTCAAAAGAGGTTGGTTTGTGTTTGGAAGAGAAAAAGCAGAGATAAAGTAGTCCCCTTTTCAAAGAAAACTGTGAACCATGAGCTTCCTATCAGCAAATAATCTTGGATGTTCATTACTTAAAGCTAGAGCATCCAAACACTAAACACCAACGAACTTTCCCCTGGCACTCTAGACACTATTCTGAGTAGAAAGTATATACGAGAAAGGTAGACTTGGGATCAAACGGAAGCCTTTAAAGAAAGACAGTAAGCACTGAAATGATTATGATACCTCTATTCTACCTTACTTTTGCTCTCCTCTCAAAATTTTAATTCAAAATAAAATATTAAACTGTAAAAGATGTGATTTTCCCATGGTGAATACTTAAAACTTTTTTTTTTTTGCAAAATATCAAGTTCTTTCAAAAATTTATTCTCTCACTTTTTGTCGCCTTAGGCTTCCTTGTATGATATATATATATATATATGCCCACTGAATAAGCTAGCCAAGGATGAATGAGTGTTGGATTACAGTAAGTTGTGGAACACAGAGCAAGACCCCCATTACATCTCAGCATCAGTTTCTCCCATCTATAAAATGAAGAGCTTAGACTAATGTTTTTTGGAGATATGTCACTCTTTTCTTCTCAAAGCACAAGCATCAATCATTTCTAGAAATTACTCTGACAGTTCTGAAATCTAACTGGTCAGAAATGTTGGTGTGACTCAGAGACACAAATGAGGTTGTAACTTTGTGACCAAAGAGACTGGGGTCAATCAAAGTCCTGTTGGCTAGTATGAACAGATCCCATTCAAGATGATCTCAAACAGTTATGTATAAAAACAATGAAGGGAATGTTCAATTTTCTCTAACTCTCCCAAGCTGGCATTTACTGAATCATGCTGTGAAACACTATTTCTGTGAATTATTTATAGGTGTGTGCACCTTAGGTATAAAGTATAGAAGTTAAACAAATTCAGACAGGTTTCTCAATATAGAGTTTCTCAGAGTTACTAGTAACAAAGATCTGTCAGGTCCCTACTAGATCCTCACCATAGGCATTTCATTTAACATTCACTTTATAGATGAGGAAACTGAAACAGAGGAGTCAAGACATTTACACAAAATCATGCCCCCAATTAGAGATGGCACCTATTCTTAAACCGAAGTCTCATCACTAATGTAAATTCTCTCACTTATCATATGGCACTGGCTTCCATCAGTCCTATATGCTAATAGATATTTCCAATGTCCAAGGAGGACCTATAATAAGCAAGAAATCACAAAATTATTTGTCCATGGACCTCTTGTTTATTTCTTTAAAGGGAAACCATGCTAGTTACACTTTCTTTAGCTAGCTGTCTTTCTACTAATCAATAGAAGGCCACTTGATGCCTAAACCCCACAGAGGTTGAGAAGGCTCACACAGTAATTCCTACTATGCAGTATGACTTACCAGAATTAAAGGAGATCTGAAAGAGCTTCTCATCCAAGCACTGCATTTTCCAAAAAAGTATGTTACATTCAAAGAGTGGAAGTAGTTCACGACTTAGAGTAGGGGAGGGCATAGAACCCTGATCTTCAGGTTTCAGCATATAACCCTTTCTTGCTCACTTACTGTCTCTAAATCATTTTGCCTAGGTGAGCTACTCAATATATATATTCCGTGTATAACTGATATATTAAGTATTTCATAATAAAGCAAGCTATTGATGGTATATTCAAAAATATAGTCTTGTTGCTGGGCATGGTGACACACACCTGTAATTCCAACAGCTCAGGAAGCTGATGCAGGAGGATGATCAAAGCCAGCCTCAGCAAAAGTGAGGCACTGAGCAACTAAGTGAGACCCATCTCTAAATAAAATACAAAGTAGGGCTGGAGATGTGGCTCAATGGTCAAATACCCCTTGAATTCAATCTCCAGTACCCACCCCCCCAAAAAATATAGTCTTGTCTTTATTACTGAACTGCAAATAATTTTCAAAGATAAAGCATAAGGTCCAAGGAAACATTACCTGAGAATATCATAACTGGCAAAGTCCCATTGGTAGAGACCAAGTGCTGAACTACAAACAATGTATTTGCCATCAAAATGAAGTCTCGGCTGCAGGCAGATACTTCTATCCTCAGAGACAGACAATGTCTTTAAGCACTTGCAGTTGATTTCTCTCCCAATTGGCCAAATCTACAGAAAACAAAGTTAGGAAAGATGACAGATCACATCACCACAAAAAAGCTTGTTCTTAAAGTGTCTTGTATTTGCTAAAGTCAGAAACAAAAAAGTGAAATATACTGCAAAGACCCAGGTTTTATAGCCAAGAGTCATGGATTAAAGTCCTGATTCTTCTGCATGATTTTAGATAAAATATTTAACCTCTCTGAATCTCTGCTCCTGCAAGGAAAATAATGCCTACCACAAAGATGACTAAAAAGATGCAAGAATCACATATGAGAATGTTTTGTAAATTCTTTACAAATCATTATAGCATAAGAAAGCTTGTTTCATAGTTTAGATCTAAGAAAGAACTGAAGAAAGCAGGAGGTTTTTTTTTTGTTGTGGGGGGGGGGGCGTTGAACTCAGGGGCACTCAATCACCGAGTCACATCTCCAGCCTTATTTTAAATTTTATTTAGAGACAGGGTCTTACTGAGTTGTTCAGTGCCTTGCTTTTGCTGAAACTGGCTTTGAACTCATGATCCTCCTGCCTCAGTCTTCCAAGCCACTGGGATTATAGGTGTGCACCACCATGCCTGGCTGGTAGATGTCTTAACAGGAAGAATGAGTGCAAAATAAATTTTTGTGTGTTTCTTTTTCATTGACAAATTAAGAGTTAGAAACTGCGTACCACATAGAGCTACCAAACATCCTCTCTCCCGATGGATTTAAGATGACTTAGACAAAGACACTCTTAGTCTTCCCCTTGGAACATTCTCCCTTTGCCATAATACTTTAATTTTCTTGTATTTGCCAGTTTTTCTTTGATAATTAACAGAGGTAAAAAAAAAAAAAAAACTCACCTTGATCTCATATTTGTCTGCACTTAAAAGGATGTAGTCTCCAGGGCTGTGCAAGAGAGACTTGACTTTGCACTTCTGCAAAACCACCTACAAATATCAACATCTATGTTACAAAAAGATCCTTTTAATGCTGCTCCAAAATACTGATTTTATTTCACTTTTAAAACAGAAGATGAGCTTGAAATATGGTATGCTACAATAGCTAAACTATAACTCTATTACCAAATTAACCTATATTAAGATTTCTGCTACAACTAGATTCTCTGTTTTTAGAAGTATCTAAAAGTGTCCATGTTGGCAGCATTTAATCAGTATGGAAGAAGACATTAATTAAGTAATTTTAAAAATTATAAAATATGACATAATATAAAACATAAGCAACAGAAAATGTCCTTACATATAAAAGTAAATGATCTGTTTTCATAAATATGTACATTATAAAGAAAAAAAGACATTACTTTATCTGTATATGTAACTACATGACCAATATGATTCTGCAATAAGTATACTCAGAAAAATGAGAAACTGTATCCCAACTATGTATGATATATCAAAGTATATAAGTGCATCCTACTGTCATGTATAACTAATTAAAACAAATTAAAAAATTAAAATTAAAAAAAAAAAAAAACCACTGGACTTGGAACCAGAATCTGCCATATACTAAACTCAACTCTTTTAACCTTGGACAAGACCAAATAACCTTTTTTTTTTCTTTCAATGCTAGAGACTGAACCCAGGGTTGCATGCATGCTAAGCAAACACTCTACCAATTCTATCTAACCTCTTACCTTCCTCATCTTTAAAATAGAAAGCAAGGTACCTATTATCTTTTTTCTTTTAATATTTTTTAGTTTCAGGTGGACTTAATATCTTTATTTTTATTTATATGTGGTGCTGAGGATCAACCCAGTGCCTTATACAAGTCAGGCAAGCACTCTCCACTGAGCCACAACTCCAGCCCCAAGGCACCTATAATCTTACCTCACATAACTGAAGTGAACATAAAATTAAACCATGTAAGTAACAGTAGTATTGTAATTTAAAAAATCCCATTATCACTTGGGATAATCTATAAACACTACATTATAGTTATTTAAAAAAAATAACATTATAGTTATTTTAAAAAACTAAATCAGCATGAAGTGAAACAGGAGGCAAGATTTACTCATTCAGAAGTCTGGGTTGGAGATTCAACTGAAACTGATGGACCTGCTATTAAGTATTAGGTACCTTGCTAGGTTCACTTCCAACATATATCATTTAACAGTCACAGGAACTTAGCAGATGACAAAACTCAGTTCCTGAAGGTGAAAGTAACTTGTTTGAGACATCATAGGCATATTTTGACTCAAGTCTACTGTTTTCTCTTACACCAAGTTGCCTTATAATATATACCTTCTCCATTTATAAATGTGATTTGCTCAAAATATAATATTGATCTTCTCACAGACTGCTCTCCCTTCAGCTCTACCTATTTCAGAAAAAGACATAATACCCATCCAATCTAAAATCTATCAGTTCTCTGATTCTTCATCCCCTACAATGAATCAGTATGTTTAGGTGACTTTACCTTAAAAGCATGTCTCCATGTGTGACCCTCTTTCTTCATTACCACTCAAGTCCAAGTCATGAGCATCTTTTGCTTAAACTAAGCCTAACTATTCACCCTGTTGTCTACTCATTTTTTAAAAACATAAATCAGACCCTTGATCAGAGCTTCCAATACTTCCTATTATACTTTTGGCATCTACCATCTTTACTCTGGCCTAATAAGTCATACATGATGACTATATCCATGAGTCTCTCTCAATGAAGAACAGCTACACTGGCCTTCTTCCAGGTCATCAAATGTTCCAGATTCTTATTCTTATACCCCCTGAAACACTCTTTTTCCCGCTCTTCCCACAGTTACCACCTATTGATTTTTCATGGTTTATCTCTTCTCCAAAAGCTTTCCCTGAACTAATTAAATAAGATACCTTTCAGGATTCTTATAAAACACTGTACTCCTCTTTAACAGAATTTGTAATTATGTAGCATTTATTTGCAAAATTACTGTTTAATAACTATTTGTCATATTAGACCAACATGCATAGGGCTATTCTGCTCACTCCTGTATCCTCAGCCCCTCACAAAAAGCTCAAGAGAAGTGCTTATACATGGCATATCCTTTAATAATATACTGTATTTGACCTAGCAAAAATCTTGTTTTGAAAATTAGAAAACGCAACATTTTGTTTGAAATCTTCTATTTTTCTTTACTTTGCCCCACTTTTTTTTTTTTTTTTTTTTTGCAGTGCTGGAGATTAAACCCAGGGCCTTGTAGACAAGCACTCCACCATTGAGATACATGACTCCATTTTAAACACAAAAATTGGAAGGAGGAAAAAAAAGTGAAGGCTGCTCATCTGATTAAAAGAGAGACATGAAAAATAAATAAATAAAAGAGAAACATGAGCATCTGAAAAAGGGCAAAAAGCACCCCAATCCTACCAGAAACACCTTCAAAATTCTGGTGCATAAATACATTTAGAAACTGGCATTATTCTCCACATACACTTTTATATGGAACCTGTCTTATTGTGAGCATTTTTCCACACCCATGTGTCATATATTTGTTAAACTATTTACCCAGTGCCTTCCACAGAGGGGTCATTACTGTACACTACCATGCTTTGTGTCTGCATTTATTCCACTTACAACTCATCTACCAATTATAAGGCAGAGTCTACCATCCTCTCCACTGCCCACCCGCAAAAAGCCTGGTGACAAGGAGATTTCTTCCAAGTCTTCATACCTTGGTGACCCATTCCGTGTGCCCAGTAAGTGTGTTCAGGCATGTCCCAGCAGATAAAGCCCATACTTTCACAGTGAAGTCTGCAGAGCCACTCACCAAGATATCCAGTTCATCATTGTAGTCCACGCTAAACACTAGTGCATATAAATACATAAAGTTAAAACACGCCTCTCTGTCAATGGTTCTTTTATAACAAGCATTCAATAATGTTTATTCTCCCCAGCTGCCCAACTACATAATTTCCTAACCTGAGCTACTGTAAGAATGGTGCTACTCAACCAGCAATTTTATGATAAGAAAATCTATTTCAAATTTCTTTTTTTTTTTTTTAGAGAGAGAGAGGGGGGGGAGGGAGGGAGGGAGAATTTTTAATATTTATTTTTTAGTTCTCGGCGGACACAACATCTTTGTTGGTATGTGGTGCTGAGGATCGAACCCGGGCCGCACGCATGCCAGGCGAGCGCGCTACCGCTTGAGCCACATCCCCAGCCCTCAAATTTCTTATTAAGATAGCTTATTATCCTAAAGTTGTAAAGTCCTGGGAACAATATAATCTCCGATATTTGTGCCACCTTCAGCATGAAGCAAAACCAGTGATTGAGAAAATGGCATTCCTTCTTAGGATTATCTGCAATAATAATAAAACAAAACGTAAAGAATATAAGCTGCAAAACAGTACCCAGGCTCAAGAAAAGTCAATGTAAAGAGGAAAAAAAAAACAAAAAAACAAAAAAACCAAGACTCTCAAAGGTTAGACTAAGACACCAAAACAATGTATGAATTCTTCACAGTTGTATACCTAGTACCTAAATCATTTCAGGCAGCACAGGGAGTACTATTTGTTTTTAAATATCTGCCAAGCTCTAAAGGACATTAGAGACCCAAAGATGAAGACATTTCCCTCCTTTAAGGAACTCTAAGTGGGGGGAAGTGGAGAAGTCCAGAAAGAAATAAAAGTTTACCTCTTGCTAGGGAAACACCAAGGAGAATGACTAACTCTGCCCAGGGCTATCAGGGAGGACTTCAGGGAAGAGGCGATATTGGAGATGGGCCCTGAAGGATGAGTAGAGTTTATCAAGAAAAGAAAAATAAAATTGCAAGTAGAGGGAACAGCAAAGGCATGGAGTTAAGAAAAGCCACAGCAACGTCCAGGAAACAGCAAGTAGAACATTTTTTAGAACAGGGCTCTCAAAGTTGAGAAGGATAAAATCACCTGGATGTCACTGTATATCTTGACACAGTGGAATGTTATACTCAGTTTAATATCTAAATTCCATACTAAATCATAAACCCAAATAATAATTTCTGAAATAAGTGATAGCAGATAGCAAAGATTGAAGACAAATATACAGAACAAACAAAATTAAAAAAAAAAAAAAAAAAAAAAAAAAAACGGTTTTAGCAGCAAAACAACTAGGTTTAGTTTAAAGAATACTGAGCACCAGAAGCAGTGTAAGGAATTCAGAACATAAGGGTGAACAAGACAGGCAAGATCCCTGTCCTCTGGAGCTTATGGTCTGATGGGGATATAAGGTTATGCTTACTTGTATGATGAGTGTTATGACAGTAATACAGGTTATGGGGAACAAGTAGAGGGGTCCAACCTGTTTAGGGAGTCCCAGAAGGATGCTCATAAACGTGAGGCTTAGGAGCATAAATTAAGACCCCGAGAGGCTAAACAGTACATAAATAGAGGAAAGAAAGAGGGAAGGTGATCCACAAGACTCCAGGAAATAGCTCAATATGATTTCTACATAAAACTCCAAAACAAAATGTAACACGGGGAACTCAAGTCTCAGGTTATATTCAAAAGACCAATTTTCTGCAAAATAGGTCTGGTATGTCTTTATTAAGAAACATTCACAGGCTGGGGTTGTGGCTCAATGGTAGAGCACTTGCCTAGCATGTGTGAGGCACTGGGTTCAATTCTCAGCACCGAGTATAAATAAATAAACAAAATAAAGATCCATCAACAACTAAAAAAAAAAAAAAAGAAGCATTCAGGCATCTATTCCTTTTATCTTTAGGTGGTTACGTGCTTTCACTGGTAGTCAAACAAGCTCCAATTAGACATAATCTGTGAAGATCACACAATCTGTGAACCACCATTGCTCCAAAAGATTTTTAGTCTTAAATCTATAAATAAAGTGGTCTGAATTTCCAAGTGCAGGACTCACTCAAGTTTGGAAGTATGGAATCTGATAAAAGCAAAAGTGACTGCACAACAGGATATAAATGAAATAGGAGAGAGGAACAACTACCCCTCCTTGCACAAGGGTACATGGAAGAATTTTTAAATGAGACAAGAAAAAGCAAAATTACTGAAAACATCCCAAATAAGGAATAAAATCTGGAATAAAACTGAGATAAAAGGAAATAACTCCAGTGACTAAGAAGAGTGAAAAATAGCAGGTTAAATTAAAAATATATATATAAATAGAGAATATATATACGACATACGTGGCTCCTGCTTTCAAAGAAAGATGCTAAAATAATTATAAAAATCCTTGAAAAAGGGCAACCCACCCGCCCCCGTGTGCCCCCGGAAGTGCTGTGTCCTGGCTCCGGAACTCCATTCCCAGCAGGCCACAGTGTTGTCAAAGGAGCCTGTCACAAGCTTCTGTTCATCAAACTTCACCGCTGCACAAGTGTGGGTCTGGATGCCATAAACGCACTGCCCTGTGCTCACATCCCACAGCTTTGCAGACAAGTCATCTGACCCTTCAAGAGAAAAGCAGGGAGGTTAATACAAAGCAAACACCCTGCAAAGGACAATTAATCCCAAAATCATAGTATTCTCAAAGCAAACGTTCAGCGATCACCTTCTCCGACTTTAAGGTTGAGAAAACCATAGAGAGGGCAACATGACTTGCTTAGTCACCAAAATGGTATCAAGCACACTCTGACAGAATCTAAGCTTTTTTGTTAGTCCTGTCCCTTAACTTACCAGGCTACAGTACTGGACTAAAGTATCATTTGGTGCTTTCACTTGAAAAAATTTATAAATATTTGGTTATTACAAGCTCTAATTTGGGTCTGTAATGGGTAGGTACTCCCTTTGGCTGCATGTTACACCTGCATGCTTGTCCACTACACAACAGTCCTGAACAAATAAGGAATGACGAATAGCAGAGCTGTCTGATAGAATATAGTCCAAAGACAAGCCAAAGATAAACCTTAGACCATGGGCTAAGTTCTGCAAAAGCCAACAGCTAATTTCCTGAGCCATCTTGAAATATATAAAGGAACATTAAAAAACAAAAAACAAAAACAAAAACAAAAAAACACCAGGAACAAATTACCCCCATTCACAGCAACTCGACAAAAAGCTTATGAAATCCCTTAAAATTCTGTGGGAAAAATCAGTTTTTTCTTTTGACTCTGATGAAAATGTTACATTAATCATGATGACAATTCAACATTGTTCTCTAAGTTTAAAATTCTAAACTCATATCTCACAATTTACTTTTAATTCAAAGACTTGACAAAAAGACCTTCTGAGGGCTGGAAATGTAGCTTAGTGGTGGAGCACTTGCCTTGCACCTGTGAGGCACTCAGTTCGATCCTCAGCACCATATAAAAATAAATAAACAAAATCGAGATATCACGTCCATTTATAACTAAAAAATATTTTTAAAAAAAGACATTGAGAAGATACCATAGTTGCTACAATCAGGATACCACATTCTAAGGAAAGCACTATATAAATAGTTCTGAAAGAGTTGAGGCATGCTAGTGCACACCTATAATCTCAAGAGGCGGGAGAATTGCAAGTTCAAAGCCAGCCTCAGCAACTTAATGAAGCCCTAAGCAACTTAGCAAGACTCTGTCTCAAAATAAAATATAAGGGCTGGGGGCCTGGGGTTGTGGCTCAGAAGTAGAGTGCTCACCTAGCACATTCAAAGCCCGGGGTTCAATCCTCAGTACCACATAAAAATAACAAAAAATAAAGGTATGGTGTCCAACTACAACTAAAAAAAGAAAATGAATATTAAAAAAGATATATATATATACACACACACACACACACACACATACACACACACACACACACACACACATATATGGGCTGGGTATGTGGCTCAGTGTTTAAGCATCCCTGGGTTTAATCCCTAGTTAAATAAAGCCAGACATAATTCCATCGTTAGTTAAGAGCCACTGTTTCAGACAGTGGAAAAGTAATCATTACTCAGAAAAGAATGAGACCATGACTTTAACTTTGGCAAACTCTATGAGTTACACTAAAATGGGTAGGAATACCACCCATTTCAGACTCAAATTCGAGCTTGTAATAACCAGCTATTTATAAATTTTTTTATTGCCACTTTGTTATTTTTGTGGGGCTGGACTTGGTTAGTAGGTTCTCAATGAGTATCTGAGACATTAGAACTATCCAGAGAGCTTTAAATAAAAGCAGGAGTTTGGGGCATACCTCAGTGCTAGAGCACTCGCCTAGCAAGAGAAAGCCCTTGGGTTCAATCCCCAGCACTGGATAAAATGAACACACACACAAAAGCAGGGCCCTATCTTTAGAGAATTTTAGAGTATCTAAAATGAAGTGCAATCATCTTGAGTTTGTCAGGTGATTCTAATTTATCAGCAACATTTTGAGAATCAAAGGTCTAAAATAGTGCTATCCAACAGAAATATAATATAAACTGCATACATTATATATCCTATTAGAAAATTTTTCTAAAGACATGAAGAAAATAATTTATCTACCTAACTCGATATGTTAAAAATGAAATATTTTATATTTTTTTACATTCTAAGTTTTTGAATCCTGGTATTTCACTTCACAGTTTGGACTAGCCACAGCTCAAGAACTCAAAAGTGAAATAGAAGTGGTAGCCACTATGCTGGGCAGCAGAGTCTAGATAGATAGTGTTTAAGCTCCTTCAGCTTGGACATTTTGTAACTGTATTCTAAAGGAGCTAGAGCAGGCAATCATTTTAGGTCCTAGATAAACTTGGTTCCGACTTATTTCCACTGTTCAATTGGGGTTTCATTCATTTATCCATTCAATATATATTTATAGGACTTCTGAGCAGGGAGGGCTCCTGCTCTCATGGCACTTATTATCTACTTGTGAAGACAAAAAGGCTAAACAAGCAAAAACAATTCAGTCAGTGGTAAACAGCACAAAAGTCCACAGCAAACATAAGGGGATAAAAAGCAAAAATGTCTCACATGAGGCTCCACTGAGATTGACTGTGCTCCTCAACATGCATGTGTTCTACAAACTTATCTCAGGAGCTGGCATGATCAGCTCCTCAACTATACTTCTCTTTGGATTTTAAGCCAGGTTTCAGCATATTTGAAGAAGGGATTTCATGGTTTAAAAAAACTAAGTTTTTACTAATTAAAATCTGACTCAGTTAATGAAACCAAAGAATAAAATATACAATGGAATAGTATATATGTATGTACGTACGTACGTACACACACACACATACACACACACACCCCAGAGGTCAGTAAAGCTTTCTCTGTGAAAGACCAGATAGTAAATACTTTAAGCTTTGTGAACTAGAATCTCTATTGCAATCACTCCTTTCTGCTTGACATGGTTCACAGTCCAGTTTGCCAACCCCAGGTATACACCTATTGACCATTATTAAGTATTTCTATATAACATAAATATTTGTGAGTAGGCATTGAGGCCAATTCATAAAGAAATATTTAGAACCATACTAAAAATTAAAAATTATTTACATAAATTGTCAAAATTAATTGCCTAAAATTTGGACACTGATGTTAAAAAAGAGTTTGGCCTGTGAAATAGTGGTAAAGTCAAGTGGGACCACTGGGTCGGAAAGATGTTTTGACTGTGACCTTTATCTACATTTCTGATAGACAATCATGACTGCATTGTGGAAAACAGTTTGAAGCAGGGAACAAGACCAGAGGCTATATATAAAGCTGGGTGCAGTGGTGCACGCCTGTAATCCCAGTGGCTCAGAAGACTGAGAAAGGAGGATCAAGAGTTAAAAGCCAGCCTCATCAATGGCGAGGCGCTAAGCAACTCAGTGAGAACTCAGTGAGACCCTGTCTCTAAATACATTTTTTTTTAAAAGGCTGGGGTTGTGGCTCAGTGCCCTGAATTCAATCCCCAGTACTAAAAAAAAAAAAAAAAAAAAAAAAGAAGGTCATAAAAAATCAAAGGGAGGAATATAGCTCAGTTGGTAGAGGGTTGCCTCACATGCACGAGATTCTTGGTTCTATCCCCAGCATCACAAAAAAAAAAAAAAAAAAAAAAAAAACAACGGGGTCAGGTGACACATGGATCACAAGCTCAAGGCCAACCTCAAAAACTTAGCAAAAACCTGTTTCAAAACAAGAAATAAAAAAGATCTGGTGATGTGGCTCAGTGATGAAGTGCCCTGGGTTCAATCCCCAATACAAAAAAAAAAAAAAAAAAAAAAGAAAGAAAGAAAGAAAAAATCTAAAGTGTGTCCATACACACAGAGAAATATTATTCAGCCTTAAAAAGGAATAAAATTCTAACATTGTTACAATGTGGAAGAACCTTAAAGACATTATGCTAAGAAAAGTCAGTCAGTCACAAAAGAACAAATACTACATGAGTCCACTTAGATGAGGTTTCTAGATTAGTCAAATTCACAGAAAGTAGAATGGAGGTTCCATAGGCTGGAGGAATAGGCAATTAGTGTTTAGCTGGTACAATTTCAGTTTGCAAGATGCAAAAAAAATTCTGGAGCTAGATGGTGGTGATGGTTGCACAATACTGTGAAAGTACTTACTGAGACAGAACTGTACACTTTAAAATGATAACTTTTGTTATGTGTCTGCCACAGCTTGAGAAGAAAAAAACTAAGGGATTTTCCCAACTAATTATTTAAACTAATTTTTTAGAAAAATGGGTCATTTGGTTTTACACTCTAAAGAAGTTTAAAAAGCAAAAAAGAAAACCAGGTTGAGTTATATTTTATAGTGGTTCAGATTACTCCTAAGGGTTAAACCTTTAGGAGCCACTGTTCTCCACTCCTTTCTGGTATTATTGTAGGCCTCTCCTCTGGATTCCCATTTGCTGCCCTGACTGTCACATTTTTTGAAAGAGGTCACCAATAATGCAGCCTAGAGGTGAAAGAGGATGAAATAAATGTATATGCTTCTATATCTCGTGAAAGAAAAAACCCTCTCAATTCTGAAAATAGTACGATACGAAAAAAATGAAGGGTACATAACAGAGAGGCAGAAAAATGAACTATAACCCAAATGGAGTAAACTATCTTATCAAGTTTAAATATTTAACTAGTAGAATCAGATCTCAGCTCTCGAAACACCTCTGAGGCATGTGACTCTAGTAACTAACCGAATAAACAAAACCAGCACCTCTTCAACACAGGCTGTCATTCGCCGTGAAACGCTTCATCACACTTGTTTCCTTCATTCTCTTCAGCACCCTTAACAAGGATCCACTCTAGGCTCGTCTTTTTCCTAACTCTCCTTTTAAAATGTTACTGCTCCAGCCATAGCTGTGATGTTACGAACTCCTAATCTTTCTCTTGAGCTCAGAGTACTCTTCAAAGCTCTGACTCTGCATTTCCAAATACCATGAGAACTCCCTTGGGCAACTGAATTCAGTTCATCCCAAACAGAATTCCATCTACCCTCTCAAACTCATTCCTTCATTTTCTAGTCTTGTTAGTAGTGCTATTATCTTCACAGATATACAAAGCTAGAAACCTAATCCATTTCTGAAACCTCTTCTCCTATAATACCGTCTTTATTGTTTGCTCTCTAAAAGTCACTGTAAACTTATTGCCAAATTCGGGATTTCACAATTCAAGTGAAAATGCAAGCTCTTGCCTCTCTCCACTATAGAGAGATAGCCTTTATTTATCAGCTCTGACAAATAAACTCTCATGTGTTAAAAAAAAAAAAAGAAAGAAAATGAAAGCTCTTAAGAAACAAGATGACATAAACACATATACAATTCTGCTACAGGTACTTCTCTCACTAGTAAACTCCCAGGGATGCTGCTATTTTAAAAAATGCTTTAAATTATTTAACAGCTATTGCATAATTTTCAATATGCAAACCTGGTGAATTTAATCAGAAAAAAAGAATAACATTAATATATAGGCACACAATGGGGCTGGGGATGTGGCTCAAGCAGTAGCGTGCTCGCCTGGCATGCGTGCAGCCCAGGTTCCATCCTCAGCACCACATACAAACAAAGATGTTGTGACCGCCAAAAACTAAAAAAAAAATAAATAAATATTAAAAAATATATATATAGGCACACTTAATAAACTAATTTTAAAATATAGGTTTGGGTGTTAAGGATGTAGCTCAATGGTAGCATACTTGCCTAGCATAGGGATGAAGGTGGGGGAGAGCAGGGCTAGGTGTATTTATTGTAGATATTAACTTTCCCAACAGAGAATTCAGGGAACTGTTTCCAATTGATTTCTGCTCTGAGTAATTACTGCTTTATTTTTTTGCATTTAAAAAATAAAGTATGAGAGCTGGGATTGTGGCTCAGCGGTAGAGTGCTCGCCAAGTGCAGGCGGGACCCAGGTTCGATCCTCAGCACCACATAAAGAAAAATAAAGGCATTGTATTTGTCCATCTACACCTAAAAAATAAATATTTTTTAAAAAATAAATAAAGTATGATGAAAGAAGAATAATTTTCTAAAGCTGCAGTGGCTGTGACACAATGAGTCAACAGTCAACATTTATGTAAATAGAAGGCAATACTGCATTTTAATCTTTTAAAAATACCTACCATAAATGGTGAGGCAAAAAAGAAATGGAAGAGCCATCACCATACTGGAAAAGTACATCAAAGTACATAGATACAGATGATATTGCTCCAACAATCAGGCTTATAAGACAGGGAGAATAATATAAGCATGAAATAACTTAATGCTTACAAATGACAAATCAAACCACTGCCTTAAATCAAATGCATACTTTATAAAACTGGCAAGGTGTCTGACATTTCAAAGAATACATTACCATGTGGGAAAATATACATCCATAAGGTAATGCAATTTTAAAACAACCTTGAGAAGTTATATTCTCTTAACTATTAAAAATGTTACAGGGGACCGAGGCTGTGGCTCAGTGGTAGAGTGCTTGCCTAGCACACGTGAGACACTGGGTTTGACCCCCAGCACCACATAAAAAAAATAAATAAAATAAAGGTATGGGCTGGGGTTGTGGCTCAATGGTAGAGCGCTCGCCTAGCAAGTGGGAGGCACTGGATTCGATCCTCAGCACCACATAGAAATAAAGATATTGTGTCCATCTACAACTAAAAAAAAAATTTTTTTAAAGTTAAAACTGTATCTGGTGAGACTAAAAGAGGGGCAAGTTATTTAAAATTTGCTGTGTACATGGCATCAATTCAGTATATCTGCAAAATCACTTAAGTGGAACTATAAAATCATTCAGACTTCTGGACCTGGTAATTCTACTTATCAGCTTCTGTTCCACATAAAGAATTCAGGAGAATAAAAGTAATGTAAAGATACTCATAAAAATAGGAGGGGAAAAAAACCCTGAATATATACTAACATGGAAATAGCTAAATAATGATATATTTCCACAGAGGAACAATTCATAATACTTATTAAAAGTGACAACTCTATAATTTAGGTAATGTACAAATGTTTTGTCAGAAATTATCCTGGATAAGGGCTGGGATTGTGGCTCAGTGGTAGAACGCTTGCCTAGCATGTGTGAGGCACTGGGTACAATTCTCAGCAACGCATATAAATAAACACCCACTGACAACTTAAAAAAAAATAATAATATACACACACACACACACACACACGTGTGTGTGTGTGTGCGTAGAATTAGAAAAAAGAACACCAAGTATCTTTATACAATACAATTGGGATCATTAATAAGAACTGCCTAGAGCGATTATAAACACTGCCTAAGAATTATTTACATTGCCTGTCAAAATGTGTTGCCTAAAATGTGGGCAGAGATTAAAACTATTTGTAGAAACACATACCCATTATAATCCAACAGTAATACACAAAGTTCCAAATTTTAATGATTACATATGTTATATAAAGTCACTTAATTGCCTAGTTTAAAAGTACACAATTCATTCCTATGTCCAAACTTTCAACTTCCAATTCTTAAAATCACAGGATTTTAGAACAAGGAAGAAAATCCTCCTTTCCCATATTTTTTATTGACAAGGAAATAATTCATCCAAAATGATCTAACTACTGGAAAAATTAACCTGTGTATTTTATTAGTTCTGTTCAAAAAGACCATTCAAGCAAGACTGCTAACAAATGAAGTATTAAAAATTAATGTAAAAAATTTAGCATTACAACTTTATCCTTAGTTACTACAATTTTACAGTTAATGTCCCATATTCACTTCAAAACTTTTCCATGCATGTAAAAGAAAATACATTTGGGAAAACATTTTAACAAATCATTTTCTCTGAAACATAAATCAGTGAAACAAGCTAATGTGTCTGACTTGTTCCTTGAATAGATACCAATTTTTTCACCTACTGACTCCTTTCCTACCCACCCCCCCGCCAAATCACTTAGAGTAAAAGAAACAGAATTAACCAACATGGAGGACTATACATGGAAGAAAAATATAGAAAAGATAATCTACAGCTTTTTCATTCACCTTATGCTTAGAAGAAAGTCTGAAGCTTTTTTTTTTCCTTTCATTAAACCTTATAAAAATGATTGTCTTCTACAGAGGGAAAGAAGATAAAGAGGGGTGGACAATATACTCAGAGGCTAGGAGGAATATGCCATTTCAGATAGCTGACATAATGAACACCTGACCCTCACAAGCTTGAGTAGTGTATTTTAAGATAAAATAAACAAAAACAACAACCAGCATATCTTACCTGTACAGAGAAGTCCATCTTTGTAGTAAAGTGCATACACTCTGGCACTGTGTCCAATTAATGATGAGGTCTCAAAGGCTTCATGGTCCTCCAGTTGCTTCATTCTTAAAATAGCCTTCAAATAAACCTTCTTCCAGTGCAAAGCGTCCTGAACAGAATCATCTATCTGCCAGCCCAAATTTTTACAAGCAGTCTGCCACACCTCTGTACAGGCACTTATCACCTTATTCCACTGTTTAGAGACGAGGCAGCATGTGAGTAAAGTCTGAGGATCAAGCCATTTTAACAAATAAAAACTGAGCTCCAAGGGAAGGAGTTTGAGGAAGTCTCGCTTGAGGAGAGTCTCCAGGTTATTGGAGAGATGCCTGAGCTGGACTGCCCCACTCAGACTAATCAGGTGATCCAGAGTTTCATTTTTCTGCAAGTCCGTCAGAGAAAGAAACGTAACAGAAATGTTATCAAGCCATGTCTCAAAGTCCTTTCTCTCCATAAGGTTATGGAAAAATTTACCTGTGGCACATCAAAATATTGTATTAGTTCTGTTCAAAAAGACCATTCAAGCAAGACTGCTAACAAATGAAGTATTAAAATTAATGTAAAAAATTTAGCATTACAACTTTATGCCTACAATTTTACAGTTATGTACCATATTCACCTTAAAACTCTTCCATGCACATAAAAGAAAATAAATTTGGGAAAACATTTTAACAAATCATTATCTCTGAAACATAAATCAGTGAAAAAGCTGATGTGTCTGACTTGTTCCTTTTGAAGTCTAGCACATGCTACATGCATTATCACAGTAAAAGACTTACAAATATTCATTCATAATGAAACAATGTATTCTATAATACATCCCCCTATCAGAGCTACTATACAATTACTTCCTTAATGAATTCCTTAATACACTTTATTTGAGCACTAAAATCATAAAAATAAGCATCAGATATAACAACCAGAAAGCAAGTCTCTGGAGCAGTAACCTAAGACATTACTTATTAGTTATCTTGCTAGGTTTAACTTAACCTGTCACCAAAACCACAGAACTGACTGCTTGCTTTTGTAATAGATGTCCAGGCAAAAAGGTATGAAGAAAAAGTCTTAAACATGTGTGCCAGAAACCCATGAGGGTCCTAGAAGCCTGCACAAATAAGGCAAATTGATAACGCTGATACTGTGGGGCACAGTGGCATACGCCTGTTACCCTAGCTCCTTGGGAGACTGAGGCAGGATTCCAAGTTATAGGCTGGCCTCAGTAACAAAGTTGAGACCTGCCCTCCCCCATCTCAAAAACACAAAAACAAAAAATAATAATCTTTTTTATTTATTTATTTTTCAGTTTTCGGTGGACACAACATCTTTATTTTATTTTTATGTGGTGTTGAGGATCGAACCCAGCGCCCCGCGCATGCCAGGCGAGCGCGTTACCGCTTGAGCCACATCCCCAGCCCAAAAAATAATAATCTTGATGCTTAAAACAAACAGTTATCACCATCTTCACTTTGCAGATGAGAAAACTACAGGTCACAGAAGATAAATTACTTGCCTATACTCACAGAGCTAGTAAAAGAGCAGAACAGAATGGAAGGCAGTGCTCTCAAGATCTGTACACCCAGTTGTCTATCTTAAGTCAGTGATAACCAGAAGAACCACAACCTGGTGACAAGATCTGGGGGGACTGTATCTGATTATACCATTTTTCCTTTTGGGAGAATGACAAATTGTTCCAAGACTAAATGGGACAAAAGAATTTTAAAGTATCCTGCATTAGTATCAACAGGCATCAATTCCCTCTTCATAATGTGTACTAAACTAATAAAAAGAGAACAAGAAAATAGAACAAACCAACTTAAAAAAAAAAAAAAAAAAAAAACCTCATCCCCAAGATTGGACATGTACTATTAGATGAGTGATAGGGTTTGTTTGTTTGTTTGTTTGTTTTAATACCAGGGATTGAACCCAAGGGCGCTCAACCAGTAAGCCACATCCTCAGCCCTTTTTTATATTTTATTTTGTGACAGGGTCTCACTGAATTGCTTAGGGCCTCGCTAAATTGCTGAGGCTGACTCTGAACTCAGGGCAGGTGGCAGGTCTCAACTTTGTTACCTAGGCCAGCCTATAACTTGGAATCCTCCTGCCTCAGCCTCCCAAGATGCTAGGATTATAGGTGTGCACCACTGTGCCCAGCTCCACAGGACTTTTTTAAAAAGCCTTTTAATCTGATTAGTTTCCTACAAGACTGACCTCTAATTTTTAAAATTTATGTCCATAATAACTGAAAAAGGAAATAAATTTCTTTCCGAAAAATCACCTAGATCACAACTTCACAAAAAGCCAGATCTCATCTTCCAACTTTAATATAAAGTGAGTAAACACATTTCCAATATCAAATTTGGCAAGAATGTATTCAGACAAAAAATAGTGTGACTTATTAGTTCACATCAGTCACATCTGCTATAGAATAGTTTTGGTTCCTGTAACTGTGATTGGACTTCAAGATAATATTTTTAAAGCTGAAGGATTTGAGCTAAAGGATGTATTAATTTATAAAAGATAACTTGGTTGCCAAAAATAGTTCACATCAAGTTTTATCAACTTATTACAAGATAACAAGCCCTCTTCTTCCTCTGTATCCTAGCAACCTTCTAGAACAATCCTTTTTGGAGGGATCCCCACATTGTCACAACAGCTAATTAATTAATATGATCAATTAAAAACACATGCTTTGGTATCTTTTTTTGTTGTTGTTTACAGTAAAGTGTGGAGGGACTTCCTTCACCACATCTACCCACACACACATACACACTATGACACACATCTGCTTACATTTCTGAGTTAAATGGCCACAAGGCAAATCTAAAATAATCATTAAAACATCATCAGGTTCTTACCATTCATGAATATTTAAGAGCAATCCTATAACAGGCCAAAGTAATGTGCCCATAAACTTTCCAGTGAGCACCTTTATTTTAAAAGCCCCCATCATGTCTAAGATGTATATATTTATATATTCTCCTAAGCCCTGAAAAGAATTTTTTGGTCCAGCTCTTACATTACGTTACTGTTCAACACCTACGGAGGCTATTTTCTAGTTCTTCACCTCCAATTCTTATGAAAAAGGTTTTTGTTTTTTTGTGTTTTGTTAAATAAAGTAGGTTTCATTAACTCTGCGGAATGTACTGTTAAAAACACCAATTTATCTCAGCACCACAAACAAGACAAAACAAACAAGCCACAGATTTTTAATTTTCTAAAAGAATTAACTAACTTTGGAAGGAACTTCCTTAAGGTCACAGGTCTAAACTGAACTCTTTTACAGTGCCTTTAGGAATATCATGTACTGGTAGCACAAGGTCTCCAGGGAGAAACCTCAGGAAGTAGAATTTCAATTCAACATGAGGAGGAGCTTTTAAATCATCAAAGCTTTCCAACAATGGAATAACCACCTCCAAAGTGAGTTTCCCATTACTGTGAATAATCTGGACAGCTGGATACAGACAAAGGCAGAATGGGATAAATGAAAATGCTTTGGAGTCAAATTTTTCACTGATTCAGCCACTTCCTATGTGATCATGGAAATGTTCAACTAACTTCTAAATTTCAATTCTGTCATTTGTGAAATGCAAATTACTATTCAACTTCAGGATTTTGAGAATAAGAAATAAAGCAGGGAGATGTGTGGCATAGTGCCCAACTTAGGGTAACTCAAATAGTACTTTTTATTAGTCTCATTACTATGAACATCTGGAAAGGATTCCTTTTTGTGGCACCGAGGCTGGAATGACATGACCACTGACATCCCTCCCAACCTTATCTTATCACAAAGTTTCTCTTAATACCTGGAAGAAAAATTTAAGGACTCAAACTTCCTGGGTTTAATTTTATAATTAAGGGTAGTTACTGAGTTGAGACTATAAATTGCTCACTAGGTACTTTTTCCTCTCTCCCCTACCCACATCCCCAGCTGTCTAACACTTATTTTCCCCACCTCAAACTCAACATTAAACTTGCCCTTCTGACTTTAATATTAACAATCACAAAGCTCTGAGGAAATACATATTGTGCTGAAAAGATTCCTAACTTGGGAGTTGAGACCTGGGTTTGATCTCTGGATCTGCAATTAATTTTCTCTGTTCCCTTAGGCAACTCTCTTATTTAAACTGGTTTCAAAGACTGAAGTAGTGCTCATAAACATTACCTCACTTGATCTTCACAAGTTCATAAAGGGTGTCAATATTATTGTCCTTACCTAACAAATGAGAAATTTATGGCCTAAGAAATGGAGTGGCATTTCCAGAATTGCATAGAAAGTATCAAGCTCACATCTTGACCAGTTTCCACCCTTCCCAAGCAAAACCAAATTTACACTCCAACACCTTATTAAAGACAGCACATTCTAGATAAAACAGTGTGAATGTTTTCTCTTCTTCTACTCCATCAGGACCTGGCCTAGTAAAGAATGAAAGCCAGACATATGTTAAGAAGAAGGCTTCCTCTTCCCTCTTTTTTCCTATCAAGCAGCTTTTAAAAAAAGGGGGGGGCGCTTTGAAAATGTACATTAGCCTATAAACTTACACATGTGTAAAACATCTTGTACACTTAAGAAAATAATAATATTGCTGCCTCCAGAGAGGCGAGATGAGGAAAGGGAGAGGTTCCTTTTACTCGTATAAATAAGGGCTCTCCAACTCCACTTGCTACCAAGTGACCTTGGGCAAATCATTCCACCTACCTCAAGTCCAGTTTCCTTACTTGTAAAAACAAGCGGCCACTAACAGCCTTTCACACCCATAAACTCAGGTTTGTGAGGATTTAAGCAGGATAAAGCACACACACACACAAAAAAAAATTTTTTGGTATAGAACCTGGCACACTGTAAGCACACAATAAATGCCAGCTACCATTGTTACTTAGAATATTTTTATCTTTGCTTTTTTCCAAGAGGCACCCCACATACACACCTGTTTCCATGGCATACCCACAATTGTGGCGCAGTCCCCCATATTACCACAACGGCTTATAATTCATAAATCACCTCGCCACACTTCCTCATCTTTCCAACTCCTGGTAGCCCTGGGACTCCAGTTATCTCATTTAGCACCTAGGAAACTGAGGAACTAGGAGGCAGGAGCTCCCAGACCTAATTTTCCCATCTCTAAAATGAACTCCAGATCCCGGAGCTGATTAGTAGCTCCCAGGTCCCCAGCTCCCGGAGCCATGCTCCGCGCGACACTGACCTGAGCGAGCGCCCCGGGGCCCGGGACCTCGCGCCGGGCTCACACCGAGTAGGCGCGCTCGGGCCGCCAGAGCCTCGCAGCGGCCGGGTCCGCTTCGCAGCCATGGCGCCTGCAGGGAGAGAAAGACAAACAGCCGGAGGAACCGCGGGTCAGCAGAGGCACGGGCGGCAGAGAGCCCCCTCCCTGACGGGCCCCGCCTCGCACACAGACCTGGACCTACGGCCGCCGCTCTGGGTCCGCAGCCTCACTGGGGAGCGGCTTCCGGTGCTGCTCGCGTCATCTCCGCGCGTCCCGCTGTCCCCCGGCGCCCGGCGGAAGCGGCTACACTTCCGGCCCCGCCCGAAAGGGGAGATGGGAAGGAAAGGGATGAGCCGGGAAGGCGGGGCACGCCGTGGGGCTCTCGCCTAGTTTATAGTGCAGCCAAGGCTCGACGGTATCTTCGGCTTCCTGCAGAACATCCAGATTTGCCCAGAGTTTGATGTCCCTTACTCAGCCTTATCTTGCACTCAGCCAGTTTTTCTTAATAGTCTTAATTCACTGGGAAGAGGCAGCTGTGGCTAAGTTCAGATGTGTCCAAATTCAATCCATTGAGCAGCTATTATAACCCAAACATTGTTCAAGGAAATAGGTTAGGGTACAAAAAACACAGAAATCCCTTACCACCTTAGGCCTACATCTAGTAGAAGCAGGAAGATATAAATAACCAAGCAGGCATGGGACAAACCTATGGAGAAAATAAAGCTTGGCAAGGGGGCAGTCACATTACATAGATTGGAATTACAACACTTAAATTGGTTACTCAAACTGAAGTAATTAGGGGCTGGGGATGTGGCTCAAGCGGTAGCGCGCTCGCCTAGCGTGCGTGCGGCCCGGGTTCGATCCTCAGCATCACATACAAACAAAGATGTTGTGTCCGCAGAGAACTAAGAAAAAATAAATAAATATTAAAATTCTTTCTCTCTCTCTGTCCCCCCCCTCTCTCTCTAAAAAAAAAAAAAAAAAAAAAAAAGCTGAAGTAATTACTCCTCGTTTGAAGAGTAAATATATCACCCTGTCATCCTCTGAAGGACTGAATGAAGTTGAAAAGTTTGCAAATATTTAGTGTCAAGAACCAAATCTCTTTGTTTGCTGGCTATAATGAACTGAGCATCTTTCCTCTACCATGCTGTTCTAAGGAACCATTCATGTTAAATTCTGGCACAGAAATTATCTACATTTTGCCTGTGTCCTGAGACTTTCTGTGAGGCTGAATTTAAAGGTGATGTACCTGTTAATCTGGAAGAGGCAATTTCAAGGCAGCACAGCATTCAGGCAGTGATATGGATATTGATGGCAGCTTTTGGTCAAGTTTACTGTGATAATCAGGAGCAGAAAACAGGAAAAAGATTTGAAAAATCAGGAGGATCAAGAGTTCAAAGTCAGCCTCAGCAATGGAGGGGGGAGGCCGTGCTGAGGATATGGCTCAGTGGTCAAATGCTCCTGACTTCAATCCTCACCCCCCAACCTACCCCCCAACCCGGCAAAAAAAAAAAAAAATTTGAAAAACTTGCAATTTGGTCAGAAAAGTGAATGTAAAACTAGGGCCAAGAAAGTTGTGGTGATTGAAGAGCTTATAGCCACTAAAGAGATGCTAAGTAATCTGCACAGAAATGATAAGAAAGATAGCTTGAGGGCATCTCGGGAATTATCAAGACTCTACCCATCACAGGCTCAAGGGTATAAAAGTAAAAATTTATTTGAGCAGAGACCATGAGGGCACCCTCTTGCATGGAGGGCCAAGGAAGTTGTTTCATCATGCTCAGGCATTCACAAGCTGCTTTAGCTATGATCCCAGGAGGCCTGGCTACTGCTTAAGATGGAAGCAGACCTTGGTGTCATCCACATGGCACTGGTTCTGCAGAAATTCAGGATACTGTAGTTAGTGGGTAATGGAGGCTTTCACTGAGATTCAAAGAAAGGGGGCTGGAAGGCTGGGCAAAGTGTTGCAGGTTCAGAATTTCTGCATGCAGCCCCTGAGAGGACAATGTATGAAGATGTCAGAAGGAAGCCAACCTGTAGTGGAGACCCCTGAGATTAAGAGATGTCAGTAACTTGAAACATTTGCTGAGGAAAGCTGCATAAATGAAGCAGAAACAAGAGAGAGGCCACATGGGCTGCAACCAGCAAGGCCATGGGGCAAAGCTACAAAAGCCCTTAGGAGAGTACATCACAATGCCATGTACCCTAGATGCTGGACATGGAGCCACAGAACTTGATTATCCAGCTGGGTTTTGGTCTTTGGCCCCTTCTCTTCTTCCTATGTCCCTATTTCTCACTTTTGGAATGGGAATGTTTACTCTGTGCCATTATATATTATACATATGTAACTTGGTTTTGATCTCTACAGAGGTTCACAGTCAAGAGTTTGCCTTGAGTCTCAGATGAGATATTGGACTTGGATTTTTGGGCAATTCTGGAACTCATAAGACTATGGGTATTCTTGGAAATGGGCTAGATGTATTTTTTATTGTGATATGGGCATAAGCTTTTTGGGACTAGGGCCAGGATGTTATGATTAGGATATGAGCTGTCCCTTGGTAGCTTATATGTGAGACGATGCAGTAATGTTCAGAGGTGAAATGATTACATTATGAGAACTGTAAATTAATCAGTGGATTAATCCATGGTGGATTAATCATTTTAATAGATTAATGTGTGGTCACTGTAGGCAGGTAGGGGTGGCCTACTTAAGCCTTGGGGACTATACTATCCCTATCTCTTTACTCAAGTTCAAGTTCTCTCTGCTTCCTGGCTGTCATGAACCAGGCAGCTTTTCTCTGCCACGTCCTTCCACCATGATGTTCTACCTCATCTCAGGCCCAGAGCGATGGAGTCGTCCAACCATGGACTGAATCTCTGAAACCATGACCCAAATAAACTTTTCTTCTGTTAAAAAAATAAAAGGAAAAGAACTAAAACTATTCCAAGTGCTACAAACTTCTAAACACCTTTTTTTTTTATTTCAACTCAAATCCACTTCAGAGCACAAGTTATCCCCACCCAGGTGTACACTCAGGCATGCACATGTGCGCAAATACATTCACATGCATTTTATACCAGCACTGTCCAAGAGAACCCTCAGAAATAAAGGAAATGTCCTCTCTTGGTGCTATTCAATAAAGCAGTCACTAACCTCTTGTAGCTACTGAACACATGAAAAGTGCCTAATGTAACTGAGGAAAGACATTCTTAAATTTATTTATTTGTAGTTAATTTAAGTTTATATAGCCACATATCCAAAGTTCCAAGCATCCTGATACCATTTAGAGAACTTGAGACATGGGAAATAAAAATCATGTGGGATGAAAGCCAAGTGTAGGGTGTTCACTGTCAGGGCACAAGAGTGCAACAATATGTGGTAGACAACAGGAAGCCACTGCAGACTTGTAAGCCAGACAGTGACTGGTGACAACATTAAAAGACATATAGCAAGAGATGGATATACAAATTGAATAACCTCTAGGAAAGGGAGGTCAGAAAAGAAAAACAAGCACCAATATCTCTTTGCAGCAGTCTCAAAGCCATTAAGGTAGAAGTTTGATAAATCAAACTGAAAATTTCAAATGGAGCCCATCCAGAAATAATCTTATTTGAATCCCTCGCATACAAAATATCCATACTCCGTAAATTTGAGCCCAGAGAAGATTGAGGAACAAAACTTATGACTTTGAAAAAAGAAAAAGAAAATTGCAGAATGGTATTCATATTTAATTAAATACTTAAAAGAACCATTTAATTATTAAATTTAATATATGTAAAACTTCCCTTTCATTTGAATTTTTAAGTTAGATTTTCCCATGTGGTAACAATTTCCAAGAATGCATGATAATTGATCAAAAACAGCCAACTTTTAGAAGCTATTCCTAGCCAAATAATTACAAAAACTCCTGTGTCAGGTAGTAAAAAAAAAAAAAAAAAGATAAAATACAGCCTGGTATGAGAACACAGTGCTCAATGTAACTGTGTTTGTGACAGGAACATGCAAATATGCTGAATGGTATTTCTTTTCTTGAAATAAACTTACCAGTAGAAATGGTGTTTAGGATAATTCCTACATGCTCTAAGAAAATAGCAAACATTAAATGTTTAGTTTCCTCATTTTGGCTAAAATGAGCTATATGATATTTTTTATTTGGAGATAAACTTCCTAGGGGAGGTAATTTTTAAATGATTTAGCAAAGTTCTTGCATAGCTGATACCAACAATTCAGAATCTTTCTCTCAATAAGATTGGCCAGACCAGCCGGATATGGTGGAGCATACCTGTAATCCCAGAGACTTGGGAGGCTGAGGTAGGAGGACTGTGAGTTCAAAGCCAGCCTCAGCAACTTAACGAAGCCCTAAGCAACTCAGTGAGACCCTGTCTCTAAATAAAATACAAAAAAGGGCTGGGGATGTGGCTCAGTGGTTAAGTGTCCCTCGGTTCAATCTCCGTTGCTAAAAATAAATAAAAAGATTCACCAGATCACACTATTTGATGTTTCCTTGGTGGCGAAACACAAATGAATCCAGTAGGGATGACAAGTATTCCTTAATGTTTCAAACAGTTTTAGCATATGTGCATATACCAGGGAGTGGGCATTATTCCTAAGGTTTAGTTTTTTGAGTTGCACTCGAGAAACCACTGTACAATATATCTCCTTGGTCAATGATGCTGTGGAGAGGTGATGTTGAAGATTTTTACCAGGAACTCAGCATGAGACAAGGAGTCAGTTTCATGAGATACACAGGACTGGAAGCACTTGAAGAGGTTTGCTTTTTCTATTCTTTGTCCTAGATTTACTCTACCCGTAACGTGATCAGCACTCACTCTCCTATGCAGGCAGCAGGTATTCTGGGACAAAAGCTCAGGTTGATTGGCAAGAAACCTTATCCTTAAAGTTTGAGGCGCAAAGTACTTTACTGCAGTTGCTGTTAGACTGGAGTGATCCTGAGATACATTTGGACACACAGCATCTGGACTCAGTAACTTCCACAGCCCTAATATTGTTCACAAACAACATGCAGGTAAGTTTCCAATGATCTTTGAAACATTTGATATCTGTTAAAAATAGGCTCTGAAAAAGTTGAAGTTTTTTCTTTCTTTTTTTTTTTTTAAGAGAGAGTGAGAGAGGAGAGAGAGGAAAGAGAGAATTTTTTTTTTAATATTTATTTTTTAGTTCTCGGCGGATACAACATCTTTGTTGGTATGTGGTGCTGAGGATCGAACCTGGGCCGCACGCATGCCAGGCGAGCGGGCTACCACTTGAGCCACATCCCCAGCCCTGAAGTTTTTTCTATGTGTAAATCTGCACTGAGAAAAGGGAAGGGAGTTCAGATTATGCTCTTAGAAGTTTGTTTTGTTTTCTTGTTTTGTTTTTCTATTTAGTGGTCATGGGCTAGGAGAGAAAGGAGTCAGGATTCTCCAATGATTAAGAGTAAGTTTTAGAATCTGACAAATTTGATTTCAGATCATGGGTATTACCCTAAGCCCTTGCTCATTGTGTGTTCTTAAGGAAATAACTAAACTGTTCAGATACTCAGCTTAATTTTTAAAATGACCTATCTATTTACTGGGGCTAAATGAGTTAAGACATAAAAAGCTTAGCACAATGTCTGGCACACAACAAGTGCTCAGTAAGAGCTAACTATTATTATGGAAAGCTTTGTTGATCAAAGCTCCAATGAATAGAGATTTAATTCCTTTACTGTTCCTTAGTTATATTACAATTTTGCAGATTCCCTTTTCAGATGGCAAGTTTTTATCTCCTTCACTGAGGTGAAGTAAGTTTGGCACGTGTCCATCCTAAACCTTTGAAGAGGTGCCATGCAGATAGTGGGAATCTACCCATCCTGATAGAAACCAGATGGATTAGGAGACATTGTCAAAACAGACTCTAATTCAGAATTAGATTAAATTGGAAAGTCATAGTAGAAGAATGTAAATGTTTGATAAATATTACTGTGTGATGGCCAAGAAAAGCAACTACTTCATGGAAAAATAGCCCTTGACCTTTGTAATTAAGAGAAGAAACTGATCCAAGTCCTTCCATTCAAGAAAGAACATCAGATATTTTCCTATAGGTTTTTTTAAATCACAGTGATGCCACTTGTTATGTAATATCCACATTTCTGTGTCTGGTTCTTCTTTGCAATCCCCAGCATCTAACACAGCTTCTTGGTCTAATAAGTAGGCTTTTATCCAAATAAGGAAGAGAACAACTAAGTGACATCTCACTCTGTGTCTCATTTGTGCCTAACATGGACTTAGAGCACTGGAGAAGGGAGAGCTGTCCAGGGGACCACAATCTAGTAGAACAGAGAACAGTGATAAATAATAAACACTTATCGTAGAGTGTACTGCTAAGTGCTATAAGAAATCCATAGAGCTGGGTGCAGTGGTGCAAACACATGTAATCCCAGCAACTCGAGACTGAGGTAGAACTGCAAGTTGGAGGCCAGCCTCAACAACTTAGTGAGGCCCTAAACAACCTAGCGACCCTGTCTCAAAATTGAACATAGAATAAAATAAAGGGCTGGGGATGTAGCTCAGGAGGAAAGTGCCTCTGGATTCAATCCCCAATACCATGAAAAAAGTCCCTACAGGGTTCACTGGTAGCAAACCAGGAATGGGGATGAAGCTTGAGTGACCTGTATCCTTTTCTTATTCAGGTGACATTCTGCAGACTTCGGACTCACCAGTGGTGCTTCATTCTGTTTAATGTCATACTGTTTCATGCCTTGCTTTTTGGGGCTGACTTTGTAGAAGAATATTTTCTGCATTCTTTGCCTCATGTAGATATGAAAGTTCTTGAAATTAAAGAGAAGGCAAGAGGGCTGGGGATGTGGCTCAAGCGGTAGCGCGCTCGCCTGGCATGCGTGCGGCCCGGGTTCGATCCTCAGCACCACATACCAACAAAGATGTTGTGTCCGCCGAGAACTGAAAAATAAATATTAAAAATTCTCTCTCTCTCTCTCTCTCCCCTCTCTCACTCTCTCTTTAAAAAAAAAAATAAAAAAATAAAGAGAAGGCAAGAAAACTGAATATGGAACCTCTAAGAAGTAATCCTTCCAAATACTATGTCTTGAGCCAGACGGATATCTGCAAAGGGAAGAACATTTTTTTGCTCTCTCTTATCTTCAGTGGCCCAGGAAATGGAACAAGACGGGAACTCATCAGAAAAACCTGGGGTAATGTGAGCAGTGTCCAAGGGCACCCCATTCTCACACTGTTTGCTTTGGGGATGCCTGTTACCGTAACCACTCAGAGAGAGATAGACAAAGAATCCCATAAGAATAATGATATAATCGAAGGAACCTTCTTGGACAGTTTTGAGAACCAAACCCTGAAGATCATCACAATGACCCAGTGGGCTGTGACATTCTGCTCTAATGCCCTATTCATTCTCAAAGTTGATGAAGAGATGTTTGTCAATCTGCCAAACTTGGTAGATTATCTTCTCAATCTAAAGGAACACCTTGAAAATATCTATGTAGGAAAAGTTGTCCATCAGGATACACCAAACAGAGACCCTGGTAGCCAAAACTTTGTTCCTCTTAGTGAGTATTCACAAAAATACTACCCAGATTACTGCAGCAGTGAAGCTTTTGTGATGTCCCAAGATGTGGCTCGGATGATATATGTGGTTTTCAAAGAAGTACCCATTATGGTGCCTGCTGATGTGTTTGTAGGGATTTGTGCTAAGATCGTTGGACTTATACCCATCCACAGTTCAAGATTTTCTGGAAAAAGACACATCAGATACAACAGATGTTGCTATAAGTTCATTTTTACATCCTCTGACACTAAAGATGCTGAAATATCCCTGGCGTGGATGGAAATTAATGGTGGGAAAGAATGCTCACTGTTTGAGACTTACTATGGGCTCATTTCCTGCAAAATTCTGACATACCTTGGCAGCATTAAGCATTTTCACATGGGGACCATAAAAAATAATGATATGTATCTCAATGATTAAGATGTCTTTGCTTTTCTTGTAAGTCTGTCAGTTTTAAAATGCTTTTTTCCTGTTATAGAAAGCAGCCCTTTTTTCCCTTGTTTTATGTAGTTTCTCTGAATCTTTAATCATACTTAGCAACGATACAAGATGTTTGTAGTGCTTTGATGTAATCTATGTTGTTGAGATCTCGTTTTAAGAAATTTAAATTGGTGTGGCATGGTTTTTTAAAAATAAAATCTTTCAGAAAAGAGACTAGTACATCGAATTATAACCAAGTCTTTAATATATTTTTATTTATTTTTTTATGTGGTGCTGAAGATCGATCCCCAGGTCTCACACATGCGAGGCAAGCACTCCACCACTGAGCCACAACCCCAACCCTATAACCAAGTCTTTCGATAACAATTATATAAATTTATATAAACAACATGTTTTGATACGTGTACATTCCAGAATGGCAAAATCCAGCCACTTAACATGTTACCTTATGTATTTTTTAATGGTGATAACACTTAAAATATACTTTTCTAGCAATGTTCAAATATAGAATATATTGCTCCTGTCATTACCATGAAGTACAGTACATCTCCTGAACTTATTCCTCCTGTCAAACTGAAATTTTTTGTCCCTTGACAACATCTCCCTGGTCCCACCACCTCCTAGCATCTAGTAAAAACTATTTTACCCTGTTTCTATGAATTTGATATTTTAACACTCCATATATAAGCAATATTATGTGGCAATTGTCATTTGGTGTCACTTAAGATGATGTCCTCCAGGTTTGTCCACTGTGCTGCAAATGATAGGATGTCTTTCTTTTAAGGCTGAATAATGTTCTATAGTGGATATAATCCACATTTTCTTTATCTGTTCATTCATTGAAAATCCACATTTTATCTGTTCATCTATTGATGAATTCTTTCTTCTTCTCTTTCTTCTTCTTTGTCCATCCATCCCTCCCTCTTCAGAACTATTAATTTTGCTTTACATATTTAGTTGCTTTGATGTTAGATGTACCATAGACCTATAATTGTTATATCTTCTACATGAATTTATCCACTTATCATTATATAATTATTTTCTTGGTCTAATTTGAATTTAGTTTAGTTTTGTTTTTGGTACCTGGGATTGAACTCAGGGGTACTTAGCCACTGAGCCACATCCCTAGCCTGTTTTGTTTTTCATTTTGAGACAGGGTCTTGCTAAATTGCTGGGGCTGGCTTTGAACTTTTAAGCCTCCTGCCTCGGCCCTCCTGAGTCACTGGGATTACAGGCATGCCCACTGTTCCTGGCTGGTTTTACAGTTTTTGACTTACAGTTTTGGTATCTGATAGAGGAATAGCTGTTTCTGCTCTTTCATTTCCATTTCCATCTTTTCACTTTCAAACTACATTAAAGGTAAAGTTAGTTTGCTATGGTTTGAATATGGTTTGCCCCACCAAAATTTATGTTGAGGCTTAATTTCTCACTGAGGCACTGTTGGGAGGTGGGGTGTGGTGGGAGGTGTTTGTGTTATGTGGACAGACCTCTCATCAGTGGAATAATTTCTTAAAATAGGAAACAGCTATTCTGGGAACTCAGACCCTCTTTCTGTCTTCTATACATGTTGGCTTACCCTTCTGCTTTTTCTTCTTGCCATGTTGTTATACCACACGAGACCTCATCAGATACAGACATCTGATCTTAAACTTCACAGCCTGGAGAACGGTGAGCTAAATAAACCTCATTTCTTTATAAATTACCCAGTCTCAAGTATTTTGTTATGACAAGAGAAAATGGACTAAACAGAATCTTTTATAGGAAGCATATTGTTGGATTTAAAAAAAAAACTGTAGCCACTTCATGTCTTTTTAATTTTTTTTTATTTATAGATGGACACAATATCTTTATTGTTTATTTATTTTTACATGGTGCTAAGGATCGAACCCAGGGCATCACATGCGTGAGGCAAGCACTCTACTACTGAGCCACAACCCCAGCCCCCACTTCATGTCTTTTGATTAGGGAATTTATTCCATTTATAATCAATGTAATTATTAATACATAAGGACTTGCTCCTGCCTATTGTTTATTTTCTGTCTGTTTGGTAGATCCTTTGTTCATTTCTGTCTCTTTTTCTATCTTCCTTTGTATTTCTTTATTTAATGACATGCTTTGGTTCTTTATTTTTCATATTTTGTGTTTCTACTACAGGTTTTTACTTTGTGATTACCATGAGGCTTACTTGAAACATCTTGAGTTATAAAAGGCTATTTTAAGATGAAAATAACTTAATGTTGCTTGTATAACACTACATTTTTATTTCACTCCCTAGACACATTGGTGTTTGATGTCAATTTATATCTTTGCATATCTCTTAAATTACTATATATGTTATTATTTTAATATTTTGTCTTTTAACCTTCTTACTAAAGATATAAATGATTTGCAGGGCTAGGGTTGTGGCTCAGTGGTAGAGTGGGTGCCTAGCACGTGCAAAGCCCTGGGTTCAATCCTCAGCACCACATAAAAATAAATAAAATAAAGGTATTGTGTCCAAAGACAACTAAAAAATAAATATTAAAAAAATAAGTGATTCACATACCACCATTTTGGTATTTGGGTATTCCGAATTTGGCTGTGTATATACTATTACTAGTGAGCTTTACACTATGTTTTTCTGTTACTAGTTAGCATTCTTTTCTTCCAGCTTGAAGAACTTCCTTTAGCATTTCTTGTAAGGCAGGTCTGATGGTAACAAATTGCCAGTTTTTAAATTTTTTTATTTACTTATTTTGAGGTGCTGGGGATTGAATCAGGACCTTGCATGTACTAGACAAACACTCCAACATTTAACAATACCCCCTGTCCTTTTTATATTTTATTTTGAGATAGAATCTCCATGAGTTGCTCAGGCTGGCCTCAAATGTGCAGTTCTTCTAACTCAGCCTCCCAAGAAGCTGGGATCACAGGTGTGAGTGTGAGCCAATGCACCTTGCTATATTTATTTTAATTGACACATAAATGTATGTATTAATAAGATACAGTGGGATATTTTTATAAGAGTCAATGATCAAATCAGGGTAATTGGCATATCATCACCTCATATATCTATTTTCCCTCAGTTTTTGTCTGAAGTTTGTTTTGAATGTTTGTCTCCTCTCCAAAATTCATGCAAAAACTTAATCTCCAATGCAACCAGTATTGAAAGGTGGCCCATTGGGCTGGGGATGTGGCTCAAGTGGTAGCGCGCTCGCCTGGCATGCGTGCGGCCCGGGTTCGATCCTCAGCACCACATACAAACAAAGATGTTGTGCCTGCCGAAAACTAAAAAATAAAGATTAAAAAATTCTCTCTCTCTCTCTGTCTCTCTCTCTCTCTGTCTCTCACTCTCTCTTTAAAAAAAAAAAAAAAGAAAGGTGGCCCATTTAGGAGGTAGGTTGGTCAAGAGAACACCTCCCCCATAAATGGGATGAAGGTGCTTCCTGTCCTTTTGTCCTCTTCCATGCAAGGATGCAGCAACATGGTGCCATCTGGGAAGCAGAGACCAGTACTCACAGACTGAACACACTCGTGTCATGATCTTGGCCTTCCAGCCTCCAGAATTATCAGAAATAAATTTCTGGTGAAAATCAATTTGTATCCAGTCTCAGATATGTTGTTATAGCAGCGTAAACAGGCTAAGATAGCATCCTGTTTTCTCCTGGTCTATAAGGTTTCTCTAGCCCTTTGCCAGCCTTATTGGAACTCTCTCTTTTTTTTTTTTTTGAATTTTTTTTAATATTTATTTTTTTTTTAGTTCTCAGTGAACACAACATCTTTGTTGGTATGTGGTGCTGAGGATCGAACCCGGGCCGCATGCATGCCAGGCGAGCGCGCTACCGCTTGAGCCACATCCCCAGCCCCTGGAACTCTCTATATGAGAGCTTCAATAGCAGACTAGATCAAGCAGAAGAATTTTTGAACCTGAAGACGGGTCTTGGCTGTCTTCAGAATCCTTTTTATTTTTGATTTTTGACAATTTGATTATAATATGTCCCAGTGTATTCTTGTTTGGGTTGAATTTGATCAGTGATCTTGAATATTCCAATACCTGAATTTTACATCTTCCCCCAGATTTGAAAGTTTTCTGCTACTATTTCTAATTTGCCCTTTATCTCCCTCATCACCTTTAGGACCACTTGTATTTCAAATATTTGTTCCTAGGTTGCTGTCCTTTAAATTCCATAAACTATCTTCATTATCTTTCATTTCCCTCTGATCTGTTTCTCCTCCTCTGATTGTGTATTTTCAGGTAACTTATCTTTGGGTTGACAGTTTCCTTCTTTTTCTAGACATCCATATCTCTTCTAAGACCTGAGAAAACTTCTACAGTTTTTTTTTTGTTGTTGTTGTTAAATAAGTTTTCTGTGCTTTTCTCCATTTCTCCTCCCTCTGACAATCTCATAATGTGAAATTTTGTTCTCTTATTGGTGTGCTATAAGAAGTATAGAATAGTTTCTTCATTCTTTTCTCATTGTTTTTTCTTTCCCCCTGACTACGTTATTTCCAAAGACCTATCTTCAGGTTTGTAAATTCTTTTTTTTTTTTTTCTGCTTGATCTAGTCTGCTGTTGAAGTTTCAATTGAATATTTTATTTCATTCATTGAGTTCTTCAGCTCAAAAATTTTTTAAAAATATTTTTTAATTGTCAAGGGATCTTTTATTTAATTAATTTATTTATATGTGACGCTGAGGATCAAACCCAGGGCCTCACGCATGCCAGGCAAGTGGCTCAGCCCTCAAAGATTTTTTTTTAATATTTATTTATTTATTAGTTATTGGCGGACACAACATCTTTGTTTGTATGTGGTGCTGGAGGATCGAACCTGGGCCGCACGCATTCCAGGCGGGCGCGCTACCGCTTGAGCCACATCCCAGGCCCCTCAAAGATTTTTTAAAATGATATGTATCTCTGTCAAATGTCTCATCCAGATCATTAATTGTTTTCTTGATTTCATTGAATTGTTTCTGTATTCTCTTGTACCTTGCTGAGTTACCTCAAAATCATTATTTTGATTTATCAGGCAATTCATAAATTCCATTCCTTTGGGGTCAGTTATTTTATTCCTTTGAAAACAGGATGGATCTTAGTCTGCTTACACTGCTATAAAAGTGTCATGCTTCTTTCCTTTCATGTTTCTTGTGTTCCTGTAATGACTTCTGCACATCTGGTGAAACAGTTGTCTCTTCCAGTTTTAGAGTGGCTTTCATAGGGAATGAATTTCAGCTGCAGTTGGGTCCCAGGGAGTTTGTTGGGTGGTGTGTGTGCTCTGGAATAGTGTAGCCTTGGTGCAACTTTTTAATCAATGTCTCCAATGATGTGAAAGCCCCAGCAGCCTAGGGTCCAGAATTTTGTGACAACTCTGGTGGCAAGGTTTTTCCACAATGGAAAGAGACTTAGCCGAAGGACTCTGTCTTTGTGATGAAACTGATAAGATGCACACTTAGCTAAGGCAGCACTGTTCCAGGCCTTAGGTGCTTGAAGTGGCTATGGAGCTCAGGTCCAGGGTTCGGTGTCTTGTTGATCTACTGAGACTGCTGTGATATGGATACAGGCTCACTCTTTAAGGCATGAATGGATGCAATTCTCCCACAGAGCCAAGATTGTGACTCTGAGGAACTTTCCAGTAGCTTAAGGACATAATTGTGACTCTGATGCTGGGGTCAGGACCCAGCACTGGCATGGCTTCAGGCAGGAAGGTGTGCTACAGAGGCTCAGACCTTGAGGAGCAGGGCACATCTGCAATTTGGGTTCCAAAGCCAATAGGGCACAGTGGAAACTTGAGCACCAGAACAAAGCTTACTATATAGTGGTGACTATGGGACACAGCAGTGGCACAGGCTCTGTGAAGCTCCATGTAATGGCAGTGATGTACCAGGAATGGTGAAGCACAGTTGTGGCTTGCTCTTTGAGACGGGAAGAAATGCAACATTGCCTTCACTCCCTGTGACAGTGAGGTGCCTCAGCAGCATGGACTCTGAAGGGTAGGTCCAGACCCTTAGAGGTGGATGCTGTGCCTATTCAGTCCTGAGGGTGGGGACACAGGTCAGCCAAGGTCATGTTTTCCATGGGGGGGGGGGTATTGTGAGAGGATGGTTGCTATGCTAGTTCAAGCATCAAGGTTATGGTTGTTCCCATGGGCCAAAGATCCATTTCCCTGGGGTCAGGGCAACAGATTGGATGAGGCACTGAGGGGTCATGGCCGCTTCACTAGCTTGAATGTAGCTTTTCCACTGGGTCTGTCCATTCCTTGAGGGATAGGACACCACATGGGCTCAAGAGCTGGGGTCTCAGCTGTTCTGATGGGCCTGTGCTCCAAATAGCCAAAGGCAGGATGCAGCAGCAACTGGGATGGGTAGATGGAGCGTTTCCTAGGCAGCTTGTTACCAAGGCATGGGACAGCTGCAGGAACTTGGCTGGGGAACAATGTACTACCATATTGAGCATGGTGCAACAATTGCAGAACCTCAGGGATAGAGGTGCAGTGGCTCCTGTTTTCCAGTAGCAGTTTAGGTCCTTGAAGCTTCAGACTAGGATCTGGAGTATGGTTAAATGCAATGAATTGTCTCAGCAGCCTAGAGTGCAAACTAGCTCTTTGCTGGTAGCTGTGATATCTGAGATACAGGCTATCTGAATGCACCCACAAAGCTTGAGTATGTAGTACAGATATTTTAAGAGGGATTGCATCTCTGGCATCAGGGTCTATGAAGGGTTTGGAGACATGGCAGCTCTTTCCCCAAAGCAGCTCAACAGTACAGACAACTTCTGAGGGTGCAGTGAGGAATGTACAGCTTTGTCTCCCTCTCTAGGGTTCTCTGGCAGAAAAAGCTGTTGGGTACCCAGGAGCAAGAGATGCAGGTGTCCAATAAGGAGCAATACACCGGGAATACAATGGCTCCTGCTGAATGGCTAATGCAGATAGCCTATTCCTTTTTTAAATTTCTAGCTCCCCACCCTTGCTCTCTCTGGGCATTTTGTGAAAAACTGTGAGCGCGCGTGCGCGCGCACACACACACACACACACACCAGTGTTTATTAACTGCAAAATAATAACTTTAAAATAAAGCTATAGGTACAAAATCAGAATGAGTATGTCATTATGTTGGCCATACATAGGTGAGGGCATCTTCCTGAACTCTGATATTAAATTATTAACATCATCAAGTGCAAGGTCTTGGGTTTAAGCCCCAACAATGGGTAGGGGGGTCATCATAAATTAGAATGTGTTACCAGAGGCTGGGAGGAAACAGGAAGTGGGGAGTTCTATTTAATGGGTATACAGTGTTAAGTTTTATAAGATAAAAAGAGGAAGCCCATGCCTGTATTCCCAGTGACCTGGGAGACTAAGGGAGGAGAATCACAAGTTCTAGGCCAGCCTGAACAATTTAGCAAGATACTGTCTTAAAATAAAAAGGATTATGATATAGTTCAGTGGTAAAATACCACAAGAAAAAAGAATTCTGGAGATGGATGGTGGTGATGATTGTAAAACATTTTGCAGATTTTTAATATCACTAAACTGTACACTTTAAAACGGCTGATAGTAAACTTTATTTAGCAGGTCATATACATATATTTATTATGCATATTTTACACTACAATGAAAAAATGAGGAACAAATAAACAACATGAATGAGACAAAGCAAAATTCACTTTAAAGACAATATTTCAGGCCAGGTAAGACCTGGCTAAGAGTCTAATTAGTGATACTAACAGTAGAAATAGGCAATGTGAAAACACAGAAAAAGAAAACTTATACCAGAGATGGTGAAGGAGATTATTAATCTGGAACCAGAGGATTCTAGTCACTGAGAATCATTTTGTTACAGAGCAAGGATGGTTTACCAACTTCACCATGATCTAGAATATAAACACATCTCTCCACTCCAAAGCTGTTACTCTGACAAAAAAACTCATGCTGAAACCTCTGGACAGGTGAACTGACATGCAGAGTGTTTTGTTTAGAAGATACTGTAAAACAGGTAGGTATAATTTCCATCACTGAAAAGAAAGACTGCCCTTTGTAATTTAACGAGATGGCATCCTAATTTACTCATATTCTTCCTGATCTGGTGGTCAGAAGTCAGTTTCCCTTTCTGATCAACTCAAGATTGACTGGATGAATATGAAAAATTAACAGCAAAAAGTCCCTTAACAATGATGACCCACCAATAACCAATTGCAGTTAAGAGAACTGTATTATTGAAATATCACTCTCCCTTCCCCATAACCAAAACAGGACAAAATTCACTGATAAATAGCAAAAAGCATCAACAGAATACCAAATATTTTTAGAGATCTACTTTGTCAGTTTTCAAAGGAATAACAAAAAAAGTCAAGAGATCTCATTAAAAGTATTTAGACAGATCATAATTTGAGGATTCCAAACTACTTATTTTTCTTTTTTCTAAAAAATATTTATTTATTTATTTATTTTGGCGGACACAACATCTTTGTTGGTATATGGTGCTGAGGATCAAACCCAGGCCGCACGCATGCCAGACGAGCGCGCTACCGCTTGAGCCACATCCCCAGCCCCCAAACTACTTATTTTTCAAAGAAATATCCCAGACTTTAAAAGAAGAAAAATCATAAACAAAAATTAAAAAAAAATTCTTAAAAAGGTGAAGAGAAGTCACAATTTGGTTTCATTTTATTTGAAGCAGATTTTTAAATAAGACCATGACTACATCCATGGAAACTTTCTGAAAGAACAAAATTTTGTCTTACTGCAAAGATTAAAGCAGTTTCAGGAATCTGAAAAACACTCATTCTTTTATGACCACCTTTGCTTGCTCTTAATGTATTCCAAATTCCTGTTCCATATTGTACTTCAATGTAGAAACATAACGTTGGCAATAAAGTTCCATTAGATACTTCATGATAGTTCTGCTGGAGCAGGTTGGGGGACTCTCTGTTTTAGAAAATACAGATAGAGTCAAATGCTGCCTTAGAAGTTCTAGTTGAAACATGGTCCTCTGTATTAGACTCTTGAAGAAATCAATCAGCTCCCTCTACAGCTGTTGTAGCCACAGGTTTCACATAGTATGGACCTTCACTCAGGTAAGTTCTCAGTCTCAAATAATTTGGGTTCCCAAAGATTTCTGCAATTGTCTTGGAATTGGCAAGTGCTTTCACCAGTTCATATTTGGCATCCTTGGAAGCTTTATCATGCTCCACAGACCGGTCCACCAGATATTCTACAAAACCCGGACTGTTAAACATAAGTTTCTGAGCCCAGGGTTGGTTTGCAATGGCCTGAAATAGAAGACAGAAAAAAATACCTTTCTCTGGGCCTTGAAAAATTAAGTTTGTTAATGGGATGGAGTAGTATTTAGGAAGAAGTGTAGTAGAATGAACCTTTAAAATGTTACCTTTCAGATTTGGAGATTAAAATGAAGCAAATTATGTTACACATACTTACGAATACTGCAAAACAAACACCACTATTATACTATATGACTACAATGCACTAACAAGAAAATTTCAAAAATTACCTTTTCCTCCAAAGTAAATTACCTCCTGATAAACAAATGTAAGAAACCAATTCTAAATACCTGAAAGCTTAGTATACAAAGATGTTCATCACAGTGTGAAAGCTACAATATAAATGTGTAATAATGGAAGAATGATTAAGTAATTTATGTAGAAATAAAAGAAAACACCAAGACTGTTTACAGGGCTGGGGATGTGGCTCAAGTAGTAGCGCGCTCGCCTGGCATGCGTGTGGCCCGGGTTCGATCCTCAGCACCACATACCAACAAAGATGTTGTGTCCGCTGAGAACTAAAAAAAAATAAAAATATTAAAAATTCCCTCTCACTCTCTCCTCTCTCACTCTTTAAAAAAAAAAAAAAAAAAAAAAAAAAGACTGTTTACAAAGAATAGGCAAAAAGACATGGGTTGATGTGTTACATGACAAATGCAGATCCCAGTTATACACAAGGCATGATTACAACAGTGGAAAAACAAAAGCAAACTTAGAAGACTACCCTAAAAACATTCATACACATACCCAAAATATTTTTGAGAATGTTTATTATAGTACCACTTGTAACAGATGCTTTGGAATAATGCTTCATTTGGAGAATGATACATTGTGGATTTGTAATGAAACACTGACTTCTAATTTCCTCTTTTAAAATGTAAATACACACACACAGAAGCACTTTTTTTTTTTTTTTGTACTGGGGATTGAACCAGGGATGCGGTATCACTGAGTTGTATCCTCAGCCCCTTTTATTTTTTACTTTAGTTGCCTAGGCTGACCCTGAACTTGTGATTCCACTGCCTTAGCCTCCCAAGTAGCTGGGATTACAGGCATGCACCACTGTGCCCAGATCACTGATATAACATATTAAAGAGAAAAAGCAAACTGTAGAATGATATGACTAGTGTGATACCATTTACAAAATTTAAGAATATATAAAACACTATAATGTATTTTGTTTATATAGGCAACATGTAGTAGAAATATGAAATGACATACGGGCCTGGAAATCCTGAATTTGTGATCGTGATTACATCTAGGGAAGAAGGGGAATGAGATTGGGCAGAGGTAGTAAGGTATGACTGTTTGAAATACTTCAACCAAAATACATACATACATACATACTAAAACTAGATTGAAATACAACAATCAAACAACTTCATTTGATTTGAAAAATCTGTACTTCTCAGTATTTTCCAAATTTTAAATAAGCAACTTTTATGTTTATTAAAACTTCACCATTACATTTTAGTGAAGAACAAGTATTAAGCTTATAGTTTCTTTCTTTCAAACTTATTCTACAGACCAGCAGCATTAGCACAACCTGGAGCTTACTAGAAATTCAGGCTCTTAAGCTCCATCTCAGAACTACCATGCATCTACATTTCAACAAGATCCCTAAAGTTAATATTTAAGAAATACTGACCTAGATAACAATAACTAAGGATGAAAAGTGGACTTAAATAGCTATCCCAAAGAGAAAATTTTAAAAATTATCTCTACAGTCATGGCAAACTAAGTAGAGGAGGATAAGGTAGAATAGCAAAATCAAAATAAACTGATAATGAGATACCAATGGAGAAGCCAAATGCCCTTCTCATACAATGATTATAAGGGTGAAGTGGTCTCTAAAAGCAGATGTTCTTGAAGATGATAGGAATATCTGTGTCTTTCAAGACTCAGATCACAAAACACATCCTCAGGAAGCCTTCCCTCTCTAATCCCATCCTAGTTTAGGCCTAGTATGCTGTGTGAATCCCATTATAATAGGATTACCAAAGACATGACTACATTTCTATGAGCCCAGGCACCATGGCAAGTGCTGGGATTACAAAGACAAATCAGATATGGTCCTTCTCTTCACAAACTGCTTAATGGGGGAAGAGATTAAGTATGCAGAGACAGGTAATAAGTACCTTTACAATTACAAGAAACTTTTTTTTTTACTGCCTGGTTCTCTCAACAGACAAAAAGCTTCAAGAAACTTTTTTTTTTTTAGATGTTGATGGATCTTTATTTTGCTTATTTATATGTGGTGCTGAGAATCGAACCCAGGGCCTCACACATGGTAGAGCACTGAGCCACAACTTCAGTCCCAAGAAACTTTTAATCTATTTTATTCAGTGTTGTACCCCTCACACTTAGTAAAAGAAAAAGAGAGATATTTTCTGAATGAATGAATAAATGCAATGTATGAAAGCCAACATTAATGTTTTGTTTAAAATTTGCTTAAATTTTTTAAAATGTATTTAAAATTTAACACTGAGTTAATCATCAGTTTGGGCAAACTGTGCTAAAAAGATAACCTGAACTAGGTCTTAAAGAATAAATAAGAGGATAACAAGCAAAGTTAGGGAAGAGTGTCAGATACAGAAAGCACAGCAAAATACAGAGATTTGAAATAAGCAGGTCGGCATCCCTAGAGCATTAAGTGCCAAAAGAAGAATGTCAGAAAATAAGGCTCAGGAAGAAGCTGAGGGCTGGGTCAATTGAGTATGGTAGATAAGGAATTTGGAATTAATTCTGTGATCTCATAGCACCCTGTTCAAACTTCAAACAGAACCTAGCACATTTTTGTTTTGGGGGTGAGGGGGATTTAACCCCCCAGGGCCTCATACATGCCAGACAAGCACTCCACCATGGAGCCACATCCCTAGAAGCTAATACCTTTTACTGTTAATATCTTCCTCTTTGGTCTCTGAAGCAGCAGAGAGCAGAACCTGTGCTCTACACTGTGCATCCACAGGGCAAGGCACAGGATATGAATTCTAGGTAATCGTGGGTCAAATGAGCAGTCCCAGAAGGACAGATGGAGAAGAAAATACCTACCGTGAACACTTTTAAGGCAGCACAGTGTAGTTCAGGGAAGGGTTGATTACTGATACCACGAAAGAGGTCCAGTGAGTCACGGGATAAAGAGGAAAACCATGATTCTGTCATCCTCAGGAGATCATCAGTCTGCTGCTCCGGCTATAGGACAGAAAAGGAAAATTTCACAAGATTACTGTATCTGGAGAAAACCATGCATTTCAAAGCCAGAAAACCTGGGTTTACACATTCATTAATTTGCTGTGTGTTCTTAGTTTAGTCTGAAGCATTCATCTTCAAATCCAGCCCAGATTCTTCCCAGTTTGTTTGTTTGTTTATTTATTTTTAAGTTGTAGTTGGACACAATACCTTTATTTCACTTATTTATTTTTATACTGAGGGTCGAACCCAGGGTCTTGCACGTGTAAGGCGAGGGCTCTCCTGCTGAGCCACAACCCCAGCCCCATCTTCCCAGTTTTTGATGGATAGGATTCACCAATATCTATGGCCTATTTACTTCTGATATTGTATGATTCCACTTTAACTAAAAATGTTACTAGTCATATTATGAAGGTTCTCTTCTTTTACTAGAAGTGAGACAGACAACATTTACTTAGTCAGTGTTTACATTAACTAATGTTATGTTGACTTATACAGATAGATTTACTCTCCCAAACATATGACACTGTCCTTCATTAATTTCCCAGTCCACTTACTGGTAAATATAGAAGAGATGAAACTGCTTCCAAACATCTGATTTTTAGCTCTGTGGAGGCATTTTTTGCTTGATGTCCAATCCTCATGAGCAAGCGTTCAAAGCGAGTTCCTTTGAAGGTAACAATGAGATTTCGAATTTTTTTTAATATGGTAAAGTATACAAAACTTAAAATTTACCATTTTAACTATACATTTCATTGTCATTACAAGTACATTCATATTGTTGCAGAACTTTTCAACAACTCAGCTATAATTCTGTGCATATTAGCAATAATTCCCATTCCTCCCTACCCTCATCCCCTGATAACCACTATTCTTCTTTGTTTCTAAGAATTTGACTATTCTATGTACCTCATCTAAGCAGAATCTTATAGTATCTGCTTTCCATGCCTGGCCTATTTCATTAGCATAATGTCTTCCCACTTCCTTTGTGCTGTGACACATATCACATACTTTAATAAAGCTGAGTAAGATTCCACTGTAGACTTATTAACATTTTGTTCATTTTGTTTGCCCATTTATCCATCAATGAATATTGGGTTGCTTCTACTAGTTTGGGCTGCCATGAACATAGGTATACAAATCTGTTTAGGTCCTTGTTTTCAATACTTCTTAGAATATACTTAGAAGTAAAATTCTGGACCATACAGTACTTGGTTCATTTTTTTGTGGAACTTGCATATTATTTTCCACAGGGGTTGCAACATTTCACACTCCCATCAGTAAACAGGATTGTGCCTTTGCCACATCCTAACATCTGTTACTTTATAATTTTGTAATTTAAAAAAATTGATAGCATCCTAATGGATATGAAGTATACTTTCATACATTATGACCCCTACCAACCTAAATCACATAAAAATAGGCATCTAGTCAGAAACCAAATGACAGATCTAAAGCACACAATTATATGCAATGTAGCACATATAAGGCAAAGTGTATAGGATTGGAATCAAAGGACCTGGATTTGAGTAGCAGCTGCCCCAGTCTGTATGATCTTAGAAAATTTTCTTAACTTCTCTGAGTTTCAGCTACCTTATCTGTAAAATGAGAATGACAATGGTATGTTCTTTGCAGGACTGTAAAAGGATTATATGTCATAGGTACAAGCACTTAGACAAGTACATGCAGCAGGGATATTAGCTGCAATACATACGGCATATTAATGTTCAATATATACTTCAAAAGGGTTTTCATAACAGTGCTGCATATTTTATTTTTTGTGAAGAATTTGTTGTGCTGTTAAGATAATCACCGATGTGTCATAAAAGTATTTTCCTTAACATAAAAGCTTATAAGTATTTGTTTCCTTTCTGACATTACAAATAAAATTCATTAAATATTCACAACAATCCTGATAAGTCAATTGTTATGCCTTTTTTATAAATAAGGCCCAGAGAAGTGAGGTAAGTGATATTCAAAAAGCTAATGTTAATGCATGGGGTTGTGGCTCAGTAGTAGAGTACCTGACTAATACGTGTGAGGCACTGGGTTCAATCCTCAGTGCCATATTAAAAAAAATAAATAAATACATAAATAAAATAAAATTATTAAAAAAAAAGCTGTTAGTGTGGTCTTTGTATCATGAATACTATTCAAAGAAGACATACAGGAAAGAGTACTTGGTCCTAATTGGTTGGTAGAACACTGAACATTGAGAAGTAAGAAATAAAAGAGTTTTAGACTTTAAATTATGAGACTTTGAGAGATGAGTCCATAGTCATGGTGAAGACTACTACCAACAAAATTAGTTTCTACAATGCAATTAACCCACCAGCAAAAGAACTTGAGTTATTGCACCATTATGAAAAATAAGACACAACTAAAGAAAGTCAAGACAAGTTATACCAACCTGTTTTCTGTAAAACCTGTTTGCCTTCAACATTGGATCCCAAGATTCCAATTGTGTCTACAGCTACGCCAATCATGGTGGGGTCCTGACTTTCTGTCATTTCAAATACCTTTTCCACAAAGACAGGATAACGCTCACAGATCTGTTGAGGACTATCCATGATAGCCAGGTTTCCAAAAAATTTCACAAATCCTAAAGATATTTAGAAAAATACATCTTAATAAAAGAGTTAAACAGTACAAATTGTGGGCTCTATGTTTTCAAAGGAACAGTAATAAACTACAGGCCAGAAAGAGAAAGACTATAGAGTTGCCTGGAAACCTGAGACTATTCAGATATCCAAATGACTGGTGATATGTGGTCCTGAGAGAATAGAAACCTCAGGGTACCAATGGTGCAGAGGAAGAAGAACAAGGACAAACGGATTCAATTTGGAGTAAGGCAAGGTTAGAGTCATTATTGGGAAGACACTTTTAAATAAAATAAGGTAGTTACATAAGGAAGCAGTAAATCCCCAACTTCTGGGGAGTGCTAAGGATTAATTAATCAAGCCCTAAAACAGAATGGCTAGAGCAGATCCTGTATCATACAGATTCCAACTCACAGATGTGATCAATCTGTGATATATACTGTAAATGTTAGTATAATTATTTTTATTTACATTTCTTTTAATTGAGCTTCTAAAGAAAATAACCTTCATGCTTTAAAAAGCACTAATATTTCAAGAAAAGCAGTCAACAGTGCATGCATGGCTCTCAGAGCAATGGATTCTACCTACAAAGGGACTGTGGGTATCATTTTTTAAAATTAACTTTTTGAATTAACAAATTGCATTATGTATTAAGTGAACATATTTTGAATTACACATACATTACAGAATGACTAAATTGAACAAATTAACATCTTATCTAATACCCTTTTTTTTTAAATCTTTTTTTTTTTTTAAAGAGAGAGAGAGAGAATTTTTTTAATATTTATTTTTTAGTTCTCGGCGGACACAACATCTTTGTTGGTATGTGGTGCTGAGGATCGAACCCGGGCCGCACGCATGCCAGGCGAGCGCGCTACCACTTGAGCCACATCCCCAGCCCCTCTAATACCCTTTTTATGGTGAAAAATTTAAAATATATTCTTAATGATTTTAAAGAACATGATACATTGTTATCAACTAGTGTATATTTCTCCTAAATGAAATTGGTATTTTTTTTTAAACATCAAATTGTACACTTTATTTATTTTTATGTGGTACTGAAAGTTGAACCCAGTGCCTTGCACATGCCAGGCAAGCACTCTACTACTCAGCCACAACCCCAGTTCTGAAATCTGTATCTTTTGAAATTTGTTATCTATCCAACCCTGCCTCACCAACCCCTGTAATCACAATTCTATTCTCTACTTCTGTAAATTTGACTCCTTTAGTTCGTGTACTGTTGAGATCGTGTGGTATTATCTTTTTATGCCTTGCTTTTTCCACTTAACATAATGTTCTCTATCCATGTTGCTGAATCTAACAGGATTCTTTCTTTTTAAGGTTAAAGAGTAGTCTGTTGTGGATGTGATCCACATTTTCTTTCCTTTATTTTGTTCTGTGATGTGGGGATCAAAACCAGGGTCTCCTGCATGCTAAGCAAGTGCTCTTATCACAGAGCTATATTTATAACCTCTTATTTTCTTTATCTGTTATCTACTGGCAGTCACTTAGGTTGATCCCATATCTTGACTATTGTCAATGCTGCAAAGAACAAGGGAATGTAGGTATCTCTTCCACATATTGACTTTACATCCTTTGGATACATACCCAGTAAGATTGCCAGTTCATCTTCTAGTTCTCATTTTAGTGTTCTGAGGACACATACTGTTTCCCATTATGGTCATATACTAATTGGCATTCCCACCAACAGTGTGCAAGGGTTTCCTCTGCTCCCTGTCTTTGTCAACACTTGCTACCTTTCATCTTTTTAAATATAAGCCACTCTTAAATAGGTGTGAGATGATTTCTCACTGTGGTTCTATTTTGCATTTCCCTGATGACAAGTAATGTTGAACATTTTTTCATATACCTGACAGGCATTTTAAAAAAATTATTATATTTATATATATACATTTTTTTAGTTGTTTATGGACCATTTCCTTGCTACTAAATCATTTGCATTCCTTATATATTTTGGATACTCACCCCTTACCAGATACATGGCTTACAAACATCTCTCCCATTCCATAGGCTGCCTTTTCATTCTGTTGTTTCCTTGGCTATGCAAAAATCTTTTGGTTTGATACAATCCCATTTGTCTCTTTTAGCTTTTGTTGCTTGTACTTTTAAGGGGTCATGTTCAAAAACTCTTGGTCTAGAACAGTGTCATGGAGTTTTCTCCTATTTTTGTTTTGGCAGTTCCAGTTTCAAGTCTTAAATATTTAAGTCTTTAAAACAGTATGGGTTAATTTTTGCATATGGAGTGAAATACAAATCTAATTTCATTCTCTGCTTATATACATCTGGTGCCTTGACACCATTTATTGAGAAGGCTGTCCTTTCCTCATTGAATGTTCTTGGCATGTTTGTTGAAACTCAAATGGCCACAAATGCATGGTTTATTTCTGGATTCTATCTCACTTGTCTATGTGCCTGTTTCATGGCAGTACCATATTGTTTAGATTCTTATAACTTTGCAGTATATTTTGAAGTCAGGGAAGCATTGCTTTAAACTACTTTGGCTACATTGTGTTTCTATATGAATTTTAGGATTTTATCCCCCTAAAAACACCATTGGAATTTGGATAGAAATTATATTCAATCTGTAAATCGCTCTGGGTAATAGTATAGAAATTGAAACAATATCATTCTTTCTGATCCATATATCTGGGATATCACTCCATTTGTGTCTTTAATTTTCTTCACTAGTTATTTTACAGTTTTCAGAGTGCAGATCTTTCATCTTCTTAATGAAATTCATTCCTAATTTTATTTTATTTCTATGAACACTATCAAAATGGAATTATTCTATTTTCTAGTACTGGAGATTGAATCTAGAGCTTGAAGCATGCTAGGAAGTTTTCTGCAAATAAGCTACATCCCTATCCCATGAGAATATTTCCTTTTTCATATAGTTGCTAGAGTATGGAAATGCTACTGATTTTGTATGTTACTATTGTATTCTGCAACTTTGCTAAATTCATTCAGGCTTTTTTGGCAGAGTCTGTATTCTATATATAAGAACATGTGGGGCTGGGGATAGGGCTCAAGTAGTAGCACGCTCGCCTAGCATGCATGAGGCACTGAGTTTGATCCTCAGCACCACATAAAAATAAAATAATGTCTTCTTTTCAGATTTGGATACCTTTTATTTTTTTCTTTTACATAATTGTTCTAGTTAGGACTTCAAGTACTATGTTAAGCAGAAGTAGTACCAACACTTGTCTTGTTCCTGATCAAAGAGAAAAATTTTTAACTTTTCACTGTTGTGTAAGTTACTCCTTCTACACCTTTTAATAAGAGATTTATGAAAGAATGTTGAATGTGTCAAAATGCCTTTTCTGTTTCTACAAGCACAATCATATGAGTTTGCATCCTTCATCTGTTAATTTGTTGTACAACATTTATTGATTTGCATATTTAATCATCCTTGCATCTCTGGGATAAATCCTACTTGTGAATAATGATGCTGCTAAATTTGGTGGCCATGAGTATCCTCTAAAAGGAACTGGCTCAAAGTAAAATAATTCCTGGCCTCTTCTAGCCAATATAACTCAGAAGCAAAATATGCACTGTCACTTCCACAGGCACCACTATTTCTTACCTGGCAAATAGAAGCTAGAGAAAGGGTCAGAATCTGCCCCAACAATTATGTTAGAAATCTGGTCAATTACTCCTTCTTGAGCAAGGTATTGTCGTCCATGATGGGTATATGCTAGAGATGTCACCATCTCTATACAGGTGGCTCTATAAAGAAAGAACAAAAACAAGGAGTTTGTGCACATGAATAGGCTGATTTTAAAACTGTTTTCATACAGGTTATCTTAATCTTTTCACCAAATCTGAAAGGTTAATACCCTTGACTCTTCTTAGATAAGGACACAACACTTACAAGGTGAAAATGACATATTTGGAATATCACTTGTTGTTACAAGATAGAATTTATACTTAAATCTTGACTTTTTGACTTGAGGCCCACTATTGTTTCCACTATAACACAGTTGTTTCCTAAGAGATTTTTAGCTTTTATTTTGAAATGTCAAATACACACAAAAGTAAAGTGATTAGTACATTAAACTACCATGCATTCATAACCCTGATTTAATAACTATCAAGATTTTGCTTTACTTACTTCATCTTTCTTTCCCATTTTTTGCTGAACTATTTTAAAGATAATCCTAGTTATCGTGCCATTTACCCCTACACACTTCAGTATGCATCTGTAAAAAACATGAACACACCTGACTAGCACATCCTCACCAGTCAGCTCTCTCAGAAGCTGGGTTACCAATCCACTTGTGGTACAGTAGTTTAAAGATTCTGATGACACAGAAGAAATCTCCACAATTAGCTGGAAAAAAAAAAAAAAAAAGACAGAAAATGGAAAAACGTCAAAACAGCCACAAGCCTATTAGGTCTCATTTTAAATTAAATGCAGAACTGGGTACTTTATATGATTTGAGTTTTTAAAACTCCATTAATTTGTCCCTAGGAAAACTTCACTGAACACATAAGAAATCACTATGGCACCAAAATATTCCACTATATCTGTGTGTATCCGCACCCCCTTATCATCAATCTTGGCATAAAAGCCTAAATTAGCAAAAATAAGCAGATTATTTAAAACATTCATTCATGAGCTAGGAATGTAGCTTAATGGTAGAGCACTTGCATGGCAGTATGAAGAACTGAGTTTGATCCCCAGCACCTCAAAGGAAAAAATAGTTCATCAATTCAGTTACTTCTTCATTTAACAAGTGTGCCCTAAGGGCTTACTGAGAGAAAAATGACACTGAAGACTTTGAGAAGTGACAGAAACAGATATAAATTTTTTTTTTTTTAATGGCTGTGTTTGGTTTTAACTGTCTTTGCTAAGTGTTTAAGATGAAGCAGTCAATCTGACTTTTGTTTCTGTCTATTGTTAACAGTCAGCTGAATTTTTTATTTATTTATTTATTTTTTTTAGTGAGGGGGGGAAAGAGAGAGAGAGAGAGAGAGAGAGAGAGAGAGAGAGAGAATTTTAATGTTTATTTTTAGATTTTGGCGGACACAACATCTTTGTTGGTATGTGGTGCTAAGGATCGAACCCGGGCCGCATGCATGCCAGGCAAGCGCGCTACCGCTTGAGCCACATCCCCAGCCCCAGATATAAATTTTTAAAAGATCTTTTTTTTTTTTTTTTTTTGGTGCTGGTGGGGTGTACCAGAGAATGAACCCAGGGGCACTCAGCCACTGACCTGCATTCCCAGCCCTATTTTGTATTTTATATAGAGAAAGGATTTCACTAAGCTGCTTAGCTCCTTGCTGTTGCTGAGGCTGGCTCTGAACTCGAAATCCTCATGTCTCAGCTTCCTGAGCTGCTGGGATTACAGGCATGCACCACTGCATGGGCTAAAAGATTATTCTTATATACACTTCAAAACATCTTGCTATACATGATAAGTACATACAACTACATGTCAATTAAAAAACAGCATTCTGACTGCATGTAAGATAGATGAGAGATGAATGACAATAACAGATGAGGTAAGCTGCAGTGCTAAATTATCATAGGGTAGGGTGTGGGGATATACCAATGAAGAGAAATACACAAGTTTAGGTAAAACCAACACATAAGGCCTTATAAGAATGAACTCAAGGTCTAATACACAACTCTGTAAACTTTGGGGCAGGGCCAGTTTGTTACTGCTGTATTTTACTACAGCCATGGGGTAGATCAGGATTCAATTTGAGCATGAGTATGAGGGGCCTGGAATATGTCCACTGGGGCAATAGTTAGTGAGCAGTTGGATGTGAAGATCTTACTTCAAAAGAAAGGCCTGGGATGGAAATTTACATTTGAGTCATCATCACATAGGTGGGAACTGAAATCACAAGATAAATCAAACTAAGCTGTAGTCCCAGCATTTAGGAAGCTGAGGTGGGATGATCCCTAGAAACCAGGAGTTTGAGGCTAAACGGGGCAACGAAGCGAGGCTGTTATCAAAACAAAAAACAAAAAAACACCAACAACAACCTAGAAATGAGTACAGGGTACAATAAAATCTGGGGTTGAGACTTTGCCTTCATGAATGCAAACAATTAAAGCTTCTTGGAGAATAAAGAACTGGGAGATTAAGAAGAAATAGAGATGCAAAAGGAAAACCAGAGTAGTGTGGTATCAGGGCATGTAAAGTAAGAAAGTTTTGTAAAGAAGGAATTAAGATTGTACAGGGTTCCATTTTGAGTATGCAGCCTATTAAGTTTGTCTTTAGGTCAATTACTCCTTTGTTGAGCCTGGTGGTGCAGGCTTGTAATCCCAGTGATTTGAGTGGCTAACACAAGAGGACTGCGAGTTCAAAACCAGCCTCAGCAATTTAGCAAGGCACTAAGCAACTCAGTGAGACCCTGTCTCTAAATAAAATACAAAAAAGGGCTGGAGATATGGCTCAGTGGTTAAGTGCCCCTGGATTCAATCCCCGGTACCGCCCTCCCAAAAGTACTCCTTTACTAGTGAGATAATATTTCAGACCAGTTTCAATGCTATCTCCTCTAATAGAGTAATTATACTACACCATTTTTTGTATGACTCTCCCACACACCAGCTGGGAATTAATCCCTATATTCCTAGCACCTTGGAATAGGGCCTAACACAGATTATATATCCAATAAACACACATTAAATGAACCATCTTGCCTTCCATTTCAAGTTTACTATATTTTGCTTTGTAAATGTCCCATAGTTTTTAGTCTTACCTCATACACCCTGTATCGAACAATATCATTTGTTTTCATTACATTTTTCAAATCATCCAGTAGATTGCTTTCAAATAAAGCCTCAAGTCCAGCTTGAGTTAGTGATATTCTTGACAGGGATTTGATAGCCTTACAAGGAAAGAAAATATCTCTTAAGTCACAAAAATACAAAATATTTATATCTACTTCTTGACACTGATGTGAAAATCAGTGCACAAAATGTACTTGCCCAATGAGCAGTCATTACATTTTAGCTATTGTTATTTGTAAATAACTGGAAAAGATCAAGTAACCCAATGTAAACCCAATAATGTAAATATATGTATCACAGAAAAGAAAAGGAGTTCACTACTATGTATTTGATAACCATTTATTTATCTGATACCAGCTACATGAGGCTATAAATTCAGTTCCATCAATCATCAATTTTAACCCTTCACCTCTCAATTCATAAGGCCTTTTTTGACTTTAAGTCACTAATGTCTCTACATGTTAGTTGATGTGTTCTAGTAAACTCACCGCTTTAGCTACAGATAGATTCTCTCCACCAATGCAATACACAATTTGTCTTAGTAGATCAGCATTATTTAGAATCTCAGTAACAGCATCAGAATTTTCAACAATTCTTCCAATCTGAGAGGAAAAAAAAAAAAAACAGAAATACTCTTTCAAGGTATAGTAACGTGAATAAATGACAGTCTAATTTCCTTAGTGTGTAATTATTTTAGAAGTTACAGCTATAGGACAGGTCACTAAAAATTCATAATGACCCAAATTCATTAAAATGGTGTAGTAATATATTTAGCACCTTTTTTTTTTTAAAAAAAAAATATTTTTTAGTTGTCAATAGACCTTTATTTTATTTATTTATATGTGGTGCTGAGAATCAAACTCAGTGCCTCACACAAGCTAGGCAAGTGCTCTACCACTGGAGCCACCACCCCAGCCCCCACCATCTTTAGCACCTTTAAATGAAAAGGAAAAAAACGAACAAGACACCATGGGTACAGAGCATTGATAAGTTAGTGAATGTAAACAACTCCTATCAATTTTTAGTTGCACTGACTTTGGACAAATTAAATAACTTTTGAGCCTAATATCTTACTTGAAAAGTGGAAATAATGACACTTAATTCCAGGGTAGTTTTGAAGATTAAATGAGACTAAATAGGCAAAGTACCTACTGTGGTGTCTGGCACATACATGGTCAATGAATAAATTGATATCATCTCCCTTTTTTATTGAATAACACCTTAGAGAAGAAAAGGAAGAGCAGTAGAGTATTAACTAGACAACTGCTTAGTTCCTAACATTTCAATAACATAATCTTTAGCAGAAGCTCTTTATTCATATAGTAGGATTTTCTGGTTACCAAGATGGTAAGAGTTACTGTCTTAATTTTTTGGCTTACTGACCTTTAGGATAGCACTTATTTCATGTCACTACAATGTTAGGCAGAGCAGCTATTTAAACACCCAAGGATCTTTTTCTCTAGACTAGAAGCCTCTTATAAAAAAACAAAACAAACAAACAAAAACCCACGATAGATTTATGTGATAACTCCAACAGCACATGGCACAATGCCTGGCATGTCAAAGGAATTCAGTCATTATTTGGTGAGTGAATGATTAAGATAGTACTAAGTGAATCTTTTTTACTTCAGCTTCTATTTCTCAGGTTATAATTCATTAGGCACAACAGAATAGACTAGACATACCCTAGGAATACAGAGAGATTAAAACCCAGCATAGAACCTGCCCCAGAGAAGTTGGTTAATGTTGGTTCTTCTTATATAGTAAAGTTTCATACCTGGGACAGAGTGAGAATTTTAACAGAATCATCAGGGTGATTAAGTCCCCTTTGTAGGTCAACCTTGAGGTTCCTAGCCACGTGAACTGGTTCCACAGCTTGAAGCAATCTCTCCAGAATGGATACACACAAAGTAGTCTGTTCCCTAAAGGAGACACCATAGATCTCATTAGTTCATGTCCTGCCAGATTGGAAGCAACAGGCTAATAATAGTGAAGCTTGGCTCACTAATTTGTGCCATAAATACGTTTTTTTTTTTTTTTTTTTTTTAAATAGCAACTTCTATTTGCTCATTGAACATTTAGTAAGTACCTGTTATCTGCTTTGCATGTTTTGGGGCTACAACAAGGATTACGATATATTATTTAGTCTAAAGAAGTTCAGTCTAATGGAATATACAGAAAAATAAAAGGCAACTACAATCCAGGTAGATAAATGACATAACCTAGGACTAGAAGCTATGGGAGCTTTAAGAACACAAAGTATAGGGAAGGCTTCCCAGTTGGGTGACACCTGAACTAAGTTAAAAAAAAAAAAAAGTAGGAATGATCTAGAAGAAAGGTACTCTTAAGAAGAGGGAGTAGATGGAACTGCGGTTTTGGCTCAGCGGTAGAGTACTTGCCTAGCACATGTGAGATGCTGGGTTTGATCCTCAGCACCACATAATATAAATAAATAAAATCAAGGTATTGTGTCCATCTACAACTAAAACTATTAAAAAAAAGAAGAAGAAGAAGAGGGAGTAGAAGCACACGAGAAACAGAGGAAGAAAACACCTTGTTATACTTTCAAGGAACCACATGGGGCTTGGTATGACTAGGGTCAAAATAGGGAACAGATGTGGAGAAGGCAAAAGAGTGACATGAATAGCAAGAAATGAAACTGGAGAGATGCACAGAAGCCAGATTCTCAGAGATCCAGACTTTTTCCAGAAAAGCAATGGTAAGTCATGAGATGGCTTTGACAGAGAAGTAACAATGAGATCTAACTTATAGAAATCACCCTGGGCCTGGGTGGCTCAGTTGTACAGCATGTACTTAGCATGTACAAGGTCCTGGATTCAATCACCAGAAGAGATTAGAAATGAAAAACAAAACAAAAAACCCAAAATCCTTCATCCGCATTAAAGAAAGAATTTTCAACATGAAGGCAGTTCATGTGGGAGGTGATAAAGAAGTGGATCAGGGAAATAGCAGTGGAGATAGAAGAGGGGGGAAAGATACAAAAGGAAAAGATCCTGTTTCAAGATCAATTTTCTGTCTTTTAATAAACAATATAAATAATGGGCCAACATATTGCTAATAGGAGACTACAATTAAACTAGTATAACTTTTCTACATGACAACTAAGGAATACAAATCAAAAGTCTTAAAAATACATACACTTCCTTTAACTTAGGGATTCTACCTTGCATAACTGGGTCTAAAGGAGTACTTAAGAATGTTTTCATAGCTAAGAAAATTAAAAATATGCTTAGATGAAAACCTACATATTAATTCTCAAAGCAGTAGAAACAACCCAAACGTTGATAATGGATAAATACAGTGTGGTATAGCCATACAATATTCCATTTACCAATAAAATGGGAGGAAGTACTCATAATGCTATAATATGAACAAACCTTCAAGTATTATGTGCTAAAACAGACACAAAAAGCTTTTTTTTTTTTTTGGCGTGAGCCACATCTCCAGCCCTTTTTGTATTTTATTCTAAATAAAATACCCTATCTCTAAGATAGGGTATCACTGAGTTGCTTACTGCCTTGTTTTGCTGAGCCTGGCTTTGAACTTGATTAGCAATAATCGCGCCTCGGATAAACCTCATTGGCTACGATACTGCCACTGCGCAAAGCTTGGCTTTGAACTTGAGATCCTCCTCCCTCAGCCTCTGAGCCATTGGGAGTGCATGTGCCACTACACCCGGTAAAAGGCTTCTTTTGATGATAGGATTCTATTTACATAAAATGTTCAGAATAGACAAAACAATAGAAACAGAAAATAGGTTCCTGGTTGCCTGAAGGACAAGAATACAAGAGAAATGGGGAGTAACTACTTCTAGATTTGGGCTTCTTCTCCTTTAAAAAAATTGCTGACAAATTGGGAGGCTGAGATAGGAGGATCACTTAAGCCCAGAAAGAGTTCAAGGTCAGCCTAGGCAATATAGCAAGAATCCATCTCATTAAAAAAAAAGTTGTGATTACATATAAGATAAAATTCAACAATTCACCATTTTAACAATTTCTAACATACAGTTCTGTGGCAGTAAGTATAATTACACATTGTTTTTGCAACTATTACCATCATCCATCTCCGGATTATTTTTTTTATCTTCCCAACCTGAAACACTGTACCCACTGAACATTTTCCATCCTTTCTTCTCCCAGTCCTTTGAAACTACAGTCTTACTTTCTGTGTCTCTAAATTTATGTATTCTAGAGATTTCACATAAATGGAATCACACAAGATTGGTCCTTTTGTGTCCGCTTATTTCACTTAGTAGAAAGCCTTCAAAGTTCTTCTGTCAGAAATTCCTTCCTTTTGAAGGCTGCACATAAATACCCCTTTGTATTTATCTGCCACATTTTGGTTGGCCTTTCATCCTTTTTTTTACTTTAGCAATCTAGCAGATGTACAGTAAAATCTCACTGTGGTTTTAACTTGTATTTCCCTAATGACTAATAATGACATGACTCTTCATTTGCATATTTGCCATCCATACTTCTTCCTAATTTTGCCCAATTTTTGAGTATTTCATCTACTGCTATTGAATTTTTAATGCTTTATATATATCCTGAGTGTCATTCACCAGATATAGTCTTAGCAAAGACCTTTTATTTCCTCCACTGTCTTGTCTTTTCATTCTCTTTAACTGTGACCTTTGAAGAGCAAAATGTTTAATTCTGATGAATTCCAATTTATTCTTTTCTCTACCTGCAGTAGTAGGGATTAAAAGGGCCTCAAGCATGTTGGTGAGAGCACTACCTTTTTAAATTTTTGAGACATGGTCTAAATTGCCCAGATTGGCCTTGAATTTGCGATCCTCCTGCTTCAGCTTCTTGAGTATCTGGGATTACAGGTGTGTGCCACTGTGCCTGGCTTTGTTCTTCTGGTATCTTCTTGAAGAAATCCATTAAACTCAAGGTCACAAAAAGTTTTTCATATACTTTCTTGTAGAACTTTTAGAGTTTCAGGTTTTATTTTTAGGCCTATCATCTACTCTCCTACACTGCGGACAGGAATATAAAACGGTATAACCGCTTTGGAAAACAATTTGGCAGTTTCTTAAAAAGTTAAATATATATCTTCTACACACTATCCAACCATTCCATTCCTGGCAAAGACTTGTACATGAATGTTCACAGCAGTGTTATTTATAATATCCCCAAACCAAAAACAACTCAACGTTCATCAACAAGGGATGGAAATCTCAACTTGGGTACACTCATATTGTGGACTACTACTTCCCAGTAAAAGGGATAAATTACTCATTCATGCCACATGTATAAATCTCAAAATAATTACACTGTGCAAAAAGATATCAAACAAGACTACATACTAGGGCCGGGGCTGTGGCTCAGTGGTGGAACGCTCGCCTAGCATGTGTGAGGCACTGGGTTCAATCCTCGGCACCACATAAAAATAAAATATATTGTGTTCACCTAAAAAACTAAAAAATAAATATTACAAAAAAAAAAAAAAGACTACATACTACACGACTCCTGTAAATAAAACACCTTTTCTTCCACATTACCAAAATTCCAGCAAACTCATCCATAATGATGGAAAGTAGATCAGTGGTTGCCTGCCTGAGGTGGGGAGAGATTACCAAGGGGAATAAAGAAACTTCTGGGAGTGAAAGATATCTTCACTATCTTGATTGTGGTGATGGTTTCAAGTTTTATATCAAAACTTGTCAAATTCTACATTTTATTATATGCAGGTTCATTGTATGTAAATTATTCCTCAATAAAGCTGTTTTTAAAAAAGCAGTGTTAAGTTAAACTGCATAGTGTGTCAATTTCAGGTCACATGGGGCCCTCTGGTACCCAAAACCAAAGAGTTAATAACTTATAATCAGTCTTGTTTGACATCCATTTTATAAAGCAGTGATCTTAGGACTTAATTTCACTCACAAAAATACCTGTCAAGATTCTAGGATTAGCGGGGAAGGGAGGGGAGGATGGGAATGGGAAAGAGTAGAATGAATTGGACATAAATTTCCTATGTTTATGTTTGAATATATAACAAGTATAATTCTACATCATGTGCAAACACAAAAATGGGAAGTTATATTCCACCTCCATATGTCAAAATACATTCTGTCATGTGTAACTAAAAAGAATAAAAAAATTAAAAACCAAAAAGATTCAAGGTTTACATCTACAAGATCATACAACCTGAACCAATGTTCAGGATAATAGCAATGTATTTGGAGACTGCCAATATATTATCCAGAAAAGAATTATTCCCATAAACTGCAATTGGTATCTATTGTGTAACCAGTTCTGAACTGTTCTTAAAATTTCCATTAAAATTATTTCCTAAAATACTAGTCTATCATTCAAGGACTGTCTTCCCCATGGACATTATTCCTTAAACTCTCTGTCTTTTCAGTTTCAGCTGCTTCTCTATTGCCAACTTGTGGCATAATCTTTGAAAATCTCTTCATCTATAATATGAAGAAGTTAGCCTAGGGGCCCCTCTCTAAACTCTATTAACCTCACTTTGTATCAGGTTTACATACAGTATTGTATGTTGAGCCACAGATGAACAAAATATGACCTCTGCCTTAAAAATACTTACAAACTAGAAACACATACGTGGAGAAACATAACAAAGCAATTATATCAAGTGTCATTAACAGAAATGAAGTTGCCCTTTAGGATATCTTGAGTAACTGAGACTTTCTGGTAGGATGGCATTTTCGCTGGGCCTTAAGCAGCTGACAGAATCTGTAGAGAGGAGACGGTGTTTTAGTCAGAAGGATTGGATGAATTAAGTTAGAAAAGTGCAAGTCATGCTCTAGGAACATTAATGCCACATGGTAGATGGAACAGATGAAATATAGGTGGAATGAAAGAAAAAGATAAGACTGGAAAAGTAGGATGGAAATATATTATCCAGATGGTAGGATGGCATTTTCACTGGGCCTTAAAAGCTGACAAAATCTGTAGAGAGGAGACAGTGTTTCAGTCAGAAGGATTGAATGAATTAAGTTAGAAAAGTGCAAGTCATGCTCTAGGAACATTAATGCCACACGGTAGGTGGAACAGATGAAATGTAAGTGGAATGAAAAAAAGAGATAAGACTGGAAAAGTAGGATGGAAATATACTGTGAAAGGATCCAAATATCAGACTAAGAAATCATGATTTCAAACTGTAGGCAAGGGAAACCATGGAAAACATATGAGCTGACCTGAGAAGTTCCCTGTGCCTACAGGTTGGGAAGGAATAGTTAGAAAAGAAAACAAGAGGTAATGAGGATCAAGACTAATAGACCTATTGTATCTACAACAGACCTAGCAAGAGGGAGAGAATGAGCTTCGAAGAGAGAAAAAGGAGATTATTTCATAGGTAGAACTGAATAATGGAAACTAATGGATTTAATAAAGGGAGAAATCAAAGTCAAAGCCAAGAAAGCCCTCTGAAATCACCCAAAGTTATCCAGCAGTTCATTAACTTTTCAAGTAGAAAGATCACTTTTAAATCCTGTATCACATCTTAAAACTCCTTTCAATGATAAAATTATCCGTGTTTTTAATTGCAATTGGCATCTATTAAATGTGTACTAAATCAAAAGTAAAAGTTGCAGTTCTAATATTTTAACTTCTACTTCCATATTAGAAGTTTCTATTGTATCTCTGCTATTGACATTCCCATGTTATACAAGGTAAGCAAGTGTGTGGTAGGGTCTAAATTATTTTTTAAAATTACAAACAATGAGATCATAACTTTTGCTATTTTTTTTTCTCAATGGACTTATTATGAGAGGTCTTTCTATATCCACACCTACAGTCCATCTTCTCTGACTTCCATGTTGCAAAGCAAGAATCTTAGCACTTAATTTCACCACAAATAATTTTAAATAACTGCATAGTGTTACACGGCAATACCATATAATTAATTTATATTCCATTTTAATGAATATTTGGGTTGTTTCTGGGTTTTCTGCTATTACACACTACCTGTTATGAATATTCCCTGGACATATAACACATTTTATGCAAACATACCTGAAATCCTATAACACAAATGACTCAAAATGTGTGAAATTAAAATGGTGGTTACCAGATCAGGATCCTTTTTTCAAAAAAAAAAAATATATATATATTTTTAGTTGCAATTAGACATAACTATTTTATTTATTTATTTTTAAAATGTGGTGCTGAGGATCGAACCCAATGTCTCACTCATGCTAAGCAAGCGTTCTACCGCTGAGTCACAAACCCAGCACTGGACAGGATCCTTTTTTAAGAGAAGACAAGAATTCGTACACATGGTTGTGGAGTTTTTGTAGGTGGAGGACCTTGTTTTTTTCCTCCAATTCCTACTTCACGGATAAGGGAACGAGGCCAGACGACTGGAGAAAACACACCCAGGGGCTGGACTTGAGTCCCATCTCTCGCCTTCAAGCCCAAGATCCTTTCCTCTCTCCAATTTCGGCTAATTTCTGCTTCCCCAACATGGAAAGTCACTCTCCTCGCCTCCACCCACCCATCTGCATACTTGGGGGTGCTCACTCCGGGATTCTCTCACCCATGGTTCTCGTTAAGCAGGGAGAAAAGCGGGCCCAGGCGCAGCTCCGCAGCTTGCTCTCGAAGCTCGTTAAGAGGCACCGCCTGTATCACCGATTGCAGCGCACGCAGCTCCTCCAGGGGCGCTTCCAACCGAGCCACCTCCCTCAGCAGCGCCAGCGCCTGCGCCGCCATCTTGCCGGCTCCTGCCCGCCGGGCCAGCAGGTTCCCGAGGCGCTTCTCCAAGCCTCGCGAGATGGGTTGAACGCAGGCTCCTTTTCGGTCTGCCAAGTCTCGCGAGACTCCTGGAACGTCTCAGGTTGCCAGTGATCTAGCGCCTCGGTCTGACGTCACGAGGAACTGTACTCAGTGACTCCTCCCCCTTTTCCCAGCAGCTTGGTGAACAGGGGGAGTGGAACCCTCGTAGGATGCCCAGCCAGCGGAGCCGAGAGGATGAGGGCCTGTCGGCAGTCAGACGGCCTGGAGATGGCCTCCCCGCCAACAGACCAGACCTTTGGCACTGGAAAGAGCCGCCTTTGTGGAGGCCTCCCGGCTTTGGGCCTTGGGGGAACTTAGATCCTGGGCCACACGCCTGTCTGGAGGAGGCGGAGGGTTCTGCCTCGGAAGGCAAGATGAAAATTCTCGAGAAGCTGGACGAAGGCGTGAGTAATACGATCGTGGGGCGCCTTTTTGGTGTCGCCGAGTCAACAGTACTCGTGATGGAGAAAAACACGAGGGCTGTTTGGGCCGGCATGGAGAGTGTTTTGCCCGACTGCTCCAAGATTCCCGTGAGATAGACCCCAAGAAGACGGAGACCTCGGTAGCCTTTTGAGAGGAGGGGCAGAGCACAGAAGGCGGCCTCTTGACTGCAACGGCCTCTGCACCCAGGCCAAACGCATCTGTATTGCATGTGGTGGAAACCAGTGGTCAGGGCAGTTCAGATATGTTTCCTGCGAGCCAGGAATGGTTTGAGAAGTTTAAAAATAAATACTGTGAAATATAAAGTTGATGGGGGAAGGAAGAACCGTTAAATCCTGAGTTGGCACCCAAACAGTCCAAGCAATTGGAGCGACTCATCAGAGAGAGAAGCAGTGTGCCTCAGCAGGTCCTCAATACCAAGGAGATGAGCCCAGTTTGGAAACGCATGCCTTCCCATACTTTTAAGGAAATAGACAATAATCTGGAAAGCTTAGAGGAAACTTAAGGACAGGATTTCCTTCATTTTGTGTGTCAGTGTCTCCCGTGACAAAATGATGAATACATTGCTGCTTCACAAAGACCTTAATCCCACTTTTCTTTTGGAAAAAGATTTTTTACAATAACTTCTTTTTGGATTGGTTTTTATAATTAGATTATCCATGAAACCTAAGGTGCGTTTAACAGAAAAAAAAAAAAAAAAAAAAGCACAAAAAACTTGAATTCAGAGTGTTGCCAGTTGTGGAAAAAAGTCCTGGTTACCCGGACTCATTATTTGCTCATTATTTGATGTTATTGGGTTTCTTTCCTTGGAAGACACCAGCTTTCTCCAGCCCTTGAATCATGGTATAACTGAGGTATTACATCAACCATATGTTTGACCACCTTGCTGACTGCATTGACAAAAAGCTTACTTTAAAAGAAACATGACAACATTGCCACATTATGAAGTAGTGGTAAAAGAAGTGATGAATGATATAAAAACAGCCGTTTTTAATAAGGCTTAGTGGAAAGATTGGAAGGATGTTCGTTGAATGCGTATGCATGTTTCCCCAGAGCTAATGAAGAAGTTGAAAAAAAATCCGTCTGCATTAATATAAAGGAAAGTGAAAATAATGAATTACTAAAGTTCCAATCTTTGGGAATAATTTAGAGTCTATATCCATAGATGATGAAGAAGACCAGTCCCCAACTAGAGGTAAAGATAAATCTAAAGAAATTGCTGTCTTAAATGATGCCTCAGATTTCATTGATTCTACAGTTGATACAAATCCTTTCTTGGATTGAAGTTTGACATTTAAAAAAGATTTCAGAGCTGGTTGCCATTGCGCATGTCTGTAATCCCAGCAGCTGGGGAGGTTGAGGCAAGAGGATTGTGAGTTCAAAGCCAGCTCCAGCAAAAGCGAAGCACTAAGCAACTCAGTGAGACCCTGTCTCTAAATAAAATACAAAAAAGGGCTGGGGATGTGGCTCAGTGGTCCAGTGCCCTGAGTTAATCCCAATGCAATCCCCCCAAAAAGATTACAGTAAATTGCTGTTATGTCTATAGAGAGGTGCAAAAGAAACTTAAAGGAACTGAAGGAAGAAATAAACAATAAAGGAAGTGATAAGGGAGAAATAAACGAAGTAAATGATAGGGATGCGTGTAGTATCTGTGTTGCAGGGGAAGACTGAGTCTTACTCAAAGTCAGCCTGAATCAATTCCGTAGGGAGGAGGAGAAGGAAAGAGAAAAGGTATAGAATAAAAAGCTTCCTGGCAGTGGCACTAAGACTTGATAATAGCTGAAAAAACTGTCAAAGCTATAATTGGAGTTCTAAAATCTAACCTTGGAATTGAATTTGGAATGAGTAGAGGTGTCTGAGTTGAAGGACAGAGTGGATCCAGAGGTTGCTTCTTCCAAATAACACTTCATCTTATTATTATTCTCTCATTACCTCAATATCACCTTCATCACTACTATCATCTTTGTAATCACCAGACACATCTGTAACACTTAGTCATTCAACAGATATTGAGTGGAAATTCTGTATAGAGTCCTGTTCTAAACTTGGGACATCAACTCAGGAAATATCTGAGGTAAATGGTCATTAACAGTACTCATTCTTATGGATGATTAGTATGAGAGATCATGGCCCCAGTTTATTTTAGAGGGCTTAAAATACAAAGGTTTTCTTAGGACCATTCAGCCTCTAACCATATATGTTAAAATTTTCAGTTACAACAGGTGTTGGTGGTTGACATGAGACTGTTTCTTTTTGAAATGGTGACATGATCATACATTTTATAAAGCACTTAACATTAATCTGTTAATCCTTACTCCAGACATATGAAGGAAGTTATTAGCCTTCCATTTATCAAAAACCTCCCTTCAAACCCAGAGAGGTTAAGAAACTTGCTTGAGTCTGCACAGCTAATGTAAACAACAGGATTAGGATTACAAATGATTAACTACTTTGTCAGACATTTTCATAAGTCTATCAGGCCTTTAAGAATTTGTAGTTGTTTGATCCTCAGCACCACATAAAAATAAGATAAATAAAGGTATTAATATTAAAAAAAATAAAAGAATTTGTAGTCTTAGCCAGGCATGCTGGTGCATACCTGTAATCCCAGTGGCTCAGTTTGGGAGGCTGAGACAGGAGGATCTCAAGTTCAAAGCCAGCCTCAGCAAGTTAGCAAGACCCTGTCTCAAAAAATAAAGAGAGTGGCTGGGGTTGTGGCTCAGCAGTAGAGTGCTCGCCTCGCACATGCGAAACCCTGGGTTCAATCCTCAGCACCACATAAAAATAAATAAGTGAAATAAAGGTATTGTGACCAACTACAACTAAAAAATAAATGTAAAAATAAATAAAAAGAGCTGGGAATGTGGCTCAGTGGTAAGTGCTCCTGGGTTAAATTCCCAGTAGCCCCAGAAAAGGAAATTGTAGTCTCCACAAGTGAGACAGATGAACAGGTGATGAGAATAAACAGGGAAGCTATGAACTGCAAATCTGCAAACAAGATTTTGTTGTTTTCCTTCCATTTTGAAAATTTTTTCAATTGTTTTTCAGTGTTTCCTGTTTTGTGTAAGAAACTATTTACATACAATAGAATTCACCTGTTGAAGTGTCCAGTTGAATTTTTTTCATACCTGTGTAACTGCCACCAGAACAATTAAGATGTAAAATGGTTCCCTGAAACAGTTTACCTGTGCACTAAAGCTTTTCCTCTGTGCTAACTTGCCATCATTTTAAAACTGGGATATTTCACATTGAAAAGCTGCAAAGAGAAAATAGCATATGAAAATGTGTATAGTAAAGGATATAAATATGAAGGCATTATAATAAAAAGGCATATTAAAAATTTGGAAACTGTAATAGCAGTGGACTCTGCATTCCCAAGGGACAACAGTCAGCCCTTGGCTTGCTGGTTTTATGTGCCACTCTCCAAAACAAGCGTAGTGTATCTTTAGAAGAGGACTGAGATTAACTCTGAGAAAGGCTCCCAGGGCAGTTGGCCTGGGAAAAGGAATGAGTTTATTAGGAAGTGAAGAAGTGGGCAAGAGTATTCTAAGCCAAAGAGAATTAGGGGAGATCCTCGGAGGAGGGGGCAGTATGGGGGCCACATTGTGTAAGAGTTACATTCTGTGCTTCCCTTGTTTATAGGTAGTTTGAAGCTCTTTAGAGAAGTGTTTTGTGTATGTGTTTTAGTGTTTGTGTGCTGTGGTTTCTGAAAGTTTATGTCTTTATCTGTATATTTCTGGGGACATGCCTTTTTGTTTGTTGGAATGGAAAGAGAAAATAGCATATATTTTTGCAAGAGTTATAGGTCTGAGTGCTTAGGTTGTAAGTTTCAAGGGAGAGGTGTGCCCAGTGAAAATAACCTCCCTTTCCCAGTTTCCTACAGTGTCTTTGGCCAGCCTGGCTGGGGCGGGGCGTGCAGTGTGCAGACCAGAGGCCTTGTGGGGAAAGGGCAGATAAGGCCCTCAGTGCCCGCCCACCAGCCGGCATCCCGCCTGAGACTAATTCACTGCCACTGCCTTGTGCTAAATTACCAACAAAGCCATGGACAGGCTGGGATCACGGTGCCCTCTGCCAGGCTACTCGCGGCCCTCTGTCCTCATATGCTTTCTGGTGAGTCCTTAGTCTACAGGGTGAAACCCCCTCATCCTTAAACCTTTAGCCTGGGGAATGGAAGGAGAAGGATGGAGGAGAAGAAGGCATATTTCTCTTGACTGGTCCTGGGGTTTTAGTTGGGGGCAGGTAGGTAAGATCCTTTGGAGATAGCGGGGTGGTTCTCAAGGTTACCACCATACCTTTACTCCTGACTTCTAGGGACAGATGAGTGTGCTGTTTCTTTGCTAGAGTGGGGGAGGGCAACGCGTATCTGCTGATAAAGTCCCACTTAAGTGTTTCATGATAGATTCTTTCCTTTTCCTGTTGTATAATAGACTAATTTTTCTGGGACTGTGTTTTCTCATCTGAAATATCTTAAAATTGATGTTGGAAGTGAGAATGGGGAAAAAGCCTAGGAGAGGGTTAGAAGCCCTGGGTTCTAGCCCAGCTTACCCCTTACTTTTGGGAGTGATTGCTCCCATTCACTGATCATTATTTCCTTATCTGTCAAAATTGGCACAAATCAGTGGCTCTTAACTTTTGGGGACTGTAAATCTCATTGAATTGTTTTTTTGAAAGCTCTGGGTTTGTACTCCAGGAAAATGTATAGATAATCTCAATATTGCATTTGACTTCAGGGTATTTACAGATTCCTTGGATTACAGGTTTAGTGCCACTGGCTTTGGTGATTAGTGAGGCCCCTTCTGCCTGTCACAGGCTGTAAAGTCAACCATAGCCTCTGAAAGGCTGTGTACATATTCTAGGACAAAAAAAGGAGAAAGGTTGAATACAATAGGAAATTACTGAAAGGGTACATAAAATATTTTACAAGAATGTTAAATTAGATAAGGTATATTTAAAAAGACATCAATATGAAAAGGTGTATAGTAAAGGACATAAATATGAAGGCTTTATAATAAAAAGGCTTTTCTTTAAAATTTATGGTGACTCTTTTCCTATGATAGTAACTGTTTCTGTTTGGGAATGTTGTGATATGTATATTTTCCACTGGTTTCACACTCATAACATGTTACTTTTTAAAGTATTATAGTCCACTTTGGGGTCCAAACTGACCTTTCTTACTTCTGATATTTAACTGATGTGGCCCATAAACATTTCTCAGGCATATAGTCTGTTCCCAGATAGTAATGTGGTAGGAATACTCTGTATTTCATTGTATTCTGTGAATGGCACAACAGAAGGAGGTTTAGCAGCAGCCTTGTCTCCACCCACTAGATGACAGTGGTACCTCTTCCTAGTCATGACAGTCAGAATTGTCTCTAAGCATTGCCAGATGTACACAGAGGGGCAAAATCTCCCTGAGTTGAGAAGCACTGGATAAAACAAAGCTTCAAGGATGCCCTGAATCCATTCTTAGTCCTGCTTATTGCAAAGCATAAAAGTCAGAATGGAAGTCAGGGGTCTTGGAGGCAAGAATTGGTCTATCACTGAGTTTCTGTATGTTCTGCCTTGGTTTCCTTATTTGTTGAATTAAGGGTTGTCTTAGATAATACCTGAGGGCCCATCTACCTCTTGGTTGGTTATTTATTTATTTGGGGGGTACTGGGGATCACCAGGAGCACTTTGCCTCCTCAGTCTTTTTTTTTTTCTCTTCTTCTTCTTCTTCTTCTTCTTCCTCCTCCTCCTCCTCCTCCTCCTCTTCTTCTTCCTCTTCTTCCTCTTCTTCTTCTTCTTCTTCTTCTTCTTCTTCTTCTTTTTTTTTTTTTAAGACAGGGTCTTCATAAGTGGCCCAGGCTGGACTTGAACTTGCAGTCCACTTGCCTAGGCCCACAATGCCTGGCTGAATGCTCCTTTTCTTTAGAGTGGTGCTGGAAGCTTCTTTAGAGTCATGTAGCTGGAATACCATACAGTGTTCTGAAAGCACTGCTCATAGTGGGTGACCCAGAAGCCTTGCCTTCTTCACAAGGCTATTTAGTCTTAGCAACAGCATTTCACTTGTGTGCTACTAATTCACTAATCCACAAGTATTTATTGAGAACCTGCTGTGTGCCAGGAACTGAGGTGGGGAGAATGGTGAACTAAACACAGCCCTTCCTTTATTGAGTTAGTGATTACAAATTGCTTTTCCTATCTTGTTTGAACCCCTATCAGCTCTTGAGTTAGGCAGCATGAATGTCATAATCTCCAGTTTTTACATCAGGATTATAGAAGGAAGAGGAAGAAACTTGGCAGGCCATAGACAGCTATCTGTACTGGCACTAGGATTTAAATCCTGCCCTCTAGTCCTTCTATTTTTTCCTGCTGTGGTCCAATTGAGTTGTCAAAAAGAAATAAGAGTAAAAGCTTCCTTGAAAAGCCTGGTTCTTTTTTTCTTGCATGGTTTTTGGTTTGGTTCAAAGAGCTAATGTGAGACTGAGGCACTGTGGAGATAGTGGGAGGGAATGAAAAACCCAACCCAAAAGGCCTGAGGTCAAACTGCAGCTAAAGATATAAAACCACTACTCAGGCCCTGCCAACAAGTAGGAGCTAGGACAGAGGCGATAATGTAAAATGAGAAGGGAGGACAGAGGTTCATTTGAGCAAAGCCAGATCCCTGGCCTAGGAGGCAGGAGAAGCAGTTCTTGTTCAGCCTTGCTGAGTCCCTGCCTGACTCCTTGCAAGTTGCCTCTGTCCCTGTTAATAGCTCCATTATGTCCACCAAACGGAGAATCCTGGAATAGAAGGGATCTCCAGTTCTTTTTATTCCCCCCGATTTTGGATGTTTGTCATTAAAATAAAAAGAAGTTATATCTTGAATGCCTTTTCCTCTCACATGGTCAGTGCCACCTTAGTCCAGGATTTTTTTATAGGAATTTTTTTTAATATTTATTTTTTTAATTGTAGTTGGATACAATTCCTTTATTCCATTCATTTATTTTTATGTGGTGCTGAGGATTGAACCCAGGGCCCCTGTGCATGCTAGGCGAGTGCTCTACCGCTGAGCCACAATCCCAACCCCAGTTCAGGATCTCAATGTCTTTTTCTTGGGTTACTAAAATGGCTAAGTAGGCTGCCTTCTGATCATTCCCCATTCCCAGCCCTTTTATAATGCTACTTGGCTTGGCCATATTATTATTGTCTTACTTTAAAAACCTCTAAAAGCACTCAGTCACCTGAGTGCAAACCCCCAAATCTGTGGCCTGACCCTTTTCTTTTTTCTTTTTTTTTTTTTGAGAGAGAGAACTTTTATTTATTTATTTATTTATTTTTTAGTTTTCGGCGGACACAACATCTTTGTTTGTATGTGGTGCTGAGGATCGAACCCGGGCCGCACGCATGCCAGGCGAGTGCGCTACTGCTTGAGCCACATCCCAGCCCCCCTGACCCTTTTCTGTATAATTCTAGCCAACCTCATTTTCTCTGATTTACTCTTACTATCCCATGCAAATCTGGTACAGACTGGATATTTCATCTGTCCCTTGTACCTCTTGAGTTTGTACATATTATCATTTGCTTAGAGCACCCTCTTATAATCCTACTTATTTCATATCCAACTCAGATGACTTCTTCTTTTCAGTCCTACCTCATTCCTTCTCTTCAAAGCTTTTTCCTGCTCCTTCTAGCACAGCTTTCCTCTTGGTCCTCCCAGCACAGCAGCCCGGGTTACATTGTTTCAGAATTGATCTGTTCACAAGCCTACCTTTTGCACTAGATTGTCTGACATTCCCTAATGCATATACAAATGAACGCAGGTGAAATTACTCCTTGAAAATCAATAGATTTAAGAGTTTATCATTCATAATAATCTTCACATAATGATGGCAGTTCAGTGGATGCCAGTTAGTATCACCAGCAATAGGAGTTTTGCACAATAAAAAAGGATTTAAAGTCATCCAGGCTTGAGTCCAAATCCTGGCTTCACCAATTAAAGCTATATGATTTTGAAAAAGTTTTTTGAATTGTGAGCTTCCATTTTCTTTCTCATCTAAAATATGCAGAGGAAAATATGAAAACTCAATGTAGATTTCAGGGGTTATTTTATAGATGGGGTTGGGGGATGAAAAAATGATATCAGCCTTGGTTCTAGTCTGCTGGAGATGGGAGTCACTGACCTGTACTTTTCTTTTCCACTGTGTAGATCCTGGCAACTTCTTTTCTGATGTACCCCATGCTCAGGACCCTTAGCCTACAGCTTCACTCAGCCATCACCGGCAGCTATATCTCTGGCACACACTCCATCGTCTTTGTCAACTGTCCCAACGAGCAAATTGCTAGAGACATTGCCAGGTATAGTGTAGGGGCTAAGGTGCTGCCCCAGAAGACTTGGGAAGCTCTAAGAAGCTTGAGAGGGACTAATTTGGGCCCTTCTCTTGCTTCTCACAAACCTGCCTGTCCAATGAACTCTATAGCTGTCTGCTTGGGGTGATACAAGGAGCATGGCCAAATGATCCCCCAACTGATGCTGCTGCAGGGCCTAAAAATGTCAAGTGGTGCAGGAGGGCATAAAAGGGATCTGAGGCCCAGAGAGAGGTGGTTTGCTGAAGGCAAAGATAAGAGAGTTGTGGAACCCTGCAGGTTTGTAATCTAAGTCTCCAAATTGCTGACCCACCTCTCTTTGTTCATAAGTAAGGAGGAGGAGGTCATTTCAAGTATTTGGCTGTTTTCTAGAAGCAGCTGTGACATACTAGAAAGAATACTGGTTTAGGCCAGGGTTTCAATGTGAATATGCCATTTACTATGTATGTGATCTTGGCCGAGCTGTGTCTCTTCTTCCACTTCCTCCTTTTCCTCCTCTTCTTTTTTTTGGCAGTGCTAGGCATCAAACCTAGGTCCTTGAGCATGGTAGGCAAGTATGTACAGCCAAGTCACATCTGATTCCCTTCTTGAAGCATCAGTTTTCTAAATTATAAAACGGCATTATGCATCTACCTCACAGAGTGGTGGTGAAGATTAAATGAGATGAAATATAAACAGTGCATACCCCAGTAAATATAGTAGGTGCTCAGAAAATGTTTATTATATCTGAATTTTCCCCCTTCTGTTTATAGATACAGGTTGAAGAGAGTTAGTGAGGCTGAGAAGTAATGGCCGTGGCTCTGTGTTCCTTTTCTTCTTGCTTTACAACTCGGCCTTTTAAAGTTAATAGTAGACTAAAACTAGTCCAGTGTCACAATAACAATCAAATGCCTATAGGCAGCCAGGCACGGTGACACATGCCTGTAATTCTAGCGGCTTGGGAGGCTGAGGCAAGAGGATCACGAGTTCAAAGCCAGCCTCAGCAATTTAACAAGGCCCTAAGCAACTCATTGTGATCCCATTTCTAAGTAAAGTGCAAAAATGGGTTGGGGATGTGGCTCAATGGTTAAGTGCCCTGAGTTCAATCCCTTGGTAGAAAGAAAGAGAGAGAGAGAGAGAGAGAGAGAGAGAGAGAGAGAGAGAGAGAGAGAGGAGAAGAAGAAGAAGGAGGAGGAGGAGGAGGAGGAGGAGGAGGAAGAAGAGGAAGAGAAAAGAAAAGAAAGAAAGAAAGAAAATGCCTGTAATCAGGTAAATGAGAAGTGGGCTGGTGTATAATGATGGTGCTTCCTAGGCTTTGGGAGGAAAGAGCAATGGAACTGTGTTGACCTGAGAAGAGTATTTCATGCCTCAAGGGAGCAGCTGCTGCTCAGCTCTAGCGTGGCTAAATTTGACCTGCAGGCCCAATATTGGAAGATTCAGTTTTTTCTTTTTGCTAGAAGCTAGATAATCTGTATTGTTTGGGGTGTGAAATACATTCTATATTAAATATTGGTTAATAAAGCCAAGATTTTTTTGGGGGGGGGTACCCAAGATTGAACTCAGGGGCACTTGACCACTGAGCCACATCCCCAGCCCTATTTTGTATTTTATTTATTTAGAGACAGGGGCTCACTGAGTTGCTGAGGCTGGCTTTGAAACTTGCGATCATCTTATCTCAACTTCCTGAGCTGCTGGGATTACAGGCATGTGCCACTGCGCCTGGCCAATGTCAAGATTTTTTAAAATGTCATGAGGACCAACATGTATCTGCTCTTTGAGCCACTACCCTGTATGACCTCTGCACTTCTCCCTTCTGCTTCCTAAATCCTGAGCTCCCCATGTGTGGCTCTCTACTGGTCTTGAGGGTTTGTGTGTCTGTTTTAAAATTGAATTCAGTCAGCCTCTCTTCTTCCCTACTCTCTTTTATAATGCTCTAGGGATATATATATATATTTTAGTTGTAGTTTGACATAGGACTTTTATTTGATTTATTTATTTATTTTAAGTGGTGCTGAAGATCGAACCCAGGGCCTCACACATGCTAGGCGAGCGCTCTACCACTGAGGCACAGACCCAGCCCTTTAGGGACTTTTTGTATAAAACCCCTCCATATTAAAGACAGGTTGCTATTATTAGTTGCTGAGGAGTTCATATTTGGGAAAGGGCTTCTGAGGCAATGTGATTATCTTCCATGGGTGTGTAACTTGCTCCTTGCATTTGCTTAACACCGGGAGAACCAATTAAATGTAATTTCGCAGTGAGTGGTTGAGTGAACAAGGCTCACAGCAGTTGCTTGAACAAGTTTGTGTGACAGGTCTCTTCTTACAGTTGATAATTTTCCAAGAGAGTAACAGTGGTGATAATGTCACATGAATATGGAGCCTTAAATAGAATACTCTTCAGCTGGGGGCTCAAGGAAAAAGAAAAGAGGTCAGTTCTCTTGGTAATGGCTGAGGGAAAGAGGAATCAGTGAGCAGGGCTCAGAAAAGGTTTGTTTGGCTCGGTCCAAGCACTTCAGAGAACAGAGGTGAGGTTCCCTTGGTTTCCTTTAAAAAAGAAAGAAAGATGAAAAGGTCCTATATTTGCCAAAACATGATGCTTTTTTTTTTTTTTTTCTTTTTGCTTTTGCTTGGAATTGTATTAGTTTTGTGTGGTCACATGGGTATTTACAGTCAGAAGCATTTAGTGTCTCAGCTAGATTATCTTAGATGGTTAAAGGTAGAGGTAGCATAATAAAAGAAATTATTGGGAATAGGAAAGGTTGAAAACCACTGGCCAAACCAGTCTTGTTGTATAGCAGGTCAGGTTGCTTATTTCCCCAAAGCAGGAGAGGGACAGAAAGAAAGAACTTACTTAAGGTCCCATAGCCATCTTACAGCAGGGCTGGAAATGGAATTCGGATCTTCTTTAGGTCCAATGTTAATTACTGCCCAGACCCCAGACAGACTGGGCCTCTCCTTAAAACTTCCTTCCCATAGCTGCTTTCTTACTTCTCACCCAGAAAAGTACATAGAAACAGCTCTGTCTTCAGAGGTCCTATGCATGCTGTTTATGGACTGTTCTGAAGGGAGGTGATGAAGTGATGTCTGAGTCTGTTTTCTGTGGCAGTAACTGAATACCACAAGCTGGGTCATTTATAAACAATAAAGGTTTATCTAGATTATGGTCCTGGAGGCTAGGAACTCCAAGAGTATGGTGCTGATATCTAGTGAGGGCCTACTTCCTGCTTTATAATATGGCAGAGAACATCACATGGTGATACAGAGCAAGTATGCTAGGTTGGTCTCTCTCCCTTTTCTTATAATGCCACCTATGCCCTCATGGTGGTGCCATCCTCATGACCTCAGGTAATCCTAATCACCTAAAAGCCCCACCTCCAAATCCACTAACATGATTTAGGGAATTCTGGGGACACACTGAAACCATAACTTCTGCCTATAGTCCCCAATATCCATGTCCTCACATGCAAAATACAATAAACCCCCAAATTTTAACTGGTTCCAAAAATAATACAAAAGTCCAAAGTGCATTTTCTCATCTGAATCAGATTCGGGTGAGATTGAAAGCATGCCTGAGGCAAATTTAATCTACTGTGGCCTGAAAAATCAAAGGAGCTACACACTTCTACAGCGCAGTGGTGAAACAGGCCATAGGACAGATGTTCCCATTCTAAACAGAAAAGTCAGGCAGAAAGAAAGGAGTCACCAGCTCCATGGAGGTCCAAAACCCAACAGGATGAACAGCATTAAATCTGAAGGCCCTAGAACCATCTTCCATAATTGCATGTTCCCCTTCCTGGATATATTGGGACAGGGGTTATGTCCCCGAGGCCTTGTGCAGCCCAGCCTCCACCTCAGTACAGCTTCAGCTCACTTGGGTAAGCTGATAGCTCTTACTTGCCAGCCATATAGCTCTATAATCCCGGGTCTCTGTGGCAGTCCAACCCCTATGGCTCTACTAGGCATTGCCCTAATGGATCCTGTAGCAGCTTCAGCCCCACATTTCCACGCTGCTATTAATTCCCAAGAGCCTCACAAATACTGTTAACAGGATAAAATTTCTAACACATGAAATCTGGGGACTAAACCAAAGCAGGGGAGGGACATCCTAAATTATTTTCTACTTAGATTTAGATTTCCAAGGTAATTCCCAAGAACCCCTGTTCCCATCCTTCCTCTTTAGATCCTGGGACTTGCTCTAGTGACCGCTACCTTTTCTCTTTGCTTTAGGGGCATACTAGATAAGAAACTGGCTGCCTCTGTGAACATCTTGCCCAAGACATCTTCACTGTGAGTTTTGCTATGGCCAATAAAGGGGAATTGGGAGTCTTAGGGTCAGGTCCTGGCTGATGGAAAGAGCACTAAACTAATGGGAATTACCAAAGAATAACTCAAAGGTATTAAATTAGTCAGTGGTTCACAGTTGACTTATATTCAGAGGAGATCAATCAAGTAGTTTATCTCATCCAAGGAAAGCAAAAATATGCTGTTTATAGAGAGAGAAGGAAAAAGTAATGTTACTCTGTTATTGTTCACATCATCTATAGCAGTGGCTCCCAAATTTGGCTGTAATATCAATTCCCTGAACTCCAGACTAGATCTTTTCAGTTAGTGGGTGGGCCCAGGCCTTTGAATCTTTAAAAAGCAGAACAAGGGTTAGGGAGGTAGATCAGTAGTAGAGCATTTGCCTACATGTGCAAGGCCCTGGGTTCAATTCTAAGCATTAAAAAAAAAAAAAATGTTATAGGCGATTCACTATTCATCCAGTCTGGAAATGAGTGTTTTGTAACCAGAATAGAATATCAGCTTAGAATTCTTATATTTACCAAAGCTGTGACAGGGAAGGGCTCATGGCCTAGGTCATCTTAGATTTACCCTGGGTCAATGTACATCTCAGGCTAAATCTCCCCCTTTTCCCATGATGCTGTTCTCTTTTTTTAATATTTATTTTTTTAGGTGTATATGAACACAACACAATGCCTTTATTTTTATGTGGTGCTGAGGATCGAACCCAGGCCCCGCCCGTGCTAGGTGAGCGCTCTACCGCTGAGCCACAATCCCAGCCCTATGATGCTGTTCTTAAACTCTTTTCTTCTTCTCTTCCCTCTCCTTTTTTTTTGTACCAGGGATTGAATCCACTAAGCCACAACCCCAGCCCTTTTTTATATTTTATATAGAGACAGGGTCTCTATATAAGGGAGGTGATGAAGTGATGTCTGAGTCTCACTAAATTGCTGAGGCTGATTTTGAACTCACAATCCTCCTGCCTCAGCTCCCAAGCTGCTGGGATTACAGGCGTGTGCCACTGTACCCAGCTCTTACACTCTGTTCTGAACATCATCACTGATTTTATTTTTCATTTCTAGAAGTGTGTGTATCTTACAAGGTTTAATTCTCCTGAAGCCTTCTGAATTTTTTCATTCATCCATTCATGGGCACTCAGCTTTGAAAGTCAGTGATCATAGCAACACTAGTCAAAGGGTCGGGGAGGGGACTGGAAGCCATGAATATAGGATAAACATAGAAAGAAACAGAGATGAACTTGGAGGAGAAAAGATATAGAAGTATCTACAGAATTGTCCTGGGGTGGTTCCTCATGTAGCCAGTTGGGGAAAACAATGAGGTGACAGATGTCAACATGTGTCAAGAAAAAACATTTCTGGCTGGTAGAGAGCTTGCCCACATGCCTGAAGCCCTGGGTTTGATCCCTAGGACTGCATTTAAAAAAGAAAAAAAAAAAAGTCTCATGTGAAAACCTTTAAGTTCGAGGGACTTCTTTAAGAGATGGTGAACCTCCCACCTCCAGGAATGTTCTGGAAGATGCTAGATGCATGTGTTAGAATGATGGAACTAGATGATTTGTGGGGCTTTGACCAACTCTAGACTTCTTGATATGGACTTAGAAAGATTTTAGCCTCCTTCTTAGTAAGTCACGTATTCTGGCCAGGTTTGACATTTAATTCGCTGGGCTCCTTTTATGAGCTTCACAATTTGGTTTTGCTTTCTTTTCTAGTTTTTTTTGGAAGGGAGAAATAGAAGAAGCCACTGAGGTCTTATTGGTAAGTAAGGATAGGAGAAGAGGTGGTCTGGGTAAGGGAATGAGTAAGACTAAGACCTTTTCCCAGGTTCCAGTGAAAATTAACATAAATCAATTGACTGAAGGTCTTGCTCACTTCAGATGCATGAAGTTCATCTGTGAGCTCCTGACATGACCTGGTGACCTGGGAGGAATGCTAACTGCTAAATGGCTAGGTGAATGAGCAGGGCAAAGCTGGGGCTCAGTCCTGAAGAAGTGGTTTTTTTCTTCCTTTACAGTTAATAAAGACAAAAACTTCCAAGGTCCTCATGCTGTCTGGCTTTATCAGGTAAGACTAGCATCTCTTCACTCATTCTCACGACAGACAGGCAAATTCTTCTTCTGGGGACCAAATGAGTGAGCTTCAGAAGCAGGAAATCTGCAACCTAGCCATCAACTTCCCATATAACTCTGAGCAAGTCCCTGTCTCTTTCTGAATCATAGATTTTCTATAAAATAGGAAGGTAGAATGAGATAGTTTAAATCAGTGGATCTCAAAATATTGGTCTCAGAACCTTCACACTTTTAAAAGTTACTTAGACCAAAAAGAGCTTTGTTGTGGGTTAATAAAAAAAAAAAATAACTGTTTTGAGAGCATCATTTTACAAACTAATTTCTGTCTCCAGGGTCCATTCATTTCCCTAATAATCATATATACACATGCCTATCTCCCTTCCCCCTCTGAGAAAAGGTTTAGAAGCTTCCACTTCTAAATTTCAGACATGGTGTATGATTTTCATGTTTCGGAATGTTAATAAATTTTGTGTCTGTTCTCTTAAAAAATAAAAGTTAACTTTTTTAAACATTAAAGCTGAGCAATTTTTAAAATGTTTTAGGTCATTAAAAATAACAGTAGTAAACCATTATATATTAACACAAATAGTGCTATTTATTTTAGTGCTAGAGTTGGAACCCAGGGTCTCCTGCATGCTAGGAAAGCACTCTACCACTGAACTTCACCCCCATCCTAGTCCTATACATGCATTTTTATAGAAAGCAATCATAGTTTCCAAAGCCAAAAACTAGTGGGAAAAATAAAAGAACTGAAGATGAACTTGGAGGAGAAAAGATATAGAAGTATCTACAGAATTGTCCTGGGGTGGTTCCTCATGTAGCCAGTTGGGGAAAACAATGAGGTGGCAGATGTCAACATGTGTCAAGAAAAAAACATTTCTGGCTGGGGTGTAGCTCAGTGGTAGAGAGCTTGCCCGTATGCCTGAGGCCCTGGGTTTGATCCCTAGGACTGCATTTTAAAAAGAAAAAAAAAGTCTCATGTGAAAACCTTTAACATTTTTGCAAAATCTGGTTTAGTAAGATAGCTAGATCTCCTCAAGAAGCAGCTTTAAGTGGGCTGGGGTTGTGGCTCAGCAGTAGAGTGCTTTCCTAGCATGTGCGAGGCCCTGGGTTTGATCCTCAGCACCACATAAAAAGAAGTTAACAAAATAAAGGTATTGTGTACAACTAAAAAATAAATATTAAAAAAAAAGGAGCACCTTTAAGTATTGGGACAATTTTAAGCTTACAGTAATGAATTCAAATTTTTCAAAATTCTAATTTTGTCTTAGAACATAATTTTATTTATTTATTTATTTTTTATTTTTTGTAATATTTATTTTTCAGTTATTGGCGGACACAACATCTTTGTATGTGGTGCTGAGGATCGAACCCGGGCCGCATGCACGCCAGGCGAGTGCGCTACCGCTTGAGCCACATCCCCAGCCCAGAACATAATTTTATTAATGTTAATAAGTCATATAAATTGCCTTCATTTGAGTATTGGGTTCACTTTGTTTCTATTTGAGGAAATGTCTTCCTAATACTCAAGACTTCAGTTATAGTTTGTAAAAATGACAGACAAATTACAGTTATTCAGATTTGAAAGCAAAAATGTTATGCAAAAAAAAAAAAAAGAAAAAGAAAAAGAAAAAAAGTATGTCTAGCTGGGCATGGTGGTACATGCTTAAAATCCCAGCAGCTCAGGAAACTGAGGCAGGAGGATTGCAAGTTCAAAGCCAGACTTAGCAACTTTGCGATGCCCTGTCTCAAAATAAAAAAGGGCTGGGGATGTGGCTCAGTAGTTAAATGCCCCTGGGTTCAATCCCCAGTAAAAAAAAAAAAAAAAAAAAAAAATATGTCTAGTTTAGCTTGTGACTCAGATTGTTTTCAATGACTTTTTTTTTTTTTTAAGAAGTTTTATTGCTTTGCTAGCAAAGGAGAAACACAGGGGACTCCTGTTCTAGAGGCTGTGATTCTGCTCATCAAGGAAAACTGAGGACTTTTTTTTTTTTTTTTTTAAAGAGAGAGTGAGAGAGAGGGGGACAGAGAGAGAGAGAATTTTAACATTTATTTATTCTTAGTTCTCGGCAGACACAACATCTTCGTTTGTATGTGGTGCTGAGGATCGAACCCGGGCCGCACGCACGCTAGGCGAGCGCGCTGCCGCTTGAGCCACATCGCCAGCCCCTCAATGACTATTGAGCCTAGGTACACAACAGAAATGCCTATGTGTACTTCCTGTTTTGCCATTCAGAATATTAAAAAGACATGTATTCAAAGGTCAAAAAATAATTCAAAAAAAGTAATTTTTACCACTTCAAAAATGTCTGACTTTTTAAAAATGCAGGTGTGAGGGCGGGGGTTGTGGCTCAGTGGTAGAGTGCATGCCTAGCATGCATGAGGCACTGTGTTCGATCCTCAGCACCACATAAATATAAAATAAAGATATTGTGTCAACCTAAAACTTAAAAATAGATATTTTTTTTAAAAAATGCAGGTGTGAAGAGTACAATGATAGTGTGGTTTGGTGCCACTGCTTGATATATGTAAACATGCAGGTAGTTTTACCCATCACTGCTTTTGCACCACTGTCACAAACATTGACATAGTAAAAAGATGAATGACAAATTAGTGTTATTATATAAATAGTTTTGACTTCTTAGACCCCATGGAAGAGTCTTGGAGACCCCTAGAGGTTAGTGGACCTCACTTTTAGAACCAGTGGTATAACCCTATATCATTCAAAGTGTAAGTTTTGGAATTGATATCACTGGACACTTGCTAGAAATGCAGAATCTCATGGTCACCCCAGACCTATTGAATCAAACTACATGTTAGTAATATTCTCCAGGAATTCCTATAGTCTAAACCAGTGGTATTTTTCAAACTACCACTTTAAATTTGTTTAGGATGGGAACAAAGTATGATATTATTATTGTTGTTAGTTTTGAGACGGGGTCTTGCTATGTTGCCGAAGCTGGTGTTGGAACTTCTGGCTCAAGTGATCCTCCTGCCTCAACTGGTCCTACAGGTGCATGCTGTTGTACCCAGCTAGTATGGTACTGTTAAAAAGCACCCCAGGTTGACTCGAATGTGCAGCCAAAGATGTGAACTACCTATTTGGATGATAAAATTGTTTCCCTTCACTTTTTAGAGAACTAGGAATCTGTGGCTATAAGGCTATAGCTAAGTCTCAAATGTTGCTATAGAGAAGGCCCTTATGTTACCATCTCAACAGAGTTGAGGGAGTAAGACATCTTGGGTAGAACCTACACTGTCAAGAAATAACTTAACACATCAGGGTTAAGAGTGAGAACTCCAGAGCTTAACCTCCTAATGTTGAAATGTGGCTTCCCACTGGCTAGTTGTACCATAAGTACATGCAGAATATCAATACTTTTTGTGCCTCCACTGTCTTGTCTTTGAAATGGTGATCATAGTCATGTGTTTTGGAATTAATATGTGAGGTATACATATGAAATGATGCTTTGTCATCAGCAGCTCTTACTACTAAAGTGCTTATTAAAATATGCACTTTGGCCTCTTTATGTTTGTTTATAAAAACAGTTACCTAGATGTCCATGAAAAAATTCATTATCCTCAGGAACTGGATAAAATTTATCCAACTTACTCCACATGTTTAAGCACCTACACCCATGTTGTGATTTGTTAATCAAGTTATGTCATGAGAACTTTAAATTGGTTCTTTCAGCAGCAGAAAGGACATAGAGAATTATTATTCTGTTTGACAAATGGGAAACTGAAACCAAGTTCTCATGTTTCTTCAGTCAGAAAGTGAAGAGAACTTGTATTGTGTGACAAGAGCCAGGTGAAACAGGAGAGAAGGGAGGGATTTCTGTGGCCTAGTGGTCAGTGAGGATCCCTTAGAAAAGGCTAGTGGTTGAGCTGGACCTTGAGGGAGAGAAAGGCTTTTGATTGATCAGCAGGAGCAGGAAGAACTTTCTATGTGGGGAAGAATACAGAGGAATTGTGGGAGGGAATTTAGAACAGTGTGTATAGGAGACTAATGAAAACAGAGGCTAACATCTAATAGAATGTGTGCAGTGCCAGTTGGTGGACTAGGTAAGTGCTTTATATACCTTGTCTTATTTAGTCTTCAGCAATCTAATTACATAGGTATTATTTTTATCCCTAGAAAATGAAGTGACTTGTCCATAGTCCTTACAGCTAGTAAGGAAATTTAGAATTTGAACCATGTCTGTGAGACTCCAAAGCCACCTGATCCAGCTTAGCTTGTTGACAGCTAAGAAACATGGGCTCAGGAATGATGGGCTATGGCACTAGCCAGGTAGACTGTCGCAGATTTCAAAGGGCCTTTCAGGAGGCTGGCTAGTTGGATCGTATCACATGGGTTGATTCACAGAGCTCTCCCTTCTTTCCAAAGGTTGGTGCATCCTTTTGAAATCCCAGAGGTCTTCAGTCTTCCCATGGACCAAGGAGATGTGCACTATTTAAAGTGGCTTGAGGAGGGCATGGAGGAAGACTGAGTAGGGAAGCTTCTGGTGCGTGCTGCTGGCTGCCTCTGTCCCTCAGCTGCTGAACTCTGGGTAAGAGCAGGCCTCTTTCTACCTCCCAGCATCTGAATTCCAAGTTCCTGTCAGCAAAGAGGAGCAGCTCTGTGGGCTGAAGGTGTTCAAGGCTCCTAAGGCTGGAGAAGGCTGGACCAGTCATACCAGTAAAAACCCAGTGGATCTTGTCTTGAAGTACTACTTTGTTTAAAGATGGCAGAGAGTGGGAGGGTGAGGATAGTTCTGTGTAGAGGCCAAGGGAAAGTAACAGTGAAAGTGAGGTTTGTCGTTTTTGGTTACTGGACTGACCTAGGGTGCCTAGGGTGACCTTGAATGCCTAGGGTATTATTATGCCCCAGCTTCTCCTGTGGAAGAATGGACCCAATGACCTTGTTCACTTGGAAGTGTGTGCCTCATTCTAGAGCAACTGGAAAGTACTCAAGTACTCTGTTCAAAAGGATGCATTATAATGGTGGAATTTCAGGGATCAGCAGGATTATTGCTCCTAGTTAGACATTTTTATTGTTCCTGAGTCTTGAAGAGGCGAGTCTGGGAGTATGTGTGTGACTAGGGGAACATTAGTGCTTAGACACTGCTTCATGGGTTGCAGTAAGTTTTGACTCCTTCCTAGGCTGAATGTGACAGACATCGGAAGGTACTGTGCCTTGCTCAGTGAAGAGGTTCTGTTCCAGTCAGCTTTTTTGTCATTGTATCAAAATACCTAATAAGAACAATTTTAGAGGAGGAAAAGTTTATTTGGCACTCACGGTTTCAGAGGTCTCAGTCCATAGATGACCAACTCCATTGCTCATGGGCCTGAGGTGAGGTAGAACATCAAGGCAGCTCAGGACATAGCACTAGGAAGCAGAGAGAGACTCTCACTCACCAGGAACAAAATATAAACTCCTTCAACTATACCCTACCCGCTTCTAGTCACAACTCAGTTAATCCATTCAAGTGGATTAATATACTGATTAGGTTAAAGCTCTCATAACCCAATCATTTCACCTCTAAGCTTTCTTGCATTGTCTCACACATGAGCTTTTGGAGGATACCTCATATCTAAATCATAACAGGTTCTAAGCATAGAAATGGAACCCTGGGAACCTTCTAGACCAGTATTTTTCATATTTGCTGTATGAAGCTTTAGTAACCTGGATTCCTGACCGGTAGAAAGGGCATAAGATCCCCCCATCCCACACACATACCCATACTTCTACCAGTGCAATTGTGCCTTCACTTTGGGGTAAGTTCCCTTGTAAGATTTGGAATGTTTTGAAAATTTTCCTTATTGACAAATTTTAAATCACTACTCTTAAACCAGTCTCCATTTTATAGATTACTCAAGAAAACTGAACTGCATGGAGATCCAGAAAAGGGGTGGTATGCTGAGTTCCACATAGTACAACCATGACTGCTCAGCTGTGTTTGGGACTCTCCTGGGCCTGCTCCATGAGTCTCTGGTGGAAGAGAGCAGGGGATGCTGAGCCCTAGGTGGTGAGCTCCAGAGAGATGGCTCCAGCCTCCTTCATGAATCTGTCACAAAGTAGCTCCATTCTGAGGAGAACATGGGTGGTTTGGGTGGGAACTGAAAGACAGATGTGGTATCCTGGTCTCTCCTAGAAAGAGGGTGTGTGAGATGGGTAGTGTCAGGCCCTCGTTCTGAAACCTGCTGTGCTGCTTCTACCCTGGAGTCCTCCAGATATCAAATGGGGAGGATCTCAAAGGCCCAGCCATGAAGACATTGTAGAGACTGCAAAGTTTTTTTTTTTTTTTTTTTTTTTTTTTTGAGACTGCAAAGTTCTTTTGCTCAATTTGAGATACAAATCTTGATGAGGGAAGCAACATCACTGAAACAAGGTTTTTGTTTGGTTTTTTGTTTTTAAAGAAAGTGAAGCTATACTTAACTCTGTATTGAACAAAGAAATTTCCAAAGAACCATGTAGTTTTCACTTTCTTGTTTTTTAAATATTGTTTTAGTTGTTGGTAGCCCTTTAATTTATTTATATGTGGTGCTGAGAATCAAACCCAGTGCCTCACATATGCCAGGCAAGTGCGCTACTGCTGAGCCACAACCCCAGCCCCTTAAACAAGGTTTTATTAGAGTTTATGCCCAAGCACAAAGGAGACAGCACATGGGACAGGGTTTCTAGAATGGCACCATGTGGAAGTGACTAATATAGTCTCTGGTGGCTGGTGTGGGGGCCCTGGTGGGTACTGCACACAGCTTAGGACTTCAGCACACATCTTGTCTGTTTTCTGCTCTCAGCATCAAGGTTTGCGTTTGATGTGGCTGTGTGCCCCTGTGCAATGGGTACATTTGCTCTTGGCTCCCAAAAGGTGGCAGAGGTGCTCACAACTGCTGCCCTGTACAGGCTGCAGGAAACTCCCTCAGTGAGCTTTGAGGGAATTTGGTGACTTTTAGGTCTGGCTATTTGCAAAAACAATTTATGCCTAAAAGAAACACAGAAAAGCACAGAAAAATGGAATAACACCCTCTGGGGAGTGTTGGACCCCCTCCTATTGTAGCTTACTTCTAAAGGTCCAGAGGATGCCAGTGGTAATTTCAGGGGCTGCCTGAAAAGAGGAATAGAGCTAATGATGATGTCCCTTGTTGATTTTTTTTTCTTTTCTTTTTAACAGCAGATCAGCTTCTGATACTTAGGCAAATCTTGTATAAAGTAAACCCTACTTAAAAATGTACTGAGGACCCCAAATGGACTGACTCTATTGCTTTTAGGATAAAGTCCAATTTCTAGGTCTGGCCTTCTAGCCCTTCACAATCTTTACTCACCTTTTCCATCATCCCCCTTGACCTCTCCTTTCCTACTCTGGCTAACAGATGGCTCACTGTGCTGTTGATGTTATTCCTGTGTTCATGCTATCTCCTCTGTCTGGAATGCCCTCTGCCTAAATGCCTATGACATGTGACTGCTCCTTTGTAAGACCTTTCTGAGGCCTTGCCAGCTGTAAGGACTCTATCCTGCCTTGGTGTTCCCTTTATCTTTCTGCATCAAAGTTGGCCTTGTATTGCAGGATTGTGAGTTGCTGGAGGTCAGGGGCACGACTGAATCTACTTGACCTCTTGCACAGGGTTTGGCAGATATTTCTGAGGCTGATGTTCCAAGGATTTAAATGATCAAAGCTTTCTCTACTGTACATACTCACTATTAAGTTGTTGAATTGGCAAAATTCAACTTTTCTTTGAATTTCTTAAAGTGGGACAATTCCAAAGAAGATTTTTCTATCTGTTGTCTTTATTGAATCATCTTTTGTGTTATTATATTGCAGAAAACTTGCTTGGTAGCCTGCCTTTGTCTCAGTGTCCAAAGTTGACTATGTAGGACACTGGAGGGGAGAGGGACATTTACTAAATAGCAGCTGTGTCCACTATGTACTGCCCTAGCTTCTTAACATTATCTTATAAGAATATATATATATATATAATATATATTCTTATAATATATTCTTATACTATATTTCAGTTGTTCTTATTTGTTACCCTCATTTTGCAGATGAAATCTGAGATCAGAAAGTAGCACTTACATATGAACCCAATCTCTGATTCAAAACTTAAAGCTTTTACTTTACATCGAAGGAGGCTGAATAGATCCCTTTGAAGGTCACAGGCTCAGAGAACCTGCTATAGCCAGCTCTAAAGGAAGAGTTATTTTTGTTTGGTTTGGTACTGGGGATTGAACCCAGGTGCACTTTACCACTGAGCTACACCCCTAACCCTTTTTATTTTTTGAGACAGTCTCACTAAGTTGCTGAGACTTGCCTGGAGCTTGGGATCCTCTTGCCTCAGTCCCCCAAGTTGCTGGATCATAGGCATGCACCACTGCACCCAGCAGTTATTAGTTCTTAAAACATAGAAGCCAGTTGCCCTGGCCTTTGGGCATGTATTTCACTGTGTACTCCTTACCACAGATCTGGCGGCTCATGACCCATTCCATAGATGAAGGAGTAGAGGTGTCCAGTGATGTTTAGGGTCTGTGTAACTCCAGTCTACATGGTGTGGCTGCCATCCCACACCACCCTCCCAGAACGATGCTGTAGAAGCCAGAGCTGGGTCCTAGACCAGAGTCTCCGTATGGGAACTCCTTTCCAGAATTTCTTAGATAACATGTTTTTTTTTTTTTTTTAAATCCAGAATCCCTAGAAAAATCAATTGAGGAAATGAGGGAAAGTATCATAATTACCCTGTGAATACTAAAGCTTATTAGTATGGAAAGATTACTGATTTGAAAGAATCCACCTTGGGGCTGGGGATGTGGCTCAAGCGGTAGCGCGCTCGCCTGGCATGCGTGCAGCCCGGGTTCGATCCTCAGCACCACATACCAACAAAGATGTTGTGTCCGCCAAAAACTAAAAACAATAAATATTAAAAACAATTCTCTCTTTCTCTCTCACTCTCTCATTAAAAAGAAAGAAAGAAAGAATCCACCTTAATTGAGCAAAAAACAAGAGCAGGGAACACTAACATGCTGAGCTGAAGAGAGCGCCCAGGCCTGGCTTGTGAGAGGGAAACTGTCGCCATCGAATTAGTTGATCTTGCTTTTTGGTTGTTGCCATGTTAGAAGTGTGTATGTCTGGTCCTGTCTGCTGCTATCAGGGAGTTTTTCTTGTAAATAAAATAATTTTGTACACATAGTATATATTATACAAATCCTGTGAGTGGTGCTCCAAAAAATAAACTTTAGATGCAAAATAAATTCTTAAGTTAGTTATTTGGACATGTGATTGATTTTAAGTGCTGTTAACCTTTCTAGGTAGGATATTCAAATGTCACATTATTTGGATAGTTTCGAACAGATGCTCCAGCATTTAATTTTCCCTACAGGCTAGTCCTTTGTAAATAGTACTAAGCTTAATATGCCTACTAGACAAAATTTTGTCAGATACTGAGAGGAGTATGAAGAGTGAAGTATCTTAAAAACATTTGGGATTTAGAATTTCTAGAAATTCTAATCTCTCATTCCTGAATTCCAAAGGTAAATGCTGTGAATTGGGAAACACTGCCCTAGACCACAGAGAAGCAGGTACCCTCCAACCCCAGAGGCCCACAGGTCTCAGGTGCATCTAGATAGCTGCTCACAGAAGAAACCACCCCTCCCCTGGCTCCCACTGTGGCTTTATTTCCAGGACAGCTAAAGGGTGGAAGCCAAAGGAGCAGTACTGAAGACATAGGGTAGGAGTTATCAGTACACCTAAGCAGCCCTCCACTCAGGATTAACAGGGCACACTTCCACCTGGAACCAGATGAATTTATGGGTGTCATCTCCCTGAAACAACCTTCTCCCTACACCTTCACATTTTTTCTCTGTCTAAACAATACTAAAGAGATTTATTTTGAAATAATATTGTCATATATGTGAAGGGTCCCTTCCCAACCTTGGGGAGCCAGGTGCTGTGGCAATTATTGCTGGAATTTGAAGGGTGAGAAAATGGAAGGAATCTGACTAGTGCTACTGTTTGAAACCATCAGAGCTGGGTTCTGGAACTCAGTTTCTAGAAGTGTGTGCCTGTGTGTGCTGAGCAATGTTTGCAGTGTCTGCACTTAGGCATTTTAGCAGGTTCAATATCTAAGTTCATGTTTTATCTTTTACCTGTAGCCTTCAGCTAGGTTGTATCCTTATGGGTCATGTACTCAGCAGATAAAAGGCCCTACATTTTCTCTGACAATAAGGGTGGGAGCATTACTGAATGTTATAGGGAGTGGTAAGGTGGCCACAGGATGGGGTCCTGCCATCCTCCTCTAAGCTGCAGGAAGCCAACTGCAGAAGCCAGAATCAGTTCTTCTGTGTTCAGCAGCTGGCAGTTCACCACTCAGTAGAGATAATTCTCAAAGAGAACTTTTACATTGTAAACCAGACACATTAATTATAAATTTAATATAACAAAATGTTATTAAAAGCAGCAATTCAAAACCATGTATCTCTTAGAAGGTGCACAGGGTTATAAGGTGAGTTGGCAGTAATGCAGCTATTATGTGGTATGAATGAAAAGCTGGGGTGTAGGGTCAGTGACCTCATTAGGCCTTGTGCTGTCTTCCCAGTGGGAAAGGTTCTTTTGCCCTGCTCTTCAGGCCCAGAGCCTCTCCCAGCCTAAGTGGGAAGGACAGGCCTTGCTCATCCTGGCTTTCTCAGAACCTGGAAGTCAGACCTCGAGGTTGCTGTGCTGAGGCCGGCAGGAAGCCAGTTTGAATCCCAGGTCCCACACCCCTACTGGGCTAGGGCTGGCTTCTCAACTCCCCTTCCCTGGGTGCCTCAGTGGCAGCAGCTGTGGGGCTAAGAACTGGGCCCATGTAGGGGAAAGAGAGGGAAGTGGGCAGGCTATGCGCAGGGGCTGAGGTGAAGTTCCTTTGAAAGGCACTGTAGGAGCTGAGGTTTAAGGCAGGGCCATCTAGCCTATCCCAGGGCTGAGTGCTCATGGTGGGGAGGAGTTTGGCATAATCTCAGGAAATCTGGCTCCTTGGGCCTGCTGCCTCATTCTTCCCATCTTCGCCTTCCAGCTGGTGACCTGCAAATCCAGCCAAGGCTGGTCCCAACCTGGTGCCCAACCCCCTCAGTCAAGGCACTTCTTCCCATTTCCAATCAAGTGAGTCAGTTTCTAATATCTCTGGAAGCAGCAAAAATGAGGGGTCCTGGCCCCCTCTCAATTTTGGTTTCCCTCCAGATGGGGCTGAATCTGAATGTCTGTTCTAAGAATTCTATTTCAAGCCCAAATGACAAACACATCCCTTTGAGGGGGCTTAATGAAACAGGCCATTGAAAAATCCCGACCTAACTCCAAAAGTGACGATCAATTTTAGAGCAGGGCTGGGGAGCTGGGGGAGAGTAGGAGCCTTCTGTGCTTTGACCTCATGGGGCCAAAGCAAGTCCATATGTTGGAGGAAGTGGGCAGGAGCTGGACCTTCACATTCACCTGCAGCCTGTGCCCCTGGAAGGGACAAAGGGGAAGCCAAAAGAAGGAGCCAGGCTGCCCCGACAGGCCATGTGGCTGTGTGTGGATGCTGGGAGATGTGTGAGCCTGGTGTGTAAAAGCACACACATGGAAGCTTCTGGGCAAGAGCATGGGTGTGGTTTGGCTTTGGGTGGTGGCTCCCTTTCCACTGCTTCCCCCCCGTCTCCCTGGTTTTCGTGGATGTCTCCATTCTAGGAAGAGGCCCAGCTCTGTGGCAGCTAAGTGGTGTGAGGCTTGGCACAGACAAACTTCTTGGACCTTCAGAACTGAGGCCAGCAGCCTTCACACTCAGCCTTAATAAGGGGGCCCAGAGGCTGGTGCCTTCTGCTGCGGAGACCCGGTTCTTTGCTCTCTAGGTGCTGAATCCCAGCATCTCTGCCACACAGACTTTCCCAGAGTCCTCTCACACCACCCCCTTTCCAGGGGTAGAAGTGGAAGGAAAAGGGGGCGGGGGAGAGAAGCCCCCACTGACCTGTTCTCCTTCAGAGGTTCCCGATCTCAATGTGGTCCTAGGGAGGAGCAGCCCCCATGGGTCAGGTGTAAAGGATATCCAGTGGAGGGACAGATGTGCACATGGAGGATGTGTGAACACACACCAGAAAGCAGTGAGAGGTGAAGGGACAAAGTAATGGGGACAGAGAAAGATTTGGGCCTCAGGAGTTAGAGTCACAGAGCTGGGTGGGGGGTGGGATAGGGGTGGACACAAACTCAGGAAGAACCAATCAACAGTGTGAGGGGTGTGGAGTGTGAAGACACTAAAAAGAGCCAGTGGGACCTTAGGGAGGCCATGGACCAAGAGCAGAGCAGAGCAGAGCTGGCACAGCAGTGGCGCAGGCTCAGCTTGGCCTGCTGGGCAGCTGGGCAAGGCCTCTCCAGGCCCTTGCCACTGTGCTGCTTCCTCCCCCACCCAGCCTGGAGGAAACAGGGAAACCTGTGCCCTCGGCTGTCCCTCTGGTTTTCAGGGCTCCCTGCAGCCCCCGAGGGGTAGTCAGTAAGGGGTGGTCCCTTCCCATTCCACCAGGTACTGAACCTTGCCCTCTGGTGTGACCCTCCGAGCCAACACCTGGTACTTCTCCCCACAGGCCAACCGCCCTGCTGCGCCAAAGTAGGTGGTGATAGATGACTTGAGGTGTGACAAGGATGAGTCGTCTTCACTGATGCTCTCAAATGTGTGGCTATCGATGCCTTCGTCTGGCCGCTCGGGGCCCAAAGTCCCCTCCGCACTGCTGTCTGAGGGGCAGCGTCCACCCAGCTCAGCCGCCCGCCGCTTGGCCCGCAGCGGCATATATGCCTTGGCCGCCAGCTTCCTCTTGCGGCTGCCTACTGTCCGTCTACAGCAGGAGTGGAGAGAGGAAGATGATGGGAATGAGATGGGATGACCGTGACAAATCCCTTGCTCCCAGCAGTCTCCTGGGTACCAGGCACCGTGCCTGGCCCGGGTCCTTGCAGTAACCCCATAAGAGGGAAACTGAAGCTCCAGGGGAGAAGCAGCCAGCTGGGGAGTGGCAGAGCCAGGGTTCCAACCTGGGTCTGTCCAGCTCTAAAGCCCGGGCTCTTTGGGTGCCAGAACCAGAACTGCTAGAGTACAGACAACTGTTCTCTGCGCCCTCTGAGGTCATGCAGCATAGAGGCCTTGTGTACGCTGCTCGTCTGTCACCTGCACTCATGTGGAGCTAGCTGAGCCAAATAGGGATGAGGACAGGGTCAAGGACTGAAGGACAGACCTTGTACTACACAGGAAGATGTGTTAGAGAAGGGACACAAGATCAGATTCACATCCACAGATGCTTAGAAATGGAAGCCAAGACCCAAAGCACTAGTGGAAACCAAAGAAACAGGAAGAAACAAAATATAGGGCTGGGTGTAGCTCAGTGGTAGAGCACTTGCCTAGCTTGTGTGAGGTCCTGGGTTCCATCCCCAGAACCAACCAACCAACAAACAAAAAACCAGAGGCAACATTAGAAAAAGACACATGAGAGACTTCTGCAGACTAAGACTTCAGGACACAGGTCTACAAGCGTTATGCTTTTAATTCTACTTTTGCAAGGGCTTCACATGTCCTAAAATAAAGGGGCCTGAGTCCAGAAGAAATCCTTCTGCTTTGCAGACCACCCTCCCTGTGCTGCTGACCACCAGCTCTTGCCAAGCAGGCCAGCCCTTCAGCTTGGGCCCCCTGGAATTTGTCCTCCACCAGACCCTACAGTTCACAGGATGCCATCCTCCCTCTACCAGGCTTCCCTACACATGCTCTTCCCTTAGAGGCCCTGGAACTCAGACAGCCAGAAACCAGGGTTAGGGACCCCACAGCCTGAGAAGCACAGGCCTGCAAAATCACTGCACACAGAGGCCAGGAACCCCTAATAAAAGACAACCCCAGATTGGAACCAGCCAGCGAGAGATGTCACATTGTTCTGCAGCAGGTGAAGAGCATTCCAAAGGGATGTGGCCCCAGCATTCTGGATGCCTGTCCTTATCCCACCTGAACCCCAGGGACTCGGAACTAGAGGGTCCCAGGGCCAGACTCTTAGAATTGCAGAAGGCCAGGTCCTCCAGCCGGGGGCTCAGGTATGCAAATTGAGCCCCACAAATGTAGAAGTGGGAGGTGGCAGCCTGGGAAGAACGACGGTTCTTGTGAAGCTTGAGGTCAGGGCTGACCTCTGGGAGCTCACCTGGAGTCATAGGAGAGGCTGGTAGATGCAGAGCCCGAGGTGCTGGCAGCGTCCGTGGAGTCCACGTCTGAGAAAAAGGTCTGGCCTGAGCTGGCACTGAGAGAGGGGGCAAGGGTGAGCCTGCCATTGGTCCAGCCGAGCAAAGTCCTGCTGACCTGGCTCCTGGGGGCCCTGGGGGCCCCTGGAATCTCTCCAGCTTTTCTCTGCCTCTCTGGCATGCATCCTTCATTCCCAGTGGAGGCCCATCTTTCCATTGCTGAGCTTCCCACCACCACACCTGCCAATTTCCCGCCTATCCCCCTTCAAAGTCCAGGAGGCAGGAGAGCCTTCCCTGACCACCTTCCCCTCCACTAGGCTTGTAAATAAATGTGACAGAAGCACAGATAATGATACTTAATGAACCGTGAGGCACTTGTGCGACTTTACAGGTCAGTGTTTCCATTTTCAGTATCTTGTTGAAAGAAAACATCAGGAGGTTCAAAGAGGTTAAGAAATTTAGCTGATGCCACATAGTACTGGTAAACAAGGTCTGGAGCTCAGCCTGTCTCAATCCCCGACTCTTTCCTCCATGGCTTTAGGTAAACACTGAATGACTTCTAGTGATTTTGGAAATCAGATGACAAAAGATGTAGACCCTCCCCTTGAGTGTACCCAAGCACACACAGAAAGGTATCCAACACAGCCTGGGAGGATCTGTGTAGGCTCCTTGGAAGGAGCCAGGTCCTGGGTTTTCAGATGGGATGGGGTGGGCAGGGCAAAGGGCCTCCCAGGCAGAGGGAGCAGCATGAGTGAAGGCAAGGAGGTGTTAAACCACAGTGTGGGATAACCACAGAAACTGGTGTAAGGTGGCGGGCAGGAAGAGGCTGGGGAGCGGGGGGCACAGCGAGGCAGCCTCAGTGCCATGGGGGTGCCATGCTGAAAGCTGGTAAAGGCCCTCCAGGCAGCCCATGCCACAGGGACCCTTTAACCTGGGGTTTCAGAAGTACCCACTCCTCCCTCAGAATACTTTCTGCCCTTCCCCCTTCCAGAGCCTCCTGCCTGGCTGTGCGGATGCAGGGAGCCTCCACACCTTTTCCGTCCCAGCCTCCGGAGCAGACCTTTCTGCTGGGCCCCTCACTGATACCTTTTTAAACTCTGAATTTCATCCAGCGTGAAGTCAAATATGCTAGCCAGGTGGTGGTTGGTGCTCCAGGCCGAGGTGAAGTCACTCTGTGGACACAGAGGAAGAAGAGAGGATGGGTCAGTCAGCGGGTATCAAATCCGCCTTCCCCAAGCACCTTTTGCCCCAGCTGAGGGCCACACCAGCCAGAGCTGCCAAGTGCTGGGCCTCCCCTAGGGTAAGGCCTGCCACTTCCTCTTTATTCCAAGTCCTGACCAGAGAGCCAAGTCACCCTGATTCTAGTCCTGGTTTTGTCTCCAGCCAGCTGGATAATGCTGACCCCTCTGGCCTTAGTCACCTCAACTGCAAAATGGGGGCAAGAAACCCTGCCCTGTTTCCCTCTTAAAAGGTGTCAGGATGCCCAGAAAATTAAATAATGGCTATCAAAGGCACTAAGTAATGCCTGTAAACTGTAAAGTGCTGGGGAGATGATGCATTGTTAGTATCACTGCCCACAGAGAGGGCTTCGGTGAGGGTGCCAAAGAAAAACAAATGCCCTGGAGCCCTGGTTCCAGGCTGATGTGTGACCTCAGGAAAGTTATTGCTCAACTCTGTCTTTGTTTCCCCACTTGACAAAGGGGACAAGGATACTACTGCCCCCGGGTTCCTGGGAGAACTTGGGGAGGCAAGGGAGAGGTACTGGAGCACCTAACTTTTCCTTGTTTTGCTAAATAGGAAATGGGACATGGGAGAGTTCCCTGGGCTTGGGGGACTTCATTTTCTGCACAGGAATCCCTAATATGGTGGCGGTCCTGTATGTGGAAGTGGAGGATGAGAAAACAAGGAACTAACACTGGGAATAGCATCTTCCAGCAAAAACTTTGATCTTTTTCTTCTATAAACTCGCCTTTTCTGCTGCTGGAATTCGTGAGGCAACAAACTGTGGAGACAGAAAAGGGAGAGGGTGGCTCAGTCAGAGCCTGAGGGCCAGAGGGGGCCCCAGAGGAAGGAGCCTCAGGAGCACAGGGGCAGGGGCCAGTAGCTGGGGTAGGGGTGGACTTGAATGAGGGTGGATGGCGGCACCTTCAGGAGGAGTCTGGGGAGGAGTGCACTTGCTTTGGGGCAGGAGATGCAGGAGAGTTATCATGGGTAGAAAAAGAAAAGGTGCCTCTCTGGGCATGTGTGTCCAGGTACCCTGCCCCCAACACCCAGGAGGGGACTCAGCTCAGCCGAGAGGGCAAGGGCACCGTCCACACCCAATTTCCCCTTCTCTTCCCCTTAGGGCTGGGGCCTATGATCTGGCTTTTCCTGAGAGGCAATAAGGGGGCTGCAGAAGGAGCCTGGGAGCCACTGACTAGCTCTCGGGGAACCTATGCTGGACTAGCTGTGGGGGCTCTTGGTTTATGCAAATGTCACCATGCTCTCAGATCCCAGGCATGGCCCATTGTCCTGGGAGCTGGGAGCAGAGAAACCAACTGGGGCTGCAGCCCTAACCCCTAGGTCCCCAAGCACTGACCCAGGCTTGCTCTTTCCTCTCTTACGAAGCTCAGAGGAGCTAGAGGAGGCGCCGTTTTCATTTGGCACCAGACCCTTGTCAGGCAGCAGCTTCCCCGGTGGGTTGGGGGGGACACGGATGCGCAGGCGGAAGATGCACTTCTTCTTCTTGATCTCTTTGCCGCAGAGGAACCTGGGCATGGGCAGGGGAGAAGACCCAGATTCAGTCCATCCTCCTGGGGAGTGTTGGTGGACATTAAACAAGGTTGTCTGCCTCTCTGGACCCAGACCTAAAATCCAGAGTGGCCCCTAGGGACTAAGTGGGTCCTAGCTGAGGATGTGGCTGGTGGCTCCTCCATATCCTTCCTCCAGTACATGTGGGGTTTCTTGCTGTTCCTCTCCCTTTTCTTCTCTGCCTCCACCAGCTGCAAGGCCACCTTCAGCTCACAGTGGGACTCCCATGGTCAAGACACTGATTCCAACCCATGCTGTCATCTGAACTCCCCCAGAAGCTGGAAGCACCCCCAGGCACTTCCTTCCTTCTAACACTGGCTGCATGGCCCTGAGCTGCAGAGGCAGTTCACACCCAGGCCTGTTCTTGGGGACTCTCTACTGGGAGGCATAAGGCCTTGTACTGAGGAGTAGACTGTGCCTGGGTCCCAATCTATTGAATGTGAAGGTGAGTCCTTCTAGAGGCATCTGGAAGCTTTTGTAGAAGCAGGGACTTGTCTTTTCCCCCAGCACCTAGACAGGGCCTGACAGCGCAGCAGCTGATAAATACTTGCTGATGGAACAAATAAATAGAAGGGAAGGAAGAGCATCCTAGGCTGGGGGAAGATGATGAGCAAAAGCCCTGGGTGGGGAGCAAGGGCTCAGTGGGGCTGGCACCAAGACAAAAAATCAAAGAGACAGTGGAAGATTTGCAGGCAGGGCCTGATCAAAAGAGTCCTTGAATGCTGGAACGGGGAGCCCAGGCATCCCCTGTGTGGTGAAGGATGTGGCCAGCTATGTGTGCTCAACTCAGAATGGGAAGACACTGGCTGGGGACAGGTTAGAAGGCTGTGACACACCTGGAATATGCTGACTTGATGCCTCACTGAGGGACCCAGAACCCCAGCTGGCTCAGGCAGGAGGGACCTTCAGAGAGCAGGAGCACATCCCCCTATGGAGCTGCGCCCAGTCCCAAACTGAGTAAGGCTGCTGGGTGCTCAGGAGAAACTTTGCAAAAGAAGGTCCCAGGATCCTTTGTTCCCTGGGTCGTGAAGGATGGGAAGGGTATAGGTAAAGAAGGAGAGGGAGACCCAGACAGGTAGGAAGAGCCCTTAGCTTGAGATCCCACCTGCTGGGGCGGCCCACAGTACTCCCTCCCACGCTGCACGCACCGGCTTTTGTAACTGTTCAGAGCATTGAGGAGATGCGGTCCTCGATCCGTCACAGGGGTGCTGGTGAGCTGGGGGAGCAGGCCAGTGAGACAGTCAGACTCAGGCACCTGGCGTCTTAGGAGGCCCCACCCTGTCCCCTGCCTGTCCATCTCCTTCCTAATGCCTTTGAGTCCTTCAGGTGAGGACACTGATCCATGAAATCTCAGACAAGCCTTTCCCCTCTCTCAGAGGAAAATGGAGAGAAAAACTCCTGGCCTAAATCTATTAAGATCTTTAAAAAATACATACTTTGACCCAGTAATGCTCTCCCAGGGGATCTATGGTACAGATAGGACACGGGACTCAAATAAAACTCCACATACAAAAATGGTCCCAATGGCACATTTCTAATGTTGGAGAGGAGGGAAAAAAACCACATGCCCAACAGGAAGGAAACCAGTGAACTACGGTAGAAACCAATGCCGCCATTAAAAATGTTCATGACAAAAAGAAAAACATGTTCACGAAGATTCTTCAGGAATATGGGAAAGCATTTGAATTATGACAAACTGAAAAAAGATAAATTAAAATTATATATACATACTGTATCATCCAAATCATGTAAAAATAAAAAAAAAAACCAAGCATAGAAGAGAGGCTCAAAGGAAATGTACCTATGCATTATTTCTAGTTATTTCTGGGTAGTGTGATATGCAAATGTGGATTTTTTAAAAAGTACACTTCCTTATGTTTCTTGGTAACTTAAAAATTTTCTACCAGTAATAAGTATGATTTTTTTTGTAAATCAGGAAAAAGAGTAAAAAAAAAACAGTTTAAGGCTTTATAATATGTATATCTTATAAATTATCCAATACTATAAATGAAGATTTCATGTGAAAAATTTTTTTGCAGGGGCTGAGGATGTGGCTCAGTAGTTAAGCAGCCCTGGATTCAATCCCTGGTACAAAAAAATTTTTTTCTTTTTCTTTTTTCTTTTTGCAAAGCATGTAGGCTACTTAAGAAAAAAAAATGGGGCTGGGGTTGTGGCTCAGTGGTACAGTGCTTGCCTAGCATGCTTGAGGCACTGGGTTTGATTCTCAGCACTGCATATAAATAAATAAAATAAAGGTCCATTAACAAATAAAAAATATTTAAAAAAATCCTTGTCTCATCAAAGAAGAGCTTGGGGTAATCAGTAAAGAAGTAGGCTCACTTGCATGTAGTAGCAAGGATTCTGAGTGTCATTAGGGACAAAGGGGCTCATCCCCACTCCAGAAGTGGCTAGGAAGGTCCTGATCCCAGCCTTGGCTCAGGTGGCTGACCTTAGGCAGGCTGTTCTCCAGCTCTGACATTCTAAAGTCTACATTTGTTACTTCAACTAACTCATGGATCAGATGTGCCCAGGCCCCTGGTGACCCACTGTTCAGAACAGCATGAGCAGGGACAGGCCTACTCTACTTTTCATCTTAGCTAAGAAATCTGAAGTGGGCCAGACACCTCAGCAGAGAACCTGCTCTGGCCAGATTTGATCCAGGGCCCCAGCTCCCAGAGGCTGAGTTGGTGAGTCCCCATATGCCCACTGCCAAAATCAGAGACCAGAGGCCTGGACTCAGGATGCAAAGTGAGAGCTCAAGACCCTAGTCCTCAAGGCACAGCCCTATAGAGACATCTCTGTCTCTGCCACTCTGACAGCCCACTGCCCTGAGTACCTTGCCAAGCTGCAGGAGCTCCCAGTGGTGGTTGACAAAAGCCAGAATCTCCTCAAAGTCAAAGTACTTCTTCTTGCTCTGCACCCCAAGGTTGTAGAGGGCCAGGTGAACCACATCCACCCTGAGCAAGAGGGCAAGGGGTGGGGCCAGGTAAGGGGCGGGGCAACCCCCAGGGAGGAGATAATGGAGGAGCTGGCAGGGGTGAATTTGAACCAAGCCCCACCCTCTCACCATCGCAGGGGCAGCCTCTCGATGTACTCTGGGCCCTGGTTACACACGGAGCAGAAGAACAGGTAGAACCTGTGGATGGGTGGAAAGGGGACCTGTGGTGGGTTCACGAAGATTCTTCAGGAATATGGGAAAGCATTTTTGGTGGGTGGGGCTCTGACATCCCACCCTAGGCCAGCTCCCCCCACCTGCCTCCTCATAGTCAGACTTTCATTCCTGGGACAGGTGGCCTCTGGGGGGTTGGAGGGCTAAGGACAAGTCTGGACAGGATCAAGAAATACTCCTGTACATTCAGTCCCCTTCCCAAATACCACTGCCCTGGAGTGCCTTGAGGTTCATAAGAGAGTGACCTGAGCTATGCTGGACTGTCATAGTTACCCTCCTCCCCTAATACACACACAATGACAAATGACACAAAAAACACATAATATCTGGTTTGACATGTAGCACCTTCCATTAGCTTAGCCCTATTGCTTAGAAGGCATCCATTTCTTTTGGTGGTTCCTACAACTTTTCTGGGCAGGACTGGGGCAGGGACTGTGTCACCATTCCCTCCCCAGACACTTGAAGAGACTGGTGCTTAGGGAAGGTAAAGATGTGCCTGAAGTGCTCACAATTCCATGGCAATTAGGAATGCAGCACAGCATAGCTGTGTCTCCTTTACCCTGAGCGGCCTCCTGTGGATGGGTACATGCTATCATGGACCCCCTATATGGGCCTAGCAGGCAATCCTAAGGAGCTGCCACTCTGAAGGCCCAGCTGGACCAAAATAGCACTAACTAACCTGTCTCCAAACATCATAGGCTCATTGAGGCATTGTGTGCAGGCCTCGTGGAACCACTGCCTGCATCGATAACACTGCAGCATCCGCAGATACCATCTGGAGAGGAAGAAGAAACACGGTCAGCCACGTTCACAATTAGGCATGAGGCTCAGCAGCTGTGCCCTCCACCCAAAGAGAAGGAAGGGAACTCCCAGATACTAAGAACTCAGACTGTGCCTGGAGGTTCTGGGAGCCAGGCGTATGCCACTTCGTTGGACCTTACCATCTGGCCGAGATAAACATGCCCCCATATTACAGATGAGTTAGAGGATAAATGGCTTGCTCAAGGTCACTCAGAACATGGAAGATGGTGACTCAAATCCTGGTTTCCTCAATTTCAAAGCCCATGTTCTTCCTGCCATGCCATATCAGAGCCCCCACCTCTGGCCTGTGTTTGTTCCCCAAACATCACAGACATCCTGAGAAACTCATGGAAGAATAATGGTTCCTGTAAAGCTACATGGGGGCAGGCCTACACCTATTGTTTCTCACCTGGTACTGTAACTACTGCATTAGGGTTATTCAACAATTAGTATCTGATTGTGAATGAAGGCCAAAAAGATATTCCCTTAACAGCCAACATTCTGCACTTTGTCAGGTGTGGTCCAGGATAACGTGCAGGTTCCTTGGTCCACTTCAGACCTTTGCAATCTTTGGGGAAGCCTCCAGGAGATGCATCCTTAGCAATCACCCATTAAACACTGAAACACACTGCCTTAAGGCCATAAAGGTTTCTGTAAACATTTCTCAATCTTCTATTGTTAGGCTGCTCAACAACCCAGGATCTATAGGTAATTAAGGTAACTAAGCCATTTAGAGAGTTTTAAAGTAGTTCAAATGATTTGCCCGAGTTCCCAAATGGGCTCTAACCACAGTCTTCAGACCTCTAGTTCTTGTATCAGATGGGGTATGAGATTAAGGACATCAGGGGGCCCTGCAGACTGTTTCCTGAGGCAGAAACCCAACTTATTAAGTCTGAGGTTCCTTTCACAATGCCTGGGGCAGTCAGTGCAAAGAAGCAGGATCAACTAACCATGGCTATAAGGGGAACCAGGAAGAGTCAATCAGACACTGGCACAGTAAGACAAGAATGCCCTCTGCACCATCCCCAGCATCAGGCCAGCTCTGCTTGCACTTCTCTAGGGAAAAGAATCTTTGTATCTCACTTGTTTCATTGGCTCTGACAATGAATAGGTAATCATAATTTCCATGCAGTAATGGCACCATCACCAGTACCTCACTTTTTAAAAAATATTTATTTCTTAGTTGGACCCAATATCTTTATTTATTTTTATGTGGTGCTGAGGATCAAACCCAGGGCCTCGAACATGCTAGGCGAGCGCTCTACCCCTGAGCCACAACTTCAGCCCACCTCACGTTTTTTAAATGCTTGCCAAGTACCAAGACCTGTGTATGCCTTTACTGGTATTATCTAATTAACATCGTGCACAACTTCCACATGGTGAAAACAGTAAGCAAACTGAAGCTTGGGGGTTGCACAGGGACAGAGCCTGGATTTGGACGTCCGGGGAGGACCTTGAACGAGTATCAGGCCTAGGCTCTTAGTTATTCTTCTATACTTCCTCCTTTCCTCCAGGTTCCAAGAGAACACCCCTGTCACCCCCGTCCCGAATCCCCCAACTGCCGGAAAGTGTCAGACGCCACCTAGAGGCCCAATCTTCAGGTTCTCATCTTGAAGTCCTGCCCCCTTGCACCCCACTCCGAAACCTTACCTTCAGGGGCTCCTGGAGGCCCCTTGGCGACTCTCCTGACTCACCCCTGTCGCAGAATGCACCCCGACCTATCCTGCCTCCCTGGGGACCCCGCTCCCACCTCCCACACAGCGCGGCTCACACTCCGGGCCTGCCCCCGCGGCCCCGCCCCCGCGGCTGACACTCTGGGTTGGACTCCGGGGGCTGACACATCGGGCCCACCTCCCGAAGCCCCGCCCCCTGAGGCCCCGCGCCCGAGGCTGACACATCGGCCCCGCCTCCCGGGGCCCCGACCCACAGAGGCTGACACTTCGGCCCGGACTCCCGCGGCCCCGCCCCCTGAGGCCCCGCGCCCGAGGCTGACACATCGGCCCCGCCTCCCGCGGCCCCGTCCCCGAGGCTGACACGTTGGGCCCGCTTCCCACGGCCCCGCCCCCGGAGGCCCCGCCCCCGAGGCTGACACTTCGGACCCGCCTCCCGAAGCCCCGCCCCCTGAGGCCCCGGCCCGAGGCTGACACTTCGGGCCCTCAGCCCCGCCCCTCGAGGCTCACACTCCCAGCCCTGCCCGTCAGGCCCCAGCCGGCAGTCAGCCGGCCGTCTCCCCGGCGGCCCTGTCCCGGTGGCCTTACTCTCCGGGCCCGCCGCAGTAGCAGTAGCATTGCTGCTGATTGGTGCGGTGTGGCGAGTCCCACTCGAGCTCCTCAGGTTGGTAGGACAGCACCATCTTCACTGCCTGCAACGTCCTGGCGATGGCGCCCTTCTTCAACGCGCCACCTTTCTGGGGGAAGACGAGGGCCCCAATCACCTGCTGCACTGGTTGGGCCACAAGTGTCATTACACGACTATCAAGGGAAATACTGCCCAGGGTTTGGGGGAACCCACAGAAGTTCCAAGACAGGAAGGCAAGGAACTTTCCTTCACCAATCCTCAAGCCATCTCTATCCCAGAAGGATCTTCATTAATAATATTAAAGGCAATAAGCACAATACAGGTCATAATGACCTATATGTATTAGCATAAGCATTTACAGGGATTTTCTCTTTTAATAGCAAAGCACCATCTATCAGGGGCCTAACACCAAACCGTGTCTATTTTACAATTGGGGAAACTGAGGCTCAGTAAGGATCTGGAATTTGATCAAGGACATACAGCTCCTAAGTGGCAGAGATACCATCTATCTCTGAAGCCCAAGTAGGGTCCTTCTGCTTGGAGCTCAGAGTCTGGTATGGGGAGTCCGGCCTGGGCCCAGGGGTCCTCTGGGCTGCTGGACTGAAGGAGGGAGAGGCAGGGTCTGACAAAGACAGAGGCTCACCCGCACGGCCAGAGCAAAGATGCAGCGTCGACAGAACCAGGGTGTGAGCAGGGGCCTGTCAGCACTGCCTGCTATGGGAATGTGGCACTGCTGGTGGTAACCTACGACAGAGGAGGGGGTAGTGAGTACCCAGGACGAAGCAGTGGCTCAAGGCCAGGAAGCTCAAAGGCAGCAAGGCTGAGAAGGTGGCGGAGAGCCCTGGGAGCTCTGCCTGCCAGCTGCTAGTGGGCTGGCTGGTGATGCCCACCCAGGCAGCCAAGTTGGCATCCAGGCTGGGGACGAAAAGAAAGCACTGGCCAGAGGGGGAGGCACCAAGGCCTGGCTTCAGCACCTGTACCGGTTCTTTCCCACTCTTCCTCGCTACCTAAGTGGGTACCAAACTGCATGTTCCATTGTATTTTCTCAACTTCCCCAAGGTCACCTCCCTGGGCCCTCATTCACAGAGACTGGCCCCCTTTCATCCTGGAGCTCAAGAGAAACAGGGAGCCACCAGGGGTCCCAGCAGTGGGGAATAGTGTCCATCAGGCCAATGCAGGGGTAGACTCACAGGATGGGGGCTTTTTAATGACTGCTCACCCCACTCACCCAGGCCACACTTTCCACAGATGAGGATCTCATTCAGGGGTCCTGAGGTCTTCCCCAGGCAGATGTTACACTTGGGCTCCTCCCCTGGAACACCGGCTGAAAAAGAGGGCCTTCCAGGTCACAACTGGCTCACAGCAATTAGAAGAGTTAAAATCAGAGTCCAGGTCCTGGTTTTCTGGTGCATACTGGACCTAGCACCAGGCCTCCAAGCCACCCCACCGCATCTGTCCAATGGGGTATTACCAATACCCCATTCTAAAGATGGGGAAACTGAGGCTTAAGAGATTAAGTTCCTTGCTAAGCTAATAAAAAGTGGGATTCAAATTGATGGCTATTCAACAAATCTTTTGTTCTTTTGACCACAGCATGCTCTCTTCTAATTCAACTTGTTTGGTTGACATTTTTATGCTAAATAACATTTAAAAAAATTATTATGGGATAATAATGGTATGTTACACTATAACTCCATGTTCTCATAAATAATCATGAACTCAGAGCTAATCTTATTTTGACTAGGTTCCCACCCACTTCTCTCTCTTGTCATTATTTTGAATTGAGATCCAGATACCAAATCATTTTTCCATAAATACTTCAGTTGTATCTCTGAAATATCAGGACTTCTTTTTGTTTTTTTAAAGCGTCACTACTGGGTTGGGACATAGCTCTGGGGTAGAGTGCTTGCCTAGCATGCATAAGGTCCTGGATTTGCTTAGCATGCATAAGGTCCTTCCCAGCATAAACAAAACAAAACAAAACAAAACAAAAAAATCGCCACAGAGCCTTAATATCAACAAATTCAGTTAGTGTTCATTTTCCCAACTGTCTCTCAATAAAAATGTTGTCATGATTCTCAGGGCTAGGGTTGTGGCTTAGTGGTAGAGTGCTTGTCTACCATATATGAGGTCCTGGGTTCAATCCTCAGCACCACATATAAATAAATAAAATAAAGGTATTCTGTCCTCCTACAACTAAAATGTTTTTAAAAAAATGTTGTCATGATTCTCAATTTGTTTTTTGCTTTTGAATCAAGATCCAAAAAAGTCTATACATGATGACGAGTTAATAGGATTTTAGAATTGTTTTTCATCTATTGATTCCCTCTCCATTGTTTTCTTTACATTTTAACAACTGAAATGCTTGAACGGATACATTAAATACATATTGATGTGTGTTTCTGTCTCATTTCTCCAATCATCTGAGGGTTTGGTGTTTTGTTTTGTTTTTGTACCAGGATTGAACCCGGGGCATTTTACTACTGAGCCACATTCCCAGACCTTTTATTTTTTATTTTGAGACAGGGTCTCACTAGGTTGCTCACAGCCTCATTAAGTTGTTGAGGCTTTGAAACTGAGATCCTCCTGCCTCAGTCTCCTGAGCTGATGGGATTATAGGCATGTGCCACCACCCAGTGTCATTTTTTTTTGTTATAGTAGAAATGGTGTCATTTCATTTTGGTATCCCCAGGACCTCATATGGAATACATACAGGTGTTTAAGACATGTTTGTTGAATAAATGGTCAAGCAGGGACCTGTTTCTTCCTGAATATGCCCCAGGGGTGTGGTACCTACAGTGAGTCTCAGTAAGTCCTCACTGGCTTAATGAAGCAATGAGATGGATCATAGCTTAGCGTGTCCAGCAACACCAGGGGGCCACCATTCTGCCCAGGAGGAACAGTTTTCCGGCTGAGGAGACAAGCTGTTCTAGGAGAGCACGATGGTACCTCCATGGTGTCCGGCACACAGTAAGCCTTCTAGCAAACCCTGCTAAAACTAACCATCTTCTCTAGCTGGCTCCTTACACTTTCAGTAAAAGGGTAATAGGAGAGGAGATCTTCATGGCTTTGGATCTTTATATAGTAATTCTAGGGTAAGAGGGGCTGGGAAAAGGTATCAGTCTGTCTTGGCCACAATTTCTTGCAGAAAGGGGCTATTTAAATCGTCTTTTATAGTGTTACTATAAATTCTTTGTTACTGTATATTCTTTGAAACTGCTTCCCTGTGACTCAATAGCTTTTTACATGGCTATCTCACTTAATCTTCCTGACCACCCTATGAAGCCAAGACTTCACTCTCCTTCTTTCAGATGAAGAAAACCAGACTTAACAACCCAAGGCTATGCATCTAGTAATGGCAGAATTAGAACTTGGTTCAAAGTCCATATGATCAAAAAACCTCCTTTGCCCCCCATTCTCCTTTTAAGCATGGGTGGTAGCTAATGGGAGTTCCATGTTAAAAATCTATAAGCAGCTGGGCATGGTGGCCCACGCCTGTAATCCCAGCATCTCAGGAGGCTGAAGCAGGAAGATCAAGAGTTCAAAGCCAGCCTCAGCAAAAGCAAGGCGCTAAACAACTCAGTGAGACCCTGTCTCTAAATAAAATACAAAATAGGGCTGGGGAGGTGGCTCAGTGGTTAAGTGTCCCCAGGTTCAATCACCAGTACTACCCCCCTCCCCCAAATCTGAGTGTTGTGACTGACCACTGACATGGGTCATGTGGAAGGGAGAATGGCAGCAGAATGCCTAATCTGCCATCTCCATAAGACACTGTCAGCTCTCTGCAGTCAGGGACGGGAGGAGGCCCAGCTCCACCCAGGCATGTCCACCTTCACGCTGACTGGCCCATCTCTGTGCTCTTCATGGTTCCTGACTCCTCACCCCAGGGCTAGAGCTGCCTCCACTAGTTTTCTTCACATGCTGATTTGGGGCACTGATTAAACCTACAGGTGACAATTCTGATTGCTTGGCCTCCTCCTCATTCCTAGTCCACTAGACCCAGAGCTTTAGAAGCAGGAAATAAAGTACAAGGACACAAACACATGCCTGAGATCTAGTCCCAGCCTGCGTGGTACCTCCGTGAGCCACTTTCCCATCTGCCTTGTCTCCCTTATAAATATGAGCACTCAAGGGGAGGACACAGATGTCACACAACTGGTAATCTGATCATCACCTCAGGTGGGCTTGGGGGTTCATGAACCAGGGCAGATGCCAGGAAAAAGAGATGGAAGGACTGATGGTGTTGGAGGAGGGAGAACAGGGGAGGGGATGGTAACCCAAATCTTAGGAATACTCACCATGCTGTATGTCCTTCCACAGGACCCAGTACTTGGAATTATCTTCGAAAGTCACAAGGCAGCTTTGCTTAGAACTGCTGACCTGAGGCACGAGGGGAGCAATGTGAGAAAGAGCTGGGGGGACAGCCAGACCGGGGCCCAGTCGTCCTCCCACTTCTGTCTCCTTGGGCTTCAGAAAGCAGAGCTAGGCTAGTAGAGGAGCGGGGGTGGCAACTCCTGGAGGCCCTGGAACTGGACAGTCAGGGACAGGGGGACAACTTGGTAGGAACACTGAGGGCAGAACAGGCCAGCAGGTCACCCCTGCTCCTCTCCAGCCTTGTTCAGTGTGCTCTGTAGGCGCTCAGAGCACTTTTCTAAAGTTCTGGCTGATGTTTGTTCCAAGGAAGGTACCTGCAAACTCAGGCTCTGGCTCTTTCTCTTTTCAGCTTCTGGGCATGGGGGACAAGAAGGGAACTTGCCAGCAATTCCTGTTCCTCCATCACTGGTCTGAAAGTCAGGCCAGAGGACCAGCAAAGATGCCAAGCCTGAGCATAGGGACCAGAGAGGAGATGCCTACCCTCTTGATCTTCCCGAGGTAATACAGTCCATCTGTCCAACGGCACAGCACGTACTGGCCCTCTGTCAGCTTGGACATCAGGTCTTTGAAGTTGTTCTTGGCCTTAGCCAGGGCCCCCTTGTTGGGGAGGTGGCTGGTGGCACCATAGGAATCCCGAGTCCCTGGATCTAGAGCCCGATTTTCCATTAGCTTCTGCTGGCACTGGGGAACAGAGAGAACTGAGTTTTACTTCTTGCTTCCCTGCTCCCCAAACCCCATCAGGGGAAGGAAGAATCTGGTATGGGGAGTCTTTAAGTGTCAGACATGTTTATGATCTCACTGAATCCTCATGATGAAGCTACAGTGGGAGACATTATTACTCCCATTTTGCAGTTAGGGAACTGAATTGTGACAAGAAGTGGGTGATGGCCAGAGGCAGAACTCTGGTTTATAATCAGGTGAGCTGATTCTAAGTCCTGCTCACTTGCCTATACCATGCTGTTTTAAAAGAAAATGAGTCTCTCAATTAACACAGAGCAAAGCCCCAATGAGCCTGACCTGCACTCTCTGACCTAGGAGGCAAGGCATTTATTATCCCTTAAGCAAAAGTACTCCATGTTCTCCAGGTCCAGGACCTTCTCCAAGGGAGCACCTGGGAAGTTTTCACACACACACTCTCCCAAGTCTACCTTGAGATCCATCCAGAGAAAACAACTAGGAAGGAAAACTCATGGGTCGCTTGTGACTTGGCCATCTAAGTCTCTTATAATCTGCTTTTCTGTTCTCAATTATGGACTGATTTAATGGAAACCAATTCTGTGAGATTTAAACCTGCCAGTGCTTTTACCCTGTTGTACCTTCGCTCCAAGAGTTAAGTCACCCCCATGCCAGCCTATCACCATGCTGTTACCCTTTGCCTTCTTTCAGTCTGCTAATGGTGCTACCATGGCCCCCCAGAAGCCCCAGGCAACTCAGACTTAAACCAAACCTGTCACAGGTCATGGTCTACTTTGGGCACAATGAATTCTAGCATCTATGCTCTCTTTTCCATCCTTCTGTCCTGGTCTGAGTTCAAGCCTGGTCTTTTCTTGAGCCATTCATCACCCTTTGGATACCTGTTACCTGAGCCTGGGGCTCACCTATGCTAGGCACACAGGATGGGCAATGGCACCACCAAGAGTCCCCACTCCTGCTTTCCTGCCTCTCCACTAGACTTTTCCAGAAAACTTGTGACTCCCTAATGCCTTCACTGGTGTTCAGTGCGCCCTCCTCCCCTCTCCAGCCTCCCCTGGCTCCATGCCCCTCCATACACTCCCCACCACAGCCACACACAGCCTTGCCGGTTCCCTGCACCTCCTACTCTGGTCCCCTCCCCCCCTGCGACTGCTAGGCAGCTGGTGTCGTGACTCTCTGCTGACAAGGATGAGTCCGGTGCGAGTTTCCGTGTGCGTGTGTATGTCCTCCGGTGAGACTGGTACCATAATGTCGTTGCAGTGTGCACGTAAGTGTGTGAAAGTAAATACATGTGTGTGATGTGAGGAGCCCTGGGACAGGAAGGGCACTGCAGGGGTCTTGGCTTCCCACAGGTGGGTGGCCACGTCCCCATTCACGGCGCCTGTTCCTCTTTTTTTTTCAGGGCAGAGCACACAGGCACCGGGGCCGAGGGTGCCATCGGAACCCCTGCCTTCTCCCCGCCACCTGGCTCCCCCGGCGCTGCGAGGTCCCCGCCCGCTTGGCTTGTGGCCGGCCAGGGCCAGGCCGCAGCAGGTTCACAAACTGACACTTCCTCCCCGCTGCGCCTTTGGGAGCTGGCCCGGTGGCCGCGCCCCCCTCCCGACCCGGCGGGGGCCCCCGGGTGGCGGCCCCCACCCCCGCCTCCATCCTCCCGGAGTGGGCCCCCGCGGTCTGTGATTGGCTGATTCAAACCCATCTGCAAAGAAATGCCTGTTTGCGGGTTCCCGTCGGCGTCCAGTTCAAATCCGCGGCACCCGGAGCGCGGGGCCGGGCGGGGGCAGGAAGCAAGGATGATTCATGCGCCGGGGCCTCTCCCAGGGCGGCCGTTGGCTTTTTTAAAAGGGTGTTCAGGAGGGGAAACTTGCAGAAGTGCCCCCTTCGGGCGCGAGAGCTCCTCTCCTCCTTGGCTCCGACGCCAAACCTCCCCCGTCCCCACCCGCCGCAACCTGACTTCGGACGTGAGCAAAATCCCAAATGCCCTGTCGGTCCTCCCTCCACCCTCACTAACAGGAAAGAAGTTTGGGGACAAGGAACAGCGACCTGTCACCCACGACCCCCACGGCTCGGAGACCTGCATGGGCTTCCCGCTGCCCTGCGAGCTCCACTCACTCCCTATCCCATCCCCCAGTTGCGCGGCTCCGCCGGACTCTAACCCCCTGAGGGCGTTCGACCCGCCAAAGTTCAGAGAGGTTTCGGAAAGAGAGGGACCTGTGCAGGGAGAGGAGCGAGTCGCCGGGAGTCCCCGGCCGGGGCCGGCTGCCCGCAGCGCGGAACTTACCGCGAGGCTGTGTGTCCGCCGGTCCCACTTGGAGTCTGGCCACCAGGCGCATCGGCGGCGGAGGCGGCTGCGCTCGGCCCGCGGCTGCCTGGCCGAGTGTCCGCTCGTGGGGCCGGGGTCGGGGTCTCGGCGGGGGCGGGGCGGGGCGGGGGCGCCGCGGGGAGGAGGGGAGGCGGGGGAGGGAGGGGCCGGGGCGCTCAGGAAGGGGCCCCCCGGGCGCGGGGCGCCATCTTTTTCGCGTTTTCCCGCGAATTATTGACGTCCCGCTTATGTAATTAGCAGCGGCCGCGCGGGCCTCGCCATTGGAGCCCGCGGCCGCGGGGCCCCGCAGCGCCGCCCGCCCCCGCCTCCGCCCCCGCCCCCGGGCCGCCGCCCGCGCGGGCGCAGACGCGCAGAGCCCGCGCCGGACTCGGTCCCACGGCTGAGGCGGGTCACCCGCCGCACACCCCAGGAGCCGGGCGGGGCGCAGCCGGCTCCCAGTGCAGGAAACACCGCTCCGGGCTCAGAGCCGGCGCGCAGCTTAGGAGACACGCGGCAGGCAGCGCGGACGCCGGGTGGAGCTCAGCCCCAGAACAACCCGAACGGGTCGCCCAGCACCTTGCACTTTACAGCCCAGAGATTCGCCCAGACGGACCCGCAGCAGTGCACAGCCCAGCCAGCTCATCGTTTACACGACACACACAGTGAAGCGGATTACTGTACACTCGGTGCATAGACACAGACACACACAGGAAAGGTGTAGGGCCCAGCCCAGACCCAGAAGAACGTGCACGCGAGGCAAGCCTAGCCTCAGCACAGTGAGAAGGCAGACACAGCAAACTGCGCACACACGTGCACAGACACGATCACAGATGCCATTGCACATGCCGCATACACTAATAGGACCTATAATAAAATGACACACAATGAAAGACAACACAGTCTCGGGACAGCAGATTGAGGCAATGGGCAAAGCTGCAACAGATAAGGACCCAGTCCTCTGGGGAAAAGTCAGACACGTCCCCAACCAGACTCACTCTTAGGGGCAGGACTGGAAAGAACCCTGGGCAACAAATCCTCACCTGCATCCCCGCCATTAGCTCCCCTTGCCCATCTCACCTGCTGCCATCACATTCTGCAGACACCATCAGGAGGCTGGGGGAGTGTGCGCCTTCATGGGTGTGGCCGGTGGACAGCACCTTCCCCAAAGAGCCCCTTCTCTGCTCATGTTCACCCTTGTCCTCTCTTTGGGGTATGGTCAGTACAGCCTGCAGGCCTATCGCCTCCGCCCCCCACCCACTTCTTCATCCCGAGTCCTCTCGGGCACTCCCTCACTTTTTCCACTACGGGGGCTTGCTGCCCTTCTGTCTTACTACCCCATTCTGGCTCCTTGGGCCAACACAGAACCTGCCTCCCTTCTGCTGAAGCCTGGGTCTCCCGTCCTGGAGAGTAAGTCTGCAAGTCCCAAAGGGGCCCGTAGGAATGTGCTTGTTACCCACATTCTACAGAGAGAACATGTGTCCAACTGGGGCAGGACTGAAGATTCAAGTAGGACACTTCCATCAGCTTCTAAATTGGCCAGGTCTGCCTTTAGGACTGTCGGGGAAGTGTGTCCCTCTGAGGTTCATAGACCAGCTCCACCTATACTGGCTGTGGAGCCCTGATTGTCCCTTCAACTGGTAAACCTGGTTTCAGAGTTGTTGGGAAAGTTAGTTTATGCATGCAGAGCTGGGGGCACCTAGTGGGTGTACAGAAGGTGAACATTGTTCTTTCTCAAGAATTCTGTACTCACTGATGCTCCCTGTGTGGAGCTAGAACTAGGGGCTGGGGGCTTACGAGGGAACAGCAGACAAGAGGCCCACAGTCTCATGAGTGAGTCAGTGAACAAGCAGGTGGCATCAACACATGTATATAATTAAAAGGGATGTGTGCAGTGACCCGAACATGAAACTGGGGGAGTCTCAGCTCTGAGCACGCCTCTGCTTCTGAGCCAGTATAAGGTCTTGGGCGACTTAGTCCTTGTTGACACCGGTTCCTTATCTGTTCTAAGGTGGTAACAATACTACCTCATCTCCCACGGCCATTGTCTAGATAAAAGTTAAAATAGGATAATGAAGGAGCAGGTGCTTTGGTAAACTACAAAGCTGTCTGTAAAATGAGAAGTTGTTACAACTATAAGACAGGAAATTACAATGCCACAAGAAAGGTAGATTGTCATTTGTGGTCGTTTAGAGGTTATTTTATGGAGGTGACATTTAGAAGATAGGATGTAGAAATAGGGAGGTGGATATTCCAGGTGGAGGAAGTTTAATGAGCTGACAAAATGTCCAACTTTAAAAAAAAAAAAAATTGGGTGAAGGGCATCAACAGGTAATTCACAAAAGAGGAAGTCTCAATGGCCTGAGTAGCCAAAAATATGAAAAGATGTTCAACCTCATTGGTCTTGTAAGAGATGCAAATGAAAAGAACCATGTTACACCACTTCACATCCATCAGACTGGAAAAGAGTAAAGTTTGTCAATTTGGGGGCATGGGGGTGGATGTGGGACGTCTGGACCCTCATACTCCTGTGGTGGAGATGTAATTGGCACAATGACTTTAGACAACATTTTGGCAACATCTAAAAAAGTTGAAGATGCTCACATCTACAACAGAATGGCTTCACTCAGCATATAACAGTAAAAATTTAGAAACTGAGTGTCTTATCAGTGGCAGTCCAGATGAATAAATTCATACAATAGAATTATATACTGGGAACAAAACTAAGGCTCCTGGTATATTGTTTAACCAAGGTTACAAACCTTAACATAGATACACTTAGGGGAAAAGGAACATCTAGTTGTAGACAGTACAGTGTGATTCAAAAAAGTCTTTTTAAACATGTGCAACTATGTTGCCTATGTTTTATGATACAGTCAGGTAGCATGTAGAAGTACTGAAACTTGCAAGGGAAATGAAAGACACCAAGTTTAGAAGGGAGGAATGGGAATGAGATGAGGAAGAAGCACATAGAGAATCTAATGTTATCTGTAATGTTTTATTCCTTAGGAGAGAGAAAAAGAGAGGTCTGAAGTAAATAGAGCAGAGTGTCAAGATTTGACCCAGTTGTGTGGCTGGTCCGTAGTTGTTCCCCCTGACCCTTTTCCTTCCCTACTCTCCAACTTTTCATCTATTTTCTGTGTGTTTGAATTGTTTGGTCTTCTTAAAGTTGAGAGAAGCTGGGAGACAATGACAGTGTGGTGCAGAGGATGTTTTGGATACAGGGGTCACAATGTCCTCTCATGTCTGGCATTGGTGACCCTCCTGAGTCTTGTCACAATTCTCAGAGTGCTGGGAGCCAATTCTCAGAGTGCTGGAGTGATTTCCCAGGGTCACACTCAACAGCGTATCAGGACACCCTGTTGACCTCTCCTCAGCTGTATCTCAAAACCTAGCTGTCAAAGGAGACCACCCAAAGGCCAGGGAACCCCATGGAAGGTCTCCCTGTAGTCCACCCTATCAGCTTTACTGAAGTATAGTTCACACATGATAAATTCACCTATTTTAGCGGCACAGCCACTAACTTATTCTAAAAGAACATAATGTTGTTTTGGAAGCATTTGTTCAAGCATCTGAGCGTCTATGAAAATGCTCTACCAAGCAAGAACATGCTTTGCACAAACATGAAAAATTTATTATTGAGTACAGTCTTTGGAAATACTACAGCACAGGTGACAGTTAGAAGGGTCTGCGTTTCATTGCCTGAACTTGGGCTCAGTTTACAATGTCCTTGGCATGCAGGTGCTGAGAGTTTTTCCAATTATATTAGAAAGCCTGATCATCAACACTGTTTAAAAAAGTGGGCAGGGGCTGGGGATGTGGCTCAAGTGGTAGCATGCTCGCCTAGCATGTGTGAGGCACTGGGTTTGATTCTCGGCACCACATGGAAATAAAATAAAGATATTGTTCCACCTAAAACTAAAAAATAAATATTTTTTTAAAAAAGGGGGCTGATGGGGTCACACTGTGACCTACTGAAGTGCCTGTGGCTCTGGTGATAGTGGTCAAACCATAAACACCTGTACCTGTGGTTTTTGGGGGAAATGAGAGAAGTGTCTATACTGGGTGGGAGCCCAAGAGGTTTAGTAGAGAACCTTTACCAGGGGCCAGGACATCCTCTTGGTCACCCCACCGCCTTGCGGTGAAACCAGGGTAGGTCCCTTCCCTTCTCCGAATTTCAGTCTCTCCACCTGTTCAAAAAGAAAAGTGGTCCTTTATTCATACTCTCTACATTCAGTAGCTATTTAGGGAACTGTCCTGCGGGCAGGCACTCTGCTGGGAGCTGGGGTGTGCCACGAGGCTTCGGAAAAACCAGCTCCCCAACACCAGAGCCTCCTGGTCCGGAGCTGGTGTGTGGGGTTGGGGACAGACACATCAATAGGTCACTGTTAAGAGATGGGATCAGACAAGGAGTGTCAGCTCTGAGCACATCCCAAGGACCTCTAAGGTGGCCCCGATGACAAAATTATTTGATCCTGTGAACTTAGTTCAAGGTTTCTGGGTAACCTTCAATAAGACACTATAAAGTTTAGGACAAATGAGTTCCTGACCAATCTTCATGAAGAGTCTTACCTCAAGATTTGACCAGCCAAAACATTGCGTTGTAAATTTGTGTCTTGATTTTATGAATTAGGTCGACCTAGAGATTCAATCAGAGCTTTTAGTTGGTGTAACAAAAACAGATGATAGACAGATTTCTAACCTAGGATATTGGGTAATTCGTTCATGCTCTTTAATAGCAGATGCTTCCAGAGAGGGTTGAAAATATCTTTCAAGTTGTCCCCACATTAAAATACAGAGGAGCCATTTTATTAGTGAACTCCAATATTTTACAAGGCATCTTTTCTGGACGAGCAGTCCATGAATCAATCAAGTTGTGGTGGCCGAGCTCCCAGCCCCAAGGTGGACATAAAGCAGGCAGGGTTAATGCAGGAGAACAGGCCCCAGCGAAGGAGGCAAGGTATATGTGCAACTGGTCAAGACATAATTGGGGGAGAACAAACAAGAGTGGGCACAACATGGTCTTTCAAAGGATTCAGCTGGTAATGAACTTGGGCCCTAAGTATTCAAAAGCCAGTGCTCACCCCATCGTCCTCTCTGGCCCCCACGTGCCATTACTGATGATTATGGTGATCCCTGGTGTGGACATCCCCAGCAAACCACATGCCAGGCACCACCCTGGGTCCCACCTGTGCTGTTATGATCCCGTTTTACGGATGAGGAAATGGATAAATGTGGCAGAACTGAGCAGAACCCAGTGGTCTCACTCCCTAGCCTCTAGCCACCACATCTCTCTGGCCCTGTGAACACTGTTTGGTCTTAAAGGTCCTTTAAACATTCTAGACGGCCTGCGATGATACTTCATTTTACAATCATACTTTGGATCTGAATAGCTTTTTCCTTTCCCATCCTGCCCCCACCGCAATTTTGCAGATTGAGAGAGGCAGGGGATACGACCCCCTAACTTTGTAGATGAGGAAATGGGGCCTAAGGGGGCTAAGGGATGTGCCAAGGTCACACAGCTGGGAAGTGTTAAGACACCAGACTTGGGTCAGTGGTCACCTGAAGAGGACCTTCCAAGGGTCACCCAAATCCTTGTTTTCAGATGGGGAGCTGGTGTCTAGAGGACAGACAGAAGAGGCTTCTTCAAGGTCAAGCAGGAAATCAGAGGATGAGACAAAATTTGGTCACAGTCTCTCTCTTGCCAGAGCTGTGTGGTGTGTCAACTGTCAGATCTCCTCTGAGTTTTTAAAATCCCTTGTGCTGAGTGTTCTGTGACACATCGAATTCTCATGAGTTTCAGAGGAGATCCCTCCTGGGTGAGGGAACACCAAGTCCCCTTCAGGATCTCTTTCTTCTTGGAGAGGCTGTGATGCTGTCACCAGAATTCCACGGCTCTTCAAAGATAAACTTCCCTCTCAGAATAAACTCTGAGGTCTCCTCTCTATCCTTGCCTGTTCCACTCCCAGGCTTTGGGCCCAGGTTGGGGCAATAGCTCCACAAGGTTTAGCTGCGACCCATACACCTGCCTGAGAGTCGCTTCTCTGAAGGTCATAATTCAGGTTCTGTGTGCCTCCCTCTGCAGAGGGAAGAAACATCTGGGCTGGAGCTGCATGCAGGGAGCCCGGCTTGCGTGAAGACGCCCTGGGGTAGAAGCTTCATTCCAGATGGGGTTTAGACCACTGTGAGGCTTCAAACGGCCAGGGTGCATGTGTGGTGGCTAGAAGAAAAGGGCGGGGGATCTGGAGCAGTCAGCGAGCCAGGGAGGCTCTAAGGGGGTGTGTAGGGGAAGCAACATTTGAATAGACATCAAACCAAAATAGCTACCAAAGTCATAGGCAAAAAAAAAAAAAAAAATGGGGGGAGGGGGACTGCAAGAGACAGGCATTGCTGCAAGAGGCTTTATCTGTGCAGGTCACAGGGAAAGCAAAGAGAAGCACAGATTCAAACCAGGAGTCATGTACTCCACCCCCCTCCACGGCCAGCCCCAGGGTTTCGCAATGCACTCTTGGCAGGACTTTGGAGACAGGTCCTCCTCATGACCCCATGGCAGCTGGTCCATCATGGCTGCAGCCACATTTTCTGATCGTCACAGGAACCATCATCTGGACCAACTTCTCAGTGTGGGTCAATATTTTGCATTGACTTGGCTGAGCTATGGTTTCAAACACGTGGAATCAAATAGCAGTCTGGGTGTCCCTGAGAAGGAATCTTACGATGTAGCTCAGATTGACCATCAACGGACTTTAAGGAAATTACCTGCCACGGTATAGGTGGGCCACAACCAATCAGTTGAAGGCCTGAAGAGCAAAAACTGGGTCTTCCTGGAGAAAAATCCTGCTTCAAGACTGTTAATTCCTGGCTGAGTTTCCAGCGTTTTGACTGCCCCACAAATTCCAGACTTGCCAGCCCCCATGAGCCAATTCCTTAAAATAAATATGTCTTATGAATCATATATGTCCAGTTGGTTCTATTTCTCTGGAGACTGACTAAAATATCCTCTCTCAGAGTCTCGAGGACAGATGCTCAAGTCCCTCCTGCGCATCTCCTGCCACCCATGCAGGTGTCTCTAATCAGAGCCCTCCCACCCCCAGCAGGTCCCAACCAAGGCCTTTATATCAAATTCACTTTTATACACAGGCCCCTAAAGGCCAGAAGGGCCCAGATGGGAATGGAGTGCCAAGGAGAGCAAACCTGAGGGCAGCAGGAAGGACCGCCAGGTGTGGAGCCCAGGACAAGACGGGAGGAGGAGAGTCGGCCTGGCTTCCAGGACACCACCATCTACACGCCAGGCTTATCTGCTCCAGTGCCCAGGCCTTGGCAAGACAGAGGGGCCAACATGTCACAGCATCCCCAAGTGCCCCCAGCACCTGGGAGGTGGCTATTTGCTGCCAGCTCTGTAAACAGGATGGAGAGCGATGACCTTCTGTCTGTCAAGATTCTTGGCCATCAGCATCTCCATCCATCTTGATCAAAGAGGTGAATTTACTGCAGGATCATGAGGAGCCATTCGAGAACCCACTAGAGGCTGGAGAACAGTCTTGGACAAAGGGCAGAGCCCCAGGTTGCTTCAGGAACTCCATCCGAAGGAAGGCTGCAGGCACAACCCGATCCAGGGTCTTCTCCAAGGGTCCCTTCACTATTCACTCAAGAATCAGCTCTTAGAATGCGTGTCTGGTTGGCTGAGGTCATGTTTCACACATGCCTGTCCAATCTCCAGGCAGGAAGACATGCTGGGGAATCATCTGGATCCACTAGGCTCTTATAGTGAAGGTGGGTGCTAGTTCTTCCTTCTTCAAAATGGGGATTCTGCAAAAGGGAAACCAGAGATTTAAAGTGGACCTAGATGCTGGGCAGATTATAAGTGATAGTTAAACCTCTTGGAGCTGTGACCCAACTTAAAAACCAATAACAGATGGTGTTCAGGAGGAATAAGAGGCCAGGTGGCGCATGCCTGTAATCCCAGCAACTGAGGAGGCTGAAGCCGGAGGATCACAAGTTCAAAGCCAGCCTCAGCAATTTAGTGAGGCCCTAAGCAACTCAGCAAGACCCTGTCTCAAAATAAAAATAAACAGGGCTGGGATATGGCTCAGAGGCAAAGCACCCCTGGATTCAATCCCCAGTACCAAGAAAAGAAAAGAAGAAAAACCTCAGATATGGACTTGGATGACCCAAGGTCAGGTTCTACCACTTTAACATCAGGCCTCTGGGCAACATATCTAATCTCTAAGGCCTCAATTTCCTCTCCTGAAAAATGAGGTAATAACTGCACCTACAGCTGGAAATATTGGCCTATGAAAACACTGGAAATGATCAAGTATTTTCAGCCTGGAGGGCCGAGAGGAGGGACAATCGTGCCTGAGATAGCCTCATTCGTGGTGCCCAGTTCAAGACCTGGCAGCCAGTCAGTGTCCAGCCAGGAAGCGTTTTCTGAGTGAATCAATAAACAAGTGATTATTATCATGGGTTTAACCTGACCATCAGCTTTTGCAAAAACTAAACAGAACAAAGAGGAGAGAGAGAGAGAGAGAAAGAGAGAGAGAGAGAGAGAGAGAGAGAGAGAGAGAGAGAGAGAAAACGAACCTAACCAGATGGGCAGATGCCCCTGGACCCTGATCCTGGCTTGGTGAGCTGAGGCCTCACAGTGAGCTTTTTTTTTTTTTTTTTTTCCTTCTTAGCAACTCTGACATTTTCATTTTAATATGTGAAACCTGGCTACTTGTCTCAGGGAGCGTTTATGGAAAAAGAGCTTCCAGCTGGCTTTGGAGAGGCCGTAAAAATGTACTGAAAACTTTGACCAGTCAGAAATTAGGAACGGTTGGAGGAGGGGACAGTGACGCCAGAGACCCCCCTGAGGCCCTGCTGCATTTCAGTAATTAGCTCTGGGCAAGAGGGTGCAGCCTTCATTCCTTCCTGGTTCCTAGTCAAAGGATGGGGCCCAGAATCTGTTAAAGAGAAACCACAGTTTTCAAATAACAGACAAACCCATCTCCAGCGCAGGCCGCCTGTGATTCAAACTGTTTCAAAGGGCGTGGGGTGGGGGGAGGGTTTCCGCAGCTTTAACTGAAGCGGCTGATCAGAACCCCCACTTTCCTGGACTTCTCCCTGGGTCACCTCAAGCCCAGGCCCCTTCAGGAAGCCCTCCTGGGTAACCCCTGCCCGTCATGGGTTTGTTCACCCCTATGACTCCTAGGTCCAAAGCCCTGGGGTGGGGGTGGTCTTCCTAGCTTCGAGGTCAAGTTCGGTCTCCTTAGCTTGGCGTACTAAAGGCCCTGGTGATGGGGCCTCTTCCTGCCTCCGTGGCCTCTTCTCATACGCCCCACCCCCACACCTTGACCCAGCTGTGCCTGACGGCCTCTGGCTCCCCCGGCCCCCTCTATCTGGGCCTCAGAGCCTTGGACGGTATTCTTTCCTTGGCTGGGACTTGCTTTTCTTTGCGTGGCTGGATGGTATCATTCCTAAACCCAGCCCAAGCCTCTCCTGGGGATGGGGGGTCAGGGTCTCACAGGCTGGGTTAGGTGTCCCTGCTTGGGGCCCCCAGAGTACCCCCATGTTCCCGCTCATCACTCTTTTAACAGCTCCATGGCCCACCTGCCCACACCTCTCCCCTCCCCTGGGGGTTCTTGCTCATCCACAGTCAAAACTAGACCTGGGCCTGAAGAGGACGCTCAGTGTTAAGCCCTGCTCCCCACATTCAGTTGTGCACTGGGATCATCCGGCGTCAGAGACTCCCAAGTGGTTCTCTTGTGCAGCCAGGTGGAAGGCACTGATTTATAGCATGTGATTCAGGACTGCCCCAGCCACTTAGAGGAGCTGCACTCCGGGCACCCACCTGTTGGGGAACATGACATTGAACTCCAGCCTCATTGTATTCACCAAAAGTCATGCTGCAAGAAAACTATGCATCTATTTGTCTGGGTCCATGGTGGTGATATAATTGTGTGCAAGCCCCACCTGGCCCTCCGTGCCCCTTAGGAGAGACCACTCATATCAGTCACCTGCAAGGAAGAGGCCTGTGTGGTATCGTCCCCCCCACACACACACACCCAAATCCAAGGACCATGACGTAGGACCTGAACTGGTGACTCTGATGCCCTCTGGTGTGCCCCAGCTCAACTCCCTATGACATGCAGAGCCAGGTAGGGATCATGAAGGCAAAGAAGGACCTTCAGGGAGCTATGGAGGGAGGAAATGGCCTGCTCCAGCTAATTCTTGTCCTTTGAGAATTTGGACCCCCCCCCCATTGTCAGATCCTTTTTTTTTTAAGAGACTGACAAAAATATGTATTTTATTTGTGCGTTAAAAAACAAACAAACAAACAACAACAAAAAAACCCCACTGCGTCAAGTTGACAACTCATTCAGATCATTGAAAACTCAGGCCAAACTGCATTTAGCAGTAGCATTTGCTACGAGTGTGTGGCTAGGAATAGTCCTGAGGCTTAGCTGAGAGAGACATGCTCGTTTCAGGCAGGGCAGGCATAGAGCCTCTCCTCAGAGCAGCCTTCCTCTATGGGATGTGGGTCAGCTTGAGGGGGGCTCAGGAAATAGCCCCCAGACTTGAGCTGTACCTACAATTAGAAAGCTGTTTGGGGACATTACTTTTTACATTCAACAGCGTTCTCTTCATGCCAACTCACCAGGAAAAGACCTCTTTGGTGTCAGGGCCTCTGGAAGTTTTATTTTTGCCTCTGCAACTGGTGCATCTGTGGTTTATGCACACTGTCAACTGTATGGGATCAAGTGTCAGCTGCTCAAAGAGCAGTTTGTGACCTGTCCCCATAACATGTAGGACCACAGGGAATGCATTATGCATACCTGTCTCCTTCCTGGGTTCTTCTGATCTTTCCAACTTCTGTTTTCCATTTGTCTCTTGTCACATGGCCACTCCTGTAAAATTTTATTCTCTTGTAGATCAACTAAAGAAGTTATGTGCTTTCTGGAATAAGTCTTGCTATAAATAAATAAACCCATAAAAATAGTAAGTGCTCAAAAAAAAAAAAAAAAAGAAAAGAAAAGAAGAAAGATGATTCAATAAGTGACTACTTGAATGATTCATTTTGCGGTCCCACCCGGGACTTTGCACAGAGCAGGTGTTCAGGAAATGAGGGACAGGACGATGGTGGCTTTCCCTGGCAGTTTAGAGATAGGGAGATAATAGCCCTGCCATTTCCTAGAGACCCGGACCCCAGCCACATGGTCTAACTTTTCTTAGCCTCAGTTTCCTTGTCCACAGAATGGGGGTGGTCTCAGCGCCCACTTAGTGGGAGTTGTTGGGAAGTTTGGAAGAGATTCTACATCTGTTTATAATAGGCATTTCATAAGTGGAAGCTGTGGCAATTTTAATCCAAGTACACCTTGATATATGAATGTCACCATTTAATAACCTAGTAAGTGAGGTGTGCCCCCCGAGGGAGGACACTCTAGCTCTGCTCAAACTGGTAGGAGCCTGCAAGAAAGCCTGGTTCCCATTACTCCTTGTCCCGGGTCTCTGCTTACCACACCCAGGACATGGCAGTGACAGGAGGTGGCTGGAACAGAATGTCACTCTCACTCTCCCCCCAGCAAGCTCCAGTGTGAAGGCTCTTCTTGCCTGACTCACCACTGAACTTGCTGGACCTTGCCACCTACTCCCTTTTCTGGAAGCCTCTGGCAGTTTTTTTTTTTTTTTTTTTTTTTGCAAGCTTCCCTGTCCCTTCCCCAGCCCTGAAGTGGGACAATTCATTTTGAAGAGAGCTGGCTTCACCGATGCACTTATACTTCAGAAAGCATGTGCCACGTGGTACAGGGGGAACTGGCAGAAATGATTAAGTGCGGCATCTGGGGGTCACTTCTTTGAGACAGACAATTTGGAAGCTCCCTTTTCAAGGGAGAAACTTCCTTCTGCTGAGAGAAGAAGCTAAAGGGGCTGCCACCCCCCACCCTGACAGGCACCAAGACTGGGAGCAAGATTGCCCCCCCCCCCCAGGCCTGTCCACCCCAGGCAGAGGGAATCTACGCATGTATATCTCCCTGCTTTGGGTTCCCTGACTGCCTCTTTAAAAAAGTTCTGCTCAACTTCAGGAATTTCAGAGAAAGAATCTTTGAAACATATGAGCTTCTTCTGTCTTCCTTCCTTCAAAGGGGGGGGGGTGGGGGACAGGGTGCTTGCAGTGGCCGGCGCGATCCAGAATAGGCGCCTTCGAGAGCAGAAGTGCGCGTTTGAAATGCAAGTACAGTTCCATGCTGTCCTGCAGCAAGGACCAGACCCTGCGGGCCTTATGGTAGGGGTGACTCGGTCAAGCAGCCCTGTCCCTTAGCCTTAGGCGCGTCCCCGGCTGCGGAGATGCGCTGTGCCGTCCACTCCCTCCTCACCAGCTGAGCTCTCCAGGAGCCCAGCGCTGAGCCTGCGGGAGGCCCCGGAGGACCTGAAGGGTGAAGGCGGAATGGACGCCTTGCTGGTGGAAGGGTTAGTGGGATTCTGCCCCTGAACACACCAGGCACACCGCGGAGGCTCAGCTTCAGTCAACACTCCCGAAGCCAGGACTTGCCCTATAGGAGTCCCCTCAGCTCTCTGGGTCTCTCTCAGCCTGTGAGGCCCTGGGTTCTGTCCCCAAGAACCAAACAAGCAAACACATTTATCTGATGTCTACAGTTGCCGGCATGGATGCTTAGGAGGGCCCAAGGGCATACCCAAATCGCCTCCCTTAGCGCCCTGCTGGGTGGGGACTTTTCTCTCCAAACTTGCCCAAGATGAGAGTGGGGCTCAGATCCAAGGAGCAGGTCAACATCTGAATCCAGGGCCAAGGACTCCAGGTCCAGGGCTCCTTGTGTGCAAGTCCCAAAGGGAGGGGGCCCCTGCCCAAGCTGGAATCCACCCTGGCCTCCTGGGTGATTTCCTCCCTGGAATCCCAGGGTCTCTAAGACTCACAAAGCCAGGAACTGTTCCTTTAGAGAAACAAAGCATAGAAACCTCCAGTAAACTCTCCCTGCCACCTTCTTAGAGGGCATTGAGCTTCAAGTTCAAGGGAGCACCGTGGCCTCACAGAGGGGCCAGTGATTTCCAGTGTTGCTTTTATGTGACAGATACAATGGCACTTTAGTATGTAATTATTTAGATGACTTTGTTGAAGTACCATTTACTTCCCATGAAATGTACCTTGCTTTACCTTATTTTAAATTAGTCTCTATTTTGTCCATTTAAAAATAAACTGGTATTTTGAAAACAGCATCTTGTTTGAAACTACAAATAAGACTTGCACACTCTCTGTTGGATTGATTTATTGTAAGGAATTGACTGATATGATGGAGGGGCCTGGCCAGATCATTGGGACACCCCCAGGGCAGGCATCGGCAGGGAAGGGGGTACTCTCAGGCAGGAGCTGACACTCTGCCCACAGGGGACTTTCTTCTCTAGGGAAACCTCAGTTCCATTCACAGTGCCTGTCAACTAACTGAATCAGGCCCACCCAGACCAACCAGGAATCTCCTTTACTGAAAGTCGACTAATTACAAACATTAATTGCATCTACAAAATACTTTCATAGCCACACCTAGATGATAATTGGATTGAATAATTGGAGACATAAACTCGCCAAGCTGACACACAAAATTAACCATCATGTGGACGAAGGTTCTATCTCCTCAGGCCACCGTGATGCACAAGGAACTGAGGGAGGCAGCCTGAGCTCAGGAGGGGACCAGGATCGGGGCTTAGACTTGGCCTGGGGGTGGGCGGTACCATCCTGAGGGAGGAGTCAGTAAGGGGCTAGCCAGGTATACCCCAGGCCCAGCAAGACACACTTTTAAATCAGGGAACCTGGATTTCTTTCACAGCCTCTTGATGTGACAGCTTAACTCTGAGCGTGTCCCCTCAGCTCTCTGGGCATCACTTTCCAGGCTTTAAAAACAGGGCTGTGTTTTTTTTTTTCCACTTGTATTATTTTTTTACCCCTCCTTTCCTCTTATATGTAATTTTGTATAACCCTGAGGATCACCTTCCATTTCCATGCGATTTCCCTTCTCATGATATATTAAGAACTATGTAATGTTTTGAACGACCAACAATAAAAAAAAAAAACAAACAAAAAACAGGGCTGTGGACGGGAGCCTGACAGTGCCACTCATGATCAGTGTTATCACATCCACTGTACTGAGGGCTGGGGGTGTAGCTCGGGCAGGGCGTTAGCCTGTGAGGCCCTGGGTTCTGTCCCCAAGAACCAAACAAACACACACATTTGTTTGGCTTAAATGTTCCATTACTTCAGGAGCCTGGGCGCTTAGGAGGGTCCAAGGGTGTAACAGTAGTGACTAAGATCTGGCAAGTGTTCACTGAGTTGGGCAGGTTTGAAGTGCTTTATATGGATTAATTCATCAAATCTTGTACCAGCCCTATAAGGGGGCATAGCTGCTACCCACTCTACAGACATGTAATCCTCTGCACATATTTGTCCCTTAAAAAACATGAACAGAACGTCCATCTCCTTCCTTCTTTTAAGGGAGCAGGAGGCAGGGTTCACATCAGCATTTCTTTGTGTCCCATCTTACAGCTTGTGTGTGTGTGTGTGTGTGTGTGTGTGCGCGCGTGCGCGCGCGCACACACACACACACACAGTACTGGGAATTAAACCTAGGGGAGCTTTACCACAGAACTTCAATCCCAGTCCTTTTTATTTTATTTTTTTTTATTTTGAGATAGGGTCTCACTAGGTTTCTGAGGCTGGCCTTGAACTTGTGATTCTCCTGTCTTAGCCTCCCAAGTAGATGGGATTATAGACATGCACCACCATGCCCAGCTCACAGCTCCTTCTCATACCAGGGAAAGAGGGAGAGAGAGAGGCAGGAAGAGAAAAAGAGAGAGAACTTTAACCCAGTGGGTAGCACTGAATTTCAAACCCAGGCTACCGGTGGTGGCAATAAGGAATGGTGCAGCCACCTTGGAGAGCAGTGTGGCAGTAGCTCAAAGGGCTCAACATGGAGTTTCCAGCTAACCAACAATTCCATTCCTAGGTGCCCAAGAGCACTGAAAACACAGGTGTGCATGTGAACTTGAACACTGATATTCACAGCAGCAGTATTTATATCAAGCAAAAGATGGAAGCAATCTATATGTCCATGAATGGCCAAATTGAATAAATAAAGAATATATGAATGAAAGGGTAAATGTGGCCTATCCCCCAGTGGATTTTATTCAGCAATGAAAGGAATCATGTACAGATACACACCACAGCATGGATGAACCTTTGAGAACATCCTGAAAAGTGAAAGAATGTGCAGAATAGGCAAATCTATAGAGCCACAGAATAGCTTGGTGGTTGCCTGGGGCTGGGGCTGGGCTGTGTGTGTGGGGGGTGGGGGGTTCTGGTAAGGGTACAGGGTATCTCTGGGTATAAAATCATTTGAATGATGAGGCAGGGATGGGAAGCCAGGTCTTCCTGATACTAGCACTTGGGTCTTAACCACGAGGCAATCCTGGTTTTAATCTAGTTTCTGTGTTTGTATGAATCTTTTTTTATTATTTGGACCCACTTCATTTGGAAATGTTGGCTGCATACCCTGGAGCTAAATTGATTGTGCAGCGTTGGGTGTCGAACTCTATGAACACACCTTGTGCCTCTGAATGCACACTGTAGGTGAGTGAATCACATGGTGTATGGGGTTACATGTTCCTAAAGTTGTTACCCCCAAACTCCCCAGCCGTGTGTCCTTGAAGAGTGGCCTCACTTCCTTTAGCCTCAGTTTCTCTATCTGTGAAATTCATTAATATCAGCAACTCCCCCGTGAGTTGTTTTGTGAGTTGATTTTTCCTGTGGTACCGGGATCAACCCCAGAGCCTTGCATTTGCTGGGCAAGTGGTTTGCACTTATTGCACCCTTGGCCCCACGATAGCTTGTATTTACTGAGAACTCTCTAGCACAGATGCAGTGCTAAGCGCTTCTGTCCAAGATCTCATTTCATCCTCTAACCACTGTCAAGCCAGTGATGTAGTGGAGGAGACAGAGGCTTAGAGGAGCCAAGCCACGGAGTGCTGGAGATGAGACAGGAATGGGAACCCAGGTCTTCCCAGTGCCAGGGCTCGGGTTCTGAACCACAACCAGGCAACCCTGGCTTTGGGTAGTTATTATGTTTGTATGGATCCGTTTTATTATTCTGACTCACTTCAACTGGAGATGTTGGGTTGTACAACCTGAAGCCAAGTCTCATCTACCCACCCACCAAATCAATTGCTTGCTCTTGTCCCACTTAGAATGCTTTCCTAAGGCTGGGGTGTAGCTCGGTGGCAGAGTGCATGCTTAGCCTGTGCGAGGCCCTGGGTTCAATCTCCAGCATCATGCACACATGAAGAATACTTTCCAAGGCATAGAACACCCCCTTAGAAAGCCTACGTGAGACTGGTAATCATTCAGAGTTAAGTGGGCAGCACCCACAGTCCCAGTCGCTGGGAAATGTTGGAGGAAGCCTCAGTCTAGAACACCTTGCTTCCAAGCCCAGCTCGGCCACCTCCTGGTTTGATTCTATCATCTGAAAACCTGGGGCTTAAGATCATCTATACCTGCCAGGGTGTTGGGAGCTTGCTCACAGGCCCTGGAAGGCTCCAGGCCATGGAATCAGGTTCTCTCAAGACCCCCATTAGCAGGCAGATGGAAATCCCAGAGCTGGCGCACATCCAGCAAGCTTCAAAACCAGCTGTGCTGAGGCTGTGAGCACTAAAAATAGCTGTCACATCTCAGAAGGACATGGCCTGATCCAGATGCAGATGGGCGTGAAGGAGAGGGGGTAGGAAACAGGACTCCTCACCTGCAGTGGGTGTAGGGACGGGGGGATTCCTTTCCTAGGGAAGGTCCCTATCCCCAGTTCCAACAGAGCTGGCTGCAGAACACTGCTCCTCCTGGCTGAGGCAATGAGAAAGACCCTTAATGCTGTCCAGTGGCTACAGATGTAAATCTAAGTTTTCTAGAAGGCAAGTTAAAAAAAAAAAAAAAACAGGTGAAGGTAATGTCAATAATATATTTAATCTGTCAAAATTTTTATCATTTCAGCATGTCAATATAAAAAATAAGCAATAAGTTAAATTCTCTTTTCTATGGAGTCCTCCAAATCTTTTATGTGTTTTAGACTTACGCCATCTCAATTTGATGTAGCCACAGTTTGCCATGGGCATCAGTGTTCCGTGGCTGCTGTAACAGGACCACAAACTTAAGGGCTTAAACCTGTAACAATCTATTCTCATAGTTCGAGAGGTCAGAAATCTGACATGAGACTTATGGGGCTCAAGTCAAGGTGCCTGCAGGGCTGCGCTTCATCTGGAGGCTCCGGGGAGAGTGTTCCCTGCCTAGGCTAATCTGCATCGAGCCACCAGTGTGTAGGTACCTATTTATCTATAAAGGGGGTCTAGTGGCAGGTTAGGGGTGCTGCTGCCCCGTGCAAAAGACCTCAGTTCAAGGAGGGGCCCCAGGGACCATATGGTTCACCTGCTTCATTTTACAGATGGGAAAACTGAGGCCCAGAGTAAAGAAGAGCTTGCCAGAGGTTCCAAGTGAGTTGACAGTCCAGCCGGTCCCACCATGCCACATTCCCCATGCCCTCTCTGAGCTTTGGCTCCCTGCCCCATGGCAAAAAGGCGGACAGGGCCAGAAATGGAGCGCTGTGTAAAAGGGTCACAGAGACACCCGACATTGGAGCTATGGCTTAGCTGTGGCCAAGGCTGATCTGCCTTTAGGGGCGAGAACTACTGCACCCCGGCTGCCTGGCCTGCAGTGCCCTGGACAGGATGGAGAACCTTAGGTGCCTGCAAAGCCCACAGAGCCTTTTGGTCCCCTGCCTTCTTCTAGAAAGCCTTGGGGACAGCAGCTAGCAGGCTTTCCCTCCTGGCAAACGTCCTGCCCAAAGCTCAGCCCTCCCCCAGCTCTGCTCTTCCTGTGGGGCAGTGAGGTGGTCTGATGGGGGCACAGGATCAGGCCAGAGCCTTTTGAGACTTTTGGGAGAAGACTGAGCCTGGGGCCTGGTGCTGGCTCCCCTGAGCTCCTCGTGCACCTTCCCTGTGCCCAGCTCCCAGTGGGCAGGTGGCTGGAGTGAGACTCTCTGCAGGTTCCCTCAGGCCTGAGATTCTGGGTGCTCACTTCACAGTCTCCACAGGTGCCCCCAGAAAGACTACTGCTGAGCCAAAGTGTCATCCACACTAATGAACAGGGCCAGCCATGGGCAGGAGCCAGACAGGAGCAGGAGGGGAGCTCTGTCTCTGTCAGGTCCTTCCTTCCCCCCACCCCCACCCTGCATTCCTGCTCTACCCCAACCTAGGCTGACCTGCAAAGAGCCCTTGGGCAGAAGGACAGGGTCCAGGGCCACGCGGGCTTTGAAAACACCTGATTGCAATCCAAAAGGAGCGCTGGGCACATTGCCCACCCAGCTCACCATTAGGCAACATCAGCCCAGGGGGTGGGGCATCTACTCCCTCTTGGCCAGCTGCAGATCAGGGCTTTGCAGAATCAACTTCCGAGGGACTGGGTGCCCAGCCTGTGGAATAGCCCTTAGTCACTGCTTCCTGAATGTCTGGCTCTGGGCCATTTCTTGTGGCCTGGGGTGAAGAGGTTGTGGTTCCTACCCTCTTACATCTAGGCGGGTGGCCAAGGCCCTGCAAGGGGAAGGACCAGCCTGAGGTCAGCAGGGATTGGGAGGCAGAGCCAGACCATTGGGAAGGGGGGTGTTATGGTCTTGATTTCTGGCTCCCATCAGTGGGCTGAAGGCCAAGGGTTGAACTGGTAACAGTGGCCGTGGAAGTAACAGTAGATGCCATTTAGAAAGCTCACCAAGCTACCTCTACCAATTCTTGCCGTGCACTGCCTGACTTCAACTCCTCAACACCCCTGTAAGGGTGGAAGTTACTAGCACCATTTTACAGATGGGGAACTGAGGCCTAGAGAAGTTACATAACTTGCCTGAGGACGCTAAGTAACAGAGCCAGGACCAGAACTGGACTGTTGGACCTATTGGACTCCAATGCATTCAATCTCGACCAGACGCCAGGCTGAGGCTGGGGATAAGGTCTCAAGTGATCTGCACATCCTGACCCCAGGAACAGAGCCATGGGCTGTGAGGATGTTGACCAGTGGCCCTGTGAGGGCAGGCAGGGCCAGATCCTAAGCTCCCCAAGATGCAGGGGCCTGGGCGGAGCAAAGACCCCACCAACACTCCCAGTGGCAAGAAGCCTCCCTCAGTCCAGCAGTCAGTGCCCAGACTCCGGCGAGGTCAGTGCAGCTGGCCTGCATCTGCCACCGCCCACCGTCCACAGTGGAGTCCAGAGATGGCAGGCGACTCGCCAAGTCCATAGCAGAGAGGACGGAGTCTCTGGACACTGAACACTCTGATGGCCATGAGGCTGCCCTCACCACCACCAGATGTGCATGGGGACAGACAGGTAACTCCCCAGGGAGGACAAGCAAGAGAGGAGCTTTTACCTTACCGTCCCGGATGTCCGTGCCTCGGCTCAGCTATGAGGTGGTCCCCCAAAGCTCATGTGATAGACAACAGTGAGGCATTCAGAGGTGAAGGGATTGGGATAGGAGAGCCTTAAGCTAATCAGTGTATTAATCCACCTGAATGGGTTAACTGGGTGGTCACTTAGGCAGGGGGGGTGTGGATGGAGGAGGTGGGGCATTGGGGACATGCCATTGGCGTATATATTTTGTCCCTGGTGAGCAGAGTAGTCTCTCTCTGCTTCCTGCTGCCATGTCCTGAGCTGCTCTCCTCCACCATGATGCTCTGCGTCACCTCGGGCAGAGGGACGGAGCTGAGACCTCTGAAACCAACAGCGTCAAATGCGCTTTTCCTCCCCTAAAATTGTTCTTGTCAGGTCTTTTGATCTCCCAGACCCTGCGCTAGGGGAAACAGGCAGGCAAATGACCCATCTCACAGATGAGAACCCAAAGCCCTGAGGATTGAAGTCAATTGCAGCCCCAGTAAGCCATCGGGGAGGCTGCAGGAGTGAGGGGTCAGGGCCTGACCTGATGCCCTAAGTGGCATGGGAAGTCTCAGGGCCCCTGGGAGGTGAGAAGACAAGCAAGGGCCACCAACCCACTGTGACAGGCAGGAAGCTGCAGGGGCTCCTCTTTCCAGCCCCTCCTGTGTGTCACCTGCCTTGAGCATTATCACAGAACCCACCACGGGAGGCAGGCTGGGGAGGGTCTCCCCATTACAGAAAGGAGAAGACTCCTGAGGCCAAGGGGCAATGTGCCTGTGGCACAGCGGCCTCTGATGCCACCCGCAAAACTGGCTGTACCACCTCCAGCTCAGTGACGGCCTTCTCAAGTGTGGCTTGGGATGACCACGACTGTATACTGGATGAAAACCTCAAAGAGATTTGAAAAAACATTCTTTCTTTGGTTGTTATACATATTTAAAAGGTCAACCTCTGCCCGGTGCCCAGCGGTCCTGATTAGTCAAACCTGAGAAGTGAGTAACTTGGATAGTGAACTGGACACAGGATTCTGGAAAGCCCCGCAACGGGGGCCTCCAGGTAGGGGAAGTGGAAAGCGGTCTCTGCCCCCTCCTCTTCTCCACATTCAACGGCTGCTCCCCGGAGCCTGCAGTGACCTGGTCTTATGAAGGGAAGGGGGGCTCTGGCTGGTGAAGACACCAGACACAGGGGCTGTGTCTGCTCACAGGGGAAACCAAGCTTCCAGGCCCCAGGGGAGGTGTGGGCCAGCTCAGCCCGCCTGGTGGCATTGAAGGTGACGGAGGGACCCAAGGGCAGGAGGCTCCTGAAAGTTCCCAGGAGTCTCTGTGGCACTAGGCTGCCCTGGGCCAGCAGGTGTGGAATGGGGCTTCCTTGGTTCTAAGAAACATTAAAGGTCCGCAAATGCAGCCTCCAGGCTGATGCCCTTTCCCTCACGTGGTCCTCTGGTGACGAGGGCCTCAGTCCAGGTCTGGACAGACTGAACCCACTTTGGCTCCTGCCCCTTCCCCTGGTCCTTGTTCTGGCCCTGAGCAGGGAGTCAGCATGTGGCCAGTTCTCCACTGGGGCCCTGCAGAGACCCTCCTATCCTGCAAGCTTCCCTGCTCAGGCTCACTGGGCGCCCCTCGGGGTACATCAACATTCAGGGTGGAGCCGCTCCTGGGCCTACCAGTGTTGCACGGGCTGCAAGGACGGGAGCACCCCGCCCGCCTCCTTTAGTCCTCTGCCTGTACGGCCCAGCCCAAGGTCACGCCATCCTGACAGCGGCCACGGTGAACCTGCCGGTCCTGCACAGATCATGTCAGTCTTGGATCATCCTGTGTCCCGGGGTGGTGGGTGCCAGGCCCCCAGTCTCAGCTGGTCCTCCCTCAGGGGCCCTGCCTGCCCTAAGCACTGGTCTCCACGATGCACTTGAGGAACATGGTGTCGTCCTTCACGTAAGCGTGCTTGGGCGAATGCAGCCTGTTGAGGGGGAAGAAGAGCGGGCAGCCGCTGGCCACGTTGGTTTCACTCTGAGGCCGCTGGAAGGACGCTGAGCTCAGGTCGGGCCGGAAGGCGTCAATGGCATGTTCACGGTTGTTCTGGTCCAGCAGCATGAAGGTGACCTGCAGGGCAGGGACGGGTGAGAGATCAGGCCTGGGCAGCATTGGGGCTCAGTGGCCCAGGTGGGGGGCTCTGTGCCCGTTGCCTGTGTGGCCCCAGTGACACTTAGCCGGGTCTGACTAGAGTCAAAGAAACCATGTAAGGACACTCTCAGGGTACAGCATGACCCCTGTAAACAGAAGCACCTGGTATTCTGGGGAGATTCAGGGGTTGTCCTAGATTAGGATCAGCTATCCCACCCAGCAGGCAGGCTGGAGGATGTCCCAATGCCACAGTCAGGTTTACTGGGCCATTAGGGCTGAAGGTGGGGCAGGAGGCTGGACTCAGTATCCTAAATGTGCCCGATGGCTCAGAAACTTCTGACTCATCAACCACAGCTGGAACCTCTGGGTCCAAGCAGAGAGGCAGGAACAGACAGGGCTGTCAACCAAAGCCCAGTGACACTGACCTAAATTCTGGTATTCACAGAGCAGATGTGTGCTCTCCTAAGAAGCAGATGAACCCCTCTCCCTGGCACATGTCCCTGAAATGTTTGTCGGGAACTGAAGCTGCTTCTCCTACTGAAGTAGTTCTTTACCTTGGCTGCAGGTTAGAATCCCTTCGGGGCGGGTTAACTGTCCTGATGCTCAGCACTTACCACTTGCTGGAGCGAATCTCAGTGCTGGTGTTTTTAAAAAGCATCCGAAGTAGCTTTGGGAACCACTGCCTACTGACCCGTACCCAGACCCACCTGGCTCGCTCCCTACCTCAGCTGAGCTCTGCAGCCTTGACACCCCTCCTCACTAGATGCTGCTGTTCACCTGTGGGGATACCCAGCCTCTCCTGACCGTCCTTTAAACATTTTTTTAAATTTATTTTTTTAGGTGTAGATGGACACAACACAATGCCTTTATTTTTATTTGGTGCTGAGGATTGAACCCGGGTCCCGCCCGTGCTAGGCGAGCGCTCTACCGCTGAGCCACAATCCCAGCCCTAAAAATTTTTAATACACTATTATTTAGAGCAGTTTTAAGTTCCCAGAAAAACTGAGTGGAAAGTGCAGAGATTTTTCATCCCCAGCACTGTACTGGCACCTCTCCTGCTATCAAGACCCTGCCCCAGAGAGGTGCACCCGCTACCAAAGATGAATCTGCTCGAGCACCTGTTGGCCACCAGAGCCCGTGGTTCACATTAGGGTTCACTCTTGGTGTGGTGCATTCTATGGGTTTTGAGAAGTGTAGAGGACGTGTGTCCATCATCACAGTATCATATGGAATAGTTTTGTGGACCTCAAAAATCCTCTGGGCTCCATCTCTTCCTTCCTTTTTCTCCCCTACCGACTGGAAACCACTGATCTTTTTTCCTGTCTTCATGACCCACAGTGGGGATCAGACAGTACGACTGGCTTTTCAAGACTGGCTTCTTTGAACAGCAACACACACTTAGGCTTCCACGTCCTTCCGTGGCTGGACAGCGCATGCACATGGAGCAATGCTTCGTTGTCTGGATAGGCACTGGCCCGTTCTCCTGCTGAAGGATGCCCTGCTTGTTTCTAAGTGTCAGCAGTTAGGTATAAAGGTGCTATGAACATCCAGGACATGTTTTCACCTCCCCTGGGCAGACACGGAGGAGCATGACTGGGGGATCGTGGGGTAAGGGCATGCTAACTTTTTAAGAGACTATCACATTGTCTTCCAAAGTGGCCACGCCATTCTGCATTCCCACCAGCATGGCATGGGCTCCCCTGCATGTGGTGGTGTCAGTGTTCTGGATTTTGGTCATCTTAACTGTGGCGGCGAATCCGCCTCTGTCCTAGCCTCAGAGCACCTCCTCCTGGACGTTTTCCTTATCAGGCCACTCTGTGAATTCCACTCGCACGCTCCTGCCCTTGGGGAGCTCGCTGTTCTGGACATTTTAGCTGCTGGACTCAGGAGCTGGAGGGAGCCTTGACTAGATGCAAACTCAGCTTCTTGTTTTAAAATAGGGGGAACTGGAAACACGGGGGCAGGGGACGTGCCCAGGTCACTTGGCCAGTTCATGGCTAAACAGGTTGTCTGCCCTTCCCCTCACATTCGCCCAGGCCCATACCTTGTTCCGAAAAGGCCAGGACAGCAGAGCATCGTACTCCCCCCTCATGATCACGATGAAGAGTGACAGGTGGGTCCTCTTCCCGGTGCCGTCCCCATTCAGGTACAGCCGCAGGCACAGCTTGTAGCCATACTTGGCAGTGTAGAAGGCTGCAAGGCAGAGCAGGGGTCAGCAGAGCCCGGAGGTGGAGATGAGGAGACCCGGGCACTGCGGTTAGATGCACCCAGGGTCAGCAGCTCAGAACCAGGCAAGCTCCGTGGGAGCCCGGCCGCCTTCTCAATGAGCGAGTCAAAGAGGGATGGGCTCCCTGAGGTCGGGCAGCCTAATGGCTGTCGGCTGGCCTTCTGTATCACAGACGCAGGGCCACCCTCAGCTCTGGCTCTGTGGTGTTGGTGAGGACGGAGAATCTGCACTCTGATAAACTCTCCAGGGATACCAGAGAATAAGCTCTGGCTCTAGGACCCTCTTGGAGAACCCTGCTCTCACCAGCCTGCATGTGATCTAGGAGACCAGCCCGCGAAGGAGAATGGCTGCCGTGACTACTGGGTGCTGGGGGCAGAGCAGGACCCCACCTCCCAACACTGGTCCCTTCTGCTGTCCTAGGCCAATGGCTGGGCTCTCGCTCTGGGCAGCTCTAAAGGCCATCCCATCGGAACCAGTTCCCACCACAGCTGGCAGCTTGGTGGCACCTCCCTGGGCAGAGGCAGGGTGTGGGGCAGGCAGGAAGTGGTGGAGGAGGGGCAGGCTGACTCATCACTGGGTGTTGGTGGAGCAGGAAGCCAGAGGCAGGCTGGCTTGTCCCCTCTGTGGAAAGATGGAGGAGGAAAGGTCTAGCCTCACATGGGGGCAGGAGGTGAGGCTACCCCATGAAGAGGTCCACCCCGCAGAAGAAACGGCTTTGGGACCTGGTCCTGCTCTGGGGTGTAGCACTCTGCTGCCTCGCCATTGTCCCAGTCTCCTGGGGGAAGCATCTTCGCAGGTGACCGGTGGGACTCCTCCTCCTTCTTGGCCCCTCCCTGATCACTTGGATACACAGGAGTGACATGGCGGGGGGTGGGGAGGGGGAAGCACACGCTCCACATCTGGCTTCTGCAGCCTTGGTGGGATCTAGCCTTCCTGGGCTTCAGTTTGTTCAACTACGGAATGATGTCGAGGAAACAGGCACCAGGTGACGGAGGCTCTGAGTGGTGGCCCAGTCCCCAGCACACGGTGCAGTGCAGATGGGGCCGAAGCCACGTATACAGGAATGGGAGTGTTATATGCACAGGACATGCACTGTTACAGTGACAGACGTCAGTGAGTTAAGGAAACCCAGGGCCCAGCAGTGAGCAAGAACGGCTCCCCTCACACAACCCGCCCACTCGAGCTGCCCACAGTCAGACCAACCGGACACCAGCGCGAGCCGGTCTGACCCAGTTCCCTCCTTGTCTAATTGCAGACCAGGGCTCTCCATGGGGGGGATCCCACAGAATCCCCCTCATTTGCACGGGCTGTGGCTCACGTTGCCCTTTCTTTCACACAGAAAGCCTCCGGGTTAACGATTTTTATTCCTATTTTCAGAACCACTGACTGCTGTGTGTGGCTGAGGGCCAGAGGTCAGGGCACAGCGTGCCCACTGTCCCCGGTCCCAGCATGATCCTGGGCCCTGGCCTATTGGGCCCTGTGGACTGTCTCAGCACTGGCTCCTGCCCACCTGGTCTCTGTGCCCTGTTACCTGGGGAGAAGAGGCTGATGGTCCTGCCACACGCGGACTCATGGCACCGCCTGGCGACGTTGGTGATCTTCCACAGGAAGGTGCCGTCGTAGGAGGCCTCCTCCATGAGGTGCAGGCTCTGCTCCAGCTTGCCCAGAGCCTGGTCTTTCTGGGCCAGGGTCTGCTGCAGCTCCACCACCTGCAGGAAGCCCAGTCAGGCAGGGACATCCCGCCATCCCCACCTCATGGGGATGGCGGGATGTGGATCGGACGTGCCCCTGACCTGCTGTCCTGCTCCCCACCCCCCGGGGCACACACATCTGCATTGGCACGTCTCCTGCCTGGAGTCCCTTTCCCTTCCTTTGCGAGGGGCCAACTCCTAGTCATCCATCAGGAACCAGCTGCCCTGTCCCCTCCTGGGGAAGCCTTCGCCCTTGGCCCTGGCTCAGCTGGCCTCTCCTCCACATTCTCACAAGGCTCTGACCGTGGTCTGGGAGGCCTGATTGCTTGCCTTTCCGACCAGCTGGGCCTATGCTCACTTCATCCGTGTTCCTATTTGGCAGGGGGCCAGCCTGTAAAAGGACAGCCAGGAAGTTTGCTGGGGAGAAGACAAGGTCCTCAGGAGATGTACCTTTTCCCTGCGGCAAGTTCCATAAATAAAGGCTTTGTTTGGCCACTCTAAGCAGTGCTCAGCCTTGCTAGTGGGATTGCCTAACGAAATCTGAAAGAACAAAACTATCCTCAGGTGAGGGAGCCAGGGATTGAAGTGAGGGCCCTTAAGGAAAATTCAACCCCTAATTTTACTGATGGGGAAGCTGAGGTTCTGAGAAAGTGACTTGCTTAGAGCTACTCTGCAAGTTAGTAGTGGAGCCAAAACTAAAATCCAGGCCTCTCTCAGTATGAGACAATGATGCAGTGTTGCTACAAAATAAAAAGCAACATTAGCATAGTGACTGGATATGACAGGAAAAGTATAAGCTCTGGAATAAAGGAGGAGACAGATGGGTGGATTATCTGGAGTCAGTCTGGGACCTGGGACCATTATATTGGCTCCAAGCAATTATGATCCTTTAGAGACTGAGCCCATGCATATGAAGACCACAGGAAACAACAGGCTCTGAAGGACAGGAGAGACCCTGGGCATTTGGCCTAAGGAAGGAAAAGCTGGTTAGGACATAGTCACTGACTATCCTTCTCTGAAGGGACTTGAAGCTGAACTTGTTTTGTGGACCCAGGGTGGGGGGAAGGGCTAGGAACAGTGCAGGGGAGACACAGAGACATGAGCTTAGTAGAAGAAAGAACTTTCTCATAGTGAAAAACGTCCAGCAACAGAATGAGCTGCCCGGAGCAGGAGGGAGCGCCCTATCCCAGGAGCAGCTCGGCAAAGGAACTGAAGCATTGGATGGGGTCAGGGTTGACCTTGACTGGGGCTTCTGACCCCGGGCTCTGCCTGGAAGGTCCTGGGGCCCAAGAGACGGGGCGCCTCTGCTCTGTGAATGTTAGGGGGAGGCCGGCCTGCTGCTCTGGTGATGGGTGGCAGGGGCCTCCCTGAGCTGACCCTGAGGGCCTCTCACCCTCACCCTCTGCTCCAGGCTCAGGATGTGCTCACGGTCCAGCTGGCTCTGGTGGAGGGAGGCGGCCAGGGCCAGGTGGGAGGCCTCCACCTCCTTGTTGAGGACGGCAACGATGTTCTCGAACACACGCAGCTTCTCCTCCAGCTCGGCCAGCAGCTTCTCCTTCAGGAAGTGCTGCAGGGCCAGCTCCTCCTGGCTCTCGGAGCAGGGGGCGCGGTAGCAGTCCACCTCCAGGTCCCCCGCCACCTCCACGGCCGCCTGCAGCTGCAGGTCTGACAGGTTCTGCTCCAGGGCCATGGGCCCAGAGCCCAGGCCAGGGCCCAGCTGGGCCTTGCAGTGCTTCATGAACCCCAGCAGCAGGCTCAGGTGGCTGGCGTAGGAGGAGGCCTCGTGCTCTTGCACGGCCTGCGGGCTCCCCTGCCGAGACAGAGGCCATCACTGGAGAGGGGTGGATGGGCCAGGAGGGTCCTGGCATCAAAGGCCACCCAGGAAGTCAGACCCATTTCCCCAGCCCAGGGGATTGGCTCTCTGTGCCGTGGGAGGGATTCAGGAGGACCCGGCACCAGACGCGCCCATGGTGAGCCACATGCCTCCCAGCCTCTACAGAGCCATCCTCCCCTGCCACACAATCCCAAGTCAGGACCATGGAGAGAGGCGTGGGGGGTCACTTTCATGACCTGCAGCAAAGTTTGGGTGAGACATTAAGAACTTCCCTGAGTACTATGATGACTTAACAGAGAGACCTGTCATTTGGAAAGTCACTGGTGTAAGGGACATCCAGAGGAGCAGCTTGATGTTATAGGAAAATGTCAGAGGGGTTCAAGAAGGGAGACCCAGAGGACATGACCACAGTGGACACACGCAGATGCTTACCTTGAAGGAGCAGCCAATAGCACCAAAGGGACACCCGACTCCAGCCTTAGCCACCTCAGGGTGAACCTGGAAATAATAACGGTGTCACTGAGGACATTTTATGGGGATCCCTGTGGTCACCCTTAGGGCTCTCAGTACAGCACCAGGCTCCATCAGGGCAGGAGGTGGGCTGGGCACATGACTTTGCACATGCTGTTCCCTCTGCCTGGACAACTCCTTTCCACCCTCTGAGCCGCAGCCCTTTTATGACCTTCCTTCAAAACAGAACCAGGGCCCCTGCTGTCATCTTCAGCAGCACCAGGACCCCTTGTACACGGACGGCTCTGTGCTCATCATTCACTGTGTGATCGGCCCCACTGGTCTGGGGGCAAAATACTCAATGGCTACTTCACCAAAGAAGACGTATGAATGACGAATCAGCCTGTGAAAAGACGCTCTGTGTCACCAGTCATCAGAGAAGGCGAATTATAACCACAGTGAAATGCCACTCCCCACCTGCTAGAGCAGATGAAATTAAGCTGTGATGAGATCGAGTCTTGGCGAGGAAGGGAAGCAGGAGAATTTTCTCATGCTGCTGGGTTCAGACACCGTGGAGGCATCTTATCAGGCTGAACCATCCTTCTAAGATAACTTATGTCCAGCCCAAGAATGTTCTTGATAGCTCTGCTCAGAACAGACCTGAACTGTGAGCAATCTGATGTAACCAAGTGGTGAACAGATTAATAAAATGTGCATCCATACTACAGAACACTGCTCATCCACCAGGTGGAATTAAATAGTAACAGAGGAGTCACCATGGGTGAACCCTGAAACATTACGCTAAATGAAAGAAGTCACACAAAAGATGACGTACCATTCTACTCTTTTTTTTCCCCTGATGTTAGGGATTGAACCCAGGGGTGGTCGGCCCCTGAGCTACATGCCCAGTCCTTTTAGTTTTTTGAGATAGTATCTTGCTAAGTTGCCAAAGCTGGCCTCCAACCTGTGATCCTCCTGCCTCAGCCTCCCAAGTTGCTGGGATTACAGGTGCATGCCCCCCACCAGGGCCCTTGATTCCATTCTTAGGGATTCTAGAAAAAACAAGGCTACAGTGGTAGAAATTAGATGGGCTGCTGATCCAAGCTGGGAGGAGACAGTGCAAGGACACGACAGCTTTTTCCAGGGCAGAACTACCGTTAAGATGGTGTTATGCTTTAACCAGGATTCATCAAACTGTATACTTAAAACAAGTGAATCTGACTGCATGTAAATAATAGCTCAACTTTTCAACAGCTTTATTATTTTGATTTGAAGGAACAAGTCTGTGGGGCACAGTGAAAGGGGATCTGGAAGAACAGAGGAGGACACCAGCCATCCCTGTGCACAGGAAAACAAGCAGAGGGCTGTGGGCGTCATGAGCAGCTGGCCTGGGACTTGTGCACCACCAGTCGGGGCCCACCCTGCCCCACCATACTGGGCTTCAGGGACAAATTGTTCCCAGCCAAAAAAAGAAAATAGATGCTTCATGGGAGATGGGCAGAGGGCGGCCTTGGCAGGGAGACACGGGCTCTGGGGAGTCAGCGGTAACAGAGCCCCCCTCTCCTCGCAGGTCCCTTTGATGACAGGTGGGAACCAGGAGTCTGATGCCGAGGGGCCCGGGAGCTGGGCACATGACCTGGGGGATCTCGGGGTCTGCGTTTCCGTACGTCCATGATTCAAAGCCTCTGCAGTTCTAAGGTTGAAGCTTGGAGTGAGTCATCAGAGGGGTAAGAAGGTGACAGTGGCCACGCTAGCGGTGGAATCTGAAGCATCCCCTGAGTGAGGTGTGTCCTTCTGTGGCAGAGCCCTTATGGTGTGGATGAGCAGGGAAGCCAGCTTGGGGGTAAAACGCCAAGCGGACATCAGGGTCGCACTCTGACGTGTGTGTACAGGTGTGGGCTGTGACCAGTCGAATCCTGGAGGAGGAGGGGCAGGGCGACTCGAGGGGCCTCGGAGATCAGCCAGGCTGCCCTGTCTCATCAGCCATCACTCCCTCCTCAGAGAGTAAGGGCTTAGGGGTGTGGGTTGGGGTTTGCAGCCTGTTTTGTCACTTCACATGCTAGCCAGGTGGCCCTGGGAGAGTCATTAACTTCTCTGTCTTAGTTTCCCCATCTGTGACATGGGGACCACAGTGCTCGCCTTTAGAGTCCTTGTGAAGATTAAATGAGATACTACACTTGTGTGCTAGCATCAGTTATCTATTGCAAAATAATACCATGAGTGTTTAATGGTTTAAAACAACACAAATTTATTATCTTACAGTTCTGGAGGCCAGAAGTCCTAACACTGAGGTGTTGGCAGGACTGCGTTTCCTCTGGATGTGGTAGTGGGGAGTCTATTTTCTTCCTTTTTTCAGCTTCTAGCAGCTGCCATAGCTTCAAGCCGTAGCTTGGGGTCCCCTCCCTCACCTTCACAACCAGTGCACAGCATGGCTTGCTGACTCTCATCCCCCTCTTGGGAAGACCCCTGTGATCACGCAGGGAGCCCGGGGTAATTGCCCCACCTCGAATCCTGCATCTAATCATAGCCACAGCCTTCTTTTGCCACTGCCATGAGCTGAGGGGCCCCCGCCATTCACATGTTGGGGTTCTAGCTGCCCCTCCCCCCCAGCATGTCAGACTGTGGAGACAGGGCCACAGGCTAAAATGAGGTCATATGGTGCAGCCTTATCGGACTCGTACCCTTACCAGAAGGAGACATTTAGACGCAGAAGACCAAGTAAAGATGGCCACCTACAAACCAGAGAGGGGCCATGGAGGAATCCAGCCCCGCCAGCACCTTGTCTGGGACTTCACAGCCTCCAGAACTCAGAGAACAAATGCGCGGGGTCTGCCCACCCCATCTTGGTGCTTAGTTAAGGCGGCCCTAGTAGAGAACAGCCACGAGCACCATGGACAGGTTCAGGGATATGATGCCGACGTCCCTGGCACATTTTTCTGCCTGATACCACGTTCGATAAATGTGAGCCATTAGCAGTAGCATGACTGGTATTAACATTCTTCCTGCAGATGACCGGCCTCTACCCAGTAGCACATGCATCTCTTTTAACCCCCACGACTCAAGCTTGTGACAACTAATTCTATGAAACTCTATCAGACTTCTTCAGATGGGTAAGAACGTCCCTAGATGTGTGTGTACCCAGAACGTCCTGCAATGACAGAGGACTGAGGCATTTCTGCATGCTGTCTCGCGGGTCCCGGCACCGTCCTTGGCAGCAGGCGGGGCTGGATTAGCTGCCGCCTAGCCTCACACGTAGACTGAGACTGGGCTGAGCCGCCAGCTGAGTCTGGGTTTTCTCTCCCACAGTTCCAAGCCTTGGCGAGGCTGCTGCTCTCTCAGAGCTGTGTAGCTCTGGGGGCCTAAGCACTGCGAGAGGGACAGGGCTCTGAGGAGGAGGGGGTCAGGGACTCACAGGAGGCAACAGGGCCAGGTGAGTACAGCCCAGAGCCTGAGGGCCACGTCCAGGTCCTTTCTCCCCATCACGGAGCCTTCACCTCACCTGAAGGCAGGGACCAGTGGCACAGAGGGTTTCAGAGGAATAACAGGGTACGCCTGGAGCCACAAGTGGACCCTACGTGAATGGCCTCACTGCTTGCAAATTGCTCAAAATAAAGTTGGCAGTGGAAGTTCCTCTGAGGAGGAAACACAGAGAAAACAGAATGCCAGCCCCCGGGGAGCCCGTGCCCTCTGTGTCTGAGGAGCCTCTGGGTGTGGGTATTCCCCACCAGCCTGGTACCCAGGCCCTTTGGGATCGGGTCACAGAAGGTCCCCGTGGGAGGCCCACACTCAGGGACCTGGGGGCCCCCAAGAATGTGTTAGGAGGGTGCCAGGAGCTGAAGGGCCACCTCTGTGCAGCCACTGTGTGGAACAAGGAGGCTCTGCATGTGCCAGGTGCTGCCCACCATACTAGACTGGTCACAGAGACTGGCCGAGGATCTGGAGGCCCGGGGCTGGGTGTGTGTGTGTGTGTGTGTGTGTGTGTGTGTGTGTGGTTCTGCTCAGCCTCAGCTGGTGCTGACCGGGAGGCACCCTAGCTCCAGGGGGACTTGGCTGTCTGTTGCTGCTCGTTCCTGCCCTTCCTCTATATCTGGGCCAGTTCCCTCTCTGCTGTCCTCAGCTCTAGGAAGCCCTGCCTGATTCTCCTGGTCGAAGGTGGCCCTAGCCAATCCTGACCTCCACAGCACTCAGTGGGTTCTAGCACTTAAGGCTGACGCACGCACAACACATTTTGGGGGTATGGGTAAGCCCCCATTTGGAGACCGCATAGAGAACATGCCTCCACCACACACCACACAGGATGCCTGCTGGTCAGTGAGCTTATAGATGTAAACTGTCAGGGGTTCATGTCCAGGCATCACACTTCAGGGGACATAGATGGAGGACATCTGCCCCAGAGACATACAGATGCAACAGGGATGTGGTATGTGTCTACCCCAGATCAGGAAGGGCCCTGGGGACAGGAGGCTGACTTGCCTTTTGTGGCCCTCACAGGAGACAGATTTTAGCTCAGCACAAGTAAAGAAAAAAATCACTGCAGTTGTCAGAGTCCCCAGCGTGGAGAGGTTTCATGGAGTAGCAGCTCCCTGTCTTTGGAAGGACATGAAGCCTCACGGCAGGGGTCCGGCACGGTGTGGACACTGAACTAGACAGCTCAAACGCCTACCATCTTCAGACTCTAGAAAAAGTTAGGCACAATTGCGAGCCCCTGGCATCAGATGCCAGCTTGCTTTTGACCTTTGTGAATGGGTCAGAGAGGGAAGGGAGCGAGAGAAACACTCCCATCGTGGGGGTTTGGCACACACAGAGTTCTTTTCCACTCACTGGTTCGTCCCCTACTTCATTGTTATTTCTTCAGAAAGATGACTCCAGGCAAGAACCAAGTCTCTAACCAGGTCACGTTAACCCTCTAATACGTGTGACTTACACCAGGTGCCGGTGCAGGACTCTAGACCCCTCTGAGGGAGGTATTAATCTAATAAGTCAGAGGATGCAGACGAGCTGATAAGCGGATGGCGTGTTTGCAGGGGTGGGCACCTTTGGGCCTCACTCCCCTAGTCTCCAGCCCGGTCCCTCTACCCTGTCTCCACTTTTTGGCTTCCCCCAGATACACAGGCCAACTTAGGCATCACCACAGATGCAAAGTATCCACTGATAACCACCTGCTTTCCCTTGGTCAAAAGTCCCCCAAAATTCCCATCGGGGCAGGAGCCAGAGGAGTCCCTAGTCTTTCCACTCTGTGGCTTTGTGCAGGTGATTAGCCCACTGACTCAGCCCCACCAGCTCCTTCTCAGCGGGGCAGACAGCTGCACTGGGTGGGGAAGCCAGAAGGGAGGGGGGTCTGCCTGCATCTAACAGGCCTTTGCCCCTATGCCCAGAGCCTGTTGGAACACCCGTTGCTCCACCACAAACGTCGTGCCATCTAGTTCAAGGCAGCAAGTTGCACACTGGGTTGTGCAGGGCCCTTGGAGTCCCCAGAGTCTAAGCCTCTCTCTAGCACGACAGCCAAATAGGAGGCTCAGGAAGTTCTCCCATGGATCAGTGGTTCAAATTAATCCTTCCTACATGGCCCAAGAAAGTGTACCTGATCCTGCCACAGGAGGGCTGCCGAGGAAGGTTCGGGAAAGCCCTCCAAGCCAGAGCGGGGTAGGGCAGGAATTTCCCCCGAACTTTCTGAACATCAGGAACCAACCAGCACAGAGAAGGGAGACGCACCAGCCTTTGGCTCAGCAAATGCAAAGAAGAGCTCTTGGGCAGCTGCTGACCCATAGCCTGGACATCACAGATACGCAGAGGCCCCGCAGAACCAACCTGACATCTTCACTTTACAGAGGAAGAAATAGCGCCTGGGATTTGCCTCCAGCCATTCAGTGAATGATCCCAAACCATCTTCAAATGCCAGACTCACAAATAAATGAGGGGGTTGGATTTTGAGCAGTGATTCCTACCTGTTTGCATTCACAGGCCCACGAGAGTTTTGTTGCTTTACTTGGAAGATTACATTAACGTAAAGATTGCTATCTTTTTATTGTACCTGGTAAAGGTTTTACCAAAAACTATCATCTACTATTGAATTTTGTTTATACAAAGACATATACAGGAAGGACACAGTCTCAGAGTATAGTTAGTTGATTCTATAAATGGAGATAATTTAGCTTTATAAAAATTCACTATGCTTATTTTTTTAAAAAATATTTTTATAGCAGATGGGCACAATACCCTTTTTTTAAAATTTTTATGTGGTGCTGAGGATAAAACCCAGGGCCTCACATGTGGGAGGCAAGTGCTCTACCCACTGAGCTATAACCTCAGTCCACTCTGCTTATTTTTAATTTTTTTCATAAACCGGTGGATGGGATGTAGAAACTTCTGGGCTGTGCAGGTACCCGGCAGAGTTCTACTAGTTTGCAGGGGCAGAGTTCTAGATGGTGGTGTCTGAGAACATCTCCTTACCCCTCACATTTTAAAGGTGTCTCTTACTTCTAGAAGCACAGCTTGGCAGAGCCGAAGAGGGGGAGCTGATAACGATCTAACCCTGCATCAGGAGGCTGGCTAATTTATTCCATTAGAGCCTCAGAGTAACTATTTTGGGCTTCAAAGTCTCGTGGCAAATACTCTGCCGTTGCAGGGAGAAAGCAGCCACAGATAATATGTAAATGGGTGGGTGTGACTTTATTTATGGACAATAAAACTTTATGGACACAGTGGTTTGAATTTCATGTCCTTTTCATGGATCCCCAAATACCATTCTTCTTCTGATTTTTTTTCAACCACCTAAAAATATAAAAATCATTCTCAGCTTTTGAGCTGTGCAAAAACAGGTGGTGGCCGGATTTGGCACCGGAGCCACAGTTTGTGGACGGCTGGTCTAGACCGTGGTTCTCAGCCTAACTCTATCACAGACCAGCCAGGTGGCTCTGGGGAAGACGCTTCCCCACGGTGAATGCCAATCTCCTCGCTGCTCATAAAGTGAATTCAGTCCAGACTCAAGATAAAAGAGGGTGCACCTGTCAGGGGACAGCTGGGCAGCTGCCTTGTCGGCTTCAACCTGAACAAATCAAGAGAACGATGCTCTTTCCTGGCTGTGCCAACATACCTTCTCCTGAGTCAGAAGGCTCCTTGGGCTTTCAGATTGGAGGTTGTCCCCTCTGCATTTGGGACAGATCCCATCTGGGCTGTTCCTGGGAAGACATGAGCAAATGCCCTGAGTGTGGCGTCCACTCCCTGCACCACTCACTCTGCTGGCAGCTCCAAAAGCCCAGGCCTTGCCCACCATGGTGGCTGACAGCAGCGGTCACACAGGTCCAGAATCCTGGAGCCGCCATTCTCAAACCTCCAAAGCCTGGGGCACCCATATTTTTCTGTGGTTTGTGGGAAAATTCTTTGGCAGCCAAACCTGACCTGAACTGACCCTTGCTCGTTCCACTTGGTGTGACTACTTGTATGTTTCACTGTAGAAACATCAAAGTGCTTGATTACAGGGTGATGCCCCTATCCCTGCTGGAAGAATTATATAATACACTGACTTGCTTTTCTAAAATGTGAAAAAATTCTGAATTCCAAAATATAACTGGCTCTGGGAATTCAGACAGGGACTGAGGACATGTAATTAAGTCACTCTTCTCAGCACCTTCTATTGCGTTTTGGTTTCTTATATCTGGTGATTACAGATGATCATGGCCTATTAGATCAAGAAGGGGGTCTCAGTTATCATCTAGCGTGGAGTTAGGACAGGGTGTCCGATTCTGACTTGGGTCGCACATGTGTCTTTATGAAGTCCCCAGGCGATTTTTGACTCAGTGAATTTTACTGACTTAACCCATTTTACAGGTGAGAAAATTGAGGCCTTGGAGGCCTATGGATGGGCCAAGGGTGGAATGAGTTCTGAGCAGGACAGAAGCCTCTTTGTGCTCAGGGGCTTTGTGCCTTTCCCTTCCCCACCTGCCCTTTCCACTCTCGGGACCTTCTGCCCCCTTCCCACACCTCCTGCCTCCCTCTTCTCTGTCACATTTGAAATTTTCATTCAGCTCGATTCAGGTTTCCCACCTTAAGCTGAAAAGTCCCAAAGAAAAGGTCATGGTCACAGCATATGGCTGCTCGAGAGCACATTTATGCCAGGAAACTGACCTGGGGCAAGCGGACTTCATCTCTCTAGAAGGCTTCAGGGTCCTCATTTGTAAAACAGAATTATAATAGTACTCACCCCTCGAGGTTGTTCTGAGGGCATAAGGAAAGAGTACTTGGCATATAGCAGGTGCATAACAGTTGCTTAAGGCAAGATGCTGATGTACTACTGATGCCATACACTTCTGAGTGGTTCAAATTTTAAATATAAATGTTCTACATAGATATGTATTTTTATCTTATCTTTGTCCCCTTTAAGGGGTTTCCAGCCAAGTACTGAGATATATTTGTTGAACCATTTGTCATTCACCAAGGAGCTGAATACTCAATATTAGAAGAGCTTTTTGGAGTATTGTTCATTAGGTCTTGTAACAATTCTGCAAGGCAGAAAACTGCTTTACAGACAAGAAAGTTGGGGCTCAGAGATGCCCGGGCCCCACAGTGAGTGCAGAGGTGGGCCTGGAGTGTGGACACTGTGGGGCTGAAATCTTTCTGTGGCTACTTCTCTTTCTACCCACAGCCACAGGGGCAGGGTCAAGGAGAAAAGGGTGTGGACCCTGAGGCCCAGAGAGGTACAGTCACTTGTCCCACGTCCCTGGCTCCTCTCAGCCTCCCTTCCATCAGGGGTCCCTCCCCAACACCTTCGTCCTGCCCACCCTCTGTTTCTCGTCCCCTCACCTCAGGTTCTCAGAGAGACAGGCTGTGCAGCAGAGGGCCCTGGGTTCTGTTGGGTCCTGGCAGACAGTGCGAGGGCACCCGAAGGGAAACTCATTCTCATCAGGGGCCTGGTGGGGGCTGCTGGCCGAGTTGGAGGCCATCTCGGGGGCCGTGCAAGCTGCTCCAGGCCAGAAGGCAGCCCTGTGGAGTCCGTGGGGAGAGGAGAGGAGGGTTCTGGCCTGGGCCACCCTCTCTGGTGAGCAGAGTCTCTGGTGATTTGATCTTTTCCTCTCTGGCTGTGTGTAGTTCAACGTCACAGCTGAGTCACAGCAGGGATGGAGCAGGAATTACCCTTCGTGGTGAGAAAAATCCCCTACATGGTGACCAAAAGCTTCAGGAGTGTCCAGTCATTTTTTAGAGTGAGAAAGAGCAAGAGAACGAGTCAGAGAAAAAGGAGCATGTCACAGACTTTCAGGAGCCAGAGTTCCCCTTAGAACCGCAGGCTGCTGCTGGCTTCCTCTGCCTCCTCCCTGGGGCATATCAGTAGAAGCCACAGCTGGCCACTTGTCTTGTCCCCTGGGACCTCTGAGCAGTGTAAAATTCTCAGTGGGGTGCTCACCTTCTGGTGGAAATCCCCAGGATCCTGGAGGCTGGTCCCAAATTCAGGTTCAAGGTTCTTTAGCTCTGCCCTGTCACTTTTACCTGGGTGACCTCAGGGAAAAGTCACTTTCTCACTGTAGGTCTTCGTTACCCCATCTGTTTAAAAAAAAAAAAAGCAAGTTTCAACCGGTGGTCTGTCTCTGGGCTTTAGGATTTGGCAACTCTGTGACTAAGCCTAGAAGAGGGAGCAGAAATTCTTCTGACAGCCCAACCCTGCCGGTGGCATGTTGCACCAGTCACAACAGTGACAAACAAAGCCCTCCCCTTCTTTGAAGTCCAAGGCCTTAGGACCTCAGACTCCGCTGGGCCCTCTCCCCACAGCCCCACTCAGGAAGTCATAGGTGGCTACATGCTCGGGTCAGGCGCCACCACTTCCCTGCTCTGAGAAGAAAGCACCAAACAAATAAAGATCTTAGGGAGTGGGGCTCAGTAGCCAATGTAGATACATTTGCAGGAAAAGTGGACCGTGGGAACCGTGCTCCTGGCGTCCACTGTGTGCTGGGCAGTCTGCTCCCTCCAATCGATACAACAACCTGCTGGGAATGCCTCTGCAGTCACACAGAGGTTCAGAGAAGCAAGATGCTTGGTCTGGAGTCACAGAGTCTCTAGTGGTGGAGTGGGATTCGCACCAGGGCTGTGGGTCTCCAGGGTTTGAGTTCTTCAGCCACAGAAGAGTCATAAGCAAGGCAACTGGGTAGAGCCTCCAAGCCGAGCTCCCCTTGCTGATCAATGGAAAAGATGACCCTTGCACATCTGTCTATTCCACTGAGTTGCCACTGGGGTTCTGCACATATTCAAAGTGATTTCCAATCGGGGGCTTTGAGGTCAGACAGACCTGAGTTGGGATCCTGGATCTACCACTTACTAGCTAAGAGTCCTTACACAAGGGCTTTACTTCCCCGAACCTTAGTTTCTGCATCTATAAAAATGGGGATAGTGATACCGCTTCACCCAAATGTTCATGATGAGTGAATGAGCTGGTGGGTGAGAGTAGAACACAGTTCATGGTCCAAGTGATGTGCTCGGAAGGCTTTGACATTTTACTCATATTATGGCCATAGCCCCTTGACTCCTCAAAATCGGGGAAGAAGATGAAATGGTAAATTACACAGAGTATTTTTTACATCTGTCAACTTAATCTGAGCCTCCCAAGTGGGCAAGGCAGGTTGGATGTTGTCATCCTGCCCTCGATAAACCCAACGGCCCACCTTTCCTGGGCTTCCAGGGGCTGTTGGCAAAGAGGTCACTGTGTCCTATGGCCATAGTGTAGATCAGGACTTCTACCCTCACCTGAGCCTGCCCAGCACTCTCAGCCCACCACTCTAGTTCAAACTATCAGACACTTGACTGCATGCCCCAACATGCAAACTTCCTCCATTCCCACCTGCCCCTCCTTCCCTTGGTTTGGGATAGAAGAGGAACCCAAGCCTTCTCTCTCCATGCAGCTTCCATCTCTTTCTGTCCCCTCTGACAGGCCAGTTGTCATCCACTCCCTCTAGCTGCACCATCCCAACAGCATCAAAATATGCCCGAGCTGCTCTAATAAGTTAAAAAAAAATAAAGGCATTACTTTTTAGCACTGTTAAGTATTTTACATACACCATCTCATTTAATTTTCACATGCCCCCCCCCCCCCCAGAGGCACATATTATCACCATTATCCTCATCTTACAGATGAGCGAACTGAGACGGGGAGAGGTTAATCAGTGACTCGCCTTAATAAGCGCAGGTTAATAGAGGTTAGGAAGCACAAGGTCCTCAGTTCAGTAGCTTCCAGGGCATGCCTGAGCCCAGAGCCTTGCTCTAATCACATATGCTTTAAAATTGTTAACCCTCATTCCAAATCCTCCTCTCACAACTATTTTTTTCTCCCCTCTCGACAGACCTTCTAGAAAAGACTGTCTACACAGGTGCCTGAGTCTCCTGGGAACCATTTCCCCAAGATTACTGACTGCTCTCGGCCCTTCCTTCTGGAATCCTTTGCTTCCTGGCTTCCCCCACCCCTTTGGATGGAGTCCTCCCTGCGTCTCTGGCTGCTCTCCGTCGGTCTCCTTGCCCACTTTCCCTACCACCTTGAACCTCCATCGATTCTTCTCCGTGGATCCACCCACGGAGATCCGCGCACGCGGAGTCCCCAGCGTCGCGTGCCCCAATCTTCCCCACTGGTCCTGGGGCGCGCTGGGCCCAGACTCCGCTTCCCTTGGCAAGTTTCAGGGGCCACCCTCGGGCGCGGGGCTTTCCATCCCATCGCGCCCCGCTGTCCTGGACCCAGCCCCTGCTGCCCTGCTCCGCGATGCCGGTGGCCAGTCTGTCGCCCCTAGCCCTGCCCATACGCCCCCCAGGGCAGGTGACTGTCGTTTCACCACAGTCACAATTTCAGAAGCGCGCAGAGCTCCGCAGAAACACCAGCCCGAGTCTGTTTCAGGACAAACGGGCCCCAGGGGTGCCCCAGGCGCCCGCAGGAAGGGCCAGGACCGTGAGTTGGGGACCGGCTTGGCAGCGCGGGTACCAGGGTACGGCGCGGCGAGGCCGGCACTTGGGGAGCCCCGCCCGTGCGAGCGCAAGCTGGGGCGTGCGCGGCTGGCGGGGCCGGAGCCACCCCGCGGTCCCGGGTTGCGGGGGAAGGCAACCAACCTCCGCGTCGCCACGACCTCCCCGCCACCGGCCGGGAGCTTCCGGTGGGCGGCCCCAGACGTGGCCAGGCTGGCGGAAGCCGCGGTCCCCACAGCCCCCGCTGGCTCCGGGGGCGCCCCGGGGGCGGGCGGACGCTCCCCGAATGGGGAAACTGAGGCCGGCGGCCGGCACCGAGCCCCCGTTGGCAGTAGTCAGTCCCCTCCTCCGCGCGCCAGCCGGGTGCAGCGACCGCACTTACTTAATAGCGCAGCGCCCGCCGCGGAAACCAGCCCACCCCGGGGATCTGGACCCGCCGCGGCCCCTCGCCCGCGGGAATTCCCGCCCCCCGAGTCTCACCGGCTCGTGGATTCCTGCAGAGAGCCCAGGGCACTGCCAGGCTTGCCCAAGTTTAGACAGTGGCCGCAATCAGGACGCAGCCCGCCCTTAGGCGCTGCGCATCTACAAAACTGGTTGTATGGAGGAATCGTTTCTGCTTTTTAATCCAAACACCGCGGGTGTGCACGCACACCCACACCCCCACGGCTACTTGTTCCCCATGAATTTGTGTATATGAAGCAAAAGAGTTATGGAAATTAGCGTTGGTGTAGAATATGGGTTTAAACGGTAAAAAAAATAATTTTTTTTTTTTGCGAATCACTGATTTGACAGGTCTCCTCTTTTATCAGACCTCTAATTCCTGCGGACCAGACTGCCCAGGGTGGAGGAGGCCGCCCACCTTGCTGATTTTGTTTGACCTTCCTGGGGACACCCATGAAACTCCCTTTGTGTGTTATGATCCCTGTTTTGTTTGTTTTGTCTTGACTCTAAGGTGGAGTTTTAGAACTGGGAACAACCTTCTGCTTTTCTCTTTTAACCTGGGGTGTACTTAAGTCTCTCGCCCATTAGAGGCTGAGCTGCTGTCTTCCAGTTTCAGGCAGACAGTCTGGGGCTGCAGCTCAGATGGAAGCAGAGAGGCTCTGGCACAGGAGGACCTCGGGGTTCCACCTGGAAGGGAGATACCTGCTTGAGGACAGAGGTCCCAGGAGCCTCCTGGAGATAATCCTGTAGGAGGCTGACCACAAGTGGCCTTTTCTAAGACCAAAGAATTCAAAAAGTTCCTTCCATCTCTGACTTAAAGATTCATTGATTCTCAGTCCAGTCCCTGAAATGGAGTTGCTTAAGGATGTGGGGCCTATAAGAACCATTCTCTGGTCCCACTTCTCTCCTGCCCGGCCCTCCCTCTCTGCCCTAAGCCAGTGTAAGTGAAAGGCAGGCAGTCTGACCTCACTCTTCATGTGCCACATCCTGTTTTCAGATTAGTGAGCTCATTCGCTGGAAATTTACCAAAGGAAATAGTTTAATTTTGGAAAGTACCAAAAACTTATTTGTAGTCACTCAACATCATTTTGGGGGCTCTTGGAATAGAGGGGGGCATCTCTGGAGGACCTCTGAGTGGTCAGGGAACAGTACGGCTACAGAAATTGAAAGTGCAGCTCTGTGAGGCTGAACCTGATTCAGAAAGGAAATAAAACCTTTTGGGAACCACTCGTCTCTACGGAATAGATTTATTTTTTCTGTTCTAAAAATGGCCTTAGATTGAGGTCAGAGCATGGGACCACAATGAGGAACCAGAAAGCAAACACAGGGAAATGAGATGTTGGAGCCTCAGTAGGCTCTCTTCTTATCCATGGCTGTTCCCCTTGTTCTCAGAGGCAGAGAATGACTTTCATTCTTCAGTTTGCCCCAGTCCTCCAGCTGTCACACTCTTGACACTGAAGTGGCCTGACAGGTCTCACAGTCTCTAGAGCCTGTGGCTCCTGCCAAAGAGGCAAGGACTGATGGTCAGGAGGACTGGATAATTAAAGGGCCATTCTGTGTCAAAGATGGTAGAGTACAATTGAATCCCCGGAGACTTGCCTCCAAGAAGCTGACCACCTCTTGGCCTGGGGAGTAGGTAGGAGCCACCTGATTCCTTAACCCAGCCCAACACACCAGCCTGCTCTTTAGTCTCTTAATTCTGGACATTGGTTTATCAAGAGACTAGTCTATAAGTCATAGTGACCTATCTTTCCGTCTGAGGATGAGGAGGAGTCTCTCCTGGGAGCAGGTTGGGAGACAAGGCACTGGAGAGTCCAAGGTGGGGGAAGGCGAGGCTCCACGGAGGGGTGAGGGGATGCAGGGTGGGCTGCAGTTGCTGCAGACATTATTGTTTACTCCCCCTGCCCCCACATTTATTGAACACTTGTACCAGAGTAGGCCATCAGCACACTCCAGCTTTTAGCTGTGAATGAGATGACAAGGTCCTCATATCCTGATGGCCATCCCTAGAGCAGGATGATGTAGGAGAAGTGAATCAATCCAGCCAGACAACTACAGCTATTTGCACCTACCCCTGTTTGCCAACAGCCCTTAAAACGGGGAGCCCCAGAGTGGGCTGCCACTCCTCCTATTTAATGCCACATGTTCCTCGTTTTGTCCTTATGTTCTTTCTTATCATCACCAGCAGGCATGTCCTCTCTCTGTCATGCTCACGGCTTATATTTGGTAAAAACAATTATGATCAGGTTTCCTGATTAGCTCATCTTAATCTCTTATGATAACTTCTGATTCAGGAACGAGGAATTTTTTAATTTAGTTGTAGATGGACAAAATACCTTTATCTATCTATCTATCTATCTATCTATCTATCTATTTATTTTAAGGTGGTGCTGAGGATTGAACCCCGTGCCTCATACATGCTAGGCAAGCGCTGTACCACTGAGCTACAACCCCAGCCCATAAACCAGGAAATTTAATAAAACACATGATTACAGGCTATCTGCAACCTACTCCATTAAAAGACCAAATAGTGCTGGATTCTTCAACCCAAATTCAATAGAACTGATATCCACAACAGAACAAAGAAACAAAACAAAGAATTTTTTTATCAAAACAATAGCCTATCAGATGTATTTTTTGCATTAGTGTGATGATTAAACTCGTGTTGAGTTTCTGTTCCTCCCTACCTTGGTTTTTCTTATACTTATTATAACTGGAAGTTTGAAAAATGTACGTGTCTACAAGGTTTTTTCTTTCTGTCCTAGTAGAATAGACAAGCTAGAGAAATGAAAGGAACACATGAAATTAGGCATATGAATACATCAATTACATAAGACAAAGCCATAGAAATAAAGCTGTGTCTGACTTTATTTCCCCCGTTGAGCTGGAGGCACTGGGGTACTGTCAAGAAATAAATGTTCCCTGACCGACTAACATGCTCCACACTGTTCATGAAAATGTTTGCTTCAGGTAACAACAGTTAAGGATGATTTCACCACAACCAGGAAACATTGATTCAGTTTATCTTTGACCTGGTCTTTTCCGGGATGCTGCGAAGTTAGAAAAATCTGAAAAGAAATCCAGGAATGTTTTGTTGAAGGGAGTTTCTGTGTCTCAATAGATTTCCAGATTTTAAGTCAAAAACAAAACAAATGAATCAACCAACCAAAAAACCCACCTCTGAAGTTCTTTGAATTACAGGCACTGAGAGGTCCCTGGGGTTTTTCCGATGGTCTGGGACTGGCAATGGGATTTCAGTTGATGGTGGGGCAGCCAGGGACGCTCATTAGTGAATGAGGTGGTCCAGGGGAGAGCTTGGCTGATAGACCTTTGGCTAGGGACAAGCTCTGGGGTGACCATAATGGGAAGGCCTCAGTGCTGGCCCACCTCTGCTTCTTTTTGCCATCTCTGCTCACCCATGTGCCCTGTTCTGAGTCTTACCTTCACCATTGTCAATTCCTTTCTTTATGGACTCTGGAAGCAAATTCTCTCCCAAAGGTGGATGCTAGACTGTGGCCTTTTGCTGGGCTACAGAATTTCTGTTCTTCCTTCACTCTCACCTCTGTCAGGCTTGGATTCCCTGGCGGTTGGCTCCTGCAGGATGAGAATGCTTGTGTTCTACAGCGGGCAACATCTGGTTGAAGCAGGACGCAGCCTGGTGGTTAACATCTCACTCCGTCCTGAGCTCCTCCTCTGTGGTTGACTGAAGGACTGTGGGAAAGTTCCTCCCAACCTCGGCCTTATTTTTCCCATCTGCTAAGTGGGAGAACAGCCTCAGAAGAATCACCAAGAACCCTTTAATCATTTAGACTTTGATCATTCAAACTCTGGTGCTGGGGAAGGGGCATACCCTTCTCTTTCTCATCTGGACTTGGAGAGGCACCAGGAACCCTGGTAAATGATGCTGGGAGATTCTAGTAGAAGCTGGTTATTTTGGACTCCAGACTCTTCTCTCTCTCTCTTTCTTTTAGGGAAGGTATGTGAAAAACCTCTTCTGATAGATTTCTTTCAGAGCTGAAGCCAGATGAATTTTACCAGCACAAGCCAATCCTTGGGAGCAGCAATGTGGGGTAGGAGTAAGAGTCAAAAAAGGAGGGCTGCGGCCCTTGTTCTTCAAAGAATTCCCAAGATGGAGGCCAGGAGGGCTGTGAACATGGGGTTGGTGTTTACTTATCCCTTCTGAACTCCTTGTCTTACAAAAGGGGAAATGGGCCCAGAGAGAAAAGTCAGCTCACCCAGACGGCCCGAAGTGTCTTTCTCCATGTTCCTCTGTCCGTTTGTCCCAGAATGTTCTCAGTAATACCCTGTTGTCCCTTTGTTGCTGCATTCATTTATCTTCTCCTATCTCTGCAACTCTGAGCTTCCTGAGGCCAACAGGCAGGGCATACACATCACTGTAACCCCTGGGGGCCCAGCCTACATATTGCATACAGGGAGAGCCCCATTAATATTTATGAAGAGGGAATGATTTGCCATCCTAAGAAGACTTCGCGATACTAGGAGAAATATCAATCAACACTTTTCACACTTGTGGGCTCCTAAAATGTGTTTAACAAATGTGTATTTAGCTTCTACTGTGAGCCATTTGCTCATTTTAAAAAGTATCCTTGCATAAATATGTAGCATCACTTTCTGGGGAGGTCTAACTCATTTCAGATCTATACTTGCAACATTTTTTAAATGCAAAATTGAACAGACAAGAAAAGCTGTTGTGTCTAGTTGTCATCCTTAGTTACTGTGTTCTGTAACTAGTGTCCAGCTGCACAGCCAGAGAGCCTTGGGTTGGGCCTGCAGCTCCCTTTGGCCCCTCTACTGAAACCAGAGCTGCTGGGGGAGGCCCAGGGCCTGGCACCAGCTCCTGCCCCATCCTGCTTATCCTTTCATACAGAACATGTCGGCACACAAGCTCTCCTGAGCCGCCTTGGAGTCCCTCCAAGGACAGCCCTGGAGACTGGCCAGGAGGGACGGTGCCACTGGGAAGGACACATCTAGCAGGAAGCAGAGACTGTGGCAGGCAGGCACAGACATGCACATTTGCAGGGTGGCTGGATCTTCCAAGGTTTGAAAAGAAACTGGAAATCTGGACTTTGATGTGAAATGTCTTGATTTTTAGAACATTCTGTGAGCCAAAAAACAAACCCAAACCACATGAGATTCCCCACCAACCATGTCTGTGGGCCACTATTTTCAACCTCTGGTAGAGCCTGGCACTCCATAAACACGTCCTGATCAGACGTGTGAACGTGCTGACATGGACCTCACCCGGCTGCACACATACTGTACGCGTTCATCCAGATGTGGACCAGGTGCACACGATAGGGACTGCCATTGAAAAGCGACACAAGCAGACTATTTCCTAGGATGTGGTTTTAATATTTGCATTTTCCAGCCGAGGAGAATGAATGTCAGAGCCATCTCCAAGGTCATGTAACTAGAAGGTGGTTGGACCAGAATCCCAGGCTGCCTGACCACAAAGCCTGAACCACCACACAAACCGCGCCCCTGTCTCTGGTCTCTGGATTGAAACTGCCAGTTATTTTGCATCCCTCACTAAGCGAAGCATTTGGAGACTATGTCCCCATTACCTTTCACTGTGTCCAGCACAAAATAGAAGGTGCTCGATAAATTGTTGTGGGACCGTACCCACAGGTGTACACAAACACATGTATAGGCAAGGCATATGTGCACACCCATAAAGCCGCCATCCCCAAGAACACGGCACACCCATGCTCCCACACCCACTACCACCCCTGTTCCACCTCCCATGGTGCTGGAACCTAAGCTGTACCTCCCTGAGCTCCCTCTGCCAGCCTCCTGCCAGCCTTGCCCAGAGCCTTCACAAATAGTTTCCTGGAAATCTCCAGGCAGATGTGGTGTTCTGTTCCCCTAACTCAGGAGACAACTCAGCAGTTTTGTTTTTCAAAGTCTGGGACTCATAAACCTGGAATCTTTTCTTCATTTTTTCCACTAGAATTTTTCTTGGCTTGTTGCCTTTCCCCAGGGCCGTGGCCAGGAGGTTACTCTTGGAGCGCCCTCTGCTGGGGACCCTTCTCCCAATCTAGTGGGTAGTTGCAGAGACCTACCTCAGACTGCTTTGCTGAAGGGGAAACCAAGTCAGAGGGGTGGTTGGGCTGGGAGAGACTGGGGGATGTGGCTCATTCTAAGTGCATGACAGCATGTGTTACTAATAAGTGTTCTTTTTTTGCATTATTGAAAATAATAAAAGAAACAGTTCCCAGAACTCAAAGAAAGGACCTCTACTCTCCCTAGGGTCCTTGTGTGGAGCAGGTGACAGAGATTTTGGGACATCACCTGATTCGACTTTATCCTTGAATGCCCACCACATTTAATAGATGAGGCAGCTGAGACACAGATCTTGGGGGGCGGGAGAGGCGGCATATTTACTGAGCATCTGCCAGTTGCTAGTTATGCTTGCAAATCTCTATCATTTAATCTCTGCAAGCAACCTTGTGAGGTGGGTGCTTTTGCTTTCATTTTACGGATTAAGACAAAGAGGCTCAGCAAGGTCTCCAGACCAGAAAGGGAAGGGGAAGAGCTGGGGTTTGAATCACCCTGGCTGTGCTTCTGGCTTTGCTTCTTGGCTTTTTCCCATTTGGCTCCAGGTCTGAATTCAGTGAGGCCCAGGGCAGAGTCTGAGGCAGGACTCATTGGAGGCGAGGGCTCCTTGGTCAGAAAAGGAAGGCCCTCTCCTTGGAGTCTTTAGACAGCTGTGTGCGAGGGCCGCCTTGTCGACAGGCAGACCCACCCAGCTTTTGGAGCCTGGGGCCAGAGAGTGAGTTCCTGGCACTGGCAGCGGTGCCAAGGTCCCTTAACCAACAGTGACAGCAGGATTGCATGGCTTCATAAACGGAACCCATGAGAGACTCCACAGGGCAAGAGTTTTCTTGGAAAAGAAAGTGGGTCCTGGAAGGTTTTTTGTTTTTCTTCTTAATGGGGCCCTGGTTAACGATTCAAGGAAATGAAGAACATGTTTCACCAACAGTTAGTCATCGTCCTCCCTCGTCCATCATCCACTCTGCTGCCCTGTTCAGAAACTCTCAAAACTTTTCCTGCAGGGAAAATTCCAAACATCTTATCTTGCTCGTTTTGGTCCCACTTTTGGTCTCTGCTACTTGTCTCATTTAAACAAACCTTCTAAAGGTCTGTCCACATCTCCCTTGATCCCCATTACTGGGCTTTGCTATATTATTTCTTACTGAACTGACTTTACTTCAATGGATCCAAATCTGGGTCTTTCTCTAAGACCCAGCTCAGAGGTCATCTTTTTTTCTTAATTTTTAAAATTGATTTTTAAAAATAAATGACAGCAGAATGCATTACGTTTCTTATTCCACATATAGAGCACAATTTTTCATATCTCTGGTTGTATATAAAGTATGTTGACACCAATTCATGTCTTCATACATGTACTTTGGATAATGATGTCTATCACATGCCACCATCATTGCTAACCCGCTGCTCCCTCCCTTCTCCTCCCGTCCTTCTGTCCTATCTAGAGTTCGTCTTTTCCTCCCATGCTCCCTCTCCCTATCCCACTATGAGTCAGCCTCCCTATATCAGAGAAAACATTCAGAATTTGTTTTTTTGGGATTGGCTAACTTCACTTAGCATTATCTTTTCCAACTCTACCCATTTACCTGCAAATGCCAATGATTTATTCTCTTTTATTGCCGAGTAATGTTCCATTATGTGTATATACCACATCTTCTTAATCCATTCATCTACTGAAGGGCATCTAGGTTGGTTCCACAGTTTAGCTACTGTGAATTGTGCTGCTATAAACATTGATGTGGCTGTGTCCCTGTAGTATGCTGTTTTTAAGTCCTTTGGGTATAGACTGAGGAATGGGATAGCTGGGTCCAATGGGGGTTCCATTCCCAGTTTTCCAAGGAATCTGTCTCCATACTGCTTTCCAGATTGGCTGCACCATTTTGCAGTTCCACCAGCAATGTATGAGTGTGCCTTTTTCCCTGCATCCTTGCCAACACTTATTGTTGTTTGTATTCTTAATAGCTGCCATTCTGACTGGAGTGAGATGAAATCTTAGAGTAGTTTTTTTTTTTTAGAGAGAGAGAGAGAGAAGAGAGAGAGAATTTTTAATATTTATTTTTCAGTTTTCAGTGGACACAACATCTTTACATCTTTATTTTATTTTATTTTTATGTGGTGCTGAGGATCGAACCCAGCGCCCCGCGCATGCCAGGCAAGCGCATTACCACTTGAGCCACATTCCCAGCCCAGAGTAGTTTTGATTTGCATTTCTCAGAGGTCATCTTCTCCCCCTACCATCTTCTGATTCTCATATTGTCAGGTTGAGGGACTTAATATTGATGTGCCTTTGTTGCAAAGTCTTGGATGACAACCACATTCTGATTCTATGAGATGCTGCTGACTGTAATTTATAACTACCTTGTGCCAGGCCTTGGAGTTAGGATGACCTCTGTCCTGCAGGGCTCAAGGTGGGATGGAGGAATGTGGATAAGCCATCAGAAGGCTGTGGGTAGCCAGAGCTCTGGCCCAGGTGTGTTCACAGAGAGCGCTTATTGGAGCCTTCACATACACGGTGGAACAAACACAGCCTGCGGGATAGTGACCTGCATCTTAGCTCAGCCCATTCGGGAGAGTTGGAACTGTGATTGGAACCCAGGTGGTTTGGTGCCTGCTCCTCATCCTTTACCTAGTTATTATATAGTGGCATCACTGGCTTTATAATGATTCTTTTTTGAGGTGGCATAATATTTCATGGAATGTCGTCCATCCATTGTTTATGTATTATATCCCCCTCTTAGGCCATCACTTTATTCATAATATTTAAAAAATCATCTAAAGTACCTCAATAATGTGTGAAGCATTCGTTTATATACCCTTATTCTAGACTCAGATCAAATTGCTACTTGATATCTCCACAAGGATGTCTAAAAGTCTTCTCAAATAGAGAAATATCCTTTTCCTACCTTGTGTCGGTTTGCAAGGCGGTGGTAATGAAATATCACTAACAACAGAGATTCAGTCTAGAGAATAAATTTATCCTGTCAGAATTCTGGCGTTAGACGCCTGGAATCAAAACGTCAGCAGGACTGCGTCCAGGAGCTCTGAGGAGAGCCCGCTCCCCATTGCTCTCCTCGCTTCAGTGACAGCAATTCTTGGCGTTTCTTGGCTTGCGGATGCGTCACTCTGACTTCTGCCCGTCTTCATGTCTTCTGTTATCTGTGTCTTCTCATGATGGTCACTCTGTGTCCAAATTTCCCTCTTCTTATAAGAACATCAGTCACATTGGACGAAGGGCCTATCCTATTCCAGGATGACTCCTGTCTTTAATTATAACTTGATTTCAACAACTTTATTTTCAAATAAGGTCACATCCTGGGCATTGGGGGTTAGAATGTCAGTACATCTTTTGGAGGGACATGGTTCAAGCCCTAATATCTTCCTTCCTTATTTTCCTGAAATTTCACCTTCTCCTGTCTCCCCAGCTGTGTCAATGGCACCTGTAGTGGCTCAAGCTTAGGGTGCAATCCTTGGTTCTTCCACTTTCCTCACCCCATGCCAATTCCTTCAGCCCAACCTCCCAAATTATCCTGAATCCATCCATTTCTCTTTACTCCGATTTCTATGGTTCTGCTTCAAGCTACTCTCACCTCTTACTAGGAAAGCTACATTAGCTCCCTGGCCGGATTCTCATCTCCAGTTTGGTTGATGGCCCTTGCTTAATACTTGCAACTGAATAACATCCAAATACTTCATAGCTGCTTACAAAATCCTATTGATCTGGCCCCTCCCACCTCTCCAGCCTCATTTGCCAGAACTTGGTTTCTTTGCTCCAGTCACATGGGCCTTCCCGCTGTTCCCTGGACCACTGGGTGTTTACCTTCACTAGCTTCCCTTCTAGAAATCTCTTTCCTGCACCTTCATATGGCCGGTCCCTTTTGTTATGAGAATCTCAGCTTAAATGTCACCTTACATAGTGACATTTAATACACCTTCTCTGACCATCCAATCTCAGCAGTCACCTACGGTTCTCCAGCATAAACCTTGATCTTAATTCTCTGCAAGGAATTTAGCAAGTTATATTATTTTTCTCATTTATGTGGGTATTGTTTTTTCCCCACATTGGAAATCTCCAGGAGAGCAGAGGGCTTGTTTATCTTGATTACACCACCTAGAACTGCATCTGGCTTGTAGGAGGTACTCAATAAATATTTGTTGAATGAATAATTAATCTTCCACAGAAGACCTTTGTGTATAAACCCTTTTTTTTTCTGTTTGGAAATTTAATCTACATAAATAATTCATCAGAAGGAGGGTTATTGGATCAAGAGATTTAAACATATTTTGACTCTTGAAACGTATTGTTAAATTGCTTTGCAAAGAGGTAAGATCAGTTTTCATTTGTTAGGCAGCTTTTTAAGTCCTAAGTGCCAAGCTAATGATTTCTGGTATGTGGGGGGAGGAGAAGGGAGGCATGCACTGGAGGAGGGGGTGGCCTGTCAGAGCTGCTGCCCTGGAGGGTCAGGGAGGGAGCTGCAGTGGCAATGAGCCAACTGAGCAGGTCTGGCAGGAGGGCAGCAGCCTGGTCTAAAGGCCCTCATAGAGGATAGAGGGTGCTGCTCTGTGAACTTGGGCCAGAAGAAAGCCGACAGCGCACCTGCTCTTAGCTCAGTGAGGCCTGTCCTGCATGCCTGGTTGGGGACAGAAGTGAGGACACAGAGTAGGGCCTGGATCTTTTGCTTGAAGGCTCTTTGTAGGAGGCTATTTTTAGATTGGACATGGGGTCTGGGACATAAAGTGACACCAGCGCCCATGTATAGAAGCCTCTAGGAACCAGAGACCTGCTTTACACTATTTCACACGGCCAGGCCTGTTCCACAGGGCCCTGCCCTGAATCCCTGCTTGGCCACTGGAGCAATGGCAGGAAGACAAATGTTCCATGCTCGTAAACGGAAGCTAAAATAGTTGACTTCATAGTAGAAAGCAGAATGGTGGTTCCTAGAGGCCCAGAAGGTTGGGGACAGAGGGAGGTTGGATACAGATACCATAATGCAGGCAAGGGCACCTCCTCACAGGTAGCTGGTTGTGCACATGCTCTGTAAATGGAGGTGCTGGGCAACTAATCGGCTTGCTCACTGAATAGCATAAATACTGGAAAAAGTTCTACTGGGTCTCTCTTGATTGGTGAGGGAGCCTTGGAACTGCTGGGGGTGGGCACAGGTGCCTGGGTACTGGGAAGATTCTTGTTTATGGTGTGGTGTGCTTGGATGGAAACCATGGCATCTTTCTTGCCTTAGTCCACCTTATGCCGGACACTCCCTCTGTAACTCCGAGTCCTACTGCACAAACAGGTCTCTACTTTGACGCCGCCTCCTTCCAACCCAGTCCTCTCTTCTTTGGTCCCTGGCCCCAATATTCCCTGGATCTTTCAACTTCTTTCTTGCAGGGCACGTCCCTCCACACTCCTGGTCATCTTCCTTAGGATCTGCTCTGATTTAGGTTCCCCAGTAACTTGTGAGGCTTGGTTTCCCCTCCTTCCTTCACCAGGGCCACAAGCCAGGATGCTGCCCACAAGCCAGAGCCGAACTCTCCCTCAGGGCTGGCTCTGTCTCTCTGCTTCTCCCCTCCTGGTGTCTGAGTGTCTCCATTCTATCTTTGCAATTGCACAATGCTTTGGCTTCTGTCTCTGTCTTTCTCTCTCATGTCCCTCCCTATTACTGGGCCTCTGCGTAGGAGCAGTTTCCTTGTACTATTATTGTGGTCAATAAATATTTAATGGCATAAACAATGTTTTTAATTTCAGTAGTCCCTTCCGGAGCCCAGCATTTTTGTCTGGCCCCTGCTGCATCTTGCACATATTTGCTGAATGTACAATCAGCCCAAACCAGAGACTGACACTTCCTAACACATCATCCACTTCCAAACTCCTCCATGGTGCCTCTCCACTCTAAACAAAGGCCACACTCTGAGTCATGACCTTGAGGCTCTGCATGACCCCCTTACTCTTCTTACCTCTCAGCTCCTCTACCCTACCAAGGGACCCACCATACTGTACTTTTTCTTTCCTTCACATCTTTGATGCATGGTCCCACTTTGCTTTTGCAGCTCTCTGTGCTCAGGTTGATCTGTTCCTTTCCCTTTGCTCCACTTCTGTCCTCTTCATCTGCCAACTCCTCCTACTTCAGATATGAGCTCAAATACCACTTGCCCCAGGCAACTAATCAGCTTGCTCACTGGATGGCTAAATGCTAGAGAAAGTTCTAAACTGGGTTCTAAATTCTGGCTGGACCACTTACTAACTGAGTGACTATGGGCAAGTTACTTAATCTCTTTGTTTCTCTGTTTACTGCTCTATACAGGAATTATAGTTCCCATCTCTTGGATGGTTTTGTAGATTCATTAATTTGGTGAATGCAAAGAACAGTGCCTCACATATAGAGGGCATTTGGTGAGTGAATGGTTAGTTCACGCCCAGACCTGGCCTGCACACGTTCTGCACAAGGAACTGAATTTTCCTTTAGTGCCCTCATTTTTCCTTAAGACCTCTTTGTGATTGTTGTCTGTTTTCCTTTTCCCTAGTGTCCCTAAGCTTTTTCTTCTGCAACTAATTCTTGAAAATCCTGTGCAGAATTACTCTTAACTAAGGTATTGATTGTTAAAGGGTTATTTTTCTTCATATAGAAAACTCTGTCTTTATAGAACAATCTAGAACCTTGTTGTTCAAGGTTCAAACACCAGTTCTCTCTGGGCATCAGGTAGATGTGGAGGCTCCAGCCTACTCCAGGCCCAGAGAACCAGAACCTGCATTTTCACAAGATTTTCAACAACACTTCTTAGACTCTGATGTACCTGTAATTTTCTTGGAAAGCTTGTTAAAATATAGATTTCTAGAGCTCCCTGGGGTGGGGCCTGAGGATCTGCTTGCTTAACAAGTCTCCAGGAGAATGGCAGCCTCCAAGCATCAAAGGAAGACGTGCTAATGGGGAGATTGAGGGCACTGGGGGACATCTATTTTCCAAGATAGTAGCCTTTCCCCATCTTTTAAAATCACCAGGCAATCTCTGCCTGTGGTTTTGTGGCACAAAAATGCTTGTGATTATTGCTGCTATGTCCATTTCTATTTAAAATTCCACAGTTTAAAAGTTCTTAACATCTTTCATTTTATTTCCTCCTTGCAACAATTCTACCAATTGCACAAGAAGAAAATTCTTAGCCTTCTTTTTAAAAGAGCCTGATCATGTACAACCAGACGAATGAGAAGTTATACTCCATTTATGTATGATGTGTCAACATGCATTCTACTGTCATGTTTAAGTAATAGAACAAATAACAAATATATTAAAAAACAGCAAGAGACTGAGATTAAGAGAACTCAGAGAGGCAGAGGCTCACAGCTACCAGCTGCCACTGCCACCACAGGTGGCATCTCCTGGGTTGGCACCTAGCGTTTCTCTAATACTTACAACCTTTACTGCTGATAACATCACTTCCACTTTACAGGTGATACATGGAGGCTGGATGAGGTTCAGGAACCTTCTCAGGGTCACAAGCCAGGGCAGCTCCACCCTGGTAAGCAGGTAGTACAGAGCAGTAGTTCTGCTTCTAGAAGGGAATGTGGCCCTTCTGTTTCCTGGTCAGGATCTTAATTCTTCATTATCTCATTACTCATAGTAACAGCTCCTTTCTGTCATCATCTCTGTCTCTATCACACAGTCTCTCTCTCTCTCTCTCTCTCTCTCTCTCTCTCTCTCTCTCTCACACACACACACACACACACACACATACACACACACACACACGATGTGTAGGCCACCGATGGGCCATTTAAATTTCTACCTCCATTTGCCCTTCTGCCTTTAGAGGTGAAAGGAGCCGGGGAGGAGGTATGAAAGATAACCCCCCTGCCCAAGGCCCCGACAGATACAGGAATCCATCCAGCTTTCTCCTCCTTCTCGGGCCATATTATCTTTCTCTTTCTCTTCCTCTACTCTCAGAGAATTACAGTCCAGTCCTGGCTCTAATTTCCTACAGATTCTTTATTTAGAAAAAAAAAATTAAGCCAAACAATCTATTCCTTAACTTCAATTTCCCTTGTCTCATTGGGTTTCAATCCCCTTTCCACCTGCATACACAACACGTACACACAGCCAAAACTCCAACCAAGAAACTCTGATTTTTTTCTCATCAGACAGTTCGGATTTCTCTCCTGTTGCCCGTTAGAAGTGCTCCCCTGGCCCCCTCGCCCTCCCCTGAGGCCCGGCTGGCAGGAGGACACACCAGGCTGCCAACAGAAGGCAGAGGAGCTTGGTGCTGCGGTTCTAGGCCCAACTGGGCTGTGGAGCCCTCAGAGAGTCCGTGCTCCTCCGCGTGGAACACGGGCCGGTTGGTTAGATGACCTCCAGGGAGGCCTCAGACATCAATATTTTATGATTCTAAGTGGAATGTTCACAAGGAAAAACTTTCATGGCCTTTATTACCTATGGCGTGCCAGGGACATGTTGTCGGGCAGCCAGAAGTTACTTTTATTGTGCCAGGTACTGTGCTAATAATTTTACATGCATTATCTGAATTATCTCATCTCAGTCTCACAGAAACCCTCCAACCTGGGAATTATTAGTACTTCCGTTTCTCATATGAGAAAACTGAGGCTTAAAGAAATGTTTTGTTTTCCTGAATATCAATGGTCTCTCACAGATGAACAGAGGTTGGACTGTTATCAGGGCCAGCCCCTCACCCTGAATTGTGCCTGCCATATTTCTGGAAGGTGGTGCCTGGACTCTGCTTGGATTTCCCCAGGGCTGGGGAAAAACTTGGTTTTTTGGAATCATTTTTTTTGGTTCCATTTTTGGAACCACTTTTTGAATGGTTCTGAGTATAAGAAAACTCTTCTTCACAGGGAGCCCAAACTTCTTTCCTTGTAACTTGTGCTACTCTGTATGGTGGAAAGAACGCGGGGCTGAGAGTCACAGGCCTCGGGCTAGTATCCCAGCCCTTCACTGAGCACCATAACCACAGGCAGGTGGCTCCTCTGGGCCTCAGTTATCCCAGGTGAACATGAAGGGATGGGAGGAGTTGAACTTGGGGTCCCTTCTGGTTTGGACACTTTAGGATTTTTATTATATAGTTCATGATGGAGGGTGTAACATACACCTATCTGATCCCAATCATGGAAACAGTGAAGGAGTGAACATTGTGTTCCAAGAACAGGTCCCTTTCTGCCAAAATGTCTGTGAAGGTGGCAACCCTGCCAGCTGAGATGAATCCAGAAGGTTCTTATAAATGGAGTTCTTGTCTGGTCTTAAAACCAACTCCCTCTTCTCTCCCTCCTTCTTTTCCCTCCTTCCTACTTTTTTTCTCCTTCCTTCCCCCACCCCCCTGCCCTCCCTCTCTTTCTGATTTAGAGAATGTCTCTAAATGTGGATTACTGTAATCTCCCAAAGTTAGAGATCATGTCCCTGGCAACACACTTCTCTCATACGTTAAACAGACAGAATCAATCCTTTTCAGGAGTAGAGAAAAACCTGCAGAAACATAATCCAGAGTTGTTTCATGTCTCTTGAGAACCTTTAAATTTGGCTGCTAAACTCATGGCTGTTGGGATAACAGTTTTCAGTCATGAAGTCCCTGCACAACTTTTGGGGGCCTCTGGAATAGTATGCCTAGGTGTGCTTTGTTTGTGAATGTGCATTTTCTGGGGAAAAGCATCTGTGAAAGAGAAGAACAGCCTTTGACACTGGGGGTAGCCTTGGTGTCTCTAGGAGTTGGCTTGGTGTTCAGAGCTGGGCTGTGGTGTTCTCTGTATCTGATGTCACAGAACACCAGCCGTCAGACAAAATGAATCAAGACAATAAAAAGAATACTCCATAATCATGTTTGAGCAGAGAATAAAAATAAGAACATTGTCCAAGCCACAAAAATGACCACACATTCCCCTTTCCTGGCCAATGGGAATGCTGCTTCCCTCTCTACCTGCTAGAAAAGAATCTAGATGACCCATTATGATATCGCTCCCGTTTCTCAACTATTCAGTCCAGAACAAGAGCTCCATTTCCTTGAAGCTTCCCTGAAATGATCCACCACCAGCCCAAATCCTATAAGGAGTCTGTTCTAACAGCCTCTTATTGAGAAGCCTCCTGAGTCTCATGGCATATGCTCTCCCTTGTTCCACTGAATAAACTTGACCTTGTCTAGTGGCAGGTGTTCCCAATTGCCTTGACCACAGGGAATCGCATGTCTATAGCTTTTCAGTATCTGAATGGGACTAGAGAAAAAGCCTACAATCCATGCTGACCAGTCTCATTTGAAATTCATGACTAGAAACCCCAAGTGGACCCTGGAGTCAGAGAGGCAGTTATATGGCAAGTCCTTAGTCCATTCGGTCTTCCTGTCTTCTAGACAATTTTTCCTCCCTTCCCTATCTCAGATGGCGATCTTCCTGCCTAGTTCTCTGAGACAGGGACTTGGCGTCATCTTGTTGGGTTGTATTATAGTAGAAATATGGGATCAGAAATTAGTAAAAAACAAACGAAAGACTGTTAAGTAAATTGTTAGAGGAAGGAGGCATCTCAGTAAAATCAAGAACAGTCAGGGCATACGCTGATACAATACAAAAATGTAGCCCATGGCTTTTTAAGGAGGAGTTGTTAAATATATCACAGTGGGACCATCATGGTGAAGATTTAAAAAGAATAGAAAAGAAAAGCCCAGGAACTCTGCCAGTTAGCATATTGACATTGTGGGCGTTGGTATCTGGTTTGCTTAGTCCAAAGCCTTCAGTTCAGACAATGGTAGAGGAAAGAGAAGACATATTGATTCAAGTAAAAGAGAAGGTCTCTCAAGTTAGTCAGAAAGAGGAAAAGATTCAAGTAAAAGAGAAGGTCTCTCAAGTTAGTCAGACAGAGGAAAAGATTCAAGTAAAAGAGAAGGTCTCTCGAACTAGTCAGACAGAGGAAGAAAGTGTAAAGCAGAAAAAGCCATCAGGGGAAAAGTTACAACAGGAGACTGCTACTAACACCTTTCTATCAGAGGGCGTAAGTGTCCAACCAACAGCACTACCTCTACAGGAGACTGCTACTAACACCATTCTATCACCAGAGGGCATAAGTGTCCAATCAACAGCACCACCTCCATATGCTAGGAGGCTCCCAACCCCCGCAGTTGATAGTTGGGATCCTGAGACAGGATCTCAAGTATTAACATGCCCTGTATTTGAGGTAGGAGGGCAGCGAATTTACCATGCTTTAAATTTCAAAACAGTGAAGCAGCTAAAAGAGGCTGTAACAACCTATGGTACTCAAGCACCCTTCACTGTAAGCTTGGTCGAATCCATTAACAACTTGAACATGACGCCAGCAGATTGGGCTAATATGTGTAAAGCTGTGCTAAATGGAGGTCAATACCTGTTATGGAAGGTTGCCAATGAGGAATTTTGCAAGGAGACGGCTAGGCAAAATGCAGCAGCTGGTTATCCTCAGAGAAATCTAGATATGTTGTTAGGAAAGGGACCTTATGAGGATCAGCAGCAACAAATTGCATATGATCCTGGCGTATACTCACAAATTGCTGTAGAGGCGATTAGGGCATGGAAGACTTTACAAGGACATGGAGGTTTACAAGGTCAATTATCTAAGGTAATACAAGGAGCTAATGAACCTTACGCTGAATTTGTAGATAGGCTTATTCAAACAGCTACCAGAGTTTTTGGGAATACAGAACAAGCAATGCCATTAATAAAACAACTGGCTTATGACCAAGCAAATCGTTGGTGCAGAGATATCATTAGACCATGGAAACATGAAGATTTAAACACATATATTAAATTATGTAGAGACATTAATGAACAAGAACAAGTTGTTTACTGCAGCTGCAGTAAACCAGGCTTTAGATGCCAGAGACATTAATGAACAAGGGCAAATTGTGGCAGCTGCAGTAAAACAGGCTTTAGATGCCAGGCCAAGAACATGCTACAATTGTGAACAGGACATTTTAAAAGGAATTGCCCCATAGGAGGAGGGTTTAACAAAACTAGGTATCAAAGGAGTAGAATACCGGGTATTTGCCCACGATGCCGTAGAGGGAGACATTGGGCTAATGAATGCCGTTCTCAAACCACCATAGAGGGTACTCCATTACACTGGGCTAATGAATGCCATTCTCAAACCACCATAGAGGGTACTCCATTATCAAAAACCGAACAAGGACCAGGTGTTTATCCACGATATTGTGGAGAAAGGCATCGGGCTCCATTGCCAAAAAATGGACAGGGGGGCCCAATGCTCCAGGGCCCACAACCACAAATATACGGAGCACTGGAGGAACCCAGCAACCCCATCAGGGTAGTGCCCAGGACACATTGTCCATCAGATCCCTCATCAGACAAACCAGAGGGAGCGCAGGGTTGGACATCTGCGCCTCTGCCAGATCAATACTAACTCCAGAGATGGGAGTTCAAATCATTCCCACAGGGGTGAAAGGACTTCTTCCCAAAGGAACAGTAGGCTTATTATTGGGACGCAGCTCTTCTACTCTAAAAGGACTTATGATAAGTCCTGGGGTAATTGATCCCGATTCTGAAGGTGAAATAAAAATTATAGCCAGTTCTCCAAAGGGTATATCATTAATTTCACCAGGAGATAGAATAGCACAGTTACTAATAATACCAAGCCTATATGATAAATTTTCCAGTCGTGCTGTAGAAAGAGGTTCCAAGGGATTAGGCTCCACAGGTGTAGATTGGGCTATGCTTTCTTTAAATTTAGATTCTCACCCCATGCTAAAACTAAATATTCAAGGACATGAATTTAATGGGCTACTGGATACAGGTGCAGACCTTAGCATCATCTCTCGTCAAGAATGGCCAAAACATTGGCCATTACAACAAGCCACTCAAACGCTTCGAGGCCTAGGAGTGGCAACTAATCCCCATAGAAGTGCAATGGTATTAGATTGGAGGATCCTGAAGGATGTGAAGGAACTATACAGCCATATGTATTGGATCATCTTCCCGTAAATTTATGGGGACGAGATGTCCTAGATCAATTAGGTTTGACATTAACAAATAACATCAATCAAAATGCACCCACTATTATGGCTAGACAAGGTTTTAGGAAAGGAAAAAGATTAGAAAAACAAGAACAAGGTATAGCAGCACCAATACAAATAGATCAAGGAACAGACAGACATGGGTTGGATTTTCACAAAGGGCCACTGAGGCAATAAAAATTACATGGAAATCAGAAAGACCAGTATGGGTTCCTCAGTGGCCCCTGACTAAAGAAAAGATATAAGCAGCCCATGATATGGTCAAACAACAATTAGTGGAAGGACATATACAACCTTCTGTATCTCCCCATAATACTCCCATTTTTGTCATCAAAAAGAAATCTGGTAAATGGAGATTATTGCAAGATTTAAGAGCCATTAATAATGAAATGAGATGGTTATTATGGGACCTGCTCAATCGGGGGATTCCTCAATTGTCTGCTTTGCCAAAAACTTGGTATGTTTTAGTTATAGATATTAAAGATTGTTTTTTTTCAATTCCAATTCATCCTGAGGATAGTCCACGTTTTGCATTTACTATCCCTGCACTGAATCATGAAGGTCCTGATCAGAGATATGAATGGAAAGTACTCCCTCAAGGGATGGCTAACAGCCCAACTATGTGTCAAATTTATGTTAACAAAGTAATCCAGCCACTTAGAAATCAAAATCCTGAACTACAAATATTTCACTATATGGATGATGTATTATTAGCACACAAAACTAAAAACACATTGCTAGAATGTTATGCCACACTTACAAACTTATTAAAAAATTATAATCTAGAAATAGCAATAGATAAAGTACAATTAAATTTTCCAATTAATTATTTAGGAGTTCTATTATCCTCAACCATGGTCCGTCCACCAAAAATTCAAATACGAGTAGATCAACTCAAATCACTTAACGACTTTCAAAAGTTATTAGGAGACATAAATTGGATAAGGCCTTATCTAGGTATACTAACAGGAGAGTTGGGACCTTTATTTGATATCCTAAAAGGTCCATCAGATCCAAATTCACCCCGAATGTTAACGCCTGAAGCAAGAAAGGCATTAAAAATCATTGAAACATATATGGAAAATATGCATTTGGATAGAATTGATATAAGTTTGCCTTTATTATTTATTGTACTACCAACAAAAAATATTCCTACAGGAGTATTTTGGCAAAAAGTTGCATTATTATGGGTACATTTATCTTATTCTCCTAACACTATTCTTACTAGGTATCCTGAGGCTGTAGGACAATTAATACTCAAAGGAATAAAAGCAGCAAAGGGAGTGTTTGGAATTTCTCCCAATAAAATTATTACTCCATATACTATGAATCAAATTGATGAATTAGCTAATGAGTTAAATACTTGGGCAATAATCATGTGCAAATATAATGTTTCACTTGATAACCACTTACCATCTAATCCTTTATTGTCTTTTTGGTCATTGCATCCTGTAATTTTTCCAAAAATGACAAGAAAAACACCTATTATGAATGCTCCAAATATATTCACTGATGGGTCAAATAATGGTACAGTAGCAATAGTTACACCTGATCAAACTTTTACATTTTTAGTACCCAAACAATCAGCTCAAAAAGTAGAGCTTAATACAGTATTACAAGCTTTTGTGATGTTTAAAGATTCTGTATTTAATTTATTTTCCGATAGTCAGTATATAGTTAATGCTATAGTATTCCTTGAAGATGCTGGTAGGATTTTCCCTTCTTCTACTGTTTTCTCTTTGTTTTCCACTATACAAAGTCTAATCTGGGACAGAAAAGATCCATTCTTTATAGGACATATCAGGGCACATACAGGATTGCCTGGAGCCCTTAGTCTGGGCAATGATTTAGCAGATAAAACTACACATGACATTCATATTTTCTCTACACTAGAAGAAGCTATAAATTTTCATAAAAGGTTCCATGTCAATGCTAATACTTTACAAAAGCATTTTAAAATAACCAAGGAACAAGCTAGACAAATAATAAAACAATGTCAAAATTGTGTGACCTTTCTACCGCAAGTTAATCTTGGAGTCAATCCTAGAGGATTGATACCTAACCATATTTGGCAGATGGATGTCACACACTTGCCAGAATTTGGAAAATTAAAATATTTGCATGTTACAGTTGATACTTCTTCTGGATTTTTGATGGGCTCCCTTCATGCCGGAGAAAAAACTAAAGATGTTATAGCTCATTGCTTACAAAATTTTGCCACTGTGGGCATTCCAAAACAGTTAAAAACAGATAATGCCCCTGGTTATACTTCTACCTCTTTTAAACAATTTTGCTCATCATTTGGCATTACTCATATAACAGGAATCCCATACAATCCACAGGGACAAGGCATAGTTGAAAGAGCTCATCAAACTATTAAAATGTACTTATTAAAGCAAAAAGACGGAATTGGGAAGGGGTATATATTCCCCAAAGATAAACTTAAAATAACCCTTTTTACTCTAAACTTTTAAAATTTGGATTCATCAGGGCTTAGTGCTGTGGAAAGGCATATGTGTCCAAAAAATGTGCATAAGCCCAAGGTACTTTGGAAGGATATTCTAACAGGATAATAGAAAGGTCCTGACCCAGTAATTGTCTGGAGTCGGGGGTCTGTTTGTGTGTTTCCACAGGAAGAACAGCAGCCAATTTGGATTCCAGAGAGATTAACTAAAGTCCTGACCCAGTGATTGTCTAGAGTCGGGGCCTGTTTGTGTGTTTCCACAGGGAGAACAGCAGCTGATTTGGATTCCAGAGAGATTAACTAAAGCGATTTCTACAGACCAAAAAGAAGATGATTTGGCTCAAATCCATAACAGCTGATACCCAAAACTCCAATTTGGCTATTCTTACATCTGCACCAGAACCAGTATGCTTTTTTCAATATCTATTTTATTATTGCCCTTTCCCATATCATGAAGTTCTGTTTTATTTTTTGAGCTCATACAGACCTAGGTTAATGTTTTGCTGATCAGTCCTATTTTTTGACTATAGAGTTTTTAAACATTGCAATGGAGATTTCACCTGTAAAAAGTTATAAGGCCTTTACTATTATGTTATGTGTTGTGTGCACACTTGTGTTTTGTGTTATATGTTTGAATGTACGTATGTCCATATATCATATATGATGAGCACTCATGAAAAAATGAATCCAAATATTTTTTTTTATTCACGTGATTTAGATGGTTTAATTTAAATTGGGTAAACAACTGTTGAGGATTGTTTTAATATGTGAACACAAAAGGAGGTTAACAGATCTGTTTGTTTACTTTCACCTTTCCTTTTCATTATATTTAATAATTCTCTTCAAGATAATGTAAATTGTTAAGAAAATTGTTTTCTTTTAGTGCCTTCTGGAATGTTACACAATTTTTTCTTTAGCCATTATTGCCAGAATTCCTATCTTCATCCCAGTGCCAGTGAAGACAATGTAAATTGTTAAGAAAATTGTTTTCTTTTAGTGCCTTCTGGAATGTTACATAATTTTTTCTTTAGCCATTATTACCAGAATTCCTATCTTCATCCCAGTGCCGGTGAAGACAAAGATAAAACCAATCTACAGCTTCTGCAATAGCCATCACCGAACTGCTTGCAGAACTTGCCTAAACTATGTGTCACTTGTATGCATTGTGAACTCACTTGTATGCATTGTGAACTATCTTTTGGTGCAGCAACTTGTGGTAGTGTTGGGGTATTTTTGCTGATGATGTCATCGGTGGTACAAATTTTCCAAAAGGAGCCATCAATTGGCTTGGTGTATCTTCCTCCCTTCTGCTTGTCATGATCGTTCAGCTAAAATTTGGGGGCCAACAGAGGTGAGGCAAAGAACCTCACCCCCCTGCTGGTACAAAGACCTCTCCACAGGTGTGGCTGTATACTGGACCGGTAATCAGTGACGGGTAAGATCCAATTGCGATGGTACCAACCTAAGACAGGAGGCTGACGCCCTGAGTTCAGCTCATCCGATGACAGGTAAGGACCATATGTAGTATTGGACAACCTAAGGCAGGCACGGTCCCTAAGCCACATGCTTGTTGTTTAAACAGAGATGGGGAGATGTTGAGAGCCACAGCCAAAGGGGCCCCAGCAAACTTCCAGCTGCCAGCAAACTTCCAGCTGCTGGCTGATGATTGGCTCACAGCGGCCCCAGCAACATCTAGCTGATTGGCTCCTCTGCGGTGATGCTCATTGGGCTGTTTCCCTGCCCTTTCAGACCACGGAGCTGCTCATTGGGGGACTTCTTTGGCTCCGCCCACGCGACCCAGCCAATCGGCCTCAAGAGCAGGAGGATTGTGGGAGGTGGAGAGGCTGGTGTTGGGGAGAGAGGCTTGTGGGAAGCCAGTGGTGGCAGTTGGGCTCTGAGGGTTTTTTCCTGAGGAGCTGCTTTGTTTGGCGTGTGTAGTTCTAAAAATAAAGTTAGTTTCTTTTGACAAGTGGCTCCTGAATTGTACCCAGCCAGACTGTGGCACATCCACCCACCTTCCAGTGTCTGCCCATGTACTCTCGCTCTCTGCCTACTCTCGTGGATCAGGGATGGGTACACTGCTGCCCAGGGCTAAATCCAGCCTGCCCACCCCCTGGCCATGCTTATTCCCTTATGCATTATCTATGGCAGCATTTGTGCTGCAATGAGAGAGTTCAGCGGTTGCAGCAGAGACCTTGTGACCTGCAAAACCTAAAATGTTCACAGATATTTTAATGCATGGCTCATTACAAAAGAAGCTTGCTGACCCCTGGCATAGATGAGCTGGCAATGCACTTGGTTAAGCCTCCACTTGTACTCTAGATCCCCTGCCTCCAGCCTCTTCCAGGACATTCCTCTATCAATCATCTTTGTCTCTCCTGCAAGGTCAACAGTTTCCTGTCTATTGGATCACTCCCTTCATGCACAAATGTGTTATTTCTCCTATCTTAACTTTTTCTTCATTCTACTCTCCCAAACCATTTCTTTTGCTCCCCTTTGTGGCACAACTTCTTTAAAGAATTTATCCTCCCTGTCCCCAAATCCTCTCCTCCCATCCACTCCCCTGCCCCCACCCTGCCCCATATTGGGGACTGAACCCAGGCGTGCTTCACCACTGAGCTACATCCTCACCCATTTTTACTTTTTATTTTGAGAGAGGGTCTTGGTAAATTGCCCAGGCTAGCCTCGACTTTGTGATCCTCCTGCCGCAGCCTCCAGAGTCTCTGGGATCACAGGTGAGAGCCACTGGGCCTGGCCCATTTGCTCTTCATCCATTGTAATTAGGCTTCTGTCTCCACTACTTCACCGGAGTGGCATTTCTCAAAGTCACCGATGCTAAACCCAGCGCCAAGCCCTCACCCCCTTCTCCTTTCAGCAGCGTTGGTTCAGTCCAGCACTCTTCCTTCTTCCTCCCCAAACTCTTTTTTTTCTTTCACTTGGCTTGTAGGGCACCCTGCTCTCCTGGATTTTTTTTCCCCCTTAACTCTGTGGATCCTCCATCTCTTTTTCTCCATCAAATTAATATTGGGATGCTTCAAAGGTCTAGGCTTGGTCTTCTTCCCCCCTCTTCTATCTATATCCACATTCTCCTTGATCTTATCCAGTCTAATGGCTTTAGATAAGAACTCAGATTGATATCAGCTCAGACCTTTCTCTTGAACTCCAGAACTGCCTGACCAGTAGTCTCATTGCCTCCTTCACTTGAATGATCCATAGTCTATTCTACAACTCGACACACCCAAAACAGACCCCCGCCTCCCGCCTCCTGCCTCCCTGCAGCGGCTCCATTGGCAGCCTTCCCCACCATTGTCAATGGCAACTCCATTCTTCCTTTTCTCAGGTCAAAATCTTGGTGTCGTTCAGACTCCTCTCTTTCAAACTTACTTCCAGTCTATCAGAGAATCCAACTGAATTTACGTTGATAATATATCCAGAATTCATCTGTGTTCCAATACGCCCACAGTACCTCTCTGGGCTGAAGCGTGAACCCTCGGGTCTGGCCTCTAACTCGTCTCTACCTCCACCCTTGCGTTATTTCAATGTGGCAGTCAGAGTAGTCTTTTAACATGGTTAGATAGATTGTGACACTCCTCCATTCAAAACCTTGCAGGGGCCGAAGCCCCTTCCACTGGCCTGCATAATCTGGACTGTTACCCCAGCCTCCCTACTTGTGCTGTGCCACCCGTGCTCCTGCTGTAGGCTCCTGCTGTAGCTACCCACAATACTCTTGCACTAGTACCCATTGGCTTACTTTTACATCCTTCACATCTTGGTTCACATTTCCCCACTGAAGCCCACCCTGGCCTGACCCACCCCATGTAAAATGCAGCCCCTTTCCCCTCTCTCAGTCCCCTTGGTCTACTCTATTTTCTTTTTTTCTACATTTCTTATCTTCTAACATTCAAGATCAGTTTCCCAATTGTTGTCCTTATTATTTCTTGCATGCCCCCCGTCCCCTGGAGTCCCACAAGGTTAGGGATCTTGACACCAACCACCTAAAAATGGACTTGGCCTACAGTTACCTTTCTGTAAATATTTGTCGCATGCTGCTGAATAGATTAAAGACTGACCATTGCTTTGGTCCAGAGT